>NC_045956.1:146371653-146971653 GCF_010909765.2 Amblyraja radiata
CTTGCTGCTCATCAATAAAAAAACAACATGACTGATGAGTTCATTTAATGGAATTCCTTTGTGTGAAGAGAAGCCTTTTGAATCCACTCACCGCTTTGACTTTTCCAGGACATTTGAAAGGATTGCTGGTGAACGCCTACCATTTGTGCCCACTGTATTCTGCTTTAACAATTGCCACTCTAATTCAAGTGTGCAGCTTTGGGAGGAAATGGAAAAGGTCACAGATTTGATCCTTTTTTATGCATGACTAGGAATCATAATGCTTGCAAAAATTGGCAAAAAGGCTCATGATTTTTATTTACGATTGCAAGTTTATTGCACACTGTTCATTACAAAGCTGATCAATTTCCATGTTAAATTTTATTCTATTTTTCTTAATATTTGTATTATTGAAAGAAACAGGTCAGATTATTGTTAGCGAACAGCCAGAAGAAAAACCAGGTTGCATTTCTTTCAAGATCACGCAGAGACTTGCTAGGGAATCCTTGATCACTGCATCTTGTGAAGGGGCCAGTTTCGGTTGCTGGTGTTATGTATGCCGAGGAATCTGAAGCTGTCGACCATCTCTACAACAGTGTTGTTTTTGGCGGCAGGGTTATGTTTACCCCCCCAGCCACCTGAGGTCAACAACCACTCTTTCGTCTTGCTCACATCATGACACATGATTCCCAATCTCTTTTCCCGTACTCTGCGGCACATGATCATTGTCGGGCTGGCCAACAACAGTGGTATCATCAGCAAACTTAAAGATCAGATTTGCGCTGTGCTTGGCCACACAGGGAGTAGAACTGTGGGAATGAGTGCAGAACCGTGAGGATCAGGAGTGTGCAGCCAGCTGATGAATTCTTTGCTATTTTATACTCACCGCATCTGAGGCACCGGATCATAAGCTCTTTTGAATCTGTATCATGCTGTTTCTAGGTATCTTCTATGTGTGGAGACTTTGTGACTGCTGGTATCATTCCACTCCAAATACTGGGATTGCGCCCCACACCACATAGGTGTAAGTCTAGTGAAATTACCCACTGCATCGACAGTCAATGGTCACTGAGCTGTAAACATCATTGCAAAGTAATGAAGCATTGATCTATTTCTATAGAAGCAAACTGTTATATAACGGGGTGTGGGAGAGAGGAGATAATAATATTGATTGCACTTTACATACTGAATGTTTTCAATACAATTAAATATACAATCTGGGAATGAAAGAATGAGCATTACTGTTTAAATAAATAGCAAATTTATGTTCATTTTGAAACATTTCTGTAATATTAATGTTAAATATAAGAGTGAATTATTACATGGCCCTATCAGCTGCTGCTCAGAGAGCAAAGTAGGATCTACCATTTTTTATGATGTGGGCCCATGAATGGCCATTGGCACAGGATATAAAAGTTGGAATGTAAAGGAGCTGTCCCACTTGGGCGACCTAATCGGCGAGTTCTGGCGAGTTTGCCCTCGACTCATACTCGCATCATGGTCGTAGACACATGCTTGTGAGTGGTCTCCGCGTACTCGAGGCCTCAGATAGGTTGCGGCTTATTTTTCAACATGTTGAAAAATCCCCGTGAGTAAAAAAAGTCGCCATGGAAAAAATCGATACTTTTTTACTCGTAGGTTGAGTTGTAGTAGGTCGTAGTAGGTCGGCATGTTATTCGTAGGTAATCGAGGGTAGTCGAAAGTAGTCGAAGGTAGTCGTAGATAGTCCATCATAGTCGAAGGGAGGTCGAAGGAGATCAAAGGAGGTCGTCTTCACTCTCCACTATTCGGTGTCCAATTTCCCCAAAGTTAGTCGTAGCTAGTCGAAGCTGGTCTTCAACATAGTCGAAGGAGGTCGAAGGAGGTCTTCAACATGTCATTTTTTCTAACTCTCTTATATTCTTCTAAACTCACCAATTAGGTCGCCCTAGTGGGACAGCTCCTTTAAACTGCACATTTACAACACACTGGTTAGATAGCTGTTGGTGTGTAAGAAGGATGTGGTTGCAATGGAGATTCACTTGGGTATCTCCTGAATTGGAAGCCTTTAGTTAAGGGGAGAGATTGAATAGGCTCATCTTATTTGCCCTGGAGGCAACAACACTGGAGATTAGAGGTATACCAAATTATAAGAGGTATATGTGTCAGAATGTTTCCCCATGGTAGGAGATCAAAAACAAAAAGCAGAGGTTTAATGTGAGGAGGAAGAGTTTAAAAGGAATTTGAGGGACACGTTTTTGACACAAAGAGTGGTTGGTATCTGCAACGTATTGTCAAAGAAAATAGTGCCATGTGAACAATCACCTCTTTTGAAGACACATTTATTTAGACAGGCACTTGAATAATCATGACACAGAAGTATATGGATCTAACTGTGGCTGGCACAGTGGTGCAGTGATAGAGTTGCTGCCTTACAGCCCCAGAGATCTGGATTTGATCCTGACTTGAGGTGCTGTCTGCATAGACTCTGTACGTTATCCCAGTGATGGCATGTGTTTTCTCTGGGTGCTCCAGTTTCCTCCACAATTCCAAGGACATCTAGGTGTGTAGGTTCATTGGCGTCTGTAAATTGCCCCTAGTGTGTAAGATAGAACTAGGGAATGAGTGAACGCTGGTCGGCGCAGACTCGGTGGGCCAGAGGGCCTGTTTCCATGCTTTATCACCAACCTAAACTGAATTAAACTAAACTAAAATTAGTAAATCAGCTCAGTGTATCCGAGGAAAAAGGTAGGCTGCACGTGATGGGCTGAAGGGCCATCTCTGTGCTGGACAACCCTGTGACTCTATGAATCTCTCATAATAATTGCCCTCTTTTCAAGAAGAGACCCCTCTTTCTCTTTCCCTTCTCTGATTAGATTTCCTGTCTCAGAACAATTTCTCCATTATACGTTATATCTCTGTCGCTCAATAACTGAAAGTTTACACTCAGAGTAAAACTTTGACAGAAGCTTTTGATGACTGTACACGAGGTGTCAAACAAGGTCAACGATACCTTATTATTCCTTAGTACACTGCTGCACGCTTTGCATGGGCAATCAAGCCAGTCAATGGTTTGCTGTGAGCCTCAACTTTTCGCGCACTTTTCTCACATGAACATCCATTGAAAGTGTGAATATCATTAAATAAAATGTAATTGAGTTACCAGAATGGCCTAAAAATCTAATTATAAATGAATGGTCTAAATCCCTTTTAACAAAATTCTAATTCCCATAGGTGTTAAAATAATCACATTTATTTTTTACTTTATGTTTGATTATGATTTTCGTAGCTGCTTTTTCATACATACATGTACATAATAATCTTTGTCAAGTTTTCTGTAATATAATTAAAGAGTCGAAGAAGTCCACCCTTCTCTCTTCTTAATTTGCTGCCTGACTGAGTGCCTTTCTGACTGATTGCTTCACGATACTTAGGATCATGGATGACAGATATATAATGATGGCCACTTTCTTTAGAACATCTTGGCTACAGAATCTCACTTGTCTGATCATTTTGAAAACCGCCTGTAAAATATTAAAGCTTGAGTGTCCCATTTGGCTCCAAGATGCAGCGATCACAGAAGGCTTTGGAGGCCAAGACAATGGATATTTTTAAGGCGGAGATTGATGAATTCTTGATTAGTACAGGTGACTGTGGTTATCGGGAGAAGGCAGGAGAAAGGGGTTGAGAGGGAGAGATAGATTGAATGGCGGAGTAGACTTGATGGGCTGAATGGCCTAATTCAGCTCCTTTCACTTATGAACTTATGTATGGCCATCCGAAGGGGGGGTGTGATGGGTGTGGTCGCACACCCATTTTTCCAGATTGGTTTCCTCCCACACACAAAAGACGTAAAGGTATGTAGGTTAATTTGCTTGGTAAATGTAAAAATTGTCTCCAGTGTGTGTAGGCTGGTCGGCAGGGACCTGCTGGGCTGAAGGGCCTATTTCTGCGCTGTATCTCGAAATGAAACTAAACTAAACTAAAGTGTCCCGGTAGACCCAACGTCTCTGCCTGCTCCTACCTCACTTCTCGAATCTACTTTGATTTCATCAGCTTCACTGAGTTCAGTCACTTCCCACATAATCCGAGACATCTCACACGCCCCTCAAAACTTCAATCTTTCAATTTCTAAGCCCCCGTTGTATCATCTTTGCCATGGACGTAGCCAGTCTGAAGAACGGTCCGATGCGAAACTTCGCTCATCCATGTTCTCCAGAGATGCTGCCTGACCCGCAGAGTTACTCCAGCTCTGTGTCCTCTCCGGATTATAAATGTACTTTACAACTACTTTCTAATTGGGCCCAATTGTGGAGAGAGAGAGGGGCAGAGAAGGAGGTGGGGAGAGAAGGGGGGGAGAGAAGGGGGAAGAGAGAGGGGGGCGAGAGGGGGAGGCGGGAGAGAGACCAGGAGGAAGAGAGGCCGGGGGGGGGGGGGCGAGACAGGGCGAGGGTAGAGGGAGGAGCCGACCGAGGAACCGAGAGAAAGCGACCCCCGAGAAGGAAGAGATGGGGGTTGGAGAAGTTGGGGGGGGGAGGGAAGAGGAGGGAGGTAGAGAGGAGTGGGGGGGAGAGGCGGGGAGGAGGGGGAGGAGGGAGAGGTGTTAGGTCAGGAAAACCATTAAAGGTGCACTGCACACACTAACACAGTCTAATAGTAACAGGCAATCAAATCAACACACAAAACAGTTTCTAAAAAAAGATTTTCTTTACTGCAAAAACTTACAGTATTTTATTGCAGTTTTGCATGCTCCTTTATAACATTTTACAACAGTGCATCTTGATTATTAAAACAAGAACAACTTCAATTCTTGATTTAAAAAAATGAATGCAACAATGACCCCAATCATCCCATTCTACCCACTTATTACTCTTGACTCAACCAAAATTATTTCTGAAATATTGGTCAGAATATGGTCACAACCCACAGTCGGGGGCTGTGCGCACATTATTTCGCATAACATTTTTGTAATCCTGTCATGCCACCCCACTTTTTGAAATGCTTCGTACGGGCCAGTTATGAACACACATCCAGTCCACTTTTGCCCAACTCGATTGCTGCCTCTGCCCACCTACTGTTTACAATTCCACCCATGCTTTTTATAAACTTATACTTGAATATTCTAATGTTCACCTAGCCAGCCCCCTATCCTCCACCCTTTAGAAACTTAAGCTCCCTTGAGCTAAGTAAGCATTGCCTTTCTTTGACAACTATCTACGCTTTGCTACTCCTTTAAGACACACCCTAAAATCTTTCCATGCCTGACCCTCAACAAAACATAAAGTGATAGAGTAAGTGGGTCAGACAGCATCTGTGGAGGACAGCATCTGTGTTTTGGGTTGGGACCCACTTTCAGACTGCTTTTAGAAGAGAGGTATGGGTGGGATAAAGCGTGGCAAGTGATGGGTGGATTCAGCTGTGGGGGGGTTGGGGGATGACTGGAAGATTAATGGAGTAAGTAACACCTACCTGCCAATTAACCCCCCTCTTTAGCAATATCCATGTATCATTTTCTAGGCTTTCCTCTTCCAATAGACAATAGACAACGGGTGCAGGATTAGGCCATTTGGCCCTTTGAGCCAGCACCACCATTCAATGTGATCATGGCTGATCATCCACAATCAGTACCCCATTCCTACCTACTCCCCATATCCCCTGACTCAGCTATTTTAAGAGCCCTATCAAGCTCTCTCTTGAAAGCCTCCACATCTCTTTTCCAGCTTTCTACCCGCTACTTCGTTTAATCTGTAGAAGGGTCATGACCTGAAATGTCACCTATTCTTTCCCTCCACAGATGCTGCCTGACCTGCCGAGTTCCTGCAGTACTTTCTGTTTTGCTCAAGATTCCAGCATCTATAGCTCTTTGTGTCTCCTTCCTGTTCCTTATTATCTCATGTGAAATCGTGTCTCGTTTTGCTAAAGTGCCTTTTGACATAATACTACATCGTTGCAACACACTTTTGCTGCAACGAGTTGTTTCTACATCAGTTTCAGGTTTCTATTTAGTTTAGTTTATAGTCACGTGTACTGAGGTCCAGGGAAATGTTTTTGTTGCGTGCTATCCAGTCAGCAGAAAGCCAATACATGATTACAATCGAGCAATTTACAGTGTATAGATACATGATAAAGGAATAATATCTCATGCAAGGTAAAGCCAGCAAATGAGTACTTCAGGTTGTTCAGTAGTAGGTCACCAATGAGTAGTTCAGAACTCTATGTTGTGTTACATCTTATAGCTTTTGGTTATGTTTTAAATCTTTTTCACAATATGCAAACAGGCCATTAGGCCTACCATGTGTATACCAGGCCTCAGAACAGTCTCATCAATCCTATTCTTCCCTTCTGCTTATATTTTTACAACCTATTCTCATTTTAATACCTATTAAATACTCTTCTGATCCTACCATCCATGTGGAGACAATTTACCATATCAATTAGCCCACGTCTTTGGAATGCAAGGGTGAACTGGAGCGTGTGCGGACGTGGCATCGAAGGACGAGAAGCCGAAGCAAAGAAGTGGAAGCCAAATAACCGAATGGAAACAAAGCCGAAACGCCAAATAACCAAAAGCGTACAAAGCCGAAACGCCAACTAACCGAAAGGGTAGGACGCCTAAAAGCAAACGCTTATTGGCATTTCGGCTTAGTTTCCGTTTGGTTATTTGGCTTCCACTTCTTTGCTTCGGCTTCTCGACCTTCGACGCCACGTCCGGGTACCAACTGGAGAATGCGAAGCAAACTCACACGGAAACATTGAGTTACACAGTAATACAACGTGGAAACAAGCCTTTCAGCCCAACTTGCCAAAACCGACCAACATGTCCCATCTACACTATGTTAATGTGTACCATTCACCTGCTTGCATTTGGCCCATATACCTCTAAGCTGTCTGAGAAACATAGAAACATAGAAAATAGGTGGAGAAGGAGGCCATTCGGCCCTTTGAGCCAGCACCGCCATTCATTGTAATCATGGCTAATCGTTCCCTATCAATAACCCGTGCCTGCCTTCACCCCATATCCCTTGACTCCACTAGCCCCTAGAGCTCTATCTAACTCTCTCTTAAACCCATCCAGTGATTTGGCCTCCACTGCCCTCTGTGGCAGGGAATTCCATAAATTCACAACTCTCTGGGTGAAAAAGTTTTTTCTCACCTCAGTCTTAAATGACCTCCCTTTTATTCTAAGACCGTGATCCCTGGTTCTGGACTCGCCCCACATTGGGAACATGTCTTATCCATGTAAAATTCACATGGATTGCATGATAGATCAGAATTGAGCCAGGGTTCAACCACTACCTGAAGTGGAACGGAACTGCCTCAAATTCTTAATTCAAGTCTTAATTACTATCAAGTACTGAATCAAGTATTTATTCATCTTAATTGCTATTCACCTGTAATAGAATAATTAAATAATAAAAGGTTGGCAACACAGGCCACATCCTCATACTATTTTTTGAATGTAGTTTGTCTCTTCTGTATTGTTTATTTGCTATCATCTGCACACTTGGATAACTTTTCTACTCACTGCAGTTCCAGATAATATGCACAAACTGGTGTAGCACCCCACCGGCTAACTTGAAACAGCTTTCTGGATTTCTAAAAAGATTTCTAAAAAGTCTTGTTGGCCACTTTCCAATTCTCAAGTGCTATTCCTATTTCTAATGAATTTTACAAGATAGTGACAATGACATGAGTAATCTCCCATCCATTTCATTGCATTTACTTTTTATGAAGTACATACATCTCAGCCTGATGCCTTGTTTTCTTTTAATTTCCTCATCATATCAATTACTTCTTTATCTCAAATTTATATTTCCATTTGTTCTTCTTCCATGCCCAGGACTCAGCTGAAATGCCTTTTGTGAAGATGAAAGTGCTTAATGCATTTGTCATCAGTTAGTCACTTCATGCATCATTTTTCAAAACTGCCTTACATTTCTATTTATTTTTGCAGAAAATTGTTTGGAGAAATTTCACAATAATTTTAATATTCCCAAATATCTAAATCTCAATTTTAATTGAAGCACACTCCGCGCGCCCCCTCTGGGTGTCATTTTAAACCCCCCCCCTCCCTGCGCTCCCCCTCTGGGTGTCATTTTAACCCCCCCCCCCCACAGTTAGATTTCCTTCAAAATATAATCAACTTCATGTTTGTTCTTATCAACCATTGTAATTTCCTCAGTTCATTTAAAATGTCTATTTAAAATTGTTTATTTTACTCTTGGATGTTTCTATTTTACTTAAGCAATGATCCAATAGTTCCCCCTGTCACTTCCAACAACTGTAAATGTGGTGAGCCACATAGTGCATTGACCACAATTAATGGAGTATATTTCCAGACAAAATGGTAACCCATGTTTTTAGTCAAGAAATCCAGGCTTTATTTAACTACAGATCTGTCCAAACTGTAAACCATAACTTCCCATCCCTTGATAGTAACCCAAATCCAATCATAAGAGAGTCAGATCTAATTATCGGCACATCATTCTGTGACCAATTAATGGAGAATTAGTGAGTGAATTCTGGCTTGTTAGGAATGAGAAGATTGGGTCAGTTAGGCTTATATTCTCTGGGCAGAAGAATGAGAATGGATCACACAGAAAGCTATAACGTTTTAACAGGGCTAGACAGACTAGATAGTATGTGGATAATCATGATGGCTGCAGAGATCAGAATGATGGATCAGTCTTAGGGCTGGGATATGACATAAACAATGGAGATCTAAGGAAACTTCTTTGCCCTGAATCCCAGAGGCGTGTGAATTTGTAGTATTCACTTCCACAGAAGTTCAAGAAGAGGATAAATATATTTCTTAAATTACAAAAGTATCAAGGGATGATTGGAGAAGAGAGGAACAGGCTACTGAAGTGGATGATCACCCATGATTATTTTGAAAGATGGAGCAAGCCCAAAGGACTGAATGGCCTACCCCTGGTCCTAATTTTCATCTCAATGTTCAATGTAGCTGTGTTTAGTAATTGTCAAGTGTGACCCTTCTCAAGCCATAGGATCTAGGAAGATCCTTTGGAGGTGCTACGTATTCAGTTGCAGTGGATGTCCAAGTCTCAAGGAATCTTCAGCAAAAACACTGCACACAGATAAGCAGACACACCATTAATACAGTGTGACATCTGGCATCAACGATAACAGCTTCACTTCCTTCCAAAACAACCTCGCATGAGAAATGTAGGAAATTAATCAGATCAATGTCAGACCATTCAATCATTAAGATGTTCTCTTTCACACAACATCAAAATTCTGATCTACTTCAGTATCACCTCCAGGCAGCACACCACAAATTCAGGAACATCTGTGGTGCTAGATTTTCCAGGCTTCAGAAGAACAAAATTGGACGCATGCGTTATGTCAGAATCAAGTGAATAGTACTTGACATGCACAACTAACAAGCACTAGCAAGCAAAACACAAAGTACTGGAGGCACTGTTCTGGCCAGACAGCATTTACGGAAGAATTGGACAGGTGATAGTTGGGGCTGGGACATTTATTAAGACCGATTCAGTCTAAAAAAGGGTCCTGACCCAGAAAATCGACTGTCCATCCCCTCCGCAGATGCTGCCTGATCAGCTGAGTTCCTCCAGCTCTTTGTGCTTTGATCAAGATTCTAGCATCTGCAGTTCTTTTATTCTCCACTTTCAATTCACAAATTGTTAGCTCAACTGTTATGTGATCAAGGCCTCATCTTCACTCATCATGCCTGGCAGCATCAGATGTTGGTTTTACAAACTGTTGACATTGACTTCTTAACAGCAGTGGCAATAGACTTTAAACTTTAGTGATATTGCGTGGAAACAGGCCCTTCAGCCCACCGAGTCCGCTCCGACCAGCGATCACACCGTATACTAGCACTATCCGACCTACTAGGGCCAATTTACAATTTACAGAAGCCAATTGACCTACAAATCTGTATGTCTTTGAAGTATGGGAGGAAACTGGAACACCCGGATAAAACACACGCAGGTCACGGGAAAAACGTGCAAACTCTGTACAGACAGCACCCATAGTCAGGATCGAACCCGTGTTTCTGGTGCTGTAAGGCAGCAACTCTACCGCTGCACCACTGTGCCTGCAGATATTTCAAATACACTTGCATCTGAATGACCCACAAGTCAAAAATAGTACTCCCATTGATTTGCATGGTCTTGGAAATTTATGGAGCCTTTATCCTTGTTTTTCTTTTTCTCGCTGTTTCCTATCGGACATGAAATTCCATGGAAATTACTACACAATAATCTATTATTTGTTATTCTAAGTAATAAAAGAAGGTGGCACAGCGGTGCTGCTAGTAGAGCCGCTGCCTCACAGCGCCAGAGACCCGGGTTCAATCCTGACCTCAGCTTCTTTCTACAGGGAGTTTGCACATTTTTTCTGTGAATGTAATGGGCCTGTCCCACTTACGCGATTTTTTTCAGCAACTGCTGGCACCCGTCATAGGTCATTATAGGTCGCTGAAAAATGTCAACATGTTGAAAATCCAGCGGTGACCAGAACAAGGTACGACTCTTTGGGCGACCACTCACAGCCATACAGGCTTCACCCCGCGACATGTCGCCAGGGTGTCGCCTCTATGGTCGTGAGTAGTCTCCTCAGTCGCCCAAAGAGTCGTAGTGTCTTTCTGGTCGTCGCTGAATTTTCAACATGTTGAAAATTTTCGCCAACCTGCAACGACCTATGACAAGTGCCAGTAGTCGCCGAAAAAGTCGCGTAAGTGGGACAGGCCCATTAGTATCCTTTCGGTGATCGGAATTCCTCCCACATCCTAAATAATGGCAGAATGTATGTTAATTGGCCATTATAAACTGCCTCTCGTGGGTAAGTGAATGGTAGAATCTGGTGTAAGTTTATTATTGGTACATGTACCGAGGGACAGTGAAAAGCTTTGTTTTGCATGCTACCCAAACAGATCAGATAATACTACACATAAATACAATCAAATCAAACTCAAGTGCAATAGGTAGGGAAAAGAGTTGATGGGATGTATGACATTATGACTGTTTAAAAAGGGTTTCTTATAATTTTGCTTTTATTCTCTTTATTCCTGTAGTATAGTGCCTTGAAACGCAGGATTCATGCATTCAAGACTATAGTGACTCAAACTGCAAACTTTATCCATCACATAGATACATAGACACATAGACAATAGGTGCAGGAGTAGGTCATTCGGCCCTTCGAGCCAGCACCGCCATTCAATGTGATCATGGCTGATCTTCCACAATCAGTACCCCGTTCCTGCCTTCTCCCAATACCTCTTGATTCCGCTAGCCCTCAGAGCTCTATCCAACTTTTTCGAATGCATCCAGTGAATCGGCCTCCACTGCCTTGTGAGGCAGAGAATCCCATAAATTCACAACTCTGTGTGTGAAAAAGTTTTTCCTCATCTCAGTTCTAAATGGCCTACCCCTTATTCTTACCCCTCATATAAACGTCTGAGCACAAATATTTTATTTACAGTAGGCATCTTGAATCAAAACAGTAAAAAAGAGCATTATGAATCCTGAGGGTCGAAGGATCTAAACAAAGTCCAGGTTGTTAAAAATTCTGATATAGTGCATTATGCTTTTGTGACAAAAGTGGCTTTGTTAAGTGATAAATTTTATATTTACAGTCCCATAATGGGCTGACTGAAGGGTTGTGATGGTGGTGTTATCTGTGGATGTTTTCAGTGCAATGTGATTAAGGGGAAAAGATTTGAAATTTAGGACAAATATTTCCTGCAATCAGGGTAGGAAAGGCACAAGAGGAAAAGATAAAATACAAATGCTTATAGATATCATTATTAACAAGATGGTTGATCACAGTTTTGACAAACAGTATGCGGTATTATTGATATCCAGCATTACAGAGATCCTTGGTACGTTATTTTTGCCACAGACTACACAATTATAGGTCACAACAAACACACACAAAAAAAAATTAAGCATGCATATCATTTCAACAATTCCTTTGGAAAAATCTTTTAAAGTCATTATTCAAAATAAGGTGAGGCAATGCACTGAAAAAATTGGACTATAAACATACTGAAGGATGTTGGCAAGTCATACATATCATTCAAATTCTATATCATATATTTTATGATAGATTAACATTTTATAGCTATTTTGCAATGGAAAACATGCTTACATGCTGCAGACTGTAAAGAAAATTTATTGCTCAGGGGATTAAATAACCCAAAATAACTGTGATATAAAAGAATGAAACATTAATTAAATACAGCAGAGTACATGTAGTAACCGATAGTCTGGGTAAAAGCTCCCTATAGACCAAACATTAAAGAATCGGGATGACAAAGAGCAGAAGGTAAAATATAACTTTACAGATGGAAGTTATGATGAATCTCTCATATTTCAATCATTCGATATTTTAGTCATGAGAGCAAAATAAATTGCATTTGAATTTCCAATAAAAAGCCCTGGGGCTTTCCAAATAATCAACGGCCTCTTCTGAGAAATTGTCATTGCTGCAAATACAGGCACAGCAAAGGTTTATCCTAAGCACTGATTTGTTTATTTTTACCCTTTGAACAGTCATTTAATGCACCAAAGTCAATATAGTGATTCAATCGTACCCCTTCATGTTTTAATTCAAATGGACGTGGCAGCTGCTATAAAAACAACATTTCGAGCAGATCAAATAGGAATCCACAATCTATTTAATAAAAATCATTTCATATTTCCCCAGTATGAATTTTCATTTACCTTTGCAAAGAATTGACTGCAAAAGTTGTTTTCTTTGCATCGATAAAAAGGCATTCATTTCCACTTTCAGTCTTTCGAGCTGTTGAGCACATAATCTAGTGTGACTTTCCTGGGCTGCTTTGCACTGTGGGAGGTGCTGTCCTGCAGTAGTTTAAGTTGATGTTAAAGATTGCATGTTCACAGAAGATCAGAGAGTTATCTCAATATCATATCCAATCAAAAAAAAAATGATAATCATTACAGAATACACAGATGAATTTACAGGGAAGCTGGATAAGCTTGTGGGCGATACAGTTTGGTAATCTGGTTAAAGGTGAGGCTTTGCAGGAGGCCAGATAAGATTATGTCAAGATTCAAGGTTGTTCAATTAGAACATGTACCAACAACTTTCTTCTGCAGTTGTATAGGGCTCTGGTGAGATCACATTTGGAGTATTCTGTACAGTTTTGGTCTCCTAATTTGAGGAAGGACTTCCTTGTGATTGAGGCAGTGCAGCGTAGGTTCACGAGATTGATCCCTGGGATGGCGGGACTGTCATATGAGGAAAGATTGAAAAGACTAGGCTTGTATTCACTGGAGTTTAGAAGGATGAGGGGAAATCTTATAGAAACATATAAAATTATGGGGAGAAGGCAGGCAAGGGTTATTGATAGGGGACGATCAGCCATGATCACAATGAAGGGTGGTGCTGACTAGAAGGGCCGAATGGCCTCCTCCTGCACCTATTTTCTATGTTACTATGTTTCTATGTAACAACAGAACAATAAAATTCTTACTTGGAACAACATAACGGGCTTTCAATTTGCACTGGAAACATAGAAAAGTAGAAGCAGCAGGAGGCCATTTGGCTCTTTGAGCCTGCACCACCATTCAATATGATCATGGCTGATCCTCTAAAATCAGTACCTCATTCCTGCTTTATCCCCATATCCTTTGGTTCCTTTAGCCCTTAGAGCTAAATCTAACTCCCTCTTGAAAACATCCAGTGAATTGGTCTCCACTGCCTTCTGTGGCAGAGAATTCCACAGATTCACAACACCCAAGGGCTAGTATGGACATTGTGGGCCGAATGGATTCCTGGGCTGGCAGCTTATTCACTCAGGCCTGGTGGGCTGGCAGCTTAGTCACTCGGGCCTGGTGGGTTGGCAGCTCAGTCACTCGGGCCTAGTGGGCTGGGAGTTCTGTCACTCAGGCATGGTGGGCTGGCAGCTCAGGCCTGGTGGGCTGGCAGCTCAGACACTCAGGCCTGGTGGGCTGGCAGCTCAGTCAATCACGGCTGGTGGGCTAGCAGCTCACTCACGGCTGGTGGGCTGGCAGCAGACTCACTCATAGCTGGTGGCCTGGCAGCCGACTCACTCATGGCTGGTGGGCTAACAGTTGACACATGGCTGGTGTCTCACACACACCCTCAATCACACACACACCATCTCACACCCACTCCATTTCACTGACACACACACCCACACACCATCTCACACACTCATATACACACCCTCCATCACACACACACGCACCCTCCATCCCACACACACACACCATCTCTCACACCCACACTCACACCATCCATCACACACTCTCACACACTCACACACAACATATCTTGAATCTACTCACGCGGTTGAGCGCGGCCTCTTCCCTGAGCGGGACTTCTGCAGTGAGCGCGACTTCCGGAATGAGCGCGACATTCAGTTCAAGCAGCACAGTGCAGTCCAACCCTTCAATTCAGTTCAAGCAGCACAGTGCAGACCAACCCTTCAATTCAGTTCAATCAGCACAGTGCAGACCAACCCTTCAATTCAGTTCAAGCAGCACAGTGCAGACCAACCCTTCAATTCAGTTCAATCAGCACAGTGCAACCAACCATTCAATTCAGTTCAAGCGCACAGTGCAGACCAACCATTCAATTCATGCACAGTGCCGACTCACAGTTCAGTTCACTCACGGCGTAGACTCACAGTTCTGGACTCAACTCTCACTCACAGCCTTCCGGGGTGACTGACTCACCGGGACTCCTCCGGGGATTTTTTCTCCTGCCCCCCCCCCCCCACCCCCCAGAAGGGGCATTACCTTCATCATTGTGGCTGACAGGTGTGAAGACCAATCTGCTGATTCACAATTTTTTAAACATTCATAACTTTTTTATTATTTCACAGATTGGAAAAAACCGTTGGGTGGTTGGAGAGGAGGACGGTGAGTATGATGGCGAAAAAATCATAGCGATAGAGAGTAGCATTTTTTCTAAAATGTATTTACAACGTAGACTGGAAGTGGTCAAGATGAGACTTTTAGTAATAGCATAGATACTCTATGCAGTTCTATATGGCTATAGAGCAAGATGTGATCATAAAGTCATAGAGTCATACAGCATGGAAACAGATCCCTAGGTCCAACTTGCCCACTTACCATCGCGGAGCAGATGATGCCTTACCAGGGATCGCCATGTTGATGCTCCGGAGTGTTGGGCCTGCTGTTTAACACTGTAGAGCTGTGGTTTGCGGAACTTCTAGCTGCGGGCTGCGCTGACTTTATCATCGCGGAGTCCTGGGATTATTTGCCGAGTGTCGCCGGTGTTGGAGCTCTGCCCAGCTCGGTCTGTGGACTACGGGTGCCGCAGTCTCTAGCAGGAAGTGGCCGATTCAGAAACTCCAAGCCGCTGAGCGTGTTCTTCCGTTCCGACGTCGGAGTTCCGTTCATCCCGGTGAGAGGGCCTGAACATCGGGCCCGAACATCGGGCCCCTGTAACAGCCACTGCGGAGGGGTCAAAGGCCCCGACCATGGGTGAACAATGAGGAAGGTGACTGAACTTTATTGCCTCACCTCACAGTGGGAAACCTTGATTCAGCTGTGTGGGGATATTCATGTTAAATTCTATCGTGTATCGTGTTCTTTTGATTTGTATTGCTGTATGGTAACTCAAATCTCACTGCATCAATTGGTACATGTGACAATAAATGTAACTTGAACTTGAACATTTACACCAGGCCCACCTGGCTGGGTTTGGCTCTTATTCCTCTAAACCTATCCTATCTATGTACCTGTGGAGATAGAGAGGAGGAGAACTTCTTCAAAGTAGGCATACCATTTCCTTCGCTCCATAGATGCTGCTGCACCCGCTGAGTTTCCCCAGCAATTTTGTGTACCTTCTATCTATGTACCTGTCTGAATGTTTGTTAAACGTTGTGAAAGTACCTGCCTCAACCAACTCCTTTGGCAGCTCATTCCATATGCCTACCACCCTTTGTGTAAAAAGGTTGCTCCACAGGTTCCCATTAAATCCTTCACCTCTCACCTTAAACCTATAGGTAACCACATAGATTTCCATCATTCATGCTTTCATTCTGAGAAAACCTTTTCTTGCTTCTGCTCCAAAATGATCATCGCCCTTTTTCCTCTCCCCATCTTTCCCTCAATCAAATGTTTACCTTCCAAGTGATTTAATGTGCAATGTTCTCTGCCTTAACCCTTGCAACAAATTATCCAAGCTGAAACAATTTACAATTAAAAAGGACTTCTCAATCTCTCTCCCTTCTTTCTTAGTGATCACGTCAAGTTAATGTCTTTCTGTCACTAATAAGTATTCTTACCTCTTTGTACTAAAGTATCCATCAAATCGCTTTCTAATACTCCCTTAAAATAATGTCTGGCCTAAATATTCCACCTGTGTAAATTCAAGAATGTTGACATGTGGAATAAATTATCAATATATCATCTTCTTTGAATGAAATGCATTCTATCAGAACGGATTGCTCAATTAACCTCATACCTGACTTTTTAACTTCAATGTAATCACCCAGGAATATAACAGAATAGTTGATACAATGTTTCCTGCAGTCTGTGATATTTCTTGCCTTTCACGGAGATTTTTAGTGCTCAGATTTCTTGGTAGAACAGGAAAGTGTCTATTGGAGGCACAATTAAGTTACCAACCATTTATTATCAATTTCATTTGTTGCTATTACTGCAAATGGGCAATTATCTAAAACCATATGATCATTTGGAACCCTCGATTTTAAGGTTAAAGGACCTACAGATGGAAGAGAAGTGGTGGAAGAAGAACAAAATAAAAAGGAATCAATAAGAAAAAAAATTAAAAGAAGATAGAAGAAAAGTGTCGGCAAAAAGGGATTAAAAAAGAATCGGCAATGGACCAAATTAGGGAAAATCCCAAAGCATTTTATAAGAATACTAGACCAAGTGCAGACCCGTTGGGTCTGTTCCCCCAACGTGCGATTGTGGGGGGGGGGGGGGGGGCGGCATGCAGCATCCCACACACTAACTACCCCCCCCCCCGCACTCACGCTAATTACCCCCCTTGATATTATATTAATATTATTAATTTGCTCCTTTTACCCCATAACCACCCTATTTACTGACGCATAGCCCCCAACTTGCAGTCACATCTAGAGAGGGAGGGGGGGGGGGGTGGGGTTAGAGAGTGAGGGCAGAGAGAGAAGGGGCAGAGACAGATAGGGAGACAGAGACACAGAGAGGGGCAAGAGGGATGGGAGCTGGAGAGGAGGAGAAGAGAGAGAGTGGATGAGGGGGGAAAGGTGGGGGAGGAGGGGAGGAGAGAGAGAGAGGGTGAGAGTGAGGGGGAGAGAGAGGGGGCGCTGAGAGGGGGGTGAGGGGGAGAGGTGAGGAGCAGAGAGGGGGAGGGTGGAGGGAAGAGGATAGGGGTTGTGGAGAGGAGGGGGTTTAGGGGAGGGAGGGGGTTTAGGGGAGGGAGGAGGTTTAGGGGAGGGAGGAGGTTTAGGGGAGGGAGGGTGGAGGAGGGGATGGAGGGGAGGAGGGGAGAGAGAGAGAGGGGGGCAGAGGGGGGAGAGAAAGGGAGGAGGGGAGGAGAGAGGGGGAAGAGAGAGGGGGGAGTGGGGGAGAGAGGGTGGAGGGGATGGGAAGGGGGGAGAGAGGGGGAGGGCTGGAGAGAGGGGGGAGAGGGGGAGAGAGAGGGTGGAGGGAAGGGGTAGTGGTGTGTGAAGGGGAGGAGGGTTTAGGGGAGGGACAGTGGGGGAGGGGATGGAGGGGAGGGGAGGAGAGGGAGAAAAAGAGGGGAGAGAGAGAGGGGGGGAGGGGGAGAAGAGAGGAGAGGGGGGGAGGAGAGAGGGGGGGGGAGAGGGGGGAGAGGAGGGGAGAGGGGGGGGGAGAAGAGTGGGGGAGAGGAGAGAGGGGGGGGAGAGAGGAGAGAGGGGGGGAGAGAGGAGAGAGGGGGGAGTGGAGAGAGGGGGGAGAGGAGATGGGGGGAGAGGAGAGGGGCAGAGGAGAGGGGGGGGAGGGGGGGGAGAGGAGAGGGGGGGGGAGAGGGGAGGGGGGGGAGAGGAGAGGGGTGGGGAGAGGAGAGAGGGGGGGGAGAGGAGAGAGGGGGGGAGAGAGGAGAGGATGGAGGAGGGGAGAGAGGAAGGGGTGAGAGGAGGGGGGCGAGGAGAGGGGGGGAGGAGAGGGGGGTGATGGGGAGAGGGTGGAGAGAGAGGAGGGGAGAGAGAGAGAGAGAAAGGGAGAGAGACAGGGGGGGAGTGAGAGAGAGAAAGAGAGAGGGATAGGGAGAGAGGGAGGTGGGGAGAGAGAGGAGGGGAGAGAGAGAGAGGGTGCCCTTTTACTTCAACCCTATCAACCATTTGCAGGCAGTGCTTTTTTCCATATTATATGGGCACCTAATGGTTGGCATGAACATGATGGGTTAAAAGGTTTGTTTCTTTGCTACATAACTCAACAACTCTATGGAAACTAAGGGACTGTGAGATTTGAGTGTCTGAGAAAGGTTATGTTGGAATCATTGTCTAAAAGAACACTTTTTAATCACAACCCACATAATAGTTTTAAACTATGGGATGTAACCTAAATGGGGGAAGAACAGGGGACAGCTAATAGAGCTGCTGCCTCACAGTACCAGAAACTTGGGTTCAAACCTGACCTTGGGTGCAGTCTGTGTGGAGTATGCACATTATTCCTATGACCACATGGGTTTTCTCTGGGTGCTCCGATATCCTCCAACATTCTATAGGTAAATCAATTGGCCATTGTAAATAGTCGTATATGAGTGGTGGAATCTGGATGGTTAATGTAGGATTATTGTCAATAAGGGGGTTATGATCAGCCACAGATTTGGAAGGCCAAAGAGCATGTATTTGTGCTATAAAACTTCACAAGGAGATTATAAAAAGACACAAAGTACTGGAGTAACACAGTAGGTCAGGCAGCATCTCTGGGGAACATGGATAGATGGTGTTTCAGGTCAGTCTTTTTTCAGCACTTAGTGCCTTTCTTTGCAAAACCAGCATCAGCAGTTCCCTGTGTCTCCTTAAAAGCACCTTGGCAGGCTCCATAAACTATCATTGGTCATTTTCACATTTCTTTTCAATATCTGCTGTATTGGTTTCTTACTTGGGCCTTTGTGGCTGGTTAATTCAAGTGACTGAAATTTCATAAGAAAGGTATTTTGAACCAATGCAGAGCAGATCTGGCTTCAAGTCAGTATGAAGAATGAAATCCAATATGAAATTGGCCAAATTAAAATTCGACAAACAGCATGAAGCAACCGAGAGGAGATGAATTCACACATTTTCAGCTGTGCCAAAATTGTAATTTAACTGAATCTGAAAGTGTTTCCAAGCTACTTGCCTGTCCAGCAGAAAAGTACTGGAGAAAAGGTTAAATGTCCTTGTTAACTGTGTTAGTGCTGGCAAAGATGTGGGTGTCTGATTGATTTCCATTTCACTTTTAGGCTAAATTGCAAGGGATTGCATTGAACTATTCACAAGGCATTTGGTCTGTGTTTGTATTCATGCTCCACACATCCCCCCTAACCATATAATTTTATTTTAGTTTAGTTTCATTTATTGTCACGTGTACCGAGGTACAGTGAGAATCTTTTGTTGTGTGCTACGCTGTTAGCGGAAAGACTATATGTGATTACAATCAAGCCATTCATAGTTTACTGATACACGATGAAGTGGATAATGTTTAGTGCAAGAAAAAGTCCAGAAAAGTCCAAGTAAAGATAGTCTGAGGGTCTTCAACGAGGCAGATTTGCATATATATTCCTTCCCATTTAGTCTGTGTTAGTATCCATGCTCCACACGTTCCATCTAACCATTTTAATTTAATTTTGTTTGCATAATTCTTGACTATATTCCTTCCCATTCATCTAAACTATATACTTCCAGTGAAAAAAGTTCAATGGTGAACTGCTCTGCTCAAAATAAGGTCTTGCTACCCAGCGAGTTAAGGGCCTGTCCCACTTAGGCAATTTTTCAGCAGACTGCCGGCGACTGTCAAGTTCGCGGCACTCGCCTGAAAAACTGGGAACTGGAACAGCGACTGTCAGAGTGGAACACACACAAACACATTGCAAAGGCGGGGGGTCAGGGCAAGCGGGGGAAGTGCTGTCTGAAATTCACATGGTGCAAACCCAAGGTGATACAGACACACACCGCAATGAACAGGAAGGTTAAGACGGCTAGCACAGTGTATGGTAAGTCCTTTAAAAGAGGGGGGGGGGGGGGAGGGGAGAAGGAGGGTAGAAGAGGGAAGAGGGGGGGAGGAGGTGGGAGGTGGAGAAGGGGGTAGAAGGATTGGAGACACTTTTAAGAAGCCATACATCTTCTAATAAGCCAGGGATACACAGCTGTAATGTTTGGCGGGCATTTAACATTACCGGTCGATTATCCTTGGTTCTGAAAACTCGTGCTTACGTTTTTTTCCCCAATGAGCCAATGAAAATGCCTGGTCAGCAAAGGCGATTAACTAAAACTACCTACGAGTACCTAGACTACCCATAAATACATGGCGACCCCACTACCACTGCACCTACAACTACAGGATTATCGATTTTTTCCATGGCGACAAACTTTTGGTCACGGGAAATGTGGCGATCATGAGGCGAGCGCAGTCTCCTGCACTCGCCTAAAAAGTTGCCTGAGTGGGACAGGCCCTCTAAGCACAGTAAAGGACACACACTGCTGGAGTAACAGCGGGTCAGGCAGAATCTACAGAGAACATGGATCGGTGACATGTCGGGTCGGGTCCCTTCTTCAATCTGTCCCTTCTTCAATCTGTCCCTTCTTCAATCTATCCCTTCTTCAATCAGTCCCTTCTTCAAACAGTCCGAGAAAGGTCCCTACCTGAAATGTCATCTATCCATATTCTCTGGGGATACTGCCTAACCTGCTGAGTTACTCCAACACATTGTGTCTTTTTTTTTATAAACCAGCCTCTGCAGTTTCTTGTTCATCTAATTAGGCACAGCATGCAGTCTCAAACGGTGATCAGAATTACCATTATTAATTTCACATCAACTCTAATGAAAGAGGCTACTGAGAATGGTTTCAATTTACTCATATGATGGTTTAAGATCTTTGAATGTACATCCTTGTGCAAATTAATTGAAGCACAAACTGATTTTCCTATTTTTTCATTTGATGTTTTTTGTCCACAATTTGTGTATAAAACTGATAATATTCAAAATAAATTAAAGTTAAAATAACAACTTCACAACGGCACTGCGTCAGTATTGCATAAACCACCCACTGTTTAATCATCATTTGAGGAAAAATTTCATCAAGCAATTCATAAAGTTCACAACATGGATATTACTCCAAGGAGGGGGATCAAAGATCATGCCCTTGCATCAACATTGCTTGAAGTCACAGCGAGAGAGATCACACTGTTGATAGTGATGAGCCAAGCTTCTGTAACAAACAAGATTGGCAAACAAAAGTATGAAACTGGATCACTATTGCCCAAGAGAACAGGCAACTGCAGCCACAAAAGGAAGATGACTCCAGTGGGATGAGGCTTTGCTGATTCAGGAAAGTACGAGGAATCTGAGACTAGTGATTCCCTGAAAAAGGATGTGAAGGCAGCAGGAGTCTCAGTCAGCTCATTACCTTGCAACGACGCTTCCATTGAAGTCAGTCGTAGTGCGAGAAGACCTGTAGAAAAAACAACTTCTAACTGCTGTGAAGAAGGATAAACAATAGCCAAGGGCCTCACGATGTAAAGATTTGGCATGGGAGGACTGAATAATGCTGTCATCCAGTGACAAAAGCCATTTCCTTGTTCATGTCCAATGTAAGCGACGTATTTGGAGATCAGTTGGAAAGCCACTGAGAAAATGCCACATTAATCAGTTTGTCAAACATCCTGAATTAAAGATGTTCTGGGTTTATTTCACCTAGCACAGTGTTGATCTACCACATCCAGTTAATAGAAGGATGAGATTTGCACAATATATCGATGTACGGCAGGGAGGAATGGTGCCTCGCTGTGATTGTAAAGACTTCCAGATGGATCTGGGATAATCCAGCAATATTCCACCATGCCACACCTCAAAGCTGGTGATCCATTTTTGCACCAGAAAGAGATATGCTCTTGGTACTCAGCACATCAGGCGGCATGTGAGGAGGATATTTTGGATTGGGGCACCTCTTCATAAGTGCATCAGAAGTTGAGTCACGACTAAAAACGTTGCTTGTCCATTACCTCTACAGATGCTGCCTGATCCACAACTTCCTCCAGTACTTTGTGTTCTTAACAAGATTCCAAGATCTGCAGCCTTGGAATCCAGTCTTTTAGATAGGATCACTGGAAACAAGACAGCTAAATAAACAAGCTATTAAAAATGAGGGAGGGGGGATTGGCTTGATTATCTGTGTTCTTCCATCCAGCAAAATTAGCTATTGAATGAATAACATGAATGTTACAGTTCCAGAACAACTTGACTTAATGAATCCCTGCTAGGAAGAGATTGATTAGTTTCTGACTTTATTTTCTTATTGTCTTTCTGTTTGCCTCTTAAACATTTAGAGTTTAATGTAGGCAGATTTTCACAGTAAACTCATTCTTTAAGAACTTATCCCCTTCATTAAGTGGGTGTGAGCTGCATATAATTATACAAATGTGACCATGAAGACTTCAGGGATTCGAGATTAACCTCCCTCCCAAAGCACAGGCTTCACATGAGTCTGTACCCTGCTTAAAATGTTCATGAAATGTTTCAGGATTCTAGGAATATCACGTCCAACAAATATCCTTCTTTGTGGAGGAAGGAACTGCAGATGCTGGTTTATACTGAATATAGACACAAAGCTGGAGTAACTCAGCGGGTCAGGTAGCATGTCTGGAGAAAAGGAACAGGCGATGTTTTGGGTTGAGACCCTTCTTCAAACTGGTCTGAAGATATCCTTCTTTGTTGGGTGGCACAGTAGCAAAATTAATAGAGTTGTTGCCTCTCAGCATCAGAGACTCAGGTTCAATACTCACCTCGGTTGTTATCTGTATGAAGTGTGCATAATTTCCCTGCAGTCGCTTGGGTTTTCTCCAAATGCACCAATTCCCTCCCACATCGAAAAAGACATGTGGCTATAAAAGTTAATTGGCATCTGTAAATAGTTCCCAGTGTGCAGGCATTGGATGTGCAAATGGGATAACATAAGAGCTAGTGATTGTTGATCTGGAGGGACTCAGTGGGTCAAATGGGCTATTTTCATGCTGTAATTCTAAAAAATACTAGTGGGTTCAACACATTCAAAATGTCCCACAGTGGTGTTTAATTACATCTGGAGGTCAGAAAGACATTTTCAAGTTTTAAAGTATGATCATCAAGAGTGTTAAAAGGTCATCAACCTACAGTTTTTTCAATAAATGTGGATGGAAAATTTTCCAAATGTTATATTTTTTTCTTTCAGATATCCAGCCTCATTTTAGTATTCACTTTTTTTTTATTCTTGGAATTTTTAGCTGTAATTACGGAGTAAATTGAGATTAATTTATCGTTGCATTAATGATTTGGTTGAGGGAACTAAATGGCATGTTTCCAAATGTGCTGATGGTACAAAATGACGTGGGATTGTGAACTTGGAGGAAGATGTAAAGAGGCTTCTAGAGGATATAATTAAGCTGAGTGAGTGGGCGACCATATAACAGATGGAATATAATGTGGAAAATGTGACATGCGTTAGGGTTTGGTACAAAGTACATTTATTTTTTCAAATCATGACAGATCAAGAAATTATGATGTTCCAGGGGATCTGCATGTCCTTGTACAAAGTTTCTGGAGGCCAATGTGCAGCACCAACTAGCCGTCAGGAAGGCAAAAGCTTTATTAGCTTTTATTGTGAGAGGGTTGGAGTACAGGAGTAAAGATATCTTATTGAAATAACTTAGTAGATGGGACTTGGAGGATTGTCTACATTTCTGGTCTCCTTACCTGAAGTAGATGTGTTTAGAACATAAAACAATGCAGCACAGGAATAGACTCTTCAGCCCCCAATGTCTATGCTTAACATACTGCCAATACCAATTCTTATCTGCCTGCACATAATCCATATACCCCCATTCCCTGCAAATTAATTTGCCTATCCAAGAGTCTTTTTAATGCCACTATTGTATCTGCCTTCACCACCACCTCCAGCAATGTGTTCCAAGCACTCACCGCTTTCTGTCACATCACCGTTAAACTTTGCCTCTCTGCCTTCAAAGTTATACCCTCTAATATTTAGTATTTTCATCCTGGGAGAAAAAGCTTATGACTGTCTATCCAATTTATGCCTCTCATCATTTTAAATACTTCTGTTGGGTCTCCCCTCACAATCCACCTTTCCAAAGAGAACAATCCAAGTCTGTCCAACCTCTCGCTGTAGCTCAATACTGGGATAGAGGTTCAACCATAATTTTGATGAATGGAGATGCAGGATTGAAAACATGTTGTTGTCCCTGATTCTTATGTTCTTATATTCATATTGGGCACACCCTTTTCTTGTTCCATTATTTAAACTGCTGTGAATGATTTAAGATAGTGAAATAATGGACATCCACGTGCTGATATTAAATGGGCAAGTAGACATAGGAAAAGATTAATTGGGTCAAGAAGGGTCCCGAACCAAAACGTCACCCATCCTTTTATTCCAGAGATACAGCCTGACCCTCTCAATTTGTCCAACACTTTGTGTCTATCATTGATTCATCCAGTCTACTGCTATAACTAGTAAAGGTTGAGACAGGTGAGACTCCCTCACAATGTTTAAGAAACATTTAGACAGGTACAGCGATACGATAGGTTTAGAGGGATCTGGGCCAAATGAAGGCTGGTGGGGCTGGTGTAGATTTGGCTTGTTGGTCGGCATGGACAAGTTGGGCCAAAGCGCCCGTTTACATGCTGCGTGACTCTATGACTATGGCTGCAATGTAGGTCCCAACCAAAAAAAGAAAGCAATACATTAATCCTTTTCTTGATTAATGGTCAAAACTAGTCCAGAGGGTGACTTCAGTACTCATTTACATTTTATCGGTTTTGATATCTGTTCAGTCAGTATTTCACTTTTAACACAACTCATTTTGGAAATTCAATCTGGCACAAATCAGGCTAGAACTAATGAGAGATGTATGAATCAGTTGCACACCCAATTATGCTATTCCCAGTGGAATGTACCTTTTGAGAGTCATTCATGAGCTTTGGTCTGCAGTCTGCCTCTCATTGCCATGCCTATAGTATCATTGCCACTGTCTCTATCATAGCATGTATTAAAAACAGCTTCCCTGAGCAGATTGTAGACTGGCTCTGCAAAACCTACTGAGCTGGTACTCTTTCATTTAGTTACTTACCTCCTCGTACACCCTACTCAAACCTCCCCCAGATTACAATGACTATTCATTTGTCCCCCAACCTCCAAAACAACTCTCCATCCCATAAGATAGACACGAAAGCTGTTGATTTGTCGAGACCCTTCTTTAGCCTTCTTTATCCTGAACTGCCACCCATTCCTTCCATCCAGAGATGGTGCCTATCTAAGTTACTCCAGCATTTTCGGGTGTAAACCAGCATCTGCAGTTCCTTCCTACACACTCTCCATCCCATAGCCTGACTCCAGGACCAGATTGTCCATTTCAAGGCCATGACCCTGCTCGCCAAAGCCTTGAACTTGCAAGATAATTATTTCTCCAGTAGGCCCAAAATCCCCTGTCACAGTCACAGCACATCCATTCCAGACCACAGACCACAAGAGCTTTCGAGCTTCTCTTTACAATCCCTAAGCAGCATAGAGTTGCTGCCTCACAGCGGCAGAGAGCGAGGTTCGATCCAGACCACAGATGCTGTCTGTACATTTTCCCTATGACTACATGGGATTTCTCTGGGTGCTCCAGTTCCCTCCCACATTCTAAAGGTGTGCAATTTGTAAGGTAATTAGCTTCAGTAAAATTGTCCCAAGTGTGTAGGATGCGAAGGTGAGATAACGTAGAACTAGTGTAAGGATGATCAATGGTCGGCGTAGACTCTGTTGACCAACTCTAAAACCTCTAAAAACAGGGTGATCCGTGCAAAATTACTAGTGCAAAGTCAGCCTAATTCATTTTTAAGTTACCACCATTTTAAGGCCAAAATAGTCTTGCACAAATCAGGTAATAATGCAATAATATATCCCTATGTGGTCCAAACAACTACTGCTCAACATTCTCGCATTATGCTGAGAACTTTCAAATTCATGAATGTAGATGAACACTATCAACAATTTTAACATTCACCAGTACAAGTTTTCTGAGACTCCATATTGTTGTGAGCCCAGGCTTTAAAATACAACCCATGGACAATAGAAGTTGTTTCCGAAATCTTGTACACAAGGGCCAAATGACTTCACGATGATCACTCTTCTTTGACTATTATGATCAATAAGTACAACCAGCTATCAGTCTTAAATCTATATACAAGTCAGTAACTTATTTTTATTTTTAATGTGTTCTCTATTTTTGTGACTTCTGCTATTACAAATATCCTTCATTGACAGTGGCATTAATAAGAATTTGAACATTTCTTTGAAAGTCAATTTCGGGGGATGATGCTGCCTCGGTTTTTAAATAGAAGTTGTTCATCATGACTTTCCCACTCATTGAAATGTAACCGCATTGCATGGAGTTTGAAAAGCCAGGAAAAATAAAAGTACTGCAATGTTTTGAATGATCACGGAGTCATTTCATGCATAGAAGGTGCATGACAAGGAGCAACCATGCGTGGTTATTGGGCCTATAAAAAAAAGACATAATAAGTGCCACTGCCCAATTCATTGTGTTTTTATTGCTTCCTCTTGATCTTCAGAGTTGGAAAGACTTACAAATTAACCAAATCAATGTTTAAAATCAAAGGAGATTGTCCGTTAATTGTTTTTGTGAAGAAACAAGTCAATAGTTGTAATTAATCTTAAAGTATTGCAGTCATTTAAATGTTCACAACAAACCGATAAATGTTTGCATGCCCGACCAATATAGGTTAAAATAATTTCACTTCTACAATCTTAAATTTTAATCTTTGACACCCTTACTAATCAAGCACCCATCAATTAAAAAGGCCTTGCTGCATCCGAGCATAGGGCTGATTCAGGCTTCTCCTGAAGAAGAAAGTGGATGTAATCTGTTGTTTGAATTAATCTAGTTTAGTTTAGTTTATTACTGTCACGTGTACTGAGGTAGTGAAATTAGCAAACTTATAGCTCATAACTGACTAACCTTTTAAATTAAATTGGAATAATTTATTTTATTTTACATTCTAATTAATAATTTTGACCTAAAATTTATTTTGCTATTGGTATTCCTTGCCAAGATCTCCAGTTAAAATTTATTGGGATAGTTTTTGTCTGGCACCACCTGCCCACTTATCAGTTCATACCTGGATGTTAGGCCCTAAGACATAGGGGCATAATTAGGCCATTCGGCCCATCAACTCAGCTGATCAATTTTTCCCTCTCAACTCCCATTCTCGTGCCTTCTACTTGAATGTCCTTCTAATCTAGAACCTATTATTCTCGGCTGGTGCCATGGTTTTTCCGTATCCAAGCATAGGACTGATTCATTTACTGAGGGGTGTGTAGGAAGGAACTGCAGATGCTGGTTTAAACTGAAGATAGACACAAAATGCTGGAGTAACTCAACAGGGCAGGCAGCATCCCTGGAGAGAAGGAATGGGTGATGTTTCGGGTCAAGACCCTTCTTCAGACTAGTTAGGGGAAAGGGAAATGAGAGATATAGAACGAGATATAGAACAAATGAATGAAAGATATGCAAAATATGCACATAATCCTCCGCCATTTTCACCGCCACCAATGGGATCCCACCACGAGTCACATCTTCCCATCTCCACCCCTTTCTGTCGTTTCCCTCCACAACTCCCTGCTTGACTCATCCCTTCCCACCCAAACCACCCCCTCCCCAGGTTACACCTTCACTGTAACCGTGGGAGATGCAATACCTGTCCCCATAACTCCTCCTTCAGCTCTGTCCAGGGACCCTGACAGTCCTTTCAAGTTAGGTGGAGGTTCACTTGCACCTGCTCCAACCTCATCTTCTGTATCCGTTGTTCAAGATGTGGACTCTTGTACATCGGTGAGAACAAATGTAGACTGGCCAATCGTTTTGCTGAACACCTTCGCTCAGTCCGCCTGGACCTACCTGATCTCCTGGTTGCCAAACACTTTAATTCATCTTTCCATACCCACACTGACCTTTCTATCCTAGGCCTCCTCCATTGTCAGGGTGAGGCTAATCACAAATTGGAGGAACAGTATGTGAAAATACTTGACCAATAAACTCAATCATTCATTCATTCAAATATAAGGCAGATATGATCATTTACTTTTTCTCTCTCAGAGAATTGTATTTATAACTCTCTTCCTCAAGGGGCAGTGGAAGGAGAATCATTGAGTATTTTAATGTAAAAGTGGCTTAATTTGGTGGGTGCAGGTTGAGGGGGGGGGGGAGGGTGAGCGGGGCAAGAGAGGGAGTGGAGATTGAAAGATTACCAAAGGGAATCAGGAATGCAGAGTTGAGGTTACATATAAGCCATGAACCTTTCAAATGCAGAGAGGCCTTGAGGCGATTCTTCTCTCTGTGGATATACTCATATGAATTATACTTTTGTGGTGAAATGTCAAAATAATATTGAATTATGCTCTGATCTGGATGAGTATACTTAAATGGCAAGTGGTTCATGTAAATTGTATGCATCTCTTAAACAATGCTTAGGCCTCTTACGTTAGGGTGGCCCAGTGGTGCAGCGGTAGAGATGCTGCTTTGCAGCACCAGATACTGGCTATGGGTGCTTTCTGTATGGAGTATGTACGTTCTTTACAAAACCCAAGGGACAAACTGTTATCCATCCCCAGCCTCATTGCTTGATTGTGATCCAGCAATCCACCATTGATGGGCTTAGGTTAAAGTCTCCTCTAATACATCTCAACACCACAGGCAGAACTGGACTGACAAAGGCACTGTTTGTACAAGGACAATTATTTTTTGGAAATTAATTGTCCCTTGAATTTCATTGTAGTCACCCTGATTCACCTTTTACTGGGCATGCAGGTGAATTACAGAAGATGATCAATATGAAAGAGAACTGTTAAACTAACCATACTTGAAATCATAGTGCTCTATATTATCATAATTCAATCTAAATTGTTTTGTTTGCTTTAGTTGTTTAGAGATACAGAGATCCACTCAGGCCCTTCGACCCACTGAGTCCACATTGACCAGCGATCCCCACACAGTAACACTACCCTACACACACTAGGGACAATTTTACATTTATACCAAGCCAATTTACTTACAAACCGGTAGGTCTTTAAGTGTGGGAGGAAACCGAAGATCTCAGAGAAAACGCCGTGACGGGAAAAACGTACAAACTCCGTATAGACAGCACCAATAGTCTGGATCGAACCTGGGTCTCTGGCACTGTAAGCGCTATAAGGCAGCAACTCTACCACTGCACCACCGTGCTGCCGCATGTTATCATCTGCATGATTCAGTAATGAATGCTGTTGTGAGTGTTTGACACTTAAATCTGCCATGTGGTATCTGCTGATTGCATGTCCTTAAATCCATTGACGCAGCAAATCTCAGATAGATACAACAACCGCATTTGTATCTGCAGACTGAGGCTGGAGGACCACTTCTGGTTCTCCCTGGTGTTTTCTGCTCTTTTATTCTGAAAAGTAACAAAAAATAACACCACATGTTCAGCAGCTGAATGGAATACATTTGTTTTGAGTGAGTGTGAGTGAAAGAAATGCAATGCAGAAAAAAACTCCAGAGTTGAGTACTTGAGGATGTCCATTGATGGAAACTCGTAAAATGTTTGATGGGGGGAGTGACCCAATTGTGTATGCAGGGGTTGAGAAATGTATTTAGTCAAAATGGTGGTGAATTTGTGGAATTCTTTGCCATGCAAGGCTGTGGGCAAAGTCAGTGGGTATATGTAGATTAACCATAATAGTCTGCCTTTACTATATCTATCACCACACATATTATGCACGCTGCACATTCCATATATGGTCCAGTGTGGATCTTCATCCCTATCCTGGACAATTACTCCTGTGTATTGGTCTCATTACACAACATGGTGTCAGAAAGTTTGGATTCTTTACTTTACTTTAGCTTGGTTCCAGTTTGATTTAGTTTATTTTTTTCATTCTGTTTGTTATCATGCTATGGCTGCTATGTTTTGTAAGCCTGAAACGATCGTGTATATGTTATTCTCAATGACAACGTGCGAGATAAACTTATACGTGATGCAGATCTCACTCTGGAAAGGACTGAGAATCGCTGTTGTGCTGATGACTTGACAGACTCTCACACTAAATCTCTGGGATCGGGTCCCCACTCTGCTTATGATGTAAATGTTGCCAGCACATTTTACCAGGCCCAGTGCCAGACTTCACAAGTGCCCAGCAGATCCAATGCCGGATTTATCAATAATTGTGGGAACGGTGGTAGTTCGCATGTAGACATTCATGAACAATGCCCTGCTTATGGAAAAGTTTGCCATTACTGTAAACGCAGAAATCACTTCATCCACTGCTGTCGCTCACAGGGGAACAGAGTAGAGACAAAGCAACAGACAAAACAATCAGTGCACCTGCTACAGCCAGAACCTTCCTGCTTAACATCCACAGCAATCCCTCTGTGTAATGAGGAGGTGCTGCCTGCTATCGATGGACTGAATCTCAACATACATTCCTTGTCAGATTTGTCTTGTAAACACTGAGATCCTATGGTCACTCTCCTCATTAACAGAGCAAGTGTTATTGCTAAACTCAACACTGGAGTTTATTGCAATGTTCTATCCTTATCTGAGCTCCACAGGATTCAGAATTCTGAAGACGTCAAACAAACTGCTGCTACATTACTTCCCTTTGGACGGGGTGCGTGAACCCTGATGGAAGAGTCGAGTTACAGTCCCATCTAGCATCACGTGTATACAATCTGAGCTTCTTCATTGTCCAAGAGAAAATGACTTCCCTGCTAGGCAGTATCGATGTCTGTAACAACCTGGGTTTGGTCACCTTTGGCACAGCGGTTCATCAACTGTCCCCTGCACATGACTCCACTCAACAGTTCTTGTCACAATATGGAAATCTCTTCGACAGCAGGCTTGGCAAGCATCCCATCAAGTGCACAATCAGAGGCCCTACCAATTGTCCGTCCTGCCTTCCGGATTCTCCATGCTATGCGGGATCGCGTACAAAAATAACTCAACTGTATGGAGACTCTGGGTGTGATTGCTCCTGTTGTTGCTCCAAAAAGTACAAGGAAGAAATACAGATTTTTATCAATCCCAAAGATTTAAACGCTGCCATTAAATGACCACACTATCTCATGCACACAGTGGAAGATATCACAGCACAGCTGGGCAAGGCAACAGTATTCTCAGCTCTGGATGCAAAGAGTTCATTCTGGCAGATTCCGTTGGACCAAAACTCTTCCAAGCTAACTGCTTTCAGTACACCTTTTAAACATTACAAATTTCTGATCATGCTGTCCGGCATAAACTCAGCAAGTGAAGTATTTCAGTGCACCATGGAACAACTATTTTCTGGTTACCCATGCTCAATTATTGTTGATGACATTCTCATTGCGGGACAAAATATCCAAGCAAACTTAAAGAGGGTTCTACACCGCACAAGCATACTCCCATCCCCATCAAACGGCCCGGGCCCGATCATACCACCGCTGCCAGCCACTCCTTATCGAATTGACTTGCCCACGACCACGCCACCTTGACCCCTGCCAAGGTCTCCAGTTTCAGCGCCAGCGATGCTGCTTCATCTGTTCTACCACCGATCTCATCTCCGGTGAAGGGAGGAAATACAGGACTGTACCGTACACTTGCTGGTCAAACCTGCAAGCCTAATTCAAAGAATCAGGATTACATTTGAACTGCCTTTGGTGTTATTCCCTTCAGCTTACTTATAGTTACCACATGTAATCAGTGGTACATGTATTTTGCATGCGATTATCATATCTATTTTATTATGGGTTAATTCCTTAAAAGGAAGGATGTAGATTAACCATATTAGTCTGCCTTTACTATATCTATCACCACACATATTATGCATGCTGCACACTCCATTTATGGTCCAGTCCGGATCTTCATCCCTACCCTGGACTATTACTACAGCATGTCACTGCCTCATGGTCAGACTAGATGCTGACCACGGAGATGATAGCATGTAACGTTTCCTCCGCATGTGTTGCTATAAAGACTGTGAGTTATTATAGGGTTTATGGGTCTCATTACACAATGGTATATTTAAGGCAGAGATAGATAGATTCTTGATTAGTACAGGTGTCAGAGGTTATGGGGAGAAGGCAGGAGAATGGGGTTACGAGAGAGAGATAGATCAGCCATGATTGAATTGCGGATTAGACATGATGGGCAGAATGGCCTAATTCTGCACCTATCACTTATAACTTATGAATGAGGGAGTCAGGGTATGAGATGTGGAGCAATGTACTATTGCCAACACCTCTTCTAGTCCACCGATGTCATTGAATAACTTCCTACACTAGCTCTCAAGTTGCCTGGATGACCTGTATCCATGCATTCTTTAGGCTTGCAGTAGGTTTCCCTCTTTCATTGAGTCCTGGAAGACACATCTAGAAGAACAGGTCTTCCGAAAAGAAGTGCTGTCTACATCACAGTATATTGTCTCTGTACTTCTTCTTCTTGCGTATGGCGTGCACAGCCTAAAGTTGAAGGACAACTTGTTCTATTTGTCGAAATTCGTCGAAACAGGGCGGTCCCTGTGGTCTCTATAACACGATTCCAAATCACTTCAACTTATTTGGTGACCTATTAAATGCTGGAGTTGGAATGGGTCCTGGTGGGTTTCCAGTACACCCACTGATGTGAAACTGTAAAGGAAACTCTGAAGTAGAAAGATGATCAAAATTTGGGGGAAAAATGTGTTGCACTTACTTTCAGGTCTCTTATATGCTCATGGGTCCAAGCCATGTACAAAATAAATCAAGCTGAATAAAACCATGTTTACTTTGCTTCGGAACGGTTCTTTATCCACCACATTGTCGGAGCTCTTATTACTTTCTCTTCCATCTGGCAGATAATATTTCAGATGTCAAAATTCAATATTTAATTGTTGCAGGCTGCTGAACAGGAATACTTTTTCACTACGCACAAGAGAAAATTGATGGGCCTATAACCATGCAAGAATGATTCATGCTGGTGAACAAACCAGCAGCATAATGTAACTACGATGCTTGTCTCTGTCCATCAAGCAGCCTTGAGACAGCTCGCAAGTTCCTATGAACCAGCTTTACTCAAACTCTGAAGATTGGCCTCATTGTACAAGCTTTTTGTTGCGTGCTATCCAGTTGGAGAAAAGACTGGACATGATTACAATCAAACCGTCCACAGTGTACAGATTCAGCATAAAGGGTATAATGTTTAGTGCAAGATAAATTCCAGTAAAGTCTGATTAAACATAGTCCGAAAGACTCCAATGACGAACTGTCCCCAACCATGCTGTGATGCATCCTGATAAAATGCTTTCTACGGCATATCTGTAGAAGTTGGTGCGGGTTGTTGGAGACATGCCGAACATCCTATGCTTTGGTGCAATTAGTGATAAGCACATCAACACGTCTAATTGATACAGGTTTGCAGATTCAGTTTCTGACATTATGAAGGCAGATTGCGGGCACAGTATGGTTTGTAAGCTATTAGCATGCTTACATCATAAGGGCACCACATGTTTGGAGGTGCAGTTTCGAAGGCCCAAATGCACATGCACTTCCAAGAAGCTGAAGCCTGTGTTTCTGAAACAAGGTGTTTCTGTTCAATGTTGCTGATAATATGCATCTCAACCATGCATGGCAGGTGATGGGAACATTGAATTCTCCAATATTAGGTCATTTCTAACCCCCCCCCCCCCTCCCCCTCCCCCAATCCATTTTTTCTCCCACTCCCCTGTGCCCCACTTGGTCTCAGACCTATTTCTCCCCCCTCCTCCAAAATTCCTCATCTGGCTTCACAATTTAAAATTCTTCAATCACCCTTTCTCACCCCTTCTGCTATAATCTCTGCCCTTTGTTCTAACCATCTGCCTATCAAAACCCTCCCTCACCTGTGTCCACCTTTTACCTGCCACATTTTTTCCTGCCTCCCCTCTCTCCCAGCTTTCTTCCAACCACCTCTGTTTTTGATTTAATGGTGGAAGAGCATAAAGCTGTATTTAACTACACTGAGTTAGAAGTTGTGGAGGAAATCTAATGTGCTAGAAGTGACCCATAATGGAGGTCTCATCTGATAATTGAGACTGATAATCAGATCATCTGAAACCATCATCCTGAGAATGGTCCCAAACTGAAACGCCACAAATCCATGTTCAATAGACGATAGACAATAGACAATAGGTACAGGAGTAGGCCATTCAGCCCTTCGAGCCAGCACCACCATTCAATGTGATCATGGCTGATCATCCCCAATCAGTACCCCGTTCCTGCCTTCTCCCCATATCCCCTGACCCCGCTATCTTTAAGAGCCCTATCTAGCTCTCTCTTGAACGTATCCAGAGAACCTGCCTCCACCGCCCTCTGAGGCAGAGAATTCCACAGAGATTCACCAGAGATGCTGCCTGACCCGCTGAGTTACTCCAGCAGTTGTGTCCGTTAGGTGGTGGGTCTCATCAGCTAAAAAGTAAATTCTAACCCAGTCCCTTATCCTTGCTGATAAATTGTTAGTGTTCTCAGCAGTACTTGTTTAACTGGACTTGTGTGGCAGGTTGTATACAGATTTAATTTTATTGGCCCATATAAGTTGTTGCAGATGCTTTAGAGGCAAGAATATTCTGCAGCATTTTTTTTACCCATATAAGTTGTTGCAGCAGCTTTTGAGGCAAGGATTTTCTGCAGCATTGATAGGGAGCTACAGTTTGCAAATTGCAATAGATATTTAGAAATGAAGGTTTACCTTGCAACATGCTTACATTTTGCAATGTTATACAAAAAAAAATCAGGTCTTTCACTCCACTGAAGGTGCATCTTGGGTAAGATCATTCCAGCATAAAGATATTTCTCAACAGTGCTTGTACATACATTTATCAGGTGTTTATTTGATTTTAGCCACCAAATGCAGACTGCCAGTATACCCCATGGCGTGTCCTTGTCAGGGCTGCTGCTCCCTCCCCATCTACTTCCAAAAATGGATTTTGTAAAATGAAAACATTCTGTTCAAACCCAGACAAGTCATCATCATCAAAACTAGTATGACTGTCCTTTATTGGGAGGAGGCCTGTGCGTGACTTTGTTTAACTTGGGGAGGCTGGTGCACAGACAGCCACCACATGGTTCTTGACTGATCTATGTCAGGATCCAGTCGCATGGTGTCCAAGACGACCGGGAACCCTTTTCTGCTGCACTTTCATCCTCCTTCCCAGCCATTGTGACACTCCACTAAAGTTAGCCATCATCCTCCGCCTGTTCCACCGTCAAGGTCTTGGTTGGACTGCTCTGTGTCAGGGACCTCCCCCTCGACCTTACTGCCATGGCATGGCCCTACCAGGAGCATAGCTCCAGACAGCATAGCTCTCAGATTCTAACGACCACACAAGCTTCTCCACCACGACATGGTGACAATCCACGGAGAAACACAGACACGTAAACACAGACAAGTAAGCACCTGGGCTCATGGTCTGGACATGCTGAGTAAATTACTTGCTATACTTACCATTCGTTTTAAAGTAGACTATCAAAAAAAGTTGCCCAGAACATCTGAAAAATTTCATCCCTCCCCCAAGTATCCAGTACTTTTCTATTCATTCAAATGTCATAAGGTCATAAGGTCATAAGGAATAGATATAAAATTAGGCCATTTGGTCCATCAAGTCTACTCTGCCATTCAACCATGGCTGATCTATCTTTCCTTCCTAACCCCATTCTCCTGCCTTCTCCCCATAACCCCTGACACCCATGCTAATCAAGAATCTATTTATCTATGCCTTAAAAATATCCACTGACTTGGCCTCCACAGCCTTCTGTGGCAAATAATTCCACAGATTCACCACCCTCTGACTAAAGAAAACGTCCTTTAATTCTGAGGCTATGACCTACAGTCCTAGACTCTCCCACTAGTGGAAATATCCTCTCCACATCCACTCTATCCAAGCCTTTCACTATTCTGCATCTTTCAATGAGGTCCCCCCTTCATTGTTCCAAGTCACGAGTGTGCTGTTTGCAGTAACATCTGAAACAAATACTCAGCAGATCAGGCAATGCTTGTGGAGGGGAAATAGTTAAATGTTCAATTCAATTACATTTCATCATAGTACATGGAAGAAATGTCATTGGTGTGAAATGTTAACAATGTTTTTCTTCCAAAAATGCCAGTATTGTTCTGGTTTTCAGATATCTCCAGTATTTTTTTTTTCTGCTGTTTGTGTTAATTTCTTTCCACAACAGAATTAAAATTTGGGACATGAGATTTTTCCTTGTTCAACTCTCTTCCATTCCTCCCTTCTGATCTTTTTTTCTCTGAAAGACCACTGTGCCTTTCCAGAACTTTTCCACTATATTTCACATGGGCATTAATAAATAGTCATAAGAATATACAAGGGCAAATATTAAAAATACATTTCACCTTAATGATGTTGCACTGTTATTTATGTTGTTCCTTCTGCCTTGATGTGGAAAATGTAGATGATGAACAGTGGGGAAGTCTAGAATTACCAGTGCTGGAAAACTAATAATACATAAATGACAAAGTCATAAGTGAGCTATTAATATCTTCCTCATGAGTGGAGTAAAATGGCTATTAACTAAACACCAAGTGTTCATACAGTGGGACTGGCCAAAGTTTTGTTGAAGTTAAAATGATACTAATTCATATTCTTCTGTTCAACATTAATTGTAATGAGTGCCATGCACTTTATTGCCAACTGTCAGATGTGTTTCCTCTTTCCTTTCCCCTGAGATACAACTGACGATAAACTGTAGAGGTACAAATAATAATCAGAAATCTAAATTCAGTCTAAACTTAGCTGCTAACAATTCAGTTATGGGCTTGGGAAATGGTGGTGAAAGAAAAACTGCTTCATTAAGTGCTCTTCATCTTGAGCATGTAACAGAGCTCTGACTGTGAGAAGTCCAAATTTATAAGCAGCAACGTAAAGGCATCAGCCAATCAAACATACCTGCAGTAATGTGTAGGAAAGAACTGCAGATGCTGGTTTAAATACCTGCTGTAATGATCTTTTCACGCTTCTGAAGCAGCTAATGAGCCACATGTCCCTCTATAAATTTTGAGTCTCGGAAGCTAGCTGCAGAATGGGAAGTAATGGCACAACATAACTCAATAACGGTGCCACAAGCCAGTCTCAGCAAAGGGCAAAATAACTATGCTTTAGACTAGAGAAACAGCGCACAAACAGGCTCTTTGGCCCACCAAGTCTGTGCTGACCAGCAGTCACCCCGTACACTCGCACTATCCTACACTCTAAGGAGAATTTACAATTTACAGAAACCAATTAACCTACAAACCTGCACATCTTTGGAGTGTGGGAGGAAACTGGAGGACCTGGAGGAAACTCGTGCAGCCACAGGGAGAAGGTACAATCTCCATCCAGATAGCACCCATTGTCAGGAGTGAACCCGGATCTCTGGCGTCGTAAGGCAGTATTAGATAATGTAAAATTACCTGGATAAAATTATCTTTACTGCAGTTCCTCTGTACCCCTTGGCAAACGTCCGCACTGTCTAAATCTCTAAATCTCCACCATTCGTTGTTTCATTAGCAAACCTCAAGGAGGGGATATTGAGTTTACAAATTGAGGCATTATTTTGCTGCTCTATAAAATGTTTGTTAATATTTAGAATATTGTATTCCGTTCTTGTTTCACACTATAGAAAATATGTAGTACTGCAAGTAAGAGTACAGGAGCAATTCATTATGATGTTGTCTAGAATGGAGCACTTTAGTTTCAAAGTAAGTTTGTTGTTAATGGAGCACAGAAAGCCAAAGTGTGACCTTATATATATAGATGTATAAAATCATGAAGGGCAAAGGTAAGGTAGATAGTCACAGTCTTTTTAAGGTTAGAAAATTAAAAAAAAGTAGAGCCAGTGGGGAAATAATAGGTTTAAGGCCAGTGGGGAAATATTTAAAGGAGAACTGAGGGGCAAGTTTTCATGCAGAGGGTAGTATGTTTACAAAATAAGCTGCCAGAGAAGATGGTAGAAGCAAGAACAATTGCAGCATTTGGACAGGTTCATGGATCAGAAAGGAGTAAAATAATTTGCGGCAAGCAGAGGAAAATGTATTTAACATAGATAGGCTTCTGGGTCAGCATGGGCAACAAGCCACAAGTCTGTTTAAGATGTTAATTTACTTTAGACTTTACTTTAGATATACTGCGCAGAAACAGGCCCTTCGGCCCACCATTTCCACGCTGACCAGCAATCGCCCTGTAAACTAACACTATCTTACACAAGGGACAATTTACATCTTTTTTACAAACATCCAGTGAAATGGCCTCCACTGCCTTCTGCGGCAGAGAATTCCACAGATTCACAACTCTCTGGGTGAAAAAGTTTTTCCTCATCTGTCCTAATTAGCCTACCCCTTATTCTTAAACTGTGCCCCCTGGTTAAAGAATAGTCATGACTATTTGTTATTTTCATGATCACGATTACTGAAATTAGCTTTCTAAATCTACATTTATTTAACTATTTGTATTTAAAATCTCGAGCATGGTGCCACCCAAATCCTGTTCCCAATTCAAATCTCCGGGCCTCTGCATCTAATTTAGTACCTTGACTAATGCACCTGCTCTAATAAATTCAATGACAGTAAAGATTGTGAACATGAGGCAAAGTATCTATAAAGAAATCTGCCAAAATGCACTTTGCATAAACAGTGCAGAAACGGGAAACTTAACAGGTTGTACCAAGTAAGGTGTTGAAATGAAATTAGCAGGGTTATGCAAATCACATCTTGTATGCAATGAATCAAAATGAATACATTGTAAGTAGGAAGTTCTGGGAAGCAGATTTATTCAGCCTTACTCTGAATGCTTGTGATGTCTAAAATTTGCAACTGATTGGAATATGTATGAAAAACATATTAAACATATTAAAAATTGGAAAAAATATTCATTAAAACATCTTGAATGGGACTGAGTCTAGACGTATGATATGATTCGACCCAGTGTGCTTGTGCCAGCTCTCTGAACGTGCTGCTGCTTGGTCTGTTCTCTTGCTATTTCCCCAAATTTGACAGTTTTGGGGCAGAACAGTGACACATTTGGTAGAGCTGCCGCCTCACAGGACCAGAGATGTGGGTTCAATCCTGATCTTGGTGCTATCTGTGAGCAATTTGTACGTTCTCCTTGTGACTGCATGTGTTTCCTCCAGCTGCTCTGGATTCCTCCCACAGCCTAAAAATGTGTGGTTTTATAGATTAATTAGCCTCTGTAAATTGCCCACAGTATATAGGGAGTGGATGCAAAAGTGGGATAACATAGAATTAGTGTGAACGGGTAATCGACGTTTGCCGTAGACTTGGTGGGCCAAAGGGCTTGTTTCCATGCTGTATCTCTGGACTAAACTAAACTAAAACTAAATATTTTTGATGTATCTATGTGATTCTCTTTGGAAGTGTCTATTTCTGATATCTTTTTAAGTAAGACATTCCAGATCAAAACATTTCATGCAGTGAAAAAGAATGCTCTTCAACTTCTGCAATTTCATTTGACATAATGATCTTTACCCTTCAGCTTGTACAACATTTTTTCTAACAACAGATATGATGACCAGTATTTCACCACTTGGTCCATATTTAAGAAAATTAAGAATTGTAAACAGCTGTCAGATGGAACTGAAACAAAATGTTGATTCAAATTACCAATTCAATTTGCATCAGATGAAAATCAATGGTGTGATTTCTATTGGATAGACTTGGTTTATACTCTCTAGAATTTAGGAGATTGAGAGGGGATCTTATAGAAACTTACAAAATTCTTAAGGGGTTGGACAGGCTAGATGCAGGAAGATTGCTCCCGATGTTGGGGAAGTCCAGGACAAGGGGTCACAGCTTAAGGATAAGGGGGAAATCCTTTAAAACCGAGATGAGAAGAACTTTTTTCACACAGAGAGTGGTGAATCTCTGGAACTCCCTGCCACAGAGGGTAGTTGAGGCCAGTTCATTGGCTATATTTAAGAGGGAGTTAGATGTGGCCCTTGTGGCTAAGGGGATCAGAGGGTATGGAGAGAAGGCAGGTACGGGATACTGAGTTGGATGATCAGCCATGATCATATTGAATGGCGGTGCAGGCTCGAAGGGCGAGTGGCCTACTCCTGCACCTAATTTCTATGTTCTATGTTTCTATGTTAACAAAAAGAAAATTAACTGGAACTTTTGCTTCTGGAAACTAGGAAAGTAGTACAATTAATTTTAACATGGCTAATGTATTCACGTTCTGTTTTATTTTGATTGTTACCAATCATGGGTGGCATAAGGACACTGAAATAATTTTTGGACACCACAAATATATATTTTGCAACAGGCGATGAAAAGTGGTTAAGCATTTTAACAAAAACAAAATATGCTGGAAATACTCCAGGTCAGCCAGTATCTGTGGTGAGAAAGGGAAACAATAAAAATATTGGGGATAAAACATATAAGACACATAAAGTGTCTTATATGTTATATGTGAGAAAATAATAGTGGAAAGCAGATTTGATTAAATGACTAAATTACTGATAGTAATGACTGATGTCTGATGAAGGGTCTCGACCCGAAACGTCACAGATTATTTTTCTCCAGAGATGTTGCATGATCCGCTGAGTTACTCCAGCATTTTCTGTCTATCTTCAATGTAAACCAGCACATGCAGTTCCTTCCTACTGATAGTGCAAGGTGAATACAGAAGGTAATGGAGAAAGCCCTGATTCATCAAGGAACACTGCAGGAAATCCAGATCCTCTTATAGTTATCAGGATCTGCAGAAGGCACGAAAGATAATGTCTTAATACCTGCTTGGAGGTTCTGCAAAGCCGCCCAGCAGCTTTCTCCGACACCCTGTGAGGAGATTTGAAAACTCCTTCAAAGAACAGGCAAGCTCTTCATATGACTCAAACAGTCAAAACGCTGCTTTACTTCTTGATATCTATAACATTCTGAATGGCTTTGACTCTGTTGGATTGTTAATATAAACCTTTGGTTACAGCGGTTCTGACCTTTAAACTTTAGAGCTACAACATGGAAACAGGCCCCTTGGACCACTGAGTCCACGCTGACCAGCATCACCTCCCCATACATTAGCACTATCCTATACACTAGGGACAATTTACAATCTTAGAAAAGCCAATTAACCAACAACCCTATTTGTCTTTGGAGTGTGGGAGGAAACTGGAGCACGCGGAGGAAACCCACGCAGTCACAGAACATACAAACTCCGTACAGACAGTGCCCGTAGTAAGGGTCTCTCGCGCTGAATGGCAGCAACTCTACCGCAGTGTCACTGTGCCGACCCACCTTCACCGCCAGGTCAGGTTGCCAAAGCCACCCCCGTCCTGAGTCCTGTCATCAGGCACTTCCATGTCTTGCCTACCACCGCCACCACCACCGCCTACCCTTACATGCACTCCAGTCATGTGTGGATCACAACCAATGACTCCTCCGATCCTCAACGCTCCCCAGTCCACCAGCAGGCCGGGGCCGGCAAATCATCTGGATTCCAGGTCCAGTTGCAGACCGAGTCTGAAGAAGGGTCTGGACCAGAGATGTCAGCTATCCATGTTCTCCAAAGATGCTGTCTGACAAGCTGATTTATTCCAGCCCTGTGTCCTTTTGTGTATTAACCAGCAACTGCAGTTATTTGTGTCTACTACTGATACAATGATAATTCCTTACTTGGTTATAGCAGACAATCAGCTATAAAATCACCACCCCCCTCCCCCTCTCCCCCACACACCCCCATTTGGAGAGTTTTATGTACATTTGGTGCAATAGCTTGATTTCTGAATGAGCAAAACATTAACACAAAACAATATCCCAGAAGCTGCGATTGTTATTCTTGGAGAACATTTAATCAATGAGAAATTTAAAGCTATGTCCAAAAAAACAAAGAAAATATTTGCAAGTAAGTTGGATTTAGGTTAATTGGTAGAAGTATGGGAAGGATAATGAACAGAGATTGCTTCATGGCAGTGAATTGTTTTAATCAACAATGCACCATGCTGGTGGAAGTACATTCACCAGTAGTCTCAAAGGGGTATTGAACTTATTGTTGAGAAGGAAAGTTGTGTAAAGGGTTATTGGAGTTGTGTAGGGGAGTGGGACTAACGCAAATGTGATGGGGTGAATACCCTCTTTTTCTATTCGATCATTCCATAATTTAACAAAGAAATACACTCACGGTGTTGAAGGAACTAATATTTTTAATGCAAACCATTAAATGAACTGGAGAATTTCACTCTCTTGATGTCCTATTAATATATATCTACAGGCACACGCTTCTTCATGTAAGTGCCTCGTAAACAGAAATCTTCAGTGTTGCTTTCACACTTTGGTAATTGGGTGCTCCTGTACTCCTTCAAAGTGTTGCCTGGCTTCTTGGAGAAAAGGGCAGCCAATTCTTATGCAGTCACTGAATGTTTGAGAATAGCACTGGCGACATGGAGGAATGCTACACTGAAGCTCACATCTGCACTTAAAATGCAAACCAAATAGGCCATCGGCATGTTGAAGAAAAGGTTTCAGCCTCCCTCTGTTATATTCCCAGTATGTCTTGAGTTGTGATGATCTGCCTCGTGCTTCATCATTTCCTTCACAAGAGCCCAGAGGAGCCTGAAGTACTGTAGCTGCAGCTGAACTACGGAGACCAAGGATTGTGGACAGAGGAGGCTTTATGGCTTTAAACAGCAGCCAGGAGGGAGTTTAATGACAGATGTATTCAGGACACATATGGCACAGCGTAATCCAACGTTTGTTTCACCTCTTCTATAATAATCCAATTTTCCTCAGAAACTGTTACAGAGACAGTGGATGCTATCAAAAGCAGGTCATATATAGTCCAAGGAGTTTTTTCTATTCAAGCAATTCATTCAGATTAATTATAATCATGGTATATCTCTCAATCATCAAAAATCTCAAAAAATATATATATATTTAAAAAAAGTAAAATGTAATTTTTAAATCACATAGCACTTGCCTCTGTGGCTTCGATGTTTCCCAACTACCAATATTTCTCAGTATGTCAGTCTGGTATGTGCTGTATGTGTAGCCTATCATGACAAAACGGAGGCAAATTAGCCTTTGACATTGATCATTTACAGGTTATGTAATGCTGAATGGTTATATCTACTGATGGTTAATACATCAGCAACATTAAGATCGATAGTACAGAATGTCCAGAGATAACTGCTTCGTTTTTGCAAATAGCAAATCTGGAATCCTGGAATCCAGAGATAGATTTCTTCCACAACAGCCTGAAACTGGAACAAATAGGGCACTAATTGCACAAAATGTCGACACTCATCAAAGTAGATCAGACTAATGATCCTTCTCAAGTGAAATTGTGTCAGGCATGAAGTGGAACAGGCCATTTCTGTGTGCAATGCCACGTGTAAACCTTTCCCAGCATTTGATACGCATCTAATAACATCATTGTTGATGACGAGTGGGTGTGTGTGTATATATATGGTGTTTGTATATTGTGTGTGTGTATGTATATATATATATATATATTTATATATGTGTGTGTGTGTATGTGTGTCTATGTGTACATGTGTAAGTATATGTATATATATACACACCAAACCTATTTTTTCTAATTTATTATATTACTTGCAGTGTACTATGTTTACATATTAGGTTGTGCTGCTGCAAGTAAGAATTTAATTGTTCTATCTGGGACATATGACAATAAAACACTCTTGGCTCTTAACTTGACTCTATTCACGTAACTCCAATTTCTATCTTCATCAATGTCAACAGGAGCTCAAGGCTCAACTCTGGCCATGACTCAATGGCCTCACTTGCACTTATCACTGATCATTGTTTTATTCACGCCATATAAAGGGATATTCAGCTGATATCCAGAAAACCGACGTCAGCTTCAGAGCTCGGTACATATTTCTCAAATATAGGCCAATATTCACAGAGCATGCTTAATCTAACCAGAAGTATTTTTTTCTCTCAGCATTTAACAGGTGAGTTATTCTATCCAAGGGTGTCTCAATGTTGATGCTGCCGGAAATACTCCATTACTAGCAGCAACATTAACGCCATTTTTTCAACAGAGTCAGGGACATTGGCGTTTGCCGGCATTGCTATTTTCCCACAAGTGCAGGCAGCCATTGACTTTACTTCTCTGACCCAAATGATTTTCCCCTTATAAATCAAGACCTTTTTTTCTAATGAACAGCAAAGGTTTGACTTTCCTAAAATTGTAGTGGGTTACATGAAGAACTTCCTCAGTGAATTGTATCTGGGTTATAACGTTGCTGTACATTTTCAACCCCTGTGTTACTGGGACAGGTTTGAGAACAGTAGTGTATGTACTGGTCTCAAGAAGGTGAGACTTTATTGTCTGTGACTTTAAAGCTTGCTGAACACTAATCCCACTCCCATTCCTGCACTGACCTTTCCATCCTGGGCCTCCTCCTTTGTCAGAGTGAGGAGCAGCACCTCATATTTTGCTTGGGAAGTTTACAGCTCAGCGGTATGAACATTGACTTCTCTAAATTCAAGTAACCCTTGCTTTCCCTCTCCATTTCCCCCACCCTCCCCTTCCTAGTTCTCCCTCAGTCTGAAGAAGGGTTTTGGCCCGAAACGTTACCTATTTCCTTTGCTCCATAGATGCTGCTGCACCCGCTGAGTTTCTCCAGCACTTTTGTCTACCTTCGATTTTCCAGCATCTGCAGTTCCTTCTTAAACACTCCGTCTAGTCTTATTGTCTCTGACTACATTTTTAAATTATTTTTTCTTATACTTATTTATTTTTTATTCGTATGGCTCTGTGACCACTGTACTAATTGGTACATGTGACAAATAAATGTATCTTGTATCTTGTCTTGTATTTTCTCTCTGTTTGCTTTGTTGTTACCTTCTCCCAACTAACAATGATCTAATCTGGATTTCTTTGAACTCCATTCCCTTTGTCCCTTTTCACACCCACACCTCCTTATCCATACACTTCCTTATCTATGTACCTCCCACTTCCCTGACATCAGTCTGAAGAAGGGTCTCGACCCGAAACATCACCCATTCCTTCTCTCCAGAGATGCTGCCTGTCCCGCTGATTTACTCCAGTATTTTGTGTCTATCTTCGATTTAAACCAGCATCTGCAGTTCCATCCTGCAGACTTTATTGTCTATATCAGTCTGGCGGTGCCCCAACATATGCGACAATAAATGAGGTTACACAAAAGGACACAGAGTGCTGGAGTAACTCAACAAGTCATGTAGCATCTCCAGAGAATGTGACATTTTGGTGACGTTTTGGTTTGAAACTCTCTAGAGATACTGCCTGTCCTGCTGAGTTACTCCAGCGCTTTGTGTCCCATTTTTGAACAGCACAACAGTGCAAGAGGAAGAGCAGCCTAGAGATTCAGAGCTCAGCATCCATAGCCGTATCTACCAGATCACCTTAACTCACTTCCCTAGTTGATCTGGAACCGATAGTAAATAGTAAATAATAGCCTTCTTGACTTTTTACTATATCATCCATTTTGGAGTCATCCACAAATTTACTAATCACTTTATTGCATAGTTATCTAAATCTTTTGGCAACCACAGTGGCGCAGCGGTAGAGTTGCTGCCTTACAACGCTTGCAGCGCCAGAGACCCGGGTTCGATCCAGACTACGGGTGCTGTCTGTGTGTAGTTTGTACGTTCTCCCCGTGGTTTTTTATCTGAGATCTTTGGTTTCCTCCCACACTCCAAAGACGTACAGGTTTGTAGGTTAATTGGCTTGGTAAATGCAAAAAAAAATGTCCTTAGTGTGTATTGGGTAGTGTTAATGTGCGGGGATCGATGGTCAATGAGGACTTGGAGGGCCGAAGCGCCTGTTTCCACACTGTACCTCCAAACAAAACTAAACTGAACTAAATCGTTAATATGGATGATTAAAACCTGTGGTCCAATGGTTCCTTGCAACAGATTGCTGAACACAAATATCTAATCAGAAAAACAACCCTCTACTACCACCTGCTAACTCGTAGGACCAAACCAATTTTGTATCCAGTTGGCTAGTTCACTCAGGATCGTATATGATCTAACATTCTAAAACTAGCCTACAATGTGGAGCCTTCGCACAGCACATAAAGATAACGTCCACTGGCCTGCCCTCATCGATCCTTGGTGAGCTCTTTAAAAAGCTCACAAATAGTAATACCTAACAGAATGAATCCCTGTTCCAATTATTTAAATGACTTACTGCAACTTTCCTTTCTTACCTTATGTGTGGTAACACTGGATGAATACAGATGTCCACATTAAATAAACATTATGGAGAAAATTTACAAATCACCGAGATGTATAGACATGAGGAACTCCAGATGCTGGAATCTTGCATAGAACTCGGTGTTGGAGTAACTTAGCAGGTCTGGGGAGCATGGATAGGCAATGTTTCGAATCGCCGCGATAGCCCCGGATATATCTTGTAAAAAATGAAATTTCTTCCACATTGCTCCAATGTGCAATGATTCTTTTTCATTGCATCTCCTATAAAACCTGGGAGATCTATTTCACCACCATTAGCCGTCCATCTCATCAGAACACACAGAACTCTCCCCTAGCCTGGATTTAATTGATCTAGAATTTAAGTTGCTTTGAGTGATTTTAAGTGTTTAACTTCTCTCCTGCAGCTTCTACTTCCTAAAGAGCAGTCATAATATATTTTGCTGCCATGTGACTTTCATGGTGACTGGTCCTTTAAGAGATAATACCACATAGTGGCATTCTGATGCCACAAAGTGTCGGGAACTGTATTATTTGATAAGGTGCTGCTGAAAACCATGTGCGTCCTATTTTAGCACTTGCTTAGACTGTAAACCAACTTAATAGTCTTTCATACTGAATTTTAACAATTCTGTGCTACTTTGCAGGGGACTCGATTTGGCATCAGCACTAAAGGATTTTAGTGCTTAAGAACATAAGAAATAAAAGCAATGAGAAACCTCACATTCTTCTGAACTGAAAGGGATATAGACCCAGTCGGCTTAATCTCTCTTCATAGGACAAACCCACAATCCCAGGAATCAGTAAGGTGAACTTTCACAATCACAAGTTAATCCTTCCTTTTGTAGGGAGACCAGACCTATTGTATATTTCAAATACAGTATCACCAGGGATTTATATAAATGCAGTAAGAAATCTCTACTCTCTTGAAATACAAGCTAACGTAGCATTTGTTTCCACAATTGTTTGCTGTACCTGCACATCAACTTTCAGAAGTGCATGTGCAATGACAACTAGCTCTCTGTGAAAACTACATTAAACATAGTTTCAAGGAAAAAGTATTTGTCAAAGTGTTATAGACAGTTATATTGTATAGAAACAGTCTCTTCAGCCCAGTTCATCCATGCAAACCAAAGTGCCTTCTTGACCAAGTCCCATTAGCCTGTATTCAGCCCAAATCCCTTTCTATCAGTAAACCTGGTTCTTACAATTCTATTTATACCCACCTCCACAGCTTACTTTGGTAGTTTGTTCCATATACCTACCACCCTCTGTGTGAGAAACCTTCCTCTCAGATCCCCTTTAAATCTTCCCTTCTCACCTTAAATGCGTGTCAGCCAGTTTTAGATTCTCGTACCCTGGAAAAAGGCTATGACCATCCATCTTAACTATGTCCCTCATGATTTTATAAACGTATATCGTCATCCCTCTTTGCTCCAGGGAAACCAGTACCAAGATCTTAATGAAAAATGTACTTAGATCTGTAACAGCCCTAAGAAATGAAAGTGAACAGATTATACGTGAACAAGTGAACAGCAAAGAGTAGGAGTAAACGGGTCCTTTTCACAATGGCAGGCAGTGACTAGTGGGGTACCGCAAGGCTCAGTGCTGGGACCCCAGCTATTTACAATATATATTAATGATCTGGATGAGGGAATTGAAGGCAATATCTCCAAGTTTGCGGATGACACTAAGCTGGGGGGCAGTGTTAGCTGTGAGGAGGATGCTAGGAGACTGCAAGGTGACTTGGATAGGCTGGGTGAGTGGGCAAATGTTTGGCAGATGCAGTATAATGTGGATAAATGTGAGGTTATCCATTTTGGTGGCAAAAACAGGAAAGCAGACTATTATCTAAATGGTGGCCGACTAGGAAAAGGGGAGATGCAGCGAGACCTGGGTGTCATGGTACACCAGTCATTGAAAGTGGGCATGCAGGTGCAGCAGGCAGTGAAGAAAGCGAATGGTATGTTAGCTTTCATAGCAAAAGGATTTGAGTACAGGAGCAGGGAGGTTCTACTGCAGTTGTACAGGGTCTTGGTGAGACCACACCTGGAGTATTGCGTACAGTTTTGGTCTCCAAATCTGAGGAAGGACATTATTGCCATAGAGGGAGTGCAGAGAAGGTTCACCAGACTGATTCCTGGGATGTCAGGACTGTCTTATGAAGAAAGACTGGATAGACTTGGTTTATACGCTCTAGAATTTAGGAGATTGAGAGGGGATCTTATAGACTCTTACAAAATTCTTAAGGGGTTGGACAGGCTAGATGCAGGAAGATTGCTCCCAATGTTGGGGAAGTCCAGGACAAGGGGTCACAGCTTAAGGATAAGGGGGAAATCCTTTAAAACTGAGATGAGAAGAACTTTTTTCACACAGAGAGTGGTGAATCTCTGGAACTCCCTGCCACAGAGGGTAGTCGAGGCCAGTTCATTGGCTATATTTAAGAGGGAGTTAGATGTGGCCCTTGTGGCTAAGGGGATCAGAGGGTATGGAGAGAAGGCAGGTACGGGATACTGAGTTGGATGATCAGCCATGATCATATTGAATGGCGGTGCAGGCTTGAAGGGCCGAATGGCCTACTCCTGCACCTAATTTCTATGTTTCTATGTTTCTATGTTTCTATACTGCATCAGAAAATAATCTGCCCCTGTTTTGACATTCACCGTAAGTGGAAAGGATCATTGTTAGATTGGTCACTATCTGTTCCAGCACAACAATGTAACATAAATGGTTTGATGATAGCCATTTTTTTTAGAAAACCAGTTACCATTTGTGATCATTCAGAATTCACTGAAACCTTTCTAATATGTTATTCTGAAGACAAATAGAGTTTGCAGATGCTGGAATCTGGAGGAAAAAAACATCTGGAGGAATTCTGGAGGAGGACGGCATGTTGGTGCTGTGGTAGAGTTGCTGCCTTACAACGCTAAGGTCCAAGGTACGATCTTGACTACGGCTGCTTGTCTGCATGGAGTTTGTACATTCTCCCCGTGACCTGCGTGCGTTTTCTCTGAGACCTTTGGTTTCCTCCCACACTCCAAAGACGTACAGGTTTGTAGGTTAATTACCTAGGTATAAATGTAAATTGTACCTAGTGTATGTAGGAAAGAGTTAATGTGCGGAGATTGCTGGTCAGTGCGGACTCGGTGGGCCGAATGCCCAGCTTCTGGGCTGCATCTCTAAACTAAACTAAACCCAAATGGTTAAGCACATCTGTGGAAGAGAAAAGACGTTGCCATTTTGGTTTGAACATTTGCATCAGGACTATTGGTAGTAGGAGATAAAAGCCAGTACAAAGCAGAAGATGGGAGTGCATCAGGGGTTAGATGATAGGTGGTGGGAGGAGGGGTGATGAATGATGGGTAGAAGAAGCCAAGTGGAAGAGAGGAAGGGCAGAGTTAGGAAAAAAGGGATGATGAGTCATGGGTGGAGGCAGACTAGGAAGCAAAAAAGGTAGATGGAACTAGGTGAAGTTGGGAGCAAGGTTGAAGGTGGAGGCAGTGGATGGAGTGTGCTATGGAGAGACACAATCCAACCAATGCTGGCCCCAATAAGCAAGGAAGCTAATATAGGAAAACATTCAGGGCTACTGAATTTCTGAAGATAGTATTTCAGAAAAAAATATTAACTGGCCTAACACCTCACTGATTGTTCAGCATGGCTAAACATGCATCATTCAATTTCTAGATGATTATCTTTTGGCACCCTACCATAAAATACTACTTTAGTTTAGAGATACAGCATGGAAACAGGCTCTTCAGCCCACCAAGTCAGTGCCGACCAGCGATCCCGGCACAATAACTCTAACCTAAACATTAGAGACGATTTTCAATTATAACAAGCCAATTAACCTGCAAGCCTGTACATCTTTGGTGTGTGGGAGAAAATCAGAGCTCCCAGAGAAAACCCACACAAATCATGGGGAGAACATACAAACTCTGTACCGACAGCACCCGTAGTCAGGATCGATCCGGGTTACTGGCACTGTAAGGCAGCAACTCTACCGCCCTGCCACTGTGCCGCACTGGCAGATGGAACAAGGTGGGGGAGATGAGCAGGTGGGTATGGGATGTATGAACTGTAGGTAGTCAGAAGCAGGAGATAGGGGGTGAGGTGGGTGATAGGGGGAAGTGGGTACATGAAAGTGAACAAAAATGAGAGGACCAGAGGTGGATCGGAAGAAGCGAGTGGAGGACGGGAGGTAAGGGTTATCTAAATATGGAAAATTCAGTGTTCACACCATGTGGTTGCTCTGGTGACTTTGGATGGCAGCATACTCTATATTGAACTGTTCAGTACATCTATTTAATTATCAATGGTTTGAATGTCACATCTCATGTTGGTCCATGACCCTAATCCTTTATGATGCCTTCACTGAGGATTTTTTTCCTGTTTGTTTCAATCATGATAGCAAAACCATGTGAATAAAAGCTTTCCCTTTCAAATACGTACAGAATGATTTCACAAATGCTTATTGTATCTGTTGTTGAGCGTCTTAAAAAATGTGACTTCCTGTGCAAGTACTCCTATTAAATGCATTTATTTCAGAAAGACTCCATCATATATTTGCTTTTCAAGCTTTTACTCTACACTGTGTTGGCATTTTTGTGGTTGATATCTATCTGTAGCCAATTGATCACTGCAATGGAAGAGGAAGGAGCATGCTGCTAGCAAACTGCTTTGCTGATCTGAAGTCATTAAACATCATATTGCACTGGAGGGGGTTCCTTGGATACCCACTGCTTCTGTCTCTTCCTTTTGCATGGCCTGATGCTACATTCACTGCTCTCTTATCATCCAATTCCACCATTGCATAATAAGTCTGATTTTACTCAAAAGAACACTGTTCAGCTACTATCTACCTCATCAGAAACCCTCGAACTACCATTAATCGGACTTTTCTGGACTTTAACTTGCATTAAACATTATTCGTTATTTTCTTTATCATATATCTGTACACTGTGGATGGCTCGATTGTAACCATGTATTATCTTTCCGTTGACTGATTAGCATGCAACAAAAGCTTTTCTCTGAACCTCGGTACACGTGACAACAAACTAAACTAAATGCCCAAACCATCCCCTGAAAAAATTATTGTTCCCACATTATTTGCTCACCTAGGAGATTATTTTTCAAATCTTTCAATACGTTGTTTTGTTTTAAACAGATTAATCTTGAAGTACTACAGATTTGCCCATTGAAGAAGACCAGGCTCATAGAATGAAAGTATGATTGGAGAACAAAGGGAGCAGTCTCACGCTCAGAAGTCAGTTCAGTTTAGTTTATTATCACGTGTATCGAGGTACATTGAAAAACTTTTTTGCTTGCTAACCAGTCAGCGGAAAGAAAATACATGATTACACTGAGCCATTCACAGCGTACAGATACCTGATAAGGGAATAACATTTAGTAAAGGCAGGAAGGAGTTGAGGGATAAATGAGGGAGTTAGTAATTCAGGACTGCTCTCTAGTTGTGGTAGGATGGTTCAGTTGCCTGATTGATGGACGCAAGTGGCTGGAGGAGATGAGGTGAACAGGAGATGGCAAATAGAATCTGAAATTCCAGAAAAAAGGAAATGGAAGTAACGGAATGATGGAAATGTGAGGTTGTGAGGAAACGGGAATGTCTGATTGTTTGAAATCATTCAAATCATCATGGATCCCTAAAGGCTGTGAGTGCCTTATCGAAGATCAGGTGTAGTTCCTTGAAATTACATGAGGCTTCATTGGAACATTGTGAGAGGCCAAAGTCAGAGAAGTCAGGAATGGTTGTGAGATGGACAGTTAACCTAAAAGGAGACTGGCAGCTCAGGGTTACTCCTGCAGGCTGAATTCTACACTCCCACTCTAACCCCTTTGGTTTTGGCCTAATCCACAGAGAACAGCACATGAACTTCCTTCTGCATTCTTTTCTATTTCTGTGCTGATTGACTTTACACAAGTCTTTAATGATGTCCTTCAACTGGAGGTATTACCAATTATGTCTTTCATTTTCTTTCGATTGCCAATCGATTATAGTCATAAAAAAACATAATGAAACAGAAAGAGGCCATTCAGCCCATCCTATGTGTGCCAATTGTAAAAGAGCTATGCAACCAATATCCCATCTTTGGCATGCAGTATATGGCTGTGCAGATCATGTCTCTTCAAGTCCACAACCAAATATTTCTCCAATGTAAAGGCAAAAACTGCTGGAAAATCTCCAGGCAGCATCCAGGAATAGAAAAAACAGAGTTAATTTTTTCAGGTTGCTAATCCTTTGTCAGAAGTGGGAAGGAGAGATAAAAAGGGTTGTTTGTGTTGCACAAAAGATAGCAGAAGGAATCAATACAGCAAATGATCTGAGGCTGTGCGTTGCTGAAGCTCTCAGGAGGCTGCAGTCCTTGTGTGGGTGAAATCAAGACCCGCAGCTTCACCAGCTGTCAACCGAGCCCGTTCCCCATGGCCGAACGAAAGACCCAGCGGATCACAGCCTGCAAGAGGAAGCTGCGAGCTGGTACCCTGTTGTTTTGACCCGTGGACCGCCGGTCTGGGAGGGGGAAGCCACTGTGCCGGCCCCAGCTCGTCATCTGAAGACCAGAGACTGGGAAGTTGGAGCAAGCGATGATGGACGTGACGGGCGAGAGGCACGGCCAGTAGGAGAAGAGAGGCAACTGGGGTCTGGCCTTCCGCACCCTCATGGTCAGCTGGAGGAGGCACCTTAGGGAACAAAGGTGGATGGGTGATGACAGGGACATGGCGTCCAAGGAAAGAGTTGTCTGGAGGCCCATAGCAGCCTGGAACAGGCACCGCTCACAAGATCTACAGCTTTGACCTTTGAAAATGGCACCAAAACATATGGCCTCTTGCATGTGGTCTCAGCAAACTATACACTTGCTCATCGAGAATTGGGGGTATGGCAATACTCTACTGGACTGTTTGCATTAACAAATAAAGAACCATTGAAGACAGGAGTGTAGCGTATAATGTACCTCTATTTAAGAAGGGGTACAAGGTAAAAATTAGAATATATAGAAACATAGAAACAAGGAAAATAGGTGCAGGAGTAGGCCATTCGGCCCATCGAGCCTGCACCGCCATTCAATATGATCATGGCTGATCATCCAACTCAGTATCCTGTACCTGCCTTCTCTCCATACCCCCTGATCCCTTTAGCCACAAGGGCCACATCTAACTCCCTCTTAAATATAGCCAATGAACTGGCCTCAACTACCTTCTGTGGCAGAGAATTCCAGAGATTCACCACTCTCTGTGTGAAAAATGGTTTCCTCATCTCAGTCCTAAAAGATTTCCCCCTTATCCTTAAACTTTGACCCCTTGTTCTGGACTTCCCCAACTTTGGGAACAATCTTCCTGCATCTAGCCTGTCCAACCCCTTAAGAATTTTGTAAGTTTCTATAAGATCCCCCCTCAATCTTCTCAATTCTAGCGAGTACAAGCCGAGTCTATCCAGTCTTTCTTCATATGAAAGTCCTGACATCCCAGGAATCAGTCTGGTGAATCTTTTCTGCACTCCCTCTACGGAAAGAATGTCTTTCCTCAGATTAGGAGACTAAAACTGTACGCAATACTCCAGGTGTGGTCTCACCAAGACCCTGTACAACTGCAGTAGAACCTCCCTGTTCCTATACTCAAATCCTTTTGCTATGAATGCTAACATACCATTCGCCTTCTTCACTGCCTGTTGCACCTGAATGCCTACTTTTAATGACTGGTGTACCATGACACCCAGGTCTCGTTGCATCTCCCCTTTTCCTAATCGGCCACCATTCAGATAATAGTCTACTTTCCTGTTTTTGCCACCAAAGTGGATAACTGCACATTTATCCACATTATACTGCATTTGCCATGCATTTGCCCACTCACCCAGCCTATCCAAGTCACCTTGCAGCCTCCTAGCATCCACCTCACAGCTAACACTGCCCCCCAGCTTCGTGTCATCCTCAAACTTGGAGATGTTGCATTCAATTCCCTCGTCCAAATCATTAATATATATCGTAAATAGCTGGGGTCCCAGCACTGAGCCTTGCGGTACCCCACTAGTCACTGCCTGCCATTGTGAAAAGGACCCGTTTACTCCTAATCTTTGCTTCCTGTCTGCCAGCCAGCGACTGTTCTTCCTGAGGACATTAAAAGAGACTGGTCTGCCCCAACAGCTGCTGACAACATTCTACCGCTGAACCACAGAGAGCTTACTAACGTATGGCATCTCTGTGTGGTATCTCAGCTGCACGGAGGCGGAGAGGAGAGCTCTTCAGCGCGTCGTCAACAGAGCGCAGCGGATTATCGGGACAGAGCTACCAGCCTTGGAGGGCATCTACCACATGCGGTGCCTCAGGAAGGCCGTCAGCATCCATAAGGACTCATCACACCCCTGCCACGGTCTGTTTCAACTACTTCCCTCCGGCAGACGTTACAAGGCCTTCTACGCCCGAACCTCCAGACTCAGGAACAGTTTTATCCCAAGAGCTATAGCGGCTCTGAACCGGCCCTAATGAGTGCCCCCCCACCCACCCCCTTTGGACAGTCTCCCTCAGATGGTCACGTCAATCAATTGAATTGAATCCTTTATTTGTCATTCAGACCTTTCGGTCTGAACGAAATGCTGTTGCCTGCAGCCATACATGTAATAATAACAAAACACAATAAACACAAATTAACATCCACCACAGTGAGTTCACCAAACACCTCCTCACTGTGATGGAGGCAAAAGTCTTAGAGTTACTGTCTCTTCCCTCCTCTTCGCCGAGGCGATACCCCACCGGGCGATGGCATCAGTCCCGCGGTTCAAGCTCCGCGGCCCGGGGGTGGTCGAAGCTGCCCGCAGCTGTTGCAACGGGTGCTCCGGAAAACAGGCACCAGCCTGTGACCTGCGAGCTCCCGACATTGTCCTCCACTGGCCCGCGGCCGAGCCCCGGATCCAGGTCGCCGCCACCAGAACGCCGCCTCAGCCGCCGTAGCACCGTCCCCGCCCCGCACCGGGCCGCCCACAAGGCAGCGTCTCAGCCCCGCACCGGGCTGCCCCCACGAGAGCACCTTCCAGCCGGGAGCCGGTCCGCCCACACGGCAGCGTCTCAGCCCCGCACCGGGCTGCTCACATGGGAGCGCCTTCCAGCCAGTAGCCGTGCCGCTCACACAGGAGTGTCTCAGCCCCGCGCCGTCCGCCCTCACCGGAGCGCCGAGTCGTGCCGCTACCCGGACGTCGCCACAGCTCGAAGACGGCCAGCCTCGCGTTGGTGAGTCCTGGCTGGCTCTACCTCCGGACCCTCGAGGTCGGTCGCAGGTTGGAGGCCGCCAGCTCCGCCATTAGGCCTCAGCGCAGATGGGGGAAGAGAAGGGGGATACGACAAAAAGTCGCATTCCCCCGAAGGGAGAGACAGAAAGCTCTGTTTCACCCTCCCCCCACACACATAACACCACCTAATAACCAGAAAAATTACTAAACTAGACAAAAAAAACAACACAAAAAGTAAAAACAGACAGACTGCAGGCGAGCCGCAGCTGTATCACAGCGCCGCCACTTCCGGAATTCGGCTTGCTTATTTATGTATTGTATTTATTTACCTTTCTTGTACATCAGTGGAGCTGCACACTAAATCTCGTTGCACTGACGTGCAATGACAATAAAAGATATTATTATTATTATTATTATTAATATTATTATTATTCTCTATCCACATCAATACTGAACCCCCAATACCGTATGCTTTAGTTTGTATACTTATCTCTTATGTGGGACTTTGTCGAAAGCCTTCTGAAAGTCCAGATATAACACATCCACTGGTTCTCCCTTATCCACTCTACTAGTTACATCCTCGAAAAATTCTATAAGAGTCGTCAGACATGATTAACCTTTCATAAATCCATGCTGACTTTGTCCAATGATTTCACCACTTTCCAAATGTGCTGCTATCCCATCTTTAATAATTGATTCTAGCAGTTTCCCCACTACCGACGTTAGACTAACTGGTCTGTAATTCCCCGTTTTCTATCTCCCTCCCTTTTTAAAAAGTGGGGTTACATTAGCTACCCTCCAATCCTCAGGAACTACTCCAGAATCTAAAGTTAGCCTAACATCGCTGGTAGGCAAGTTACTGGAGAGGATTCTGAGTGATAATATATACATGTTTTTGTAAAGATGGGAGCTGATAGTTAAGTCAGAAAGGGTTAATATAGTTCTGATGATGAAGCATCCAGGCATTGTTAACCACTCCCACATCTTCCATGGTATTCTGCAAAGCAAGGCTAGCAACACATCAGGTGGGGGGGGATCACAAGCTTGAATCCTGCCTCTTATCAAGCCACTGAGTACAGCAAAGAACTGCTTCAAAAGGCTACTTTCGTCAGTAATTTATCTTATTTTTAAACAAACATAAAATATTTCTCAGAAAAAATCATGGCAATAAAAAATAAAGCAATATACTGCATGTTGTGTACAAAATAAAGTGTAATTTATCTTGATTTTCCTGCTTCATTTAGCTTTGAAGCCTTGAAACCTTATAAAGGACTGTGTTCTTGTAATACCCTATCGTTATTCAACAGTACCTAGATAGTAAATTACCAGGTAAACACTAGAGAAAGAAATTTCAAACAGCAGTAACATTGAATAGCATTGAATATCATCCCTCTGTGCTTCTAAATGTTATGTTTGCATCTGTATACTGCTATACCCTGTGTTACCCGAATGACTGAGTTCTGATACATCAAAGCACAGCACTTTCAAACACAACGGCAGAAGACTTTGAAGTGTTTCTTTCACTGTGCCTTTTATTAAGGGAACGTTACTGTAGATTTGGGATCAATGTTACACATTAATGCAATGCAGTTTAAATAAATGCGTTGTTCATCAATTTCTGACTTTTAAGCCCATTCCCTGAGGTTTCATTAGGTGATTGAAACTCACATGATTTTGGGCATTTCACCTTTCAGTGAGTGAAGCAAGTTGACAACACCATTATGGGTTTCAGGGAAGGTATGAATATGTCAAGCAGGGGAGGGTCTCTGACTTTTGCTCAGAGCAAGAGTCCATGCTGCTAAGTGTTACAGCTGTCAAGTAAGCATGAAGTACAATGATGGATCTAAAAATACTCCAGCAAATGTCACGCTCTGTGGTACATCATTATCCATGCCTGCATCCATCAGTTCAACACAATGTTAATGCATTTTGCATTTCAATTATGCACTATAGAGAGCAAACGAAGGAAGAATTTAATATGTATTCCTGCACCTGGTTCTAGTTACGCGTTTACAATATATCATCACACTTTAATATGTTTTTACATTGCATAAATCTCTATTTATGTTTCGTATAGAAGCTGCAGAATTATACATGTATTACCATCTAGTGATAATTTACTCATTGCAGATTTTTCCCCAAAAAATACTAAAGATAAATGTATACAGCAGGATAGATTGCAATCATGAAAACAGAAGTATACTGTTTATTATGCATTTGATAAATTTATCTTTGAGAAATGTGAGAAAATTACAAGCTGTATCATATATAACAGAATAAATTAGTTAACATTACAGATGCAAACCGTTGATTAAAATATGAAAAAGAAAATTGTTTCAGAGTGCATTGAAGGTTTCTTTTTTTTTAAGATAAATTGTGTGTAAATAGAAAAGTTGATAGATGTGTACTCATCTTTTATATTATGGCTATGTTTCAACACACATTGGCTAAACCTATTTTTTGGAACTCTTCGTGCTGATTGTGTTCTCTGTTGCAAGAAAGTTAATATTAGATCAATCATATGTATGCAGAAATATGCCTCCTGCTTTTCAGATAAGATGATGGTATGGCCAAATTCAGGTGCTCTGCTTCCCTACCTTGAGATAAACAGCAATTGGGAGAACAAAGAAAAGTCGGAAGATTTCAAACCACTTTCATCTAAATGCAAAACATTTATACAACATATAACCATATAACCATATAACAATTACAGCACGGAAACAGGCCATCTCGGCCCTACAAGTCCGTGCCGAACAACTTTTTTCCCTTAGTCCCACCTGCCTGCACTCATACCATAACCCTCCATTCCCTTCTCATCCATATGCCTATCCAATTTATTTTTAAATGATACCAACGAACCTGCCGCCACCACTTCCACTGGAAGCTCATTCCACACCGCTACCACTCTCTGAGTAAAGAAGTTCCCCCTCATGTTACCCCTAAACTTCTGTCCCTTAATTCTGAAATCATGTTCTCTTGTTTGAATCTTCCCTATTCTCAAAGGGAAAAGCTTGATCGCATCAACTCTGTCTATCCCTCTCATCATTTTAAAGACCTCTATCAAGTCCCCCCTTAACCTTCTGCGCTCCAGAGAATAAAGACCTAACTTATTCAACCTATCCCTGTAACTTAGTTGTTGAAACCCAGGCAACATTCTAGTAAATCTCCTCTGTACTCTCTCTATTTTGTTGACATCCTTCCTATAATTGGGCGACCAAAATTGTACACCATACTCCAGATTTGGTCTCACCAATGCCTTGTACAATTTTAACATTACATCCCAGCTTCTATACTCAATGCTCTGATTTATAAAGGCTAGCATACCAAAAGCTTTCTTTACCACCCTATCTATATGAGATTCCACCTTCAAGGAACTATGCACGGTTATTCCCAGATCCCTCTGTTCAACTGTATTCTTCAATTCCCTACCATTTATCATGTACGTCCTATTTTGATTTGTCCTGCCAAGGTGTAACATCTCACATTTATCAGCATTAAACAGTTTTTTCTTCTTTTTTTGTGCAAATGTCATGGACGACTCTGGCAATGCGAGAGATTTATTTTCTAACTCTAATTGCCCTGAATTGAAGAAACAGTTAATGGTCAACAACAGTGTTAGGCATTAAGGTATACAAAGCCAGACCAAGAAAGTACTGTGGATAGATTTCCCCCAAAAACTGACAATCAGTTGGTCATAAAGGTCATGGAGTCACAAACATGTATAGCATAGAAACAGGCACTTCAGCCTGTCACATCCATGCCAACATTTTTACCCATCCAGCACCCATATTCTTTGATGTCTTACTTATTCAAATGTTGATCTAAATGTCTTTGGAATGTAGTGATTGCATCAACCAATATTGCCCAACATTGTATCTGATATATATTCTGTTGTTGATTTGGACAATTTTGCTCATTATCCACAACACCGTTGTTTTTCATTCAGTCCACAAACTGACTAGTCATCCCTCCTAGATTCTCAACAAAGACATGCTTATATATTACAATAAGGATATCAGCACCTATTCCTATGGTAAACAATTATCCATATACTTTCAATCAGACAAGCAACCAGTTTCTGCCTCCTAGCCAATTTAGATTTTATGCTTGAAATTGCTGACTTTTTTTTTCTATATTCATTTAACTATTTGAAAGTAACTTCTCAGAGTAATGGTGAGATTGAAATTTATAACTTGAAATCATGGTCCACGTTTAAACTGTTAGTCCAGTAATTGTTTTCACAATTCCAGAGTTCCCATATTGATCCTGACCTTGGCTGCTATATGTGTGGAGTTTGCACTTTCTTCCTGACACCACATTGGTTCCGCTCGTGTCACTGAATCGTGTTCCACCTGCCAAAGATGTGCAGGTTGATAAATTAATTGATGACTGCATTGCTCTTAGTGTAGTTGGGTAGCAAGAGCATTGGGAGAGAAATGGAGCAAAGGTTGAAGGGGATGTGAAAGACAAGATGGGAATAGAGTGGTGAATGCTCGAATGTTGTTGTGGACATGGCAGGTCAAAGTGCCAGTTTTCATTCTCTATGCTTTTTACCCATTATGCTACTGTACCTAGGATTTCTACAGCCTTGCATTTATGCAACTATTGACGAGAAAATATTTCTGACTGAATGAATATCTCTCTTAAATTTTAAGTTTAGTGCAGATATTTCTTAACAGCAGATGGAGCCACACCCAACAGAATTACAATTGTCAATTGATTCCACAGGTCTGGATCAAGAAAAGATAACTCTTAATAGAACATGGAACAGTACAGCATAAGAACAGGCCCTTCAATGTATGTGCGAGATGATGCCAAGTTAAACTAATCTCTGACCGCATGGGATCTATATACCTTCATTCTTTGCCTATCAATGTGCCTATCTAAAAGCCTAAAATGCCACTTTCATATCTGCCACCACCACCACCACCCCTAGCAGTGCATTCCAGGCACCCACCACCATCTGTCTAAAAAAATGTACCTAACCACATCTCCCTTAAACTTTCCTCTCCTCACCTTAAAGCTATGCCTTCTCGTCTTTGACATTCACTTTTGAATGACAATGGCTTAACTTTGTATCTCATGTGAATGCAAGTGAAATAATTAAGTTAGTAAACTGTGTTGCAGAATAGACTAATACAAAGAGCATTTTCCATGATCTTAAATAGTAAATCAAATACAGCAGCAGTATACAATGGCTGATTAATTGCTGGGAAATTAGTGCAACACCATAGCAGTTAAAAATGTGAACTGCAATGGAAGAAGGATGTAAGGTTTACTGATAGATGCTACCAAAGTCAAAATGTTTTTGTACATGAATTTATTTCCCTTTGAACTGTAATGTAAAGCAGAGGAAGGATTCACAGATGGATTAGAAGTCTGACTTTCCAAGACAGAAACTTTTCTTAGGGAATGTATTCCTTTCCTTTAATTTTAGCAGCTGATGAGGTTGTTAATTCATTGCAACAGGATGGTTTATGAGCTTGCACAACCCACACAGTGATGAGAGGACCACTCAGACTTTGGAAGTTATATCTCGACTCAATTGAGCAGAGTTTAAATGATGAACCTACTGACACAAGAGGTGGGATTGTAATCATTCATCCAAAGAAGTTCTCGGATTCCGAATGATAATATTCATTATCTGCAGGATGCAAGCTTTTGCTGACGAAGTCAGCATTCATTACATATTTTTACTTGCCCAAGAGAAAGTGTTCATTGTGTAACTCTGTCCAAATGCTGAGATTTGTAACTTAATCAAATGCCTTGCCGGGTTTTTGATTGCTTATTTAGCAACTCCAATCTAATCCAAAACTTTTTTTAAAAATTACTAAACCATGGATCATTTGACAATGGCAGTTGTATATTTAACAACCACATCAAAATGACTAAAATGTGCTTCATGTCCATTCCATAATCAGTATTTGGTTAAATCGCAAGAAAGATTGCAATATCTGCGTAAAATCTGTGAGTTTTCTTTAAACATAGCAAAATAACCGAAAGCATCCTGTTAGGTCTGATGTAAGCTCGTCAACTCTAAATGATAATTATTTTCTTCACTTCATTGATGCTGACTGACCCGGTAAGTAACCCCATCAATTACTGATTCATTTGAGATTTTCAGCATCTATGGTTATCTGCTTTAACTGTATCACTATGTGTGAGAATCAAACAAAAACTGACAGAGATTCAGTAGATTTTTAGATTTAAAGAGAGTCAAGGGCCATGGTGCAGGTAAAAGTTAGCATGATCTTATTGAATGGCAGAAAAAGCACAAGGGGCTGAATGACCTTCTCATGCCTTCTCTTTCTCATGACATTGAATTATTTTGCAAAATATTAGATGAGATGACCCATTGAAAGATCAGAATGTTACTTTTTATCGAGCATTAAAAATTATAGGAATGGAGGCGATGCAGTTTAGGGATAGAATTCCAGCTTAGGAGCTCTGTATTTGAAGCATGGCTCCCTAAGGTGGTGCATCTAGGAATAATAAAGAGGCCAGAATTAGAGAACGACTGCTAATTCATACAATTATAGGACTGGGGGTATGGATAGGAGGTGCTTTTGAGCAGACTTAAGCAACTTTAGAAAACAAAGGTGTGAACTACATAATTGAAGCAATGCATAGCCAGTAGACATCGTCAGTCAGAAAGTATACAGTAGAAGAGTGAATGGAGCTGAGTGCAATTTAGAATTTAGGGGTGACACAGTGGCATAGCGATAGAGCTACTACCTTACAGCGGCAGAGAACCGGGTTTGATCCTAACTACGGGTGCTTGTCTGGACGGAGTTTGTATGTTCTCCCCGTGACCTGTGTGGATTTTATCCAAGATCTTCGGTTTCCTCCCACATTCCAAAGACATACAGGTTTGTAGGTTAATTGGTTTGTTACAAATGTATAAATATTTTAAAAAATCCCTAGTGTTTGTAGGGTAGTGTTAATGTGCGAGAATTGCTGGTCAGTGCAGACTCGGTGTTCCGAGGGGCCTGTTTACCTGCTGTATCTCTCAGCTAAACTAAACTAAGAGTCAGAATTATCAAAAACTTTGCAGAGTGAGGTAGAGTGAAGGAATTCACTCAGATATATGTTGGAATAATTGCCCAAGGGTCACAAAGGCTGAGGTTCAAGAAGCTGAGGCAAACGCCAAGCAATATTGAGAGGGAAAGAGGCAGCCTTATTGATCACATGGAGACATGGCATGGTGACAAATATGTAACAGTTATGATGATGCTTTATCTATTTCAAGGTATTGCTGTAATGACAGAAAGTCATTGTTTTGAAAATGGAGTTTGTGACAGAGAGAGCAAAAACAATGGTTTTGATTTATTTGGTGGAAATTTCAGTACTGGAGACATAAGTTTTAGTTTTAGAGATACAATGCGGAAACAGGACCTTCGGCCCTCAGAGTCCGCACTGACCAGCGATCCCTGCACATTAACACTATCTTACACAGACTAGGGACAATTTTAGAATTTACACTTATACAAAGCCAATTTAGGTTGTACAAACCTGTATGTCTTTGGAGTGTGCGAGGAAACCGAAGATCTCGGAGAGAACCCATACGGTAACGGGGAGAACGTACAAACTCCATACAGACAAGACAGCACCCGTAGTCGAGATCGAACCTGGGTCTCTGGCGCTGTAAGCTCTGTAAGGCAGCAACTCTACCGCTGCACCAACGTGCCGTCCTAATAAGTGATAAGGGAGGTAGAGGTGAAGTAGAACTGTGTGTACATGTGGAACATTACATTCTGTTTAGTTATTGAGTGGTATCCTATAGACTCAGCACAGGGAGAGGCTCAAGATAGATTCTTGAGGAAGATTTGCAGAAGCAGCTATTCTGATGCTTCTTTGCTAATGACTGGATGGATGCAAATACAAACAGGAGAGTGGATCCCATGTTGTGCTTAACTAAGTCAATGGCTACAAATATATCAGAAGAGAAAGATTACCGTGGTTACAATTAAATAGGTTGTTATTTGTGACTTCGGGAAAAATCACTTCAGCGCTCTGAGAGAAACAAAAACCCTTGGAGAAAATTAGAGATGCAAACATGGGCAGAATTTAGGAAGCTATAATGTATTGGGAGAGAAAAGGGCTATTAGAGGTAGAATAGTACTTTGCATGTACATAAAATAAATAATGGCAGTGAATTTACAGGAAAGGAACAATACCTTGGTAAAGAGAGCCATCAATAAAATCCAAGGAGAGAGAATTATGAACAATATCAGATAATGTGGAAACTGGAAAGGCAAGTCGGGTGGTCACCAATCATGTTTTGACTCAGTATTTTGGTGCTCTGCTATGAATGTGATTTTTGTTAGAATATGTGATCATTTACAATGACAGTGGATTCATTTATCTCTGAGGGGTAGCTGTTCACTACTTCTATAGCAAGTAATAATAATAATAATAAATTTTATTTAATGGGCGCCTTTCATACAAAATCTCAAGGACACCTTACATAGTAATCGGAATAAAAACATATAATCGGAGTAAAACAAGTAATTAAAGACATCACAATGACACAAATTAAAAACAGAATTCAATCCAAAAACAGAAAATCAAAAACACAGTGTGAAGTAGAACATATAATTAACAAATATATATACATTTAAGTTCAATTTCATAATTCTACAATTAACTTTCCAGTTCTGGTGTCACCAGTTAATTTTTATAGTAACAACCACTTGTCTTGTTATTTTAGGAGGAGGCATAGCGAAAGTTTTTTAAATATTTAGTGAAGGGGAAAGAAAAATCACCAGAAAGCAGAGCATTTCTTTAAATGAAATTTAATTATCATCATGACACCTCTACAACACACCAATGCCTTTACTTACTTAGAAGGCTTTGGAAGTTCAGCATTGGTCCCAACAACCCTCACAGATGTCTATAGATGGGAGTAGAAAGCATCTTATTGGGATGCATCATAGCTCACTTTGGAAACAGTACCATCCAAGAACTCAAGAAATTGCAGAGACTTGTGAACATAGACAGGACTATCACACAAACCAGCTCCCCCTCCACTGACTCTATCTACACTTCATACAGGCTCAGCAAGACCACCAGTATAATCAAGGGCCAGTCTCACCCCAGTCACTCCCTCCTCCCATCAGGCAAGAGGTACAGAAGTTTGAAAACGCATAGTACATATTTAGGAACCGTTTTTATCCCAGTTATTAATAGGCAACTGAAAGATCCTCTCATCAGCTAGAGTGCAGTCTTGACCTCCTATCGACCTCATTGAAGTGCTTTGAACAATCTTTAATCGGACTTTATCAAACTTCAATGTTACATCTTACACTAAATGTTATATCCTTTACCTTTGTCTGCACACTGTGAACGGCTTAAACGTAATCATGTAGTCTTTCCTTAGACTGGATAGCATGCAAGTTTCCAAGAGATAGTTAGATTTAGCTTTTAGGGCTAAGGGAATCAAGGGATATGGGGAAATAGCCGGAACAGGGTACTGATTTTGGATGATCAGACCCGACATATTGAATGGCGGTTCTGGCTCGAAGGGTTGAATGGCCTACTCCCGCACGTATTTTCTATGTTTCTATGTTTCTAAAAGCTTTTCACTGAATTGCGGTACAGAGATACATTTATAGATTTATTTGTATACATTCAGAATTTAAATTAAAAAAAAATTCTCAAATCTTTAAAAAACATCTGTAATACTGCAAAACCTTTATCATAATAAGCCAGCAAAGATATTGCATTGTATTTCTACTGCTGATAATATCAGCTTCCACTACGAACACAAAACTTATTTTCATTGATCATTGGCCATCAATAGACTCAGTAAACAGTTCATAAATATTTTCGAGCAGCCTTCGGTTATATTTTCCAGTTTTATAGACATCTATTTTGTAAAATAACTTCTGTGTAGTAACACCAAATTATTCCTGAAAGCTGATTTAGCTTATATTTCTCCACTGAAAAGGGTGGTTGTATTTTTTGTGATTGATGATATATTTAAACTCTAAGTTCTATATTCTTAACTATCAAATAGCTATCAATCTCACTATTGAAAATGCCAATTAAATCAGGACCCACAATCTTTTAAAGAAACAAATATCACCATAGCTTTCAAAGTCTGACCACAGTTGTGATCCTTGTTTTCACTATAGAATAACCACAATCTAATACGAGGCTAAACACCAAGTTTTGGATTCACTATGACAAAACCTTTTGATGCTGTAGCTTTTTCTTATTAAGTCTCTACTAAAAACAGTGGTTGAATTTTATTTCAAGACATTAATTTGTTTATCCCTCAGTATTATAAGCTCAAAGGTATACAGTTCAGGTTTATTGGATCTGTCCTTATTTCATGTAAGCCTTTAGTTCTCATATAATGCATGAATTTGCATCAAGACACTCTAAAGGCATCTTTCTTGAGATACTGTGCTCAACACTAATGGACCACAGAAGTCTGGTTTAAACACTGTGCCAGTGAATCATCGCTTCACTTTTACCTCCGATAAATGCATACAATTCATTAGGGAGTCGCATGTATGAACATGAAAATCCCTTTGCCCCTTGTCAGTTCCTAGATTATCTACCCATTCAGTGCACATTAATTCAGGAACTTGGATATTCTTTCAGCAACATATATGATGAAAGCCTGAGGCACTAATACATGTCAGTAATTTTAAAATGCCCCTTTCATCCACAATCACTGGGTTGAATTTTAAAATCTTTGCGCTGCTGGAATTGGAATAAGCCATTGTTGGTTAGCATGCCGGAGATTTCCAGCATCAGCTTCATGAGAATTGCTTGAAAGCAGCATTGGCATTAATATTTAGCCTCTGGGTTTCAGCCATTACGATGAATAAGCATAGTGACGGGATGCACAGCGCAGTCCTGGCTCCATTATTTAAAAAACACATTGCAAGCATGACTTTATTGCAAGGGAAACAGTCATGATAAGGCTACTCCAAGATACAGTTGCTTCTCCATGGACATCATTGTGGGCCATTGCATTTGCATTATGAAACTGGAAGCTCTGATCAAAATAGTGCCTCTTTTTCGCCATTTATCCCTTCACAACATTCATTCCATAATCCAAAATGTGTATTGAATCCCGAACGTGAGCCTGTCTCTGTCCAGGTGCAAGTACTGCAACATGTTACAAGACATTAATGGATTTCAAAATGTAGGCAATGCCAAACAAGAACATTATAGCCACCTATTTAAGGAAGTAAAGGAAGAAAGTGAACACAAAGAAGAAAAAGGATAACTTAAGAAATTCTCTCATTTCAGTGGCTGTGTGAAGAGATATCTCAGCAGGATATCTCATTTTTAATATATTTCAGACTGGTTAAGTAAAGAGCAAAGAATGTTTGGGTGACATTGTGACACAGATTGTGGAGCTGCTATCTCATATCTCAGTGACCTATCAATTAAAATGACCCACCAACTGACCCCCGGTGCTATTTATATGGAGTTTGCACATTCTCCCTGTTATAGCTCGGGTTTCTCCGAGTCCTTCAATTTCCCCCCAAATTCCAAAGGTGCAGATGGCAAGGTTATTTGACCATGGTAAGTTTCCAGCTATGCAATTATCCACAAAGTCAAGGAAGGCTAGGGTATTGTTCGTAAGTGGAACAGTGAGTGGACCAGATACCCTGCCAACAAGACTGACTTCACACCCTCACTAAATTTATCACTTTCACCAAATGTACACATTGTAACCTTCAAGGAAGCTCTTAAAATGAAGTTGGGTGATTTGAGCCACGAGATGCAAATTGGCAACTTTAAAAACAAATTTCTGAGAGACACATGACCATACTCCAAAGTAACCAGTAAATTATTCTGTATAGCTTTTAGATCTGTGTTAAGTCATTTAATATGGGATTACAAGGAAGGAGAGCCATCAAATTCCCAGTGAATTTGTTCAATGGTGGAGCTCAAATTGCCTCCTGCTGCTTGCATTTTTTATATTTATATGTTCTTTAATGCAATTCACTGATGGTAGACAAGAGACTCTTATTAAAAAATGCTCATTATTTGGAATAAACCAATTTTCAGCTTTATGAATCAAACCACACAACATTAGGGCTCATAAATATCTCACATGTTTTAATACAAATACCATTTTTTAACTTGCTTTCAAATATTCAACATAGCCATGACGGCTCTTGAATAATTTTATGGATGGTGAAATGTGCATGAATTTGTTTGGAAAAATAAAGCAAAAATGTAAATTTTGGGATGGGACATCTTCAGACTGATTGTAGTTGGGGAAGAAAGTGGAAAGAGAGGTGGGACCGGGACAAAGTCTGTCCAGTGATAGTTAGGTGGATTTAGGTGAGGGGAGTTCGATAGGCAGATGATTGGACAAAGGCCAGAGAAAGGGTAGTTAGATGAGGAGAGAAACATAGAAAATAGGTGCAGGAGTAGGCCATTTGGCCCTTCAAGTCTGCACCACAATTCAATATGATCATGGCTGATCATCCAACTCCGTATCCTGTACCTGCCTTCTCTCCATACCCCCTGATCACTTTAGCCACAAGGGCCACATCTAACTCCCTCTTAAATATAGCCAACGACCTGGCCTCAACTGCCTTCTGTGGCAGAGAGTTCCAGAGTTTCACCACTCTCTGTGTGAAAAATGTTTTTCTCATCTCGGTCCTAAAGGATTTCCCCTCTATCCTTAAACTGTGACCCCTTGTCCTGGACTTCCCCAACATCGGGAACAATCTTCCTGCATCTAGCCTGTCCAACCCCTTAAGAAATCTGTAAGTTTCAATAAGATCCCCCCTCAATCTCCTAAATTCTAGCGAGTACTAGCCGAGTCTATCCAGTCTTTCTTCATATGAAAGTCCTGACATCCCAGGAATCAGTCTGGTGAACCTTCTCTGTACTCCCTCTATGGCAAGAATAGAGGAGAGGCATGAAATGTGTAGCCAGAGGAAAGGGAAAGAGAAAGGGAAAGGGAGAAATGGGTGTGCATCCAGGTGAGGCACGAGGAAAATAGGGGGGAAAAATGGGGTGAGGTTTTCGAAGGTCACCTACAATCAGAGAATTCAATGTTCATATCATTGGGTTGTAAGCTACCAAAGCAGAACTTAGGGTAGGCTCAAAATGCTGGAGTAACTTAGCGGGTCAGGCAGCATGTCTGGAGAAAATGGACATGTGATGTTTATTTTTTTTCCCCACGCTCCATACTACAATCAGTCTAAAGAATGGTCCCGACCTGAAACATCACTTGTCCATTTTCTCCAGAGCTAGTGGCTGACCCGCTGAGTTACTCCAGCGTTTTGTGTCTATCTTTGGTATAAACCAAAGATTTGGTATAAACCAAAGGTGGTGCAGCAGCATAGTTGTGGTCTTGCACCGCTGCCTTACAGCGTTTGCAGCGCCGGAGACCTGGGTTTGATCCCAACTATGGGTGTTGTCTGTATGGAGTTTGTACGTACTCCCTGTGACCACGTGGGGTTTCTCCAAGATCTTCGTTTTCCTCCCACACTCCAAAGACATACAGGTTTGTAGGTTATAAAGGTTTGTAGAGTTGTGAGTGTGCAATTCTCTGCCTCAGATGGTGGTGGAGGCCGGTTCTCTGGATTATTTCAAAAGAGAACTTGATAGTGCTCTTAAAGATAGCAGAGTCAAGGGATATGGGGAGAAGGCAGGAACAGGGTACTGATTGTGCCATGATCACATTGAATGGCGGTGCTGGCTCGAAGGGCCGAATGGCCTACTCCTGCACCTATTGTCTACTGTCTATTGTTAATTGGCTGGTATAATGTGTAAATTGTCCCTGGTGTGCAGAATTGTGGTAATGTGGGGGAATTGCTAGTAGGTGCAGACTCGGTGGGCCGAAGGACCAGTTTCCGCGCTGAATTTCTAAAACCAGTGTGGGTGTGGCCTCACTCTGGCAATGGAGGAGGCCCAGGACAGAAAGGTCAGTGCAGGAGTGAGAAACGGAATGTAAATGGTTAGCAACCAGGAGATGCAGCATGTCCTGATGGACAGAGCACAAGTGTTTGGCGAAAGGATCACCCACTCTACAACTAGTTTTGCTGATGTAAAGGATGCCACAATGGGAACATCAAATGCATTAGACAGACACAGTGCTGAAATAACTCAGTGGGCCAGGCAGCATCTTCAGAGAACATGAATAGGCAAACATAAATTGGAGAACATGACATTTTGAATATGGTTTGCACCTGGATCCACAATTGCAACTGAAGCTGAAACTTATTGTGTTTTCTTCGCACAAATATCAAACAACGATGATATAAATTGATAAATATTTAATACTTTCAAGTGATATTCTGCTATCTACTATTTTAATGTGTGCATTGATTTATTTTAAATAAACAGGTTTACAATTCCCTTAAAGCAGCAATCAGAGAGCTTTGGTAAGAATATATTATGCATTTGCCCCCTCTTACTGCTAACAGCGAATTCTGGCCTGCAGTTATTTTAAAGATTATGTTTTAAACATCAATACTTGATGACATGCTGGAAAAATGAATATGAATTTAAATGAGTTAACATCTGCAAAAGTGGTATTAACTCTAATGCATTAATACACAGCAAATGTGCACAAAGGATACAATGAAAGGCAAGTGAGAAAGAAATGATATAAATCAAGCAGATGGATCGTTATACTTGCTCTTTACTTCAGATGAGTTTAGCAGATTTAGGATTTGTTTTTAAAAAGTCAATGAAACAAAACTGAGCTTTTTATCCATTTGAAAATAAATGGATGCAATATTTGTCAATTAAGGTAATAAAATTAACAGTATGAAAACAAAACCATAATAATCAAAATACAAAATGCAGTCAGAGATGATATAAGAATTAATCTCAAAACATCCATTATAGATACAGCTATAAATCAACATTACTGAACCTTTTATTCATATGCAAAGCTAAACAGAACCAGTTAATAGTCACATTGGTGAATAGCAGTCAGTGTTTTAGAGGGGTGATCTTCAAGGTGTATAAGATCATGAGGGGAATAGATAGTGTGCAAGTCTTTTACCCAAAATAGTGGAATCAAGAACCAGAGGACATAGCTTTATGGAGAGATGGGAAAGACTTAATAGGAACCTGAGGGGCAACCTTTTCACACAGAATGTGGTGGGTGTATGGAATGCGCTGCCACGGGAGGTAGATGAGGCAGGTACTATAGCAACATTTAAAAGGCATTTGGACGGTACATGGATAGGGAAATACAGAGGGATATGGTCCAACACGGCTAAGTGGAACTAGTGCAGATGGGTATGTTGGTCAGCATGGGCAAACTGGGCTGAAGGGCCTTTTCCCATGCTGTACGATTCAGTGATTATTTTTTGTGTAAGGAATAATTTAACTTGAAATAAAGAAATTGGTCAGTTTCGTGAATAGCAAAAAACGATCTAAAATCATGATTGGGATAAAGGTTTTCTGGCCACAAAAGTAAAGTTGAAGTAATTGCATTGGCTCCCTATTTTAATTCTTCTTGATTTTACCCTTTATCTGAGGTGTCAGCCTTGAAAGCCCTGCAATACCTATTTTAAACTTCACTCAATATTGCACACAACTCTAAATTTAAGCTAAACTTCTCTCACAATTTCAGCGTTCATTCAAATATATCTATAAACACAGTCGAACCATATATCCTGCTTGCAGAGTATTTGATGTAAATGCCTCAGATGTTGAATAGGTTTTGCACAAACGCCACAAGCCTTATATTGATATCTGGTTTATGGAGAAGGTCAACTCACTTGAAAATGATTGGCCAAAACTGCTGGTTTCCACTGCACACAGCTGGAGATTGAATAGTTGATTTTCTTAAAGAAACCTTTATATCTCAAAATGTAATATGCTTTACGGGTTCATCCCAGCCAGCAACATTCAACATGTTGTAAAATGCCTTTGCTTTGGCCTCTGTCCACAACATAATTGATTACATGCTGATGATTTTGCCAGTAGTAAACAGACTGCTCGCTAAATACCCTTGATAAAGAGAGTGGGCATAGAGATAATATTCAGGATAGAGTCCCAAGGTAGTTTCAAAACTTAGTAAATTGCACCATTTTGTTTTAAGCTTGAAACATAATCAGAACGGACATACATTGTACATAGCACCGTTATTGAGCTAGTTATTGACTTCAGGAAGCAGGCTGAAGTATATGCCCCAATCAGCATCAATGGTGCCAAAGTAAACAGCTTTGTGAGCTTCAAATTCCTTGGCATGAATATTACCAACAACCTGTCATAGACCAACCACATTGATGTGACAGGAAGAGAAGACACACCAATGTCTCTACTTCCTTAGTAGATTGAGGACACTTGGTACAGGCATGCCTCCAATGCCTTGCACAAACTTCTACAGATACACCTGAGGAAGCATACTGTTGGTTTCCATCACAGCTTTGTTTGGGAACAGGTTAGCCCAAGACCACAAGAAATTGTAGAGAGTTGTAGATGCAACCCAGTCCATCACATAGACCAGACTCCCCACCATTGACTCCATCAATACTTCATACTGCCTCGTTAAAGCAGCCAATCTAATTAGTCCCTTCCCACCCCAGTCATTCTTTCTTCTCCCTGTTTCTATCAGACAGAAGGTACAGAAGTTTGAAAGTGACACCATCATAGAAACAGCTTCTTCCCCCTCTGTTATAAGGCTTGTGAATTGTCCTTTCAAAACCTAGGCCACTGTTCAATTCTCCCCTACATCATTGTGAACTTTGGAGTTTGTCTCTGGAACTGTTGTGCTACAATGCTGAGAACTATACTCTGCAATGTGTATCTTCCCCTTTGCTCAACCAATTGTACATGGGTTTGGCTGGATAGTGTATATATATTGTGTTATCTAACGATTGGATAACATGCAAACAAATCTTTTCACTGTGTTTCAGCACATGTGACATTAATAAATCTAAACCTAAAAATAAACCATTTCACTTTTATAAAAATATGGTCAATGTGAATTTTGCACTGAAGCAGAAGATATGTATTACATGAAATATGTTTTAAGTGTGAATTAAATAGTCATTCAACTGTGTACAGTTTGCAGATGCAGCTCAAGATTACCATTTAGAGCAAACGGTTCTATGGATTATCACTGACCTTAACGTCAACAAAAAGACAGAAAATTGAAAATCTCAGTGGGTCAAGCAGCATCTGTGGATTCAAGAAGTGTAAGTCAATATTTTGGGTGGAGACACCTCTTCAAAATTGCGAGGGAAGTGAAAAAATTGCCAGAAAATGTAGTAGTGAAAGAGAGGGCGAGGGGGAGTCGTGTGGGGTGGTGGGATAGATACTGGTAGATAACAGGTGTTATCGGAAGGACTAACCCATAATCTTCTATCCTAAAGGCAGGAGATATCTTGAATATTGTTAGGTTAATTTTCTGGCACAATGGCACATAATCGGCAGTTAGCAGTAAGTTTATCCAATAAAGGGACAGAAGACCAAAGATACAACATTTGGAACATGAGACGGAGATCCTGATGCACAGTCTGAACCTGATATATTGGCTTACTCCTTTTGCCTCCACGGATGCTGCTTGATGCATTCGGTTCTTCCATTGTTGTTTCATTTGTATCTTGACTAGATACTAGTCTGGAGCCAGTATTATCCTTCATAGCAATACCCTGCATAACGACAAGGCGTTCTGTGATGTTATGGGATCAAATGCCGCAGCAGAACAAGACCTGCATTCTAAACAAAGTAACATAAAGAAATTCAAAGACATAAATTAACTAGATTAGATACTTAACAAGTAGATACTTAGAGAAACCGTGGGTCCTATTTGGTACCAGAAAATTAAATGTCAAAGACTAGAAGGTATAGTTTTAAGGTGACAGCGGAAAAATATAAATAAGATGTGCTGGGCAAGATTTTTTTTTGCAAGGAGTGTGGTGGGTGCCTGGATTATACAGCCTGGGGTAGTGGTAAAGGCAGACATGATAGTAGAATTCAAGGAGCTTTTAGATAGACACATGGATATGTAGGGAATGAACAAAAAATGTCACCTATCATGTTCTCCAGAGATGTGCCTGACCCGTTGTGCCTCCCAGCACTTTGTGTCTCAAGTTGAAAGTCTTGGTTTGAAGGTGGATCTGAATGGAAAAAAGTCTTGGTTTTCCATTGCTTTGTAGTAAAATAAGATGAATTGTTTATGCAGATGAATTTCAGAAGATATCTGGCATGATGTGGTTCTCTTGCATACAAATGATATAGAGTCATGGAGTCATACAGCGTGGAAACAGACACTTCGGCCCAACTTGCCCATGCCGACCAATATGTTCCATCTACACTAGGCCCATATCCCTTTAAACCTATCCTATCCATGTACCTGTCCAAATGTTTTTTAAACATTGCGATAGTATCTGCGTCAATTACCTCGCCTTGTTCCATACATACATCACCTTTTTGTAAAAAAGTTACCTCTTAGGTTCACATTAAATCTCCCTCCCCCCCCCCTCACCTTTAAATTATGTCCTCTGGTTTTCAATCCCACTCTTCTAGGCAAAACACTGTGCATTTACCCAAACTATTCTTCTCGTGATTTTGTACACCTCTGCAAGATCACCCCTCACCCTCCTGTGCTGCAAGGAATAGAGTCCTAGTCTGCTCAACCTCTCCCTAAAGCTCAGTCCCTGAAATCCTGAGCAGAGACCCTCAAGTCCTGTCACCTTTACAACCAATTCAATATATGTTGAGTTCACACCATGTAGAACATAGAGCAATGTGATATTTCACTTTGATCTGTTAACAAGTAAAGCAAACATGTTGTCACAGGTGAGAAAACTCCCACGTCCAAATCTGCTACAAAATTGAGAAAAAAAAATATATAAATGGAATCTCATTAAGTAGGAGTGATATTGAAGCATGATATTATTTATTTATGGTATTAAAGTACTCCAGAGTTAAAAATAACAAAACATATTAAGCCTTCCTTTCAACACTTATGTTTTTCATAAATATTACATGCACCAGCATTTTAGACCATTTACTGTATATCCCCATGAACTGTCAACTTCACGATACATCAAATTTATAGGCTCAATGATGCCAGTGTTCAGCATTGACAATTTGCTCAGTCAAGGCTGTGTGTTCTGAAATAGAACCGCTTTAGCATCTTTCACCAATCTAAGAATCATGTTTCATTTGTGCAATAGCGCAGATGAGTGATGCTCGGCTACATTTGTTTACCACACAGACTACTAATTGGTTGAAAATGTTTTTAAAAAGAAAAGAAAAAAAAACCCTGCAGATTCTGAAAAACTTAAAACAAAATCAGAAAATGGGGAACCCTCAGCAGGTCAGGTTGCATCAACTTTTCAGGTCAAAGATATTTCGTCAGAACATGCTCAAGGCGATTCTGATTATTTTTTTAATCAAGAAATCAGGACATAATTGTTTAACATGGTTATTTTATGAAGACACACGTCACGGGTCAGATGTTAGCAATTAATGATAGGATGAAAGGTTCCAATGAAATAATGCCAAAGAGAAAATAGTTTATCATCACCAAGACAAGTTATACAGGTTGTTACAAGATATGCAGCATATAAATAGATTAATTTAAATAAACCACATATTGGTAATGCTATTGATGAGCCTCGTAGTCTCAACCTGATAGGCTCAAAACATAGAAACATAGACAATAGGTGCAGGAGTAGGCCATTCAGCCCTTCGATCCAGCACCGCCATTCAATATGATCATGGCTGATAATCCTGATCATCCAGTACCCTGTTCCTGCTATCTTCCCATATCCCTTGATTCCATTAGCCCTAAGAGCTATATCTAACTCTCTCTTGAAAACATCCAGTCAATTGTCCTCCACTGCCTTCTGTGGCAGAGTAGCACAAATTGTGTTCGAAGAATCAAAGTATTTTTAACTGAACTGCATTATCCACAAATTTCAATGACAGTTCAGTTCAGTTAAAAGATCAACAACCTGAAATGTTTAATTTGAGTTTTTCTCCATAGATGCTACATCGTCATTTTTATGCATAATTTTCATAGTTTGTGTTTCAGTCGAAATGTTCATTCTGTATTTGTGACCTAACTCATTTTAAATAATTGCAGATTTTGTCTTTGCGATGTTAACAACATTAAAAAAAAAAGCTTAGAACATAAAACAGCACAGCGCGGGTATAGGCTCTTCGCACCAACTCTTATCTGCTTGCACATAATGCATATCCTTCCATTCCGTACATATCCGTTTACCTATCCAGAAGCCTCCACCATCGTATCTGCCTCAACCACCACCCACTGCAACACATTCCAGGCACTCACAATCCTCAATGTAAAAAATCTTGCCCCGCACATCTCCTTTAAACCTTGCCCCTTCACCTTAAAGCTATGCCCTCTAATATTTGATTTATTTTCAATGGTGAAACATAAGTTAAATTAAAGATGAACAGTGTAATGCATATTCCTAAGTTACAAATACATATTGTGGGTATTCTCAAGGATGTGTTCACATTCAGCAATGATGAATTGCATTGAACTCAAATAATAATGTCTGGGCGCAGGACAGGCTGTGGAGTTGTGCATGCATATAGCTTAGGGCTACAGACCATGTTTACAGATATTTTGTTCCTGGGAGTCTAGTGCCATATCTCACAACAGCAGGTTATTTATGAATAATATACCAAAATATAGATAAAGTGCAATTGGAAGTGCTAAGAGGTTCAGTGTAAGAGTTAATTAAAATAATTTGACTTCATAGCAACTCCATGTAATATGAGAGAAGATAGCAGTCATTAGTGACAAATATACAATTTTATTTCGAAGTCACGTGAGTGACTACGTGAAGAGCCCGCCAGCCCGCATGCGCATCAATACGTCGACGCATGGCGCGGGAATCGGAGCAGTTCGAAACTGCGCCGACAGGTAAGGGAAAACATTTTCTTTCTGGAACGGGCCGCTGCTCGGAACACAGGGGCAGTGAGCCTGGAGGACCTGGCACAGATTGTGCAGCGGCCGCCGTGGAGGTCGGGATAAAAATAGCAATGCCCGGTGCGGCCAGGAGAGTGGAACACTATGGAGTCACGGGAGCTCCCGTTCTAAAAATAGCAACAGCCGGCGCGGCTGGCAGAGCTGAATGCTGAGGGGCCGCGGGAGCTCATGCTCTAAATATAGCAACGGCCGGGATAACTGAACGTTCTGAAGCTGCGGCCCGTGGAGACTCCATGGGAGCACATTCTAAATATAGAAGGAGGCCAGGGTAGCTGAACACTGTGGAGGCTCCACGGGAGCATGTTCTAAATATAGCAGCGCCCGGCGCGGCCGGAGTAGCTCAACGCCGTGGAAGATCCATGGGAGCTGGTGTTTGAATCTAGCAGCTGTCGGCTAAGGACTGGACAGCGACTGCTGTACAGGCTCTGTACAGAGATAAATGCTCCATGCAATGGAGGCATTAACAGGCGGCTTCAGCCAAATGCCTGTGGCAACACCTGGTTCGGGGTTGCAATTTCCCTCCCACTCTGTCGAGGGGAGTATCGGAGAGAGGTGCCTTCGATTATGATGCTGGCTCGACCGGGTCATATGGGGACCAGCGGCCTGAGGAAGCAACACCTGGTTCAGGGTTGCGGTTTATTTCCTCCCCTAAAATATTCCGTTGAGGCTCCAGAAGGGAGCAAGGACTCAGAGTCACTAGTAGGCGCAACCTGTCTGGTAAGTACAATAAATAAATGAATAAACAAACCAACAAATATTTAAAGGGAAAATAAATGGATGAATAAATAAAAGGGGAAGGAAACGTACTCCTACCTCAGGAGACATTTACAGGCTATGTCAGTCAGATGCCTGTGGCAGCAACACCTGATTCAGGGTTGCGCTATAATGTCTCCCACTCAGAAGAAGGGAAGCAATATCTGGCGCAGGGTTGCTTTATGATATTATGATATTTGCCGCTCAAAAGAAGGAAGTGTTGGAGATTCTTACATATGTGACTCCAACTTTGTGGATATTGATAAGGAAATCAATTCCTGAACTAAGGGGGGATATGATTCATTTTTCATAATTTTTTAATCATATGAAGGGGCTTCCGGCTCTTGTCTCTTATTTCCCATCCCTTTGGGGGTAGGAGATTCACTGGAGAAAGATCTGGCTAAAGTTCCTGGAAAAGTGCCAGTCCAGATAACTGCCAAACTTTGGATGTTTCCATACGTCAATTTCATCAGTTGGGATATCCCAGTGATGATATGTAGGTAACGATATTATGTCAGCAGGTCCAAAAACCGCTCTGGAGTCATTTCAGCATTTGCAAGTCAGTAGATGGGCTCACCTCTCTGAAGTGCAGGAAATTGCATTATCCCTTCTCTATAATACCCTGTTGGGGCAATAGCCTTCGCAAAATGTTATAAGGCATGAGATTATTCCCAAAATGGCTCAATTTTCCAGGGCCAATACCTGCAGCCTGCATGGTATCTCTTCAGAGAGAACTTATGTAGCAAGTTGAAGACTTGCAGGGGGAATTTAAGTCATCTGCTGCGGGGGTGGAGTACCACTCTAGGTGGTTGAAGCTCCAGTATTCCGGGGGGAGGTTTCACCCTGTATTCAAGGAGCAGGAAGAACCATTGAAACTCCAAAAAGGAGCAGTCGGGAGACACTAGCTGGCCTCTTAAGAACAGCTTGTTGAACCAGGTTTGCAGTAATGGCAGACGTGAGCTGTCCAGTGAGTCCCGCTGAGGCTCCATAGGAGAAGCTGGCCAAAGGAGCAGCCTGTCTAACCAGACTGCGAATAAACTGGTAGCGTGGCCTGCACAATAAAGCTCCAGCAAGGCCTGCAGGTTCAAGAAGTAGTCTGTCCCATTTGGCTCAGGAATGCTGGCAGGCATGCCTTGCACAGCAATATCACTTTTGAGCTCTGGAAACGAGCTGTTGGCAAGCGTGCGGCTGAAGATGTGGTCAGACAGAGTCTGCAAATGGAACTTCGCTGAAGCTCCAACAAGCAGGTCGACCCGGGTTCAGAGACACTGGCAGGTAAGGTCTCTTTATTAATCTCTGTAAAACTCCGAAATGGAGCAGTCTGGTGGCCCAGGTTTGGATTTACTGGCAGCATGGGCTTTCCAGTATCTTTTCACTGTCTCTGGAGTAGACAGGTTGATGCAGATACATTGGCAGGGTGCTTTGCATACTAACCTATGTAAGTTCCAAGTAGGAACAGCTTGGTTACCCTGGTTCAGGGTAGACCATCCTGGAACTGGCTGGCCATATGGGTCATATTGACCAGGGAAGCACTGCCTCAACATCTGTGATTGAGATTATCACGCTGCTCAGTAGAGTGTAGTAGTTGAAGTTTCCCTCAACACATGATTTAATTTCTGCTCAGTTAGTGGAGTTGCCAGTTCATTGGAAAACATCATTGCCATCTTCTCTGGGATAGGTAGCTACCAGCAGGAAGCCGGTCTGGCATGTCATATTTTATCTGACCTACAGGTTCATGTTGTGAATCAAAAATGTATATATAATAATCTGTAGGCTCTCAATTCCAGTATTCCTGATTGAGTGGCTGGTCGAAGAGATTGTGTTGCGCACACTGGCGACTCAGACAGGTGGTTTCAGTCAGAGGACTGCGAAGCAGTTCCTGATTCAGGCTTGCATTATGCTAATTTTCACTCTGAGGAAGAACGCTGAGGATTCGTGGTGACTAATAGTCAAGAGCTGACAGGGAACTCATATTCCCACATCAAGTGGATACAGTGTTTCGGCTCTAGGCATAAGGTTCTGATTATATGCTATCAGCGAATTGGATGAATAACTAGATAATACATCCTCCGCAGCAAGAGAAGCCAAAAAAGTTCCGTCTGTATGGTCAATAGAGGAACGGTGGTTCCAAATGGAATCAGTGACACCTCACAGAGGATGAGTAGTCTGTCCAAGAACAAAATGGTATATTCCTGATATTTCTCAAGATTGCAGGAACATGGAGCATGCCAAATCAGGTTAGAATTTGGCTAATCTGAACATGTGTTTGGTTACCTAGTTTGAGATGGATGATTGGCTTTCGGCAATTTAGCTGATTCAGAGAATCGATCTTGAAGATGCATATTTTGCCATATCTATACACACGAGGCACAGATATATTTGGTGTTTGATAACAAAGCCAGTGGTGGAAGCTAATGCTGCCCTACTCAGATCAAAGGGCATTGTGTCATCAAGTTTTAGATAACATGCAACATTTGCAGCTGATAAGACTTAGTGGTTTATCAGTAGATGCCTCTTACGATATTAAGGATGATGCAACATGAAACTTAATTGTGCCAACTTTGCCTATTCATTCAGGCCATGGTAAGGCGGCTGAAGAAGCTCCTATTTACTCGGTCACGAGTGATGGCTGGTGCAGCCTTTTCTCGGGCAGCTAGCTCTCCACAATTGTATGGGAAGCTTGTGAACAAGATATGTGAGTTAATTTCGAACTGAAGTAACAGAGGTTTGTGTTGCTTTCAGTTTGGGCTTAGAGAAACGATTATGTAATGCACAATAGACACTGCTTGTGCTGTTTTGTCATTCTTTATAATTCCATAAGTGGGACAATAAATGATTGGCTATTCACCCGCTGTTCACTAACGTTATGCAAGGTGTGTTTTATATGACCGCTCTAAAAGCCTACAGTCATCGTAGTGTGCAATGTATATCAGTAAATTATTATGCAGATATTCATCCATTGTATTCCTAATGGCAGCGGTATCTTTTAAGTTGATTATGCTTTTAGCAACTGATTTCAGCACAAAAAACACAGTCTTTACTCAATCTGGCTCAGTGTCTGGGTCATAACTGACATGAGCGTAGCTTATTATGGGAATGATCTGATAAAGAAAAATGGGCATGGTTGCATACATTTGCAGTTGACAGCATACCAACCAGATCATAGCTTGGGGGTTTTATTATGTATCCAGGTACGCTGTGCTTGCTAGTACCTATGACATGAAGGATAGTTTCTTCATTGTTATTTAACAGTCTCTCAAGAGATTGCTGATGGCTCATTAGCAGCCAATAGAATGGATATTTCCATTTCATCATACAGCAAGAGGCTTACATAGTGCGTGTTCAGAAGTTATAAAATTTGGTTGAATATGTCTGGATGTTTGCAGATAGAATTCTGAACAGTGTTGCATGAGTTATTGTCTAACTCAAAGCCAATTGGGACTATGGTCCGATTAAGAGCAATGGCCATGGATGCAAGTTAGCATCATGGTATAAATAACCCATGTTTTCTACCATTTATGGTTTTATCTATATAAGTGTTTCACACACAGATTGGGTTACTGCATGAAACCACAGAGCTTTGAAGGCTTCACGTATTCACTCACGTGACTTCGAAATAAAATAGAAAGATTAAACGAGAACTTACCGTTTGAAGTTTGATCTTTATTTTATGAGAAGTTGAAGTGAGGGAATATGTGCCCTCCACTCCCAACCCTGAAGATTGATGCACACGTGGGCTAGCGGGCTCTTCACGTATTCCCTCACTTCAACTTCTCATAAGATAAAGATCAGACTTCAAACGGTAAGCTCTCGTTTAATCTTACTATTAAAATGTTTATTTGTATAGATGAAAACCTTCAAACCTTCAAATTAAGAAAATCTGAAATTGAACAGGTGAGTAAAGGTGATGTCAATAAAAATTATTTTGTTTTTTGCCAGTTCTAAGCAACATATTTTTAAGTAATAATTAAGATTTAAAAGGAGAGATGAGCTTAAAATGGAAGATTCAGGTTTAGATTTGTCACATGTACCGAGGAACAGTGAAAAGCTTTGTTTTACATGCTATCCAAACAGATCAGAAATGCAATCATATCAAACTGAAGTACAATAGAAAGAGCAAAGGGGAAAGTACAGAGTGCAGAATATAGTTCTCAGTATCATGGTGCATTGTTCCATCGATAAAGTCCAATGTCCTCAATGGGTTAGAGGTGAATTGGACAGCACCCAAGCTTATGGAAGGACTGTTAAAAAGCTTGATGCAAGAGGGGAAGAAGCTGTTCCTGAGTGGTGCTGCTTTAAAGCTTCTGTACATTTTGCCGAATGGGAGCAAGGAGAAGAACGAATGACCGAGGTGGAATGTCTTTGAATATGCTGGCTGCTTTTTCAAGACAGCGTCAAGTGCAGATGGAATCAAAGGAAGTTTGGTCTGTGTGAAGGACTGGACTACAACTACAACACTTTGCAATTTCTTGTGGTCTTTGGCAGAGCTGATCTCAAACCAAGTTGTGATACAACTCGACAGTGAGCTTTCATTGAGCATCTGTTGCAATTTGTAAGAGTCACAGGAGACATGCCCTATTTCCTCAGGGACTAGAGGCATTGGTGTGCCTTCTTGACAGTCCATCAATGTGGTTGGTCCATGGCAGATTATTGGTAATATTAACACCAAGGAACTTGAAGTTCTCAACCATTTCCGCTTCCACACCATTGATGCTGATTGGGTCATGCACTCCACAGTGCTTTCTGAAGTCATTAACTAGCTTGCTGACATTGAGGGAGAGGTTATTGTCCTGACACCATGTCACTAAATGATTTATCTCCTTCCTTTACTCTGTCTTGTCATTGTTAATGATTCAGCCCATCACAGTCTAAGATATTACAGTTCTGGGTAGCTGGGGCTTGCCAGGACCATCACGTCTGAGCACCATGTGGGCTTAATTAGAAAGCAGACCCCTCCACCCTTACCTTTTCTGAGGTCACCGTTCAGCCCATCCAATGTCATGAGAAGCCCTCATCCACAGTCAGGTGAGGCAGGGGTGAGCCATAACTCTGTATAACAGAACACACAGCAGTCCCTCAGATCTCTATGGTAGGTGAGTCTAGCTTTAAGTTCATCCAGTTTGTTTTCTCAATAGTTTGTACATTTACCAACAATATGTTGTGAAAGTGGAACACAGCTCAAAGATTACTGGGGTTGATTGAGTGTTAAAAATATCTGCCTAGAACAGAGTCCAGCAATTGCAATAGATTTAGATTACTTCTTTGATAGCATGAAGGTGACTGAGGTTTTCTATTTCTAATCACTGATCGAGATGTAATTATCTAAAGGGTATTTTTTCATATTATGTCTCTGGTGCAGATTAAGAATGTCACACAACATTTCCTGCATGGTACTTCTCACTTCTCGCAATGAAATTCTTTTTATTTTCATCCCACTAACTTAATTTCTTGGCAGTCCTTAACAATATGTTAGAATGGTTTATTACCGACTGTTCCTTGTGTTGCAAATAAGATTACAGACTGTATCTAAGACAATGACAAAAGGTTCAAAGACCCGAGATGTATTAAAGCAACAGTGTTTGGAGTAATTTGTAATGAAGTGGAGGTCTTTTTTGGCCTTTTCTCATCAAAATATATAAGCTACACTTTCATGGATAGCTGTTGCGTTTGGTGTCTCGGCAATTATTTTTTCCTTAGCAAACGTGTCAACTTTGGGTCAATAGTGGAAATCTCATTTACAAGTTTTTTTCTAAAGACGTGCTGGAACTCCTTTCAAATGTATCAAAAAATTCATAAAATAGAACCAGTAATGACAAGAAATATTTGACAGAGCAGGCAACATTCTGTGGAAAAAGAAACACATTCAACATCTGAGGTAAATTGAACCTTGTTAGAACTGGCAAGACATCGATATCTACAAAATTAATTCCTGGCTTTGTAGCTTTAAAAATACACAACACCAAATTCTGCAATATTTATTCCACTGAATTTAATGGATTAATTTCAGAACCCCAGTGTAATGCACTGAAATGGCTATACAGTGTATTCAACATTATTGATTGAGATGTATTTTTAGGCAGATCTGCGTTAATTTGCTTTACAAACTTAATTAACATGAGTAGAAATGGATGAAGCTCCTATCTATAATTTTGCGCAAGAATGAGCTGATAACTTTCACTAAATCTACTGACTCTCTTTTCCCATTGTCTCGGATGGCTTAAGGACTCGATAAACTGGGTGAGGGTGCCAATTATAAACACTTATCAAGAAGATCATAGCTGGGGAGCTGTATATCAAATGGGCTATAAGGTGTGACACTTTCCCATCACGCGGACATGACTCAACCCCCAAGACAAAACAATCGAAATGATGGGTTTTTTTACTTAACTACAATGATCAATCATTGTAACATTTAAACATATGACCTCACTGATCTCCCAGCTGTCTCTTACTACTAGAGAAAATGATTAAACTGAAAGTAAACTGGATTGGGAATCTTGTTATTTGTAGTATACAAAACAGGGCAACACTAATGGCTTAATGTTTAAAGAGCACCAGCACATTAAAAAAAATCACCTTTTCTATATTGCAGCAAATAGCTAGCCTGAAATCTCAGTTACTGAACTGATTTGTAAGTCAGTCTGGGTTATCTGCTCTTCATTCCAAAATTCCTGTTGAAAAGGACAGAGCAAACAAAATATCGCACCCTAAACAAAAGACGAGTAAACAAAGGCACATTAATTTGTTTCCTGCTTGCCTGAAAATACCACCGTACAATAAATGTGTATGTAGATATGCTCATATGATATATGAAATGTATTAAAGGTGTGGTGAAGGTAACGGCCCCATCCATAACACTAATCTAAAAATCTTCCAGAGTCTCTGTGTTGCTCCTTTATTTCCAGTTTTATAAGGATTTTCAGTAAAGAAGGCATTCTTGTTTTCTAATTTCTGTGCATTAGAAGTGATGCTTTAGTTCTGTATTTTAGTGTACATATTCATTGATCCTGCAGCAGAGCTTGTAGTTGTGAAAATGTAACCTTTTAACATTAAAAGAGAGTGAATGAGAGAGCATAGTTTGCCCTGGAAATTCACTAGCATATGTAAAAGGACTTGCTTTTCCACTGTGCAACCTTACTTGCTACATATCTGCAAATATTTCTTAGGAGAAGGACAGCAATTTCTCACTGCCGTAGCACTGCTGCAACTTTCCTTCATCTCCATGTGAGCTCTGCACTGTCAATTTACTGACAATCTCCATGCCAACTCTTGATACTTAAGAGAAATCCGACACTTTCTTCTGTTGTTCCTGCCACATTATCAAACATGACAGGAAGGGGATCTGTTATTGCAGTGACAATACAGCATAAGCATTACTTCTATGTAAGTGGGGTCTATGCTCACTTACAAAGTGTTCCATTTCTCCAGAACATATGTGACACAGGGACTTGCAAGGGCACTGACTTTTTTAACCTCCTGTTCAGGCATTTTAACGATACCATGTTTTTCACATCCTCTTTTGTAGAAACCGAGAACTACAGATCTTGGTTAATATACGAAAGGACACAAACTTTTTTCAATCTCTTACCTCGACGGAGATGCAATTTTTTTCCCGTATTGTATCTTCGTCCCCACTGAGGCCTAACATCGTGGAGTTGGCGGACTTTCCTGGGCGCTCCAAGCCTCGGGAGTCTGCGGGACTTTAACATCGCGGAGCTTGCGATCCCTTTGCCGGGGATTAAAGCTCCAAATGTGGGGCCTGTGGATTTTAACATTGTGAAGCACGCGGTCTCTGGTACGAAGAGGCCGACTCATGAGTTCCATGCCGCCGAGAGAGTTACAATCGCTCTGAGGCGGGAGTTTTAATCACCCAGATGGGGGCTTCGATCATCGCCCCGACTGCAGATGGTTTGACTTCCCCAACCGTGGGAGAAGAAAAAGGAAGAACTTTATTGACTTCCATCACAGTGAGGAATGTGGAATCCACTTTGATGGATGTTTATGTTAACTTTTATGTGGTTGTGTGTCTGGCTGCTTTTCACTTAGGATAACTCAAATTTCACTGTACCTTAATTGGTACATGTGACAACAAACTGACCTTGAAACCTTGAAACCTTGACTTAGAAGTATGTAGCTTTGCAGATTTATGCCTGTTAATTCTTCTTTAATTACCCGAGAAAAAACTAACATACTTGTATCATGACAGGCTGCTGTTTCCTTTCTTCAACCAACTAAGTTATATCTAACAAACACACAGTGGCCCATTCTTTCTAGTTCAGAAATGGTATTGAAAATGCATGTTTTTACTGAAGATGATATTTTATTAAATATCTTCATAAAATAAACAATTTTAATTTAAATTTGAACTGAACCACGAGTCAACTGAAGAACTTGCTATGTGCTGTACGTATAAAAACATAACCTGCTTCAAATATAAATTTGGCCTGTGAAATTGGCATTCTTACTCTAAAAAGGTCATATTCGTCCCCAAGGTAACTTTTACATATTTATTTGTTTTCAGTCCTCACCACCACCACCTCATCACTGTTAGCTTGCCTTATAACATAGATTCTCCTGGCACTAAACTACTCTCACCCAACATTATTTAATGGCCAATACCAATTGAAATGTCAACATTTGCAATTCTGAAGCTTTATTTAAGCAATAAAAAAAATAATTAAAAGGGTAGCCCCTTGGAGAGATTGTGTCAATTTTATCTGGTGCAAAGAAAGGCACAGACCAGACAAATTCAAACAGAGAGCAAAAGAATTAATTTTTGATTGCTTAAGCTCAACAAATTGTGCAAGTTAATGAAGTAGAACGAAAATGTCTTCTCTGAGACCTGAAGCTATTGAGACTGTGATAAAATAGACTCTTTATTTCCCTCCACACTAAACTGTTTTAATCCCTGCTTGAAAATCGATGCTAATGACATTGATTCAGTGGGAAATGCAATAGAATAATAACATGAAAACTATTGTGTTTAATGGTGTTTAGTTAGATGTTGGTACTCCTGCATGTCAGCAGGTTTCAGTTTTATAAATCGCATGCTTCCAGGGAATGAGGAAAAAAGATTTAAAATTAACAGCTTTGTGATGAAGTAGGCACAGATATACTAAAAGTTAATACCCATAACCAACATGCATTGATGTTTTGTCCTCATCATTATTTAACTTTCACCCATCTAAGAATTCTCTACTATCACTTACCAATTTCTGAAAAAAAGACTACTTTTGCCCAGTCAATATATGACTGTTAACATTTGTGATAACAGGGATTTCCATTGTAAGGATGAGCTGTATCTTGCAACGAAACCCCACATATTTGGTTACAGAGGTTTCAAGAAAATTAACTTTGCTAAACTACATTTAGTTTGTTTCTTTGTAAGACAATCTACATTTATTTGCCCCAGAACAATACCTTTACATCCTCTTCTCACCAAATGGGTAGAGGAGGAAAGCTAGTGTTACCGGTATGTGTTTTATCAATCCGTTGATTGATAGCACTGAATCTACGATGATACAGCATCAAAGGAGACCATTTGGGAAATGATGCTTGGATTAGTAATTTAAAAGAGCTACTATATTTATTATATTCCCAAGCTAGAGTCATAGAGTGATACAGTGTGGAAACAGGCCCTTTGGCCCAACTCGCCCACACCGGCCAACAATTTCCCAGCTATCCTCATCCCACTTGCCTGCGCTTGGTCCATAACCTTCCAAACCTCTCCTATCCATGTACCAATCGAACTGTTTCTTAAATGAGGGGATAGTCCCTGCCTCAACTACCTCCTCAGGCAGCTTATTCCATACACCCACCACCCTCTGTGTGAAAAAGTTACCGCTCGGATTCCTATTAAATCTTTTCCCCTTCCCCTTGAACCTATGTCCGCTGATCCTCGATTCCCCTACTCTGGGTAAAAGACTCTGTGCATCTACCTGATCTATTCATCTCATGATTTTGTATACCTCTATAAGATCTCCCCTCATCCTCCTACACTCCATGGAATAGAGACCCAGCCTACTCAACCTTTCCCTGTAGCTCATACCCTCTAGTCCTGGCAACATCCTCGTAAATCTTTATTTAACCCTTTCAAGCTTAACAATATCTTTCCTTTAACATGGTGCCAAGAGCATGGTGCAATATTCTAAATGTGGTCTCATCTGCTGCAATCGTTCACAACCATCTTCACTAACTGCAAAACCATTAACTTTTGTATCATCAGCAAACTTGCTAATCTTGCCCTGTATGTTCTCATCCAAATCATTGATGTAGATGACAAACATTAACAGGCCTGGCACCGAACACTGTGGCACGCCATTAGTCGCAGGCCTCCATTCTGAGAAGCAACCTTCCACCATTACCCTCTGCTTCCTTCCATGGAGCCAATTTGCTATCCATTCAGCTATCTCTCCTTGGATACCATGAGATATAACTTTCCAGAGCAGCCTACCATGCGGAACTTTGTCGAACGCCTTACTGAAGTCCATGTACACAACATCTCTGCCTTCATCAAACTTTTTGCTCATGTCTTCAAAAAAAATCAGATTTGTGAGACACGACCTCCCACGTACAAAACCATGCTGACTGTCCCTAATCAGACTTGCCCATCCAAATACCTGTATATCCTATCCCTCAGAATACTCTCCAGTAACTTACCAACTACAGATGTTTAGCTCACCAGCCTATGGTTCCCACCATTTTCCCTGCAGCCATTCTTGAAAAGAGGCACAACATTTGCCACCCTCCAATCCTCTGGCACTTCACTTGTATTTAAGGACGACTCATAAATTTCAACCAGGGCTCCCGCATTTTCCTCTCTAGTTTCCCACAATGTCCTCATGTATCTGATCAGGCCCCAGAGATTTATCCTACCTTCAAACACAACAGTACCTTCAGTACTTCCTCAACGGTAACCCTGACGGCTCTCATGACACTTCCAGTGACTGCTCCAATTTCCTCCGTCCTACCATCTTTCTCTTCGTTAAATACAGAGGAGAAATACTCATTTAGGACCTTGCCCATCGCCTGTGGCTCCACACTGAGGTGACCGCTTTTATTCCTGAGAGGTCCCACTCTCACTCTAGTTACCTTTTTCCCCTTATGTATTTATAAAATCTGTATGTTCTCATCCAAATCATTGATGTAGATGACAAACAGTAACGGGCCCAACACCGAACCCTGTGGCACAACACTAGTCACAGGCCTCAATTCTGAGAAGCAACCTTCCACCAGTCCTATTAATCGTATATAACATTTCCCCTAAATAATTAAACTGTCTCATTTTAAAATATATTATTGAATCTAGAATATCAATGGGATTATTACAGCAAAGGAGAACATTCAGCCTATAATGTCTGTGCTGGCTCATTTACAGCAATCCTGACATTCCCATTACCTTATTCATTCCTGGTGATCTGCAAATTATTTTCCTTTAAGTGCCTACCCATTCATTTTTTTCAAAGCTGTGATTGTCTCTGGTTCTTCCAGGCTGTAAATTCCAGATTATAATCACTCCGTGAAAAAAAAAGCGTTTTCTCTCATTCCACAGTATCGGTTGCCTATCACTTAAGATCTGTGTTCCCTGATCCTTGAACCATCTGTTAACAGAAGCAGCTTCTCTCTAATTCCCCCATCTAAACCCATCATGATCATGTACTCCTTTATCAATTTTTTTGCCAATCACCTCAAATCTGTATCCCTAATTACCAATCTATCTTCTTTTGGGATGCTGTTTTTTTTCACTTACTCTATCAAACCACTTTATTATTTTTAACATCTCTGCTGCTCCCCTCCCCCTCTCCTTATATTCTCTCTTCCAAGGAGAACAACCCCAGCCTTTTTCCATCCCTCCATGTAATTGGTCAATGATGATTAATGAATCAATGATGCAGCTTCAGTCTCAGTAAAATTACCTGTAGCCACTTGAATTCTCAATCTTATCCATAGGTTTGCCTCTTTAGAAAAGCTAAAAAAACAGTATAGGTGGCATTTACATTTCATTAGATGCCAGTGAGACGTACAAAAAGATCCTCTAGCTTATGATCCTTGTATGTGTTCCTGTGAAAATGTCTGAACAAAATGTAACACAATTCAGCAGCAATTGCAATTTCTATTACAATTATTCCCATATCATAAGATATAGAAGGTGCAGGAATAATTCAGTTAATCAATGATGTTCTCATTTCTAAAGAGAAGGATATCCTAAAGGTAGGAAATTAAGATTTATAAGCTGTTTAGGTGGAGTGGTAAAATAAAATGGTCAGATCTGCTGTAAAATGGTAGGATATGTTATAAAAGATGAATTAGTGGGAGCTTGTCAGAAAGGTATAGATATAATCTTTAGGATGTTTAGGTTTATTATTGTCATATGTACCAAGGTGCAGTCAAAATGTTTGGCTTGTGTGTTATTCAATCAAATCAGACAATTTTACTTCGGAGCCACGTGAGTGATTCCGTGAAGAAGCCCGCCAGCCCGCATGCGCGTCAATACGTCTAACACATGGCGCAATGACTGGCTGGGAGGAGCGTCGCTCCTCCAGCGGTAAGTTTCAAACCCTGCAGGTATGTTTTAAACTTATTTTCAGGTTGTATTTTTTGGTTGCAGGAATCTCTTTTACAAAGTTTCCTGCTGGATATGGAAATCCGGGGCGAAATCCAGACGGGCCGCGGGGAAACCGGCTACGGAGGACCGCGGGTGTGCGGGTAGCCGGCGGCCGTTGGGTTCGCTACCCGAGTCGCTAACAGTGCGGTCAGCGACTTCAGACTTTGGCAACCCCGAAAGGGTGTACAGCCAAACGAAAGTCTAAGAGGCCTGTGGACTCGGGCGAGTCAGGCCAGGAGGCTTCCCCTCTGACAAGCATGGGTAGCGTCCTCGGGCATTTATCCCAGATGGAGCATGGATAGCGTCCTCGGGCGTTCATCCCACACAGGATGCTCCATCATGATATGCTCCGTGAAACAGTGCCATATCAGCGCAGGTCTCCTCGGGGGCCTGCAGCAGCGCCTGGTTCAGGGCTGCTTTAAAATCTCCCTCTCTGTGGAGGGGAGTGCCAGGGGTCAGTGTGTAACTGACTCCGAACTTGGAAGTATGTCCGTAGAACATACTGGAATACATGCGTGAGGTTCAAGAATTGTCTGCCATGGCATCAAGATTTGCGATACCCTCGCGAACAGAGGAACTGCTGCAAGAAGAGTTGGCTTCCAGCATCAACTACCTCACATCACATTGTTACAGGAACAGGTGACGGCTGCAAAATACCATACACCTGTAAATTGTGCATCCCTGAAAGTGCCGGCAGTGAACAGCTCTATCTGGGGAAAGCATCAAAGCCCAGGAAATGAAAATCCAACAAATTAAAAAATTACTGGCCTCAGGCATCACGACATTTGCCAGATCTGTGGATGGCGGGCCCTTAACGGACGTCCAGCAGGAAGCACTGGTGTTGATGTGCAATGCACACTTTGAAATAAACTGCTTTCAGAAGAACGCCATCAGACCTGCCTTAAATCCCAAATTTGCAGGCTTATGTAAGGCCAGCAATGTCCAGCCGCTGAATCCTCTCTTTGGGGAAGACCTACCCAAACAGGTATAAGACCTGGATGAGGAAGCAAAGATGTCGGACTAATCAAGGTACCAACGACGAGCAAAGCTTCAGGCAGCTGGAGGAAGCTCAAAAGCTGATTCTCTGGGCAGTGGTCTTATAGGCCAAGGCCCAAGCCGCCCCTCAGGGAAAATACGCAATCCACGCACCCCAGCAGTCCTACCCTCCAAATCTCGAGGACGGAAATAGAACCTGCATCAGGGGCCTTTGGGCCCAATGGCTGCCGTGAACCTTTGTTTGTTGACTTGGGTCCACTGGCATTGTCCGTAAAGCCAACAGTTTTAAACCTGGGTTTTAGGATGGACGGTGATTTTAAACTAGATAAACAAATAGGCGTGGTGGTTAAGTCCAGCTTCTTTCACCTAAGGAAGCTGGCAAAGGTGAAGCCCATCCTCGAGCGGCAGCATTTTGAAACAGTAATCCATGCCTTTATTACATCTAGGCTGGATTACTGTAACGCACTCTACTCTGGAGTCGCACGAGCTTCATTGGCTCGTCTCCAGCTGGTTCAAAATGCTGCCGCTCGCCTTTTGACCGGAACTCGAAAGAGGGAGCACATTACGCCAATTTTGGCCTCCCTTCACTGGCTCCCAGTGCACTTTCGAGTTCATTTTTAAATTATTTTATTTGTTTTCAAATCGTTGAATGGGCTCGCCCCTGCCTTACCTCTCTGAGCTGCTCCACCTATATGCTCCTGCCCGGTGCCTCAGGTCAGCTGATCAGCTGCTCCTTGAGGTACCACGGTCTAAGCGGAAGCTCAGAGGGGATAGAGCCTTTTCTGTTGCTGCTCCGGCACTTTGGAACACCTTGCCATTGCACATCAGACAGGCCCCCTCACTGTCCATCTTCAAATCCTCCCTAAAAACTCATTTTTATTCTCTGGCTTTCGACACTGGCTGAGACATTGCTCCTGTTCTTAGTGCTTTTAATGTCTTTTAATTTTTACTGTTTTTAGTCCTTCGTTTTACGGTTTTTAATGGTTTGTAATAACTTTTTGTCCATGAGTTCTCATGTACAGCACTTTGTGGCAACTGCGGTTGTTTAAAGCGCTTTATAAATAAAGTTTATTATTATATATTATTATTATTATATTACCATAAGACCACCGATAACCATGGAGGTAGGTGGGCCTGGTTCTTTCCGAAACATCGGGTGTGTAGATCAGTTACAACTTGGTGAAAGATTACACTTGGTTTGCATGAATGGCAGTGGATAACATCAGATCCGTTTATAAAATAAAAGGATAACATCAGATCAGTTTATAATGCACAGCGTACAAGGGTTCCTTTAACTTATTGCCACCCATACAATATACACCAAGTTGGGCATTTATTCATTCCGAACAAAAAGGTTTGGATATTCAAGCAGAGATCCAAACAAGTAAAAGATCCGGATGAGGAAGCAAAAGCTGTCGGGTTAATTATAGCACCCACGACGAGCAAAGCTTCACCGTTATCGGCGACGACACCCAAACACCTCCAAAAAAGAAAGATGGAGGATGTCGGATCATCCTTGACTTAACTCACATGTGCAGTATAGACATTTAAAAATGGAAAACTTCGTTACTGTCTAACAACTGATTCCCAAAGGATGCTTATGGCATGTATCGATCTCAAAGATGCATATTATTCAGTTCGCAATCACAGGGATCACCGGAGATATTAGAAATTTAGCTGGATGGGGCAACGATAGCAGTTTAAAACGTGCAAAATGGGCTAATTTCAGCTCCCAGGTTATTTACCAAATTACTAAAGCCGGTGCTTGGGCTGCTCAGAGCTTAAAAACACATTGTTATGACCTATCTGGATGATATTCTAAAATGCTGTATTTGGCTAAATTAGCTGTTTCAGCAGTGAAACTAATATTTGAGAAATTGGGGTTTCTCATCCATCAAGATAAATGTAAGTTGATACCAACTAGAGTTATTGATTATTTGGGATTTACCTTTAACTCTATTAATATGTCTGTGACTGCCCTGAGGCAAGAGATTAGAATTAATAGAAGCCTGTAACAACCTTGGTGTTATGAAGCAGTCTTCTATTCGTCAAGTGGCTAGGATAATTGGCCATATAGTGGCTGTCTTTCCAGCTGCGCTATTTGGGCCTTTGCATTATCAGAATTTACAACGTGCAAAGGAGCAAGCTCTCAAGTACCATTTAGGTCATTGTTAATAGACCTATGCCATGACCAGCTGAAGCTATCAGAGTTACAATGGTGGACGAACAGTATTCAGCATTGCTCCAGTAACTTTTTGGTCAGTAAACCTTCAGTTATATTACAAACTGATGCTAGTGCTCAAAGATGGGAAATTACTAATACCATCTCTAGTTACGGAGGCGGATGGGATGTGCATGTTACCAATTCTTCAGTTATATGGTGTCAACTACCTAGAGATACTGGGGGCATTCTATGGGTTAAAGGCTTATTGTGTGAATGCATAATCTGCATGCTCAACTACAAGTTGATAACACTATGGTGGCATATATTAATCACATGTGTGGAATCAAGTCAGTATCCTGTGATAGTTTACCTAACCTCATTTGGCGCTGGTGTATCGTCACGTAAAATTAATGACAACACAGATTGGATGTTGGATCACTAAGTATTTAATGACATTGTTGCTCGATATGGAACACCGAATATCGATTTGTTTGCATCTAGGCTCAATCACCTGTTGCAAAAATATGTGGCATGGCAGCCACAACCAGGGGCAGTGGCGATAGATGCATTCTCGCTACACTGGGGAGGAATGTTCTTTTATGCCTTTCCTCCATTTTGCCTCATCAGTTGGGTCTTGCAAAAAATCCAGCAAGGTTCCGCTTCAGGCATTTTCGTAGTGCCTGACTGGCCTATGCAGCCATGGTTCCCGCTGATGTTGGGAATTATTATAGAACCTTATATGGTTATCTCTAAACACAAATATTTGCTGGTTCATCCCATGACTCGAGAAGCCACCCTCTGCATGATAGAATCAATTTATTGGTTTGCAGACTCTAAGAAGACCGTTCCTGGGGCTCAGGTTGTCAGACCGAACTGTGGACATGGTCACTGCAGCTTGGAGAGATAACACCAAAAAGCAATACATTTCCTCATCAGAAGATGGGAAGTGTTTTGTGTAAATGCTAATATAACTTATAATACGGCATGGATAACTGACTATAATACGGCATGGATAACTATGGTTCTTTGACAAAAAATTAAGTTATTGTGCCATTAATTGTGCCAAAAGTGCCTTGTCATCATATTTGCTGCTGGGATCGGGACCCACTCTGTCGGGTCTCACCCTCTGATATCCAGGTTTATGAAGGATATCTTTAACACAAATCCTCCCAGGCCCAGGTACACAGTAGTATGGGATATTAACATTGTGTTAACACTCTGCACCGGTGGGCTCCAGCTACGTCCTTATCTTTCGGCCGGCTCTCATATAAGGTAGTTATGTTCATGGCACTGATTTCAGCGCAACGCGTCCAGTCGTTGCTTAAACTACGGCTGAACAGAATGGTTATATCTACCAACAAAATAACGCTCTATGTAAATGAGTTAATTAAACTAAGTAGACCGGGGGAGTTGGGTCTAAAGCTGGAATTTCTGGCATATCCTATGGACCATAGATTGTGTGTTGTCACACATATTCATCAACATTTTAAGGCTACAAAGAACCTTAGAGGCACTGAGCTGGCAATGTTTGTTATCCACTAAAAACCACACAAGACGGTTTCAGTGCAAACCATCTCCAGATGGTTTAGATATGTATTGGCTTGTGCAGGAGTGAACACTGATGTTTTAATCTCACTCTACCAGGGCTGCGATAACATCAGCAGCAAGGTTCATGCAGGTTCTGCTGGACTGCATCCAAACGACAGCAGGATGGTCAAATGAGCAGACTTTCCAAACCTTTTATAATAACCGATAACCAGGCCGGTTTCGTTTACCAACTCAATTTTAAGATTATTATTAGCATCAGCATGTTTTAAATCTATGTCATGTCTGAATGCATTATCTTTTCAATCATCTTTGGTCAACCAATGCAGTGTGTGGCATGGACTCGTGTTCGCGGCATGAAATCACAGCTTTGAAATCTTCACGGAATCACTCACGTGACTGAAGTAAAATAGGAAGATTAAACGAGAACTTACCAGTTTGAAGTTTGATCTATACTTTATGAGGAGTTACGATGAGGGATTACGTGTTCTCCGCTCCCAACCCTCTTCTCATAAAGGTCATCTGGTAGTTCTAATTTCTCGAATCTTCCTATAATCAGTTCAACAACTGTTTCTGTGATTTTACAAAGCTGCTTTGAAGCTTGATGCGCATGCGGGCTGGCGGGCCTCTTCACGTAATCCCTCATCGTAACTCCTCATAAAATAAAGATCAAACTTCAAACTGGTAAGTTCTAATTTAATCTTCCTATTTTATACAAGAATATAATCAAGCCAAATGCAAGTATAAAAGGTAGAGTGAAGACAAATTATGGGGGATTTTAAACACAAAATGCTGGATTAACTCAGCAGTCAAACAGCATCTCTGGAGAATAGGAACAGGTGATGTTTTGGGTCGAGTCCCTTCTTCAGACCAGTAGAAGGGTCTCGATCTGAAACGTCACCTATTCCTTTTCTCCAGAGATGCTGTTAGACTGCTGAGTTACTCCAGCATTTTGTGTCTATCTTCGGTTTAAACCAGCATCCTTCCTTAAGCAGTTCCTTCCTATACATGGAGGATTTTAAACTACAGATAAAGTTTTAAAAATCAAATGGACAGCTGTAACCAAGATGCAGAGTAGAGAAGTGCAGACAGGAAAGTTTTGTAAAACAGGAAACTCTCGAGCCAATCATAGAGCAGGATATCCGAGACATGGTACATTACAATAGCACAAAATTAATCACATCGTGAAAACACCCTTAGCTAGTAACATTTATAAGGTGATTGAATTTTACATTCAGTTGGATAGAAAAAAGATTGTGACTTAGACTAGTATTTTTAAATTAAGGCACAGGATTTATGAGGGCATAAAAGGAGAGGTAGCTAAAGTGAACTGGTAAATTAGGTTAAGGGTTGTTCAATCGAGATGCAATAACACACTTAGAAGGATTTTTCAAAATGTTTACAGAATGAATGTCTAAAACAAAGTTTTTTTTTGTTTTCAGAGTACTGTGAGTCTTTGGACACACAAGAGATGCTGCAATCAGAAGCAACAATATAAACTGCTGGAAGAACTCAACAGGTCAAGCAGTGTATGTGGAGGTAGAGGGTTTTCAGTTTGTTGTTCGGGAAGTATTAGGAGCTATCTTCCTTTAAGGGTGTCAGAAGCAGAGTATCTGAATATTCTTAAGGTAGAGATATATAGATAATTGATATACAAGGGAAGAAAAGTTCCCATTCAGTAGATTGGAATGTGAATCAGATCAACCATGATATTATCAAGTGGTAGAGCAGACTTGAAGGGGGTAAACAGCCCAATCCTGGTTCCAGTTTGTATGTTTGTAATATGTATGCTCATATTCCAAAGAGAAATGGCACTAATGGAACTAATCGAGGAAATCACAAATTGCATAGATAATAAAAAACTTTCAGAGGGAATATTCATAGACTTAAAAAAAGCATTTGATACCGTAAATCATGACATTTTACTCAAGAAACTGGATAGGTATGGCATCAGAGGGGTTGGATTGGATTGGGTGAGAAGCTATTTATGAAACAGGCAACAATTTGTAGAAATAGGTGAACATAAATCAACTTACATGAATATACATTAACAACATATGCGGAGTATCAAATAGACTGAAATTGATTATATTTGCCAATGATATGAATATTTTTTGTTCCGGTGACAATTTGGAGCAGCTTTTGGAGGTCATCACATCAGAAATGAATAAATTAAAACAGTGGTTTGATGTCAACAAATTGTCTCTAAATTTAAGCAAAACAAAGTTTATGCCATTTGGAAAACATAAAACAAACCCTCAAGTACAATTGAAAATAGATAACATAAGTATAGAAAGAGTATATGAAAATAAATTTCTTGGTGTGATCTTAGACCACAGAATCTGCTGGAAACCACATATAAACCACGTCAAAGCAAAACTGGCAAAGTCTATAGCAATATTGCGAAAATCAAGACATATTCTGGACCAAAAATCATTACATACTCTGTATAATACACTCATATTGCCATATCTGAGTTACTGTGTGGAGATATGGGGTAACACCAACCTACAGCCATTATGCACATTACAAAAAAGAGCAATAAGAATTATTAATAACGTTGGATATCTTGAACATACCAATTTATTATTCTTAAAGTCACATACACTGAAGTTCACCGATCTGGTTACATTTAAGACTGCACAAATCATGTACAAAGCAAGAAATAATTTACTTCCAGGAAATATACAAAAACTATTTATGGAAAGACAGGGTGCGTATAATTTGAGAGGGGAACATAATTTAAAAAAACTCAATGTCAGAACAACTCTTAAAAGTATGTGCATAGCAATCTGTGGTGTGATTTTGTGGAATGGTCTGGAACAGGAGATAAAACTTAGCACAAACATAATTCAGTTTAAAAAGATGTACAAAAACACTTTTTTTAAAGGTTATTGGGATGTGGATAGGTGATTGTGAGTGGGATATTTGTTATACTGATTGTATTGGGAAGGGTGATTATAGGGTGATGGGCTGTAAATATGACAGAGATACCGTTTAGTATATGAGGGTTTTTTCTTTTTTTTTCTTTTCTCTTTTTTTATATGGCTTTGTCAATATTTGATTAGTGTATAAATGTAAATAATTTGGTGTACATATAGCTGCTGGTGAACATATGGTGTACAAAAAGCTGCTAAATTTGTATAAGATAATTATAAGCAGTTGAATAAGGTGTGGGAATTAATAAGCTTTGGCTTCTTCCTGCTCTTTTTCGGACACATACCATTTCATTTATTTATAGATTGTAGCGGCGCCTGCTAGTGCACACAGATATCGAACCCGGCGTTCTGAAGCCGCGGTCACGTGACTTGGGAGGGGTTGTTGTTTTCGCGCGATTTTTCCCCTGCGCACAATAGTTCAGCGCTGACCACCGATGTGGCCAGACGTGTCTGTTAAACCTGTATGCGGCAACTTGAACTTTCGAATAAAGTATTGTTGAAAACTCCAGGAGTTGTTTATCAGACCACTAAAAGATATTGTTTATGACACTTTATAAATATTCTTGTTTTGTTTTTTTTTTTTTTTGTATGCTGTTTCACACTTGCTTTTTATTCTTTTATTCTGTTCGAAATAAATAAATAGAATGAAAAGTTCCATGGGTATGTGATTCCATCTGTGGTTAATAAAATAATATTGAAGGTAGCATCAAACTGAAAAGAAAAGCATATAATGGTGGAAGGTCAGCGGATTGGATGTACAAATGAATGACCAAAAGAATAAAACAAGAAGGAAAAAAAAAATGTGCAACATGGGAGCACAGGAACTGCAGATGCTGGAATCTTGCATTGAACACAAAGTGCTGAAGTAACTCTGCAGGCAGGTAGCATCTCCAGAGGATATGGATAGGCAACATTTCTGATCACGTTCCTTCTTCAGAATGGTTTTAGAAGGAGGGATAAAGTTGTGGACGAGACAAAACTTGGCAAGTGATAGATGGATATAGTTGAGAGGGGTCTTGATTTGCAGATGGGTGGACAAAGGCTGGAGATGTGCAGGAGATAGAAGGGTGAGTAAAGGGTGACAAAAGGAGACAAGGAAACTATAGGGTAACAGATAAGGAGAGGAGAGGAGTGTAAAAGGAGTGAAATGTAAAGCCAGAGGGAGGGATATAGGTAGAAGGGACAGAGAGAATGGGAAAACTGGGACAGGATAGTTGGCAATGGCTGCCCACTCAGGAGGGACAAAGAGAGGTGGAATAAAAATGGGGTGTCACCTAAAATTGCGGAATTCATGTTCATGTTCATCTCACTGGATTGTAAGTTACCCAAGTTACCTGAGTGCTATTCCTTCAGTTTGCTTGTGGTCTCACTCCGGCGGAGTATGCCAGGACAGATAGGTTAGTATGGGAATGAGAAGGGGAGTAAAAGAACGGCAATGTACTGGCTAATGAACGGCAATGTACTGAAAGTTTTCTTGACTACCCTAGTTAACTGTGACACTACTTTCAAGGAACTATGCACCTGCACTCCTAGATCCCTCTGCAACACTCCCCCGGGGTCCTGCCATTTACTTTAATGGATATGCCCAAGTTTGACTTCCACAAATGCAATACACTTATCTGCATTAAACTCCATTAATTTCTCAATGTCTCCGTTTCTCAGCCCACTTGCACAACTGCTTAAGAGACAAGAGACTAGAGAGACAAGAGCCATTTATTTGTCACATGTACCAATTGGTACAGTGAAATGTGTGGTCATCATACAGCCATACGAATAAAAAAGAGCGCAGAACACAATAGTCTTTAACATAGACATCCCCACAATCAAAGTTTCCCACTGTGAGGGAAGGCACCAAAGTTCAGTCATCCTCGTCTGTTGTCCTCTGTTGTTCACTTGTGGTCGGGGGGGCTCCCGAACCCCTCGCTGTCGTCGCTATGGGTGGCCCGATGCTCAGGCACTCTCGCCGGGATGTTGGAACTCTAACGTCGGAACGGGAGAACAACCTCAGCGGCTTGGACATCCGAATCGGCCACTTCCTACCGGAGTCCGCGGCTCCCGAAGTCCACAGGCCGAGCTGAGCGGAGATTCACGCTGGTGGCCCGTGGCAAAACGTCCCAGGACTCCGCGATGTTGAAGTCAGCACCGCCCGCGCTGGAAGCTCTACAAACCACAGCTCAGCAATGTTAAAGCAGCAGGCCCAACACTCCGGAGCTTCAAACGGCGATCCAGGTAAGGCTTCGTGGTGAATCCAGTATTGCACCGCCGCTCCTGAAGCTCTGGTCCGGTCCCCGGTAGGAAAGGCCGTGCCAGTCCAGTTGGTAGGCCGTGAGGAGGGGGGCGAGGATGCGACTCGGAGAATAGTCGCGTCCTCACCAGGAAGTGACTGGGAAACAGTTTTGCCCTTACCCTACCCCCCCTCCCCCACATAGAAAAACTAAAGAATCCCCAAAACAAACTTTTAAGACAAACTAAAATTTAAAAAAAAATAGAAAAAATGGACAGACTATAGGCAAGGCTGCCATCAATGCAGCGCCCCTATTCAAAATCCCACTGTAATTTTTGACAACCTTGAGTATAACTATTTTATTTGATAAGGGAAGGAGGTAAGAAATATGAAACTATAGGCCAGTTAGCTTAACATCTGTTCATCACCCAGTCTAAGCCTTATTCCCCTTTCCCACCACATGTAGTTCCCAACCATCCACCTACCCACCACCCCTAACTTTGTTTATGTACTTCATTCCTCACTCAGGAACAGTTTTATCCCAAGAGCTATAGCGGCTCTGAACCGGCCCTAATGAGTGCCCCCCCACCCATCCCCTTTGGACAGTCTCCCTCAGATGGTCACATCAATCAATTCAGCTTGTTTATTTATGTATTGTATTTATTTACCTTTCTTGTACATCAGTGGAGCTGCATACTAAATCTCGTTGCACTGACGTGCAATGACAATAAAAGATATATTATTATTATTATTATTATTATTTCTTATTAGATTCCACCATCTGCACCCTTTTGCTTTCTCCACTTACCATCTCCAGCCATTATGACCATTTCCATCCTCTGACCAAACCTGACTCATCTCAGTTTGTTTCTTGTCACGTGTACCGAGGTACTGTGGAAAGCTTTTGTTGCGAGCTAACCAGCCAGTGGAGAGACTATACATGATTATAAACAAGCCATTCACAGTGTACAGATATATGATAAGCCAATCACCTACCAATCAACTCATTTTTGCTCTTCTTTGAGTCTGAAGAAGGATCTCAACCCAAAGCATCACCCATTCCTTCTATCCAGAGATGCTGCCTGTCCCATTGAATTACTCCAGCATTTTGTGTCTATCTTCATCTTTGCTGAGATCCACCTCATATCCCTTGCCAACTCTCGTTTCCATCTCCCACCCCCTCCACCTCACCCTCACCTCTTTCTATCAGATATTTCACTTCTACTCCAGTCTTGAGGAAGGGTGCTAACCCGAAACGCTGTCTGCCTATTTCCTGCCACAGATGCTGCCAGAAACATCAGGTTCCGCCAGTTTGCTTTTTGTTAAAGTTAGCAGCCAAAGCAACATGTTTCATGAATGGCAGAACATCTTCAACCAATTGATTGGAATTGTTATGGATAAAGTAGATACACTACATTGAGATATGCAGAAGGCATTTGATAAAATACCACATCAATGGTTGTTGTAGAAAATAGAATCTGTTGGTATAGTAGGTGGCATGTTGGCAATGTATAGACGATTACCTTGCTACAAGGAAATAGAAAGTAGGCATAAATGAAAAAGCAGAGTGGTGGGTCAAGCAGCATCTCAGAGAACATGGATAGGTGATATTTTGGGACTGGAACATTCTTCCAGACTGGAGCAGAGGGGAAAGTGCACAGGCACAAGAGCTGACAAGTGAAAGGTGGATAAATGATTCTGGTTTAGGTTGACAAGATATAACAAATGCTGGGCAACAGAGATTGTGGGTGCCTTGGTGGTAATGAGGCCTCAATCAGACCAGCCTTTGTGTTATTGATTCAAAGACATGAGAGGCCTACATCTGTTCCTTATTCACATGAAATATATATCTTGTAAATTCTCATCATAATTTTTTTAATTATATCAGCAGGATTTATTATTATTATTATTTTATGACAACGAAAAAGATATTGTGGAGGCTGGTGGTACGTTGTTAACACTGCCATTCAGTCTAACGAAGGATCCCAACCTGAAAAGTCACCTATCCATATTCTCCAGGGCTGCTGCCTGACCCGCTGAGTTACTCCAGCACTTTGTGTCCTTTTTTTAATTGCTAATTCATTCTCTGAGCCTCGGGTTAGTTTCTAATCCTGATACAGAGACAATGTCTCTTCTCTCCAATGGCTGAGTGTACAAAGCAAAATAAGTTTAGGTAGTTTAAAATGAGATCCTAATAACCTTCAACACAACCCTGCTTATAACGCAGTGATAATTTATTTTAAATTGGCATTTTTATTCTGTGAGGTCACACATTATCTAACTTGAAGCTGCCACCAAATGATATAACAGGAAAATTGCTCTGTCCCGCTATACTTGGTATCTTGTTCTTCAACTTGATTCACATTAAAAAATTCAGCAATTCTTTTACATATAAAAAGACAAAAGAAGTAAATACAGAGCCATTAGTACCTGTTAATGAATCCTATGCATGAACTCTGGATCCCAGAGAAGCATTCAATAATCCATTATCCTAAGTATCCCCCGGCATAAGAAACTGAAAATTATAACTTTGATATCATGTGTAGCCTAAAAAACACTTTAATCGCCAGCTTTCTCAGCTATTCATATATTTTATTTACCATTAATTACCCACTGATTACATTCAAGCTCTGTGATTAGAACAATGTATCACTTGTGTTTTTCTATGGCTTTCATCCAGAAATTGATTGTCTTTGAGACATCAGTTGGACATCACTCAAGAAAATTATTTTTTAATGGAAATATAATTAAATTTGACAATGTGACACACTCTTTCTTTTATTGATTGGGCAAAATAAATTGTATAGAATTCACAATGAAACAAAGTATTTTTAGCTAGCAACTCCTGGGCCCTATTTTCCTCCAATTTAATAGATGCGTAAAAAGACTTCCTTAGCTGGAACAGAGACCATTTTACTTTCTATCTATTCTGTGCTTTTCCTTGCCCTTGAAAAGCTGCAATCCAGTATTGATTCCTTACTGCTGCACAGATAAACTCTCTAGTTTCCAGACACCTCATGCATGTTACCCTATGGGTTACCCTGTGACAGAAAGATGGAACCCTCACCTTTCATTATGGAGGCTACAGTAAGTTAGCACTTCTGATACTTGAGCACAGAGCCTATACAGCGATTTTAGTAAAGTACCGGTGTACACCGTGTTATCTAATGAGGGTGTTAGCTATACCTTTATGCTTTTACTTTAGATTTAGAGGACAGCGTGGAAACAGGCCCATTAATCCATTGAGTCCAGGCCACCAGTGATCACTAGCACTATCAGACTCAGGATAATGTACAATTTTTACCAAAGCCAATTAACCTACAAACCTATACATCTTTGGAGTATGGGAAGAACCCGGACCACCCAAAAGAAACCCATGCGGTTGCAGGGTGAAAGTACAAAGCCCATAGATAGCACCGTAGTCAGGAACAAATTCGGGTCTCTACCACTGAGCCACTGTGCCGCCTCCATATCTGAAGAAGAGGAAAGGAATTCTGGCACATATTTATCCCGAAATCAAAATAACATTAAAAAAACATTGATAAAAACTTTGCTAGAAATGTCGAAGAAAACCCATTCATCCATATTCTGACAAAGATTTGGTGGAGGAATAGGAATTCAGCTAAGTCAGGATTATTTTAAAGTTTTTATTTACGGTGTTCTGTGCATTGTATTTGTATTAGTAGTACTATAATCATAGTTTTACAATCCATTGTCACCAATGAAGGCAACATTCAGAAGCAGTGGTTGTTACAGGGTGCTTATTGCATGCAACAGCAGATAATTTTCAAAATACTTTAATATGCAACATATTTACAAAGACTTTGCACTTATTGAAATCATGCAGATTAAAATGAATAATTTAGTGTTACATGGTGTTTCCAGCCTTCAGAGAAAATTTATTTCTAATAGAAAAGCTGCCTGTTATTTTGGGTGCCCGTCTTCATCAAAGGGAACAATGGAAGATATTATCTCAATTCAAATCAAGTTTGAATATTTATTTTGCACTCTATACTTCTTGAATACAGTCAGGAAAGCAGTTAAGAAACGGTGACATTATAAAGCCAGTGCAAAACATCAGAAGATAAGTCAAAAAGCAAAAACCTGCCGTGACCAAAGTTCATAGGGCAACCGTAGAAGTGCAAAGTTCAAAGAGACGCTAAAGTAGGGTGGTGGTCAGAATTGTAAAAGTTGGTTCAAGAACCTGATTGTGATGGAAAGAGGCCTGGAGGTTTCTTACATTGTAAGACATGCTTCAAAATCATATAATTTTTCGTAACTCACTCTATGGTTGTCTCATGCCATAAAATAACACTGTAGAAGTCTCTTTAGTTTCGTTTAGAGATTCAGAAAGCCTTTCAGAAAGCATTTCAGAAAGCCTTTGGTAAGGAACCACACATTAGGCTGCTACGGAAGACGAGAGCCCACGGTATCAAAGGGCAGATACTAGCATGGATGGCAGGTTGGTTGGATGGCAGAAGAAAAAGGGTGGCAATAAAGGGGGCTTTTTCAGGTTGGCTGCCAGCGACTAGTGGAGTTCCGCGAGGATTGGTGCTTTTCATGTTGTACATTAATGATTTGGACGAGGGGATTGAAGGCTTTGTGGCAAAGTTTGCGGATGATACGAAAATAGGTGGAGGGGCAGGTAGTGTAGAGAAAGCAGGGACTGCAGAAGGACTTAGACAGGCTGGGAGAGTGGCAGAGATGAGGCAGATGGAATATATTTTGCTAAAGTGTGGAGTCATGCATTTTGGTAGTAGGGGACTTCTAAATGGGGTGAGAATCCAGAACTCAGACGTGCAAAGGGACTTGGGAGTGCTGGTGCAGGATTCCCAAAAAGTTAATCTGCAAGTGGAATCAATAGTAAAGAAAGCAAACTCAATACTAGCATTTATTTCAAAAGGGGTTGTATACAAAAACAGTGATGCAACGTTCAAAGGTTTCAAATGTATTTTATTGTCACATGGACCAATTAAGGTACAGTGATATGCGAATTACGAAACAGCCATACGAAAAAAAAGCAACAAGACACACAACTACATAAAATTCAACATAAACATCCACCACAGAGGATTCCCCACATTCCTCGAGGGCCTGTCCCACCTAAGCGATTTTTCAGCGGACTGCCGGCGACTGTCAAGATAGCAGCACTCGCCTGAAAAACCAGGAACTGGAACGGCGATATAGGTTAAAAATGGGATGAGGTCCTACAAGGTGAAGTTAGGGAGCTAGGAGATAAACTTAAAAGTAGAACCTCAAAGGTAATACTCTCTGGATTACTACCTGTGCCACGTGCTAGTCAGAGTAGAAATAGGAAGATATTTCAGATGAACACGTGGCTTGAAAAATGGTGCAAAGGGGAGGGATTCAAATTTTTAGGGCATTGGAAACAGTTCTGGGGGAGGTGGGACCAGTACAAACAGGATGGTCTGCACCTGGGCTGGAATGGAACCAATGTCCTTGGGGGAGTGTTTGCTAGTTCTGTCGGGGGGGATTTAAACTAATGTGGCAGGGGGATGGGAGCATGAGCAGAGAGAGAGAGGGATGTATAATGAGGGTAGAAGCAATAGGTAGCAAGGTGAAAAGTAAAAGTGGCAGGCAGACAAATCCAGGGCAAAAATCAAAAAGGGCCACTTTTCAACATAATTGTATAAGGGGTAAGAGCGTTGTAAAAACAAGCCTGAAGGCTTTGTGTCTCAATGTAAGGAGCATTCGTAATAAGGTGGATGAGTTGAAAGTTCAGATAGCTATTAATGATTGTAATATAGTTGCGATCACGGAGACATGGCTCCAGGGTCACCAAGGCTGGGAGCTGAACATTCAGGGATATTCAATATTCAGGAGGGATGGACAGAAAGGAAAAGGAGGTGGGGTAGTGTTGCTGGTTAGAGAGCAGATTAATGCAATAGAAAGGAAGGACATTAGCTTGGAGGATGTGGAATCGACATGGGTAGAGCTGCGAAACACTAAGGGGCAGAAAACGCTAGTGGGAGTTGTGTACAGGCCACCTAACAGTAGTTAGTAGTAGGTACACAAAAATGCTGGAGAAACTCAGCGGGTGCAGCAGCATCTATGGAGCGAAGGAGATAGGTAAGATTTCGGGCCGAAACCCTTCTTCAGACTGATAGAACGTGGCGGGGAGAAGGAAGGAAAAAGGGAGGAGGAGGAGCCCGAGGGCTGGGGGATGGGAGGAGACAGCTCGAGGGCTAAGGAAGAGGAGGAGGCATCAAGGGCTAACAAAATTGGGAGAATTCAATGTTCATGCCCGCCGGAGGCAAGCAACCCAGGCGGAATATGAGGTGCTGTTCCTCCAATTTCTGGCGTTGCTCACTCTGGCAATGGAGGAGACCCAGGACAGAGAGGTCGGATTGGGAATGGGAGGGGGAGTTGAAGTGCTGAGCCACCGGGAGGTCAGGTAGGTTCTTGCGGACCGAGCGGAGGTGTTCGGCGAAACGATCGCCCAACCTCCGATTAGTCTCACCAATGTAGATCAGCTGACATCTAGAGCTGCGGATGCAGTAGATGAGGTTGGTGGAGATACAGGTGAACCTCTGTCACACCCGGAACGACTGCTTGGGTCCTTGAATGGAGTCGAGGGGGGAGGTAAAGGGACAGGTGTTGCATTTCATTGCATAACATTGTAGTTAGTAGTAGTTGTGGATGGCATCAAACAGGAAATTAGAAATGCGTGCAACAAAGGTAAAACAGTTATTATGGGTGACTTCAATCTACATATAGATTGGGTGAATCAAATTGGCAAGGGTGCTGAGGAAGAGGTTTTCTTGGAATGTATGCAGGATAGTTTTCTAAACCAACATGTCGAGGAACCAACGAGAGAGAGCAGGCAATTCTAGACTGGGTATTGAGTAATGAGGAAGGGTTAGTTAGCAGTCTTGTTGTGCGTGGCCCCTTGGGCAAGAGTGACCAATATATGGTTGAGTTCTTCATTAGCTTGGAGAGTGACATATTTAATTCAAAAACAAGGGTTCTGAATTAAAAGAAAGGTAACTTTGAGGGTATGAGACGTGAATTGGCCAAGATAGACTGGCAATTGATTCTTAAAGGGTTGACGGTGGATATGACATGGAAGGCATTTAAAGACTGCATGGATGAACTACAACAATAGTTCATCCCAGTTTGGCAAAATAATAAATCAGGAAAGGTAGTGCATCCGTGGATAACAAGGGAAATCAGGGATAGTATCAAAATAAAAATGAATCATACAAATTAGCCAGAAAAAGGAGCCTACCAGAGGACTGGGAGAAATTCAGAATCCAGTAGAGGAGAAGAAAGTGCTTAATTAGGAAAGGCAAAGAGATTATGAAAGAAAACTGGCAGGGAACATAAAAACTGACTGCAAAAGCTTTTATAGATATGTGAAGAGAAAAAGATTAGTTAAAACAAATGTGGGTCCCTTGCAGTCAGAAACAGGTGAATTGATCATGGGGAACAAGGACATGGCAGACCAATTGAATAACTACTTTGGTTTTGTCTTCACTAAGGAAGACATAAATAATTTGCCGGAAATAGCAGGGGACTGGGGGTCAAATCAGATGGAGGAGCTGAGTGAAATCCAGATTACTCAGGAAGTGGTGATAGGTAAATTGAATGGATTAAAGGCCGATAAATCCCCAGGGCCAGATATGCTGCATCCCAGAATGCTTAAGGAAGTAGCACTAGAAATAGTGGATGCATTAGTGATAATTTTTCAAAACCCTTTAGATTCTGGTGTAGTTCCTGAGGATTGATGGGCAGCTAATGTAACCCTACTTTTTAAAAAGGGAGAAAATGGGGAATTACAGACCAGTTAGTCTAACATCGGTAGTGGGGAAACTGCTAGAGTCAGTTATTAAAGATGGAATAGCAGCACATTTGGAAAGTGGTGAAATCATTGGACAAAGTCAGCATGGATTTATGAAAGGTAAATCATGTCTGACGAATCTTATAGAATTTTTCGAGGATGTAACTAGTAGAGTGGATAAGGGAGAACCAGTGGATGTGTAATATCTGGACTTTCAGAAGGCTTTCGACAAGGTCCCACATAAGATAATATAATATAATAATATAAGATAATATAATATAAGATAAGATAATATGCAAACATAAAGCACATGGTATTGGGGGTTCATTATTGATGTGGATAGAGAACTGGCTGGCAGACAGGAAGCAAAGTGCAGGAGTAAACGGATCCATTTCAGAATGGCAGGCAGTGACTAGTGGGGTACCACAAGGCTCAGTGCTGGGACCCCAGCTATTTACAACATATATTAATGATCTGGATGAGGGAATTGAATGCAACATCTCCATGTTTGCAGATGATACAAAGCTGGGGGGCAGTGTTAGCTGTGAGGAGGATGCTAGGAGGCTGCAAAGTGACTTGGATAGGTTGGGTGAGTGGGCAAATGCATGGCAGATGCAATATAATGTGGATAAAAGTGAGGTTATCCACTTTGGTGGCAAGAACAGGAAAGTAGACTATTATCTGAATGGTGGCCGATTAGGAAAAGGAGAGATGCATCGAGACCTGGGTGTCATGGTACACCAGTCATTGAAAGTAGGCATGCAGGTACAGCAGGCAGTGAAGAAAGCTAATGGTATGTTAGCATTCATAGCAAAAGGATTTGAGAATAGGAGCAGGGAGGTTCTACTGCAGTTGTACAGGGCCTTGGTGAGACCACACCTGGAGTATTGCGTACACTTTTAGTCTCCTAATCTGAGGAAAAACATTTGTGCCATAGAGGGAGCACAGAGAAGGTTCACCAGACTGATTCCTGGGATGGTAGGTCTTTCATATGAAGAAAGACTGGATAGACTCGGCTTGTACTCGCTAGAATTTAGAAGATTGAGGGGGGATCTTATAGAAACTTACAAAATTCTTAGGGGGTTGAACAGGCTAGATGCAGGAAGATTGTTCCCGATGTTGGGGAAGTCCAGAACAAGGGGGTCACAATTTAAGGATAAGGGGGAAGTCTTTTAGGACCGAGATGAGAAATGTTTTTTTCACACAGAGAGTGGTGAATCTGTGGAATTCTCTGCCACAGAAAGTAGTTGAGGCCAGTTCATTGGCTATGTTTAAAAGGGAATTAGATGTAGCCCTTGTGGCTAAAGGGATCAGGGGATATGGAGAGAAGGCAGGTATAGGATACTGATTTGGATGATCAGCCATGATCATATTGAATGGCGGTGCAGGCTCGAAGGGCCGAATTCCCTACTCCTACACCTATTTTCTATGTTTCTATATTTCTATGTTTCTATGTTTCTAATTCACAGATTCACCTCCCTCACTAAAGAAATTCCTCCTCATCTCCTTCCTAATAGAACGTCCTTTAATTCTGAGGCTACGACCTCTCATCCTAGATTCTCCCACTTGTGGGAACATCCTCTCCACATCTACTCTATCCAAGCCTTTCACTATTCTGTACGTTTCAATGAGGTCCCCCACATTCTTCAAAACTCCAGTGAATATAGGCCCAGTGTCGTCAAATGCTCACATGATACATAAATCATACATAAAATGCTCACAAATAAATAAATCAAACAATATAAAGCCCAATGTAAGAGAACTCATTGTATAAGGACAATGCCCCGTGACACGGCATGTGATTATGAAATAATTGGTTGTAGATTTATAATCAATTCCTGTTACCCAGTTAGGGTGACAAATTCCTACATGTTGCATGTCACAAAATCTATGCTTTATAATAGCTGCTTATTGTGCTACATATAGTTCTCAGTGTTAGTCTCCCTTTTCAAAGTAGGATAAAACATGCTCGGTATTGCCAATCAATTACTCGGTATTAGCAAGTCAACAACACAGCTGTTAATTCAGTCATTGAGCATTGTGCAGGCTTACTTTAATTAGAATGCCAATGAGAAGGAATCATTAGGAATGTTGACTGTTGATACAAACTGCAACTTTGGATCTCATTGTTGTGTCAGTATTGGCTAAAAGATGAAATTAAAAGTACACAATTTGGAATTTGTTGTTGAGAGGAAAATGAAAATTGGAAAATTAGTGAAAAATCAGTGCATGGTCAAATTGCATCTTTCTCATTTGCTTTACGACTTTGAGACTTTACAATAAGCATAAGACTGTCATTCACATCGGGTGCAAAGTTGCCTCACCAATGCCTGGTTCATGAATAACATGGAAACTGGTCATGGATTGAAACAGTGGTGCAGTGCATGTGCACTCTTGTCAATTGCAGCCGTTATTGTTATCTTTGAGAGAACAATTTCAATATTCCACCTTCTTAAGGGCCTACAGAAAATAATTTTACCCCTTAACCTTTGGGACCCAGTGGTGTACAGTGAAGGAGTTTCCAAACAGGTGAAAGGTGGTTGAACTAGCATTTGAGTTTTTGGATGTGGCTTGACCTTTATTTCAATAAGGGATTGAATTCCCTGCTAGATTCAATGCTGGGTCATTCAATGAAGAATCCTTGGGGGAAATATCTATGGTAGAACAATTAATCTAACACAGTCAATTTATGGCTGCTAATATCCAATTTTCACTGGGTGCAAGGAGTCATGAACATCTTCCTGTCCATCCAATTATTATATTAAAAATAATTTAAACTTTTTTTCCCATTTGATAGAAAAATATGTTTGTGATCTATGTTTTGGATCCAGATCTTTAACAAAAAACTGCTTAATATAACACCCTGCTCTTACAGACCGTCTTTCCCTAAGCATTGCCATAGGATATCAGGAGTACATGTTTAATTACATCTTGAATGTAGGAATCCACTTGGAATCCGCTAATACCTGACAGATAACGTTAAAATAGTCTGTCAATCTGCCAGACAGCAAAACAGATAAAGCTAAGTTTAAAGCAAAGCATAATTTCCTGGCCTTTGGGTTCCCACCGAAGGCTAAGGAACATGTTTGCATGTAGCTAATTTTAATATCCCTACCAGCAACTGGTTGATATTCGTAATCTTCATCCACAGCAGAGCTTTTCTGGACTCTGGTCTAAAGACAGTTTACTCAATGATTTTCATGCTACTCTGCATCCATCTAAAGCAAAAACTCTGCGATACAAATTCCTGTTGAATTACAAATATTCACAATCACAATAATAATAATAATAATGGATGGGATTTATATAGCGCCTTTCTAATACTCAAGGCGCTTTACATCGCATTATTCATTCACTCCTCAGTCACACTCGGTGGTGGTAAGCTACTTCTGTAGCCACAGCTGCCCTGGGGCAGACTGACGGAAGCGTGGCTGCCAATCTGCGCCTACGGCCCCTCCGACCACCACCAATCACTCACACACATTCACACACATTCACACACAGGCAAAGGTGGGTGAAGTGCCTTGCCCAAGGACACAGCAACAGTATGCACTCCAAGCGGGATTCGAACCGGCTACCTTCCGGTCGCCAGCCGAACACTTAGCCCATTATGCCATCTGTCGTCCCAATCAGAATAATACTTTATTAGCCAAGCATGTTTTGCAACATATGAGGATTTTCATTAGCCAAGTCAGTCATACAAATAAAAAGCAACAGAACACACAAACTACATTTTAACATAAGCATCCACCACAGCAATTCCTTCACATTCCTCACTGTGATGAAAGGCGAAAAAAAATGTAATCTCTTCCCTTCTTAGCACTCCCAAGATTCAAGATTCAAGATTCAAGTGAGTTTATTGTCATGTATCCCTGATAGGACAATTAAATTCTTGCTTTGCTTCCGCACAACAGAACATAGTAGGCATGACTACAGAACAGATCAGTGTGTCCATATACCATTATATAAATATATACACACATGAATAAATAAACTGATAAAGTGCAAATAAACAGATAATGGGCTATTAATGTTCAGAGTTTTGACCGAGCCAAGTTTAATAGCCTGATGGCTGTGGGGAAGTAGCTATTCTTGAACCTGGTCGTTGCAGTCTTCAGGCTCCTGTACCTTCTTCCTGAAGGTAGCAGGGATATGAGTGTGTGGCCAGGATGGTGTTGGTCCTTGATGATACTGCCAGTCTTTTTGAGGCAGCGACTGCGATAGATCCCCTCGATGGAAGGGAGGTCAGAGCCAATGATGGACTGGGCAGTGTTTACTCCTTTTTGTAGTCTTTTCCGCTCCAGGGCGCTCAAGTTGCCGAACCAAGCCATGATGCAACCGGTCAGCATGCTCTCTACTGTGCATGTGTAGAAGTTAGAGAGAGTCCTCCTTGACAAACCGACTCACCGTACTCTTCTCAGGAAGTAGAGGCGCTAATGTGCTTTCTTAATAATTGCATCAGTGTTCTCGGACTAGGAAAGAACTTCAGAGATGTGCACGTCCAAGAATTTGAAGCACTTGACCCTTTCAACCATCGACCCGTTGATATAAACAGGACTGTGGGTCCCCATCCTACTCCTTCCATAGTCCACATTCAGTTCCTTGGTTTTCTGGTGTTGAGGGCCAGGTTATTGTGCTGGCACCATTTGGTCAGTCGATCAATCTCTCTTCTATACTCTGACTCATCCCCGTCAGTGATATGTCCCAAAACAGTGGTGTCGTCAACGAACATGATGAAGGAGTTCACACTATGACCGGCTACGCAGTCATGAGTATAGAGTGAGTATAGCAGGGGGCTGAGCACGCAGCCTTGAGGTGCTCCCGTGCTGACTGTTATCGAGGCTGACACATTTCCATCAATACGAACAGACTGTGGTCTGTGAATGAGGAAGTCATGGATCCATTTGCAGAGGGATGCGCAGAGACCCAGTTCTGCGAGTTTGGTAACCAGCTTGGAGGGGATGATTGTATTAAATGCCGAGCTATAATCAATGAATAACAGCCTGACATATGAGTTTTTGTTGTCCAAGTGGTCCAGAGCGGAGTGGAGAGCCAGCGAGATCGCATCCACCGTTGATTTGTTGTGGCGGTATGCGAACTGCAGTGGGTCCAGGTTTCTGTCGAGGTAGGAGTTGATTTGCGCCATGATCAACCTCTCAAAGCACGTCATCACCACAGACGTTAGTGCCTCTGGTCAATAGTCATTGAGGCACGTCACCTTGCTCTTCTTGGGCACTGGTATAATTGATGCCCTTTTAAAGCAGGTGGGAACCTCAGACCTAAGAAGTGAGAAGTTGAAAATGTCCGTAAAAACTCCAGCCAGTTTGTCCGCACAGGTTTTTAGAACACGACCGGGTATACTATCAGGTCCAGGCGCTTTTCGAGGGTTCACCCTACTGAAGGATTTCCTAACGTCAGCCTCTGTGACTGTGACTGAAATACCATCACAGTGAATGGGGGCTAGGGTAGGCACATCAGTATTCTTCCTATCAAAGTATGCGTAAAACATATTGAGCTCATCAGGGAGTGATGTTGCGCCAACATTCGAGCTGCCTCCGGATTTCGCCTTGTAGGAGGTGATCGCATTCAGGCCCCGCCACAGCTGCCGAACATCTGTCTCATCCTCCAGTTTGGAGCAGAAGTTCCTTTTGGCCTTTTTGATGGCCTTACCAAGGTCGTATCTGGACTTTTGTAGACCGCTGTATCATCAGACATGAATGCCCCGTGTCTGGTCTTCAGAAGAATGCGGATCTCAAAGTTCATCCAAGGTTTCAGATTTGGAAACACTCGGAAGGTTTTTGTGGGGATGCAGTCTTCCACACATTTCTTTATGAAGTCTGTAACGACTGTGGCTAATTCGTTCAAGTCCGTTACCGAGTCCTTGACCATTGCCCAGTCTACAGACTCCAAACAGTCCTGGAGTTGTTCCTCTGCGTCCTCCCACCTCTGGGGGTGCGCTCTTTAATTGCTGCCTGTAGGATGGAAGAAGCAGCAGTAGGATGGAAGAAACAGAAGAAGCAGCAGTATGGTCGGATTTACCGAAGTGAGGGCGAGCGATAGCGCGATAGGCATTCTTGATGGTGGTGTAGCAGTGGTAGAGAGTGTTTGGTCCTCTGGTGCAGCAAGAGACATGTTAGTGGAAATTAGGGAGCGGCTTCTTGAGGTTGCCTTATCGAAGACCCGAGCAATGGTGGTAAATGCCTCAGGGTAAGATGTCTGGTTTTTGTTGACCAAGGCGTGTAGCTCCTCCAGTGCCAAATGGACGTCTGCCTGGGCTGGGATGTAGGCCGCGGTCAGGATGACGGAGGTGAATTCCCTTGGGAGGTAGAAGGGACGGCACTTCACCGCCAGATGTTCGAGGTGTGAAGAGCAGGAGTTGGACAGGACTGCCACATCTGAGCACCACCCAGAGTTGACCATGAGGCAGATGCCCCCACTTCTCCCTTTCCCAGATGCCAGTGTACGGTCCATACGGTGGATGGAGAACCCTTCAGGCTGGACCGCTGAGTCTGGGGAGCTGGGGGTGAGCCATGCCTCTGTGAAACAGAACACTGAGCATTCTCTCAACTCCCTTTGATAAAGCAGCCTTGCCCTTAAGTCCTCCACTTTATTTTCAAGGGACTGTACATTGGCCAGTAGGATAGTAGGGAGAGGGGGCCGAAGTCCCCTGCACTTCAGCCTGACCTAAAGTGTTCAAGAAGGAACTGCAGATGCTGGAAGGTCGAAGGTACACCAAAATGCTGGAGAAACTCAGCGGGTGCAGCAGCATCTATGGAGCGAAGGAAATAGGCGACGTTTCGGGCCGAAACCATTCTTCAGACTGATGGGGGGTAGGGGGGGAGAAGGAAAGAAAAAGGGAGGAGGAGGAGCCCGAGGGCGGGGGGATGGGAGGAGACAGCTCGAGGGTTAAGGAAGAGGAGGAGACAGCAAGGGCTAGCAAAACTGGGAGAATTCAACGTTCATGCCAACCGGACGCAAGCAACCCAGGCGGAATATGAGGTGCTGTTCCTCCAATTTCCGGTGTTGCTCACTCTGGCAATGGAGGAGACCCAGGACAGAGAGGTCGGATTGGGAATGGGAGGGGGAGTTGAAGTGCTGAGCCACCGGGAGTTCAGGTAGTTTATTGCGGACTGAGCGGAGGTGTTCGGCGAAACGATCGCCCAACCTCCGCTTAGTCTCCCCGATGTAAATCAGCTGACATCTAGAGCAGCGGATGCAGTAGATGAGGTTGGAGGAGATACAGGTGAACCTTTGTCGCACCTGGAACGACTGCTTGGGTCCTTGAATGGAGTCGAGGGGGGAGGTGAAGGGACAGGTGTTGCATTTCTTGCGGTTGCAACGGAAAGTGCCCGGGGAGGGGGTGGTACGGGAGGGAAGGGAAGAATTGACAAGGGAGTTGCGGAGGGAGCGGTCTTTGCGGAAGGCAGACATAGGGGGAGATGGGAAGATGTGGCGAGTGGTGGGGTCACGTTGGAGGTGGTGGAAATGGCGGAGGATTATTTGTTGTATTTGCCGGCTGGTGGGGTGAAAGGTGAGGACTAGGGGGACTCTGCCCTTGTTGCGAGTGCGGGGATGGGGAGAGAGAGCAGTGTTGCGGGGCATGGATGAGACCCTGGTGCGAGCCTCATCTATGGTGGCGGAGGGGAATCCCCGTTCCCTGAAGAACGAGGACATTTCCGATGCCCTGGTGTGGAACGTCTCATCCTGGGAGCAGATGCGGCGTATGCGGAGGAATAGGGAGTAGGGGATGGAGTCTTTACAGGGGGCAGGGTGGGAAGACGTGTAATCCAGATAGCCATGTGAGTCAGTTGGTTTGTAGTGTATGTCGGTCAGAAGTCTGGCCCCTGCGATGGAGATTGTGAGGTCAAGGAATGGTAGGGAAGTGTCGGAAATGGTCCAGGTGTATTGGAGTGCCGGATGGAAGTTGGTGGTGAAGTGGATGAAGTCAGTCAGTTGTGTGTGGGTGCAGGAGGTGGCCCCAAAGCAGTCATCAATGTAACGGAGGTAGAGGTCAGGGATGGGGCCCTGGTACGTATTGAACAAGGATTGTTCAACGTACCCGACAAAGAGGCAGGCGTAGCTAGGGCCCATGCGTGTGCCCATAGCTACGCCTTGTGTTTGGAGGAAATGGGAGGAGTCAAACATAAAGTTGTTTAGGGTGAGGACCAACTCCGCTAGGCGGAGGAGGGTGTCAGTGGCTGGGTATAGGTTGCTCCTCTGGTCGAGGAAGAACCGGAGGGCTTTGAGGCCATCCTGGTGGGGGATGGAGGTGTAGAGTGACTGGACATCCATGGTGAAGATGAGGGGGTGAGGGCCTAGAGAGTGGAATGCGCGGAGGCGGCGGAGATTGTCTGAGGTGTCTAGAACATAGGTGGGAAGGGATTTGACCATAGTATGGAGTCAAGGTATGTGGAGATGAGTTCGGTGGGGCACGAACAAGCAGAGACAATGGGTCTGCCAGGAGAGCCGGGTTTGTGGATTTTGGGGAGAAGGTAAAAACGGGCCGTGCGGGGCTGGGGAACGATGAGGTTGGAAGCTTGGTCAGGCAGGGCGTGGGAATTGATGAAGTCGGTGATGGTGCTAGATATGGTGGCCTGGTGCTCATCAGTGGGGTCATGGTCCAAGGGTAAGTAGGGGGAGGTGTCCGAGAGTTGGCGCGTGGCCTCAGCTTTGTACAGATCGACGCGCCAGACTACCATGGCACCTCCCTTGTCGGCTGGTTTGATAACCCAATCTAGGCTTTTGCGGAGTGATTCAATGGCAGTGCGTTCAGGGGGGGAGAGATTGGAGTGAGGCGGGGGAGTGGAGAAGTTGAGGCGGTTGACGTCGCGGCGGCAGTTCTGGATAAAGAGTTCCAGAGGGTGCGTTGGAGACGGGAAAAAGGGTCATTATTGGGGGGCGAGGACTCCTTCCCATGGAAGTGCGCTGTGAGGCGGAGGCGACGGTAGAAGGGCTCCAAGTCATGGTGGGCGCGGAACTCATTGAGATGGGGATGGAGGGGGACAAATGTAAGACCTCTGCTGAGGACAGACCGTTGGGTGTGGGAGAGGGGGAAGTCGGGGGGGATGGTGAACACCCGGCAGGGATGGGATTTGGGGCCAGAGGAAGGCAGGTGGGTGGACTGGGGACAGGGCGATGTGTAGGGGGGGGTTGTGGGAGTTGGAGGGGTGGTGGGTGGTCAGGGGGTGGGGGGGGTGAGAGGGCTGTAATGTGGGTGGGGAAGAGCGGGGGTGACATAGTTGGAGGGGGATGGGGGAGAGTCAATGGAACAGCCACTGAGGTTAGCAAGGCTGGGCAGACGGGCACTAGGACCCAGTGGAGTTAAGCCCAGGAGAGTGGGAGTGAGCAGCGTGGAGGCTCCAGGCCCAGTGCAGAGTCGAGGCTCCAGGTAAGGCGACGGCTGTGGGTTGCTGGAGGGGGGTGGAGTGGCGCGGGTCACCGGACCCGATGGCCGGAGTCCCGTGGCAGTTGAGTCGGGGTCCGCGGGGGATCACAGAGGGTGTGCAGTTAGAGAGGAGGTTGTGAAACTGTCTCCGGAGAGAGGAGGAGAACTTCTTCAAAGTAGGCATACCTTGAGGAGATATCGCAGTGGAGTAGTAAGTGTTCAAGAAGGAACTGCAGATGCTGAAAGATCGAAGGTACACAAAAGATGACCTAAAGTCCTGCCCGTTGGCCACGTTTCCATACACAATGGAGGCCTCCCCTTTGTTTTCAGGTACTGTATTTACTGTACATGCTGTTTCTGCAAACCTGCGCTAGAACGGGGATTCCTTCACAGACGGCAGCTCCAGCTCCGTAACGAACGGGGGTACCTTCAAAGTCGGTAGCTCCAGCTCCGTAGTTCCTGGAAGATCCAGCTCGTCGGCTCTGGAGGTTATCCCGGAGTTTCCAGATACCATACCTGCGTTCCTTCTTCAGGTCGGGAATTTTACAGCGAGCGTGGGAAAGTTTAAAGTCCGGGGCTCCCGCAGCTGCGGGAGATCGCAAAATCGCAAGAGCCTTCAGTTGCCCAAGCAGCTTGTCCGAAATGGCACCGATTTCTGCTGTTTCCCTGATGCGGGTGAGTTGTTGGAAGTTATAGGTGAACCTTTTATGTTCTGGTGCTCCGCAAAAGTCGCCATAGCAGGCGCCATCTTGTCCGAGTTGTCCCACGCTCGGGGGCCTCGAGCCCTCCATTGACGGGACGATCTTGGAGTGATCCCAGCCAAGGGATCGACTCCGATGTTAAGTCCATGCCCTGCAGTGGGGCTCAAAGTCAGTCCGAGGAGACCTCCAGCTCCACAATGGTAGGCCGCAGAGCTACCGGAGATGCGACCCGGAAAACAATCGCAAATTTCCCCTTTAAGATGGACAGCACAGTGGAGCAGCGATAGAGTTGCTGCCTTCCAGCGTTTAAAGTGCCAGAGACCCGGGTTCGATCCCGACAATGGGTGCTATCTATACGAAGTTTGTACGTTCTCCCCGTGACCTGCGTGGGTTTTCTTCAATATCTTCGGCTTTCTCCTAAACTCCAAACACGTACAGGTTTGTAGGTTAATTAGCTTGGTATAAATGTAAATTATCCCTAGTTAGTGTAGGATAGTATTAATGTGTGGGGATCGCTGATTGGTTGCGTGCTCAGTGGGCCAAAGGGCCTGTTTCTGCGCTGTATCTCTAAACTAAAAGACCTTGATTCTTTGGGAGTTTGCGTCTTTTATTTACAGATCTATTTTTCATCACAATGTACAGGGCCACCACCGATTTTCCCGGAACCCTTGCTTCCAGAGCCTTTCTGGATTATCTGTTTATCCAGATGGACAGAGTTCATGGCTTCCGAGAGGAGTCCAACGGTACCAGAACGGCCCGCCTGGACAATGATGGACTGAGATACCGGCCCACAAAGTCGACCTCGGAAGTCGGCTGTGGGGACAGATCTGTTGCAAGATTATTAGAAGAATTCAACAACTCCTGATAACTGAATAATTTACTGGTAATACCAAAGGACACATCTGGCGGATTACTAAAAAAGAGCAAATCAACAATCATACAGAATTAAAAGCAACAAATTGTAAGTCCAATCTCCAGTCGTTTAATAGACAGAATATTTTCATCAGACAGGTTCAATCATTAAAATGTTAATTACATTGACCAAAGTAATTTACATACAAAAAAAAATTATAGGACAGAAAATAAGTGTAGTAAGTGACCTTGTTTTTTTCATAATATGCATAATCAATGGACAATCAATATATTAATGTGGGTTGATTAACCTAGAAAATCATTTTGTGTATGAAAGAAATACCTTTTTTTTAAAAAGCCAAACATTTCTAAAATCTATTGCAAAAATCAAAGGTATCAAAGGTATATTATTGGTCACATTCATATACACCGAGGTGTAATGAAGTGAAATGCTTTTTGCCATTTTGCAGCACACAAAAAAAGAATACAGACATAACACCAATGAGAGTCTGAAACACAAAGAACATCCCCCCACAATGGCTCCCACCATGAGGGAAGGCACAAAGTCCAGTCCCCAACCCCAGTTCACCCATAGTTGGGCCTATTGAGGCCTCCACAGTTGCCTCTACGGAGGCCCAATGTTCCTGGCCGTTCTCGCCGGGTGGTGGTGCTCCGGCGTCGGGAGAGTCCTCACAGCGGCATGGGAACCCTGGAACGGCCGCCTCCGTACTGGAGGCCGCGGCTTCCGAAGCCGACAAGGCCGCGCCGGTTGGAGCTCCACAACTGGCGATCTCGTCGTGAGATCCCAGGCTCCCGGTGTAATGTTTGGCGCTGCCGCCCACAGCCGGCCGCTCCACAGTCCCGCAGCTCCGCGATGTTTTACCCGGCGGTCTCAGCTCACCGGAGCTCCAGCGCGGCGACCCAGGCAAGGCATCGCCCGCTTCACGATAGCGCTCCAGCACTGTGCCGCCGCCGATGCCGAGGTTCTGGGCGGTCCGCGACAGGAAACGCCGCTCCAGGCCCGCTGGTAGGCCGCGAGGACGGGTCGAAGCTGCAGCCCGGAGAAAAGCTGCCTCACTGACCAGGTAGGGACCCTGGTAGGGAGCAGTTTCCCCCTCCCCCCTGCAGATGACTGCAGAAGTCCACAGTATGTACAAAATGTTTATTTCAGATCAAGATTATATTGTGATTTATGATTTAGTAACATGCTGCAGTAATATTTATAAAGAATAAAGAGCTATTGGCATTGCCTGAGGATTATGTTTACTTTACCGCAGCTTATTTACATTTTGCCATCAGGGTAAATAATGCAATCCTTGAGCTTCCACCCAGAACTGCTTAAATGTGCAATATTCAAGAGATACTCCTCGTATCACAGAAATGCTTCTGTATTTCTGAATTCCTTTTGTTTATCACATCATGCAACAAAAGGGCAGAGCCTGGAGCATAAGCAAAAATATTTTATGAATTAGCTCTTGTGCAGAGGCCCTTGACAAATTACATAGGGTGCAAATGGTGGAATTAGATTTACTAAATCAAATGCATATTTTAACCTGGATTCTGTAGAGTTTATTTATGCAAACTTTGCACAAAGAGCTGAGTCCTAGGAATTGTAGAATTTTACAGGAGAGAATGAAGCATTACGTTGAAGAGAGCTTTTTTAATTCAGGATGTTCTCTTCCTCTGTCCCTCATGTATTTCTCTTCATGTTCAACCACATGTCTATCAATGACCATTATGTTTTGTGCCATCCTACAATGCTTCTGTTGGAGCAATGTGTGTTCAACAACAATCTGCATCACTAATCTTGGACTTTTCCATTTGTTTTGTTCTTTGCTGAAGATGTTAAATTCATGTCCATTGAATCTAAACCCACCATACAGTGGAAATAACGATATCCTACTTACCGTCCCAACTTGTCTCAATGAAATTTGGGTTAATTTCCATTAGGTTACAGGCATTATCATAACCTGTAGACAAACGATGCAGTGAACAATAAGACCCCTCTTATTTTTAGCTGAAGCTACTTATTCTTCTACTTTAAAAGATTTAGTTTAGTTTAGAGATACAGCATGGAAACAGGCTCTTCGGGGCACCGAGTCCACACCGGCTATCAATCGCCCATTTACACTAGTTCTATCCTACACACGAATGGCAATTTTCAGAAGGAGAGGAGGATGCTTCTCAAACTGTGGAGCATCTTGGACAATACAGCTCACCCCCTCTATGACACACTGGTCAACCTGAGGAGTACCTTCAGTAATAGACTGGTTCCATCAAGATGCAGTACAGAACGCCATAGGAGATCCTTCTTTCCTGTGGCTACCAAACTGTACAACTCCTCTCCCTTCTGTCGTGGGGTAGACTGACTCCCCACCCCCCCCCCCCCCCCCAATCCACAATCTTTGCACACCCCCAATCCTTTCCACGTCACTTTAATTTCATGTTTCATGTACAGTATCTTTTATGACTGTTGGCATATCAATTTCCCACCTGGGATGAATAAAGTTCTATTGTATTAGAAACATAGAAACATAGAAAATAGGTGCAGGAGGAGGCCATTCGGTCCTTCGAGCCAGCACCGCCATTCATTGTGATCATGGCTGATCGTCCCCTATCAATAACCTGTACCTGCCTTCTCCCCGTGTCCCTTGACTCCACTAGCTCTATCTAACTCTCTCTTAAATCCATCCAGTAATTTGGCCTCCACTTCCCTCTGTGACAGGGAATTCCATAAATTCACAACTCTCTGGGTGAAAACTTTTTTTCTCACCTCAGTCTTAAATGACCTCCCCTTTATTCTAAGACTGTGGCCCCTAGTTCTCCCTGGATTCGCCCAACATTGGGAACATTTTTCCTTGCAACTAACTTGTCCAGTTCTTTTTATAATTATATATGTTTCTATAAGATGCCCCCTCATCCTTCTAAACTCCAGTGAATACAAGTCTAGTCTTTTCAATCTTTCCTCATATGACAGTCCCGCCATCCCAGGGATCAATCTCGTGAACCTACGCTGCACTGCCTCAATCACAAGGATGTCCTTCCTCAAATTAGGAGACCAAAACTGGACACAATACTCCAGATGCGGTCTCATCAGAGCCCTATACAACTGCAGAAGACTCCTGTTATAATGGAAAGCCAACATTCCATTAGCTTTCTTCACTGCCTTCTGTACCTGTAAGTCAACTTTTTTTTGTATCATGTCATGTCGTAAGACCAATTAACCTAAAAAAAACAGTATGTTTTTGCAATGTGTGAGGAAACTGGAGTGCTTAGAGACAACCCACACGTTCACAGGGAGAATGTACAAACTCCAAGGTAGACAAAAGTGTTGGAGAAACTCAGCGGGTGCAGCAGCATCTATGCAGCGAAGGAAATAGGCAACGTTTCGGACCAAAACCCTTCTTCAGACTGATGTAGGGTAGGAAGAAAGGAGAAAGGAAGAGGAGGAGCCCGAGGGCTGAGGGAGAGCTGAGAAGGGGAGGAGACAGCTAAGGCTACCGGAAATTGGAGAAGTCAATGTTTATGCCGCTGGGGTGCAAACTGCCCAAGCGGACTATAAGGTGCTGCTCCTCTAATTTCCGGTAGTGCTCACTTTGGCCATGGAGGAGGCCCAGGACAGAAAGGTCAGATGGGGAATGGGAGGGGGAGTTGATGTGCTGAGCCACAGGGAGATCAGGTTGGTTAATGCGGACCAAGTGGAGGCGAAACGATCGCCAAGCCTAAACTTGGTCTCACCGATGTAGATCAGCTGACATCTAGAGCAGCGGATGCAATAGATGAGGTTGGAGGAGATGCATGTGAACCTCTGTCGCACCTGGAACGACTGCTTGGGTCCTTGAATTGAGTTGAAGGGGGACGTAAAGCGACAAGTGTAGCATCTCTTGCGTTTGCAAGGGAAAGGCATAGACGGAGGAATTGGGAGTAGGGGATCGATTCCTTACAGGAAGCAGGGTGAAAAGAAGTGTAATCTAGATAGCCATGGGAGTCAGTGGATTTATAGTGGATGTCGGTCAGAAGTCTATCACCTGCGATGGAGATAGTGAGTGTCCTCAATGTACAAACTTCATACAGACAGCACCCGTAGTCAGGATCCAACCCGGTTCCAAGGCACTTTTAGGCAGCAACTTTACCGCTGCACCACTGTGCCATCTTAAAATCTGTTTAGCTGTTTTTTTTAATTGTTTCACTATACATTTTTCAAAATCCAGTGCAGTTCGCTCTCGGTCTTCTGGAGAGACTCCCGATCCAGGTGAGCCTGAGGCTGCTGCACGAACTCCAGCCGACGCCTCCATCCAGATCATCCAGTGAACCATCGTCCCTCTCCATGCCCGGCCGTCTTCAGCCTTTGTGCCCTGGGGACGCCTCTCGCAGCCAATCTTGAAGGCATGGCGGGTAAGACTCAGGTTCACACTCTTACCGGCTCTTGCGTCCTCCATCTCCTCTCCAGTCCTTAGGAGATGAACAGGGACCGGACCGGCAGCTTCCTTCTACAGGCCCTGCGGTCTGCCAGTCCTTATACCTGGCCATACAGCCCGCCAGTTCTTCCTCCTCAAGCTATCCTTGATCCCGAGAGACTGTTGTCAAAATAAAAGAAGAAAGAGATTAAATATTGAGCCAGGACATTCATCATTGTTCCCGTTAAAGTTTAAACTCATTTCCATATCCACATTAGTTTCAGTTGATTTAACGATGCTTTTGTTTGTGTCATCTGCTCAGGAGACAGAATTAAATATTAATGAACAGGATTAATCTGTTTTCTCCTGTGTTCAAGGTTAAAGCCTTTCCTGGTGGTTTCCTGAGTCTTTTTCTGCAACGTCAATAACCAAAGTTGTTGTATTCCTAGTTTGGTACCACATAATCATTCCTTCCAGATGCAGCAAGACATTTCAGCATGCAAAATGGTTAATGTTCACAGTGGGTTTTGACCCATGCTCTTGATTTTTCAACACAGAAAAGGAAGAAGACACAAGGAAAAGCAAATGCTGGAATTACTCCAGCACTTTGAGCATGTCCCGCAGAGATGCCGCTTGACCCACTGCATTACCCTAGCACTCTGTAGGTCCGCATAAAGGTTCTGACCCAAAACATTGCCGACCCACGTCCTCCTGAGATGCTGCAGAACCCGCTGATTTACTCCTGTACTCTGCAGAAAAAGAAAAGATTTTATTTCATATAATGCCATGTCTTAAACTTGTTAACATAAAGCTAAGCTCCTAAAACACCATTCAAATTACACAACATTATCACTTTTAGTAAAAACAGAAAATATAGGGGATAGTTAGGATGGGCACATTAACACCATGTCTCCTTCCACAGATTTTGTCTGAGCTGCTGGGTGCTTGCAGAATTTTCCATTTCTACTTTAGATTGCCAACATTTGCAGTTCTTTTGGTTTCAAAGTAACTTCAGTTTTTTTTAATGGAAGAATTAAATGTGCAATAATTTACTACACTGTAATTGGATTGGAAAAAAAAATGTAAGTGAGCCATCATGCAAAATAATTATATGTTAATAAAATAAAAGGATTTGGAATTACGTAATTATCTATGCTTATGAACAATTAATTTTTTCTAAAATGATTTGTTATCAACAGTATGTACACTTGGTAAATTAAAGTCAGTATACATTTGTATGTTGAAAATATTGAAAATTAGGGTCAGATTTTCCCTTAATGAACATCCATTGTGTAATCAATTGCTTTTCTACCAATTAACATATGTAAGGGTGTGGCAAGGTTGATATTGAGTTGGATTTTTTTTTGTGGGAGATTCAGGATGAAGGGTATGTAGCCTTAAAATAAGGGACTACTCATTTAAAACTTTGGTGCATATAAATTAATTTTCTCTGATGGCACTGAATTTCTGGAGTTCCTTGTTCTTGAGGCTGGTAGAAGTCTGATCATGGATATATTTAAGGTGGAGAGAGAGAAACATTTGAATGATTGACGAATTGACTGCTATGGGGGTATGGCAGCAAAGAGGAATTGAGGCCAGCATACATCAGTCATGATCATATTGAATCTTGGAGAGGCTGGTGGCCTACAACTGCTCCTATTTTTTTAACGTCTTTAAAAATATTGTATACTATTGTGTTGAATTTTTTTTTAATTGCCCCCCGAATATCAGAATTATTTAACAATTGTTTTGAAGCCACACAAACCTCAAAATGAGGGTAAGTCACTTGCCTCTTAATCTTAGTGTGTGTGCCATGGGCAATGCTTAAGGAGCAGAATGCACTGGACCCAGTTGCATGGAGGCCTTGCTGCCAGTCGCAGAGGTGCTGAAGGTCCTGACGCATATGACGATAAACAAATCTCCAGGACCTGATCAGATATATCCAAGGACAATGTGGGAAGTTAGAGAGGAAATTGCAGGAGCCCTTGCGGAGATATATCAATCGTCATTAAATACAGGTTGAGGTGCCAAAGGTCTAGAGGGTGGCAAATGTTGTGCCTCTATTCAAAAAGTGCTGCAGGGAAAAGGATGGGAACTACAGGCCAGTGAGCCTTTTGTCGGAAAGTTACTTGAAAGTATTCTGAGGGATAAGATATACGTGCACTTAGATGGACCAGGGATGATTAGGGATAGTCAACATGGTTTTGTACGTGGGAGTTCCTGTCTCACAAATCTGATTCAGATTTTTGAGGACGTAACCAAAAAGGTTGATGAGGGCAGAGCTGTATACATTCTATGCATGGATTTTAGTAAGGCATTTGACAAAGTTCCGCATGGTAGGCTGCTCAGGAAAGTTAGATCCTATGGGATTCAAGGACAGATAGCCGAATGGATAGAAAATTGGCTTCATGGAAAGAAGCAAAGGTTGATGGTTGCTTTGTGGAGTGGAGGCCTGTGAGGAGTAGTGTGCCCCTGGGTTCGGCGCTGGGCCATTGCTGTTTGTCATCTACATCAATGATTTAGATGAGAAAGTACATGGCATGGTTAGCAAGTTTGCAGATTACACAAAAGTGGATGGTATGTAGATAGTGAAGGTTGTCAACAATGCAGCAGGTTTTTGATCGGTTTGGCAGGTGGGCCGATGGAATTTAATGCAGTGAAATGTTAGATGTTGTATTGTGGGAGCAAAAACATGGGCAGAACCTACATAGTAAACGGTAGGGCTATGGAGAGTGCTGTTGAGCAGAGGGATCTCGGAGTACATGTACATAATTCATTAAAGGTGGCATGACAGGTAAAAATGCTTTTGCCATGTTGGCCATCATCAGTCAGAACATTAAGTATAGAGGTTTTGGAGGTCAGGTTGCATTTGCATAAGATGTTGATGAGGCCGCATTTAGAGTATTGTGTTCTGTTTTGGGCACCATGTTATAAGAAAGACGTTGTCAAGCTGGAAAGGGTGCAGAGAAGATTTACAAGGATGTTGCAGGGACTTGAGGGCCAACCTGCCATTAGCTTTCTTCACTGCCTGCTGTACCTGCATGCTTACTTTCAGTGTGTAAGAAGGAACTGCAGATGCAGGTTTAAACCGAACTCCTGGCCCGGATGGGTTTAGTAACGAATTTTATAAAACATTTAATGATTTAATTTCTCCATGCATACAAGCTGTTTATATTCAAGCATTTAATGAACAGACTTTACCACAAACTCTTGCTGAATCAACTATTACATTAATTCCAAAAAAAAGATAAAATCTCGAGGAGCCTGGATCCTATAGGGCAATAGCCCTTTTAAATACGGATCAGAAGATACTAGCTAAGACTTTGGCTCGTAGATTAAGCTTGGATATCGGTAAACTAATACATCCAGATCAAACTGGGTTATACCTAAACGACACTCGTTTTATACTTTGAGACGTTTGTTTAACAAAATATATTCGCAGAGAATGCCAAATGAAGATCTAACAATTATTTCTCTAGACGCATGAAAAGCTTTCGACCAAGTGGAATGGTCTTATCTTTTCACAGTTGGAAAAATTCCAATTGGGAGAAAACTTTACTTTATGGGAGAAGCTTTTATACACTAATACGACAGCTAGATTACTGACAAATCAAATGCTTTCACCTAAATGTTATTTATCTAGGGGTAACAGACAAGGATGTGCCGTCTCTCCAATGTTATTTGCTTTAGCCAGAGAACCTCTTGCCGAGAGTATTAGGTCCCATTCAGGCATTTATGGATACAATACCAAATATACCACCAATAAACCACTTGTTATATGCAGATAGTATTCCAAATGTTCTAAACATTATAGAACAATTTGGTTCTTTCTCTGGATACAGAATAAATTGGAATAAAAGTGAAATCATGCCAATAAAAGAACAAGACCTCAACTCCAACAATTTCCTTTCAGAATTGTTAGTGAAAAGTTCAGATATCTTGGAATTTACATGACTAGAAAGTATTCCTCTCTGTTTAAAATAACTTCCGCCCATTAATTACTAAACTATATGCCTACATTCAATTTTGGAAAACACTTCCTAACTCCCTTAATGGTAGATTAAATGCCATAAAGATGATCTTCCTTCCGCAACTTTTATATTTATTTCAATCAATACCGATATATCTCCCTAAAAGCTTTGTAAAAAAAATTGATTCTACTATCACTAACTTTATTTGGAACTACAAAACCCATACTTTCAGTGACTGATGTACAAGGACACCCAGGTCTCGTTGCACCTCCCTTTCTCCTAATCTGACACCATTAAGATTATAATCTGCCTTCTTGTTCTTGCCACCAAAGTGGATAACTTCACATTTATTCACATTATACTGCATCTGCCATGCATCTGCCCATTCACCAAACCTATCCAAGTCATCCTGCATCCTCATAGCATCTCACACTGCCACCCAGCTTTGTGTCATCCTCAAACTTGGAGATGTTACATTTAATTCCCTCATCTAAATTGTTGATATATTGTAAATAACTGGGGTCCCAGCAGTGAGCCTTGTGGCACCCCACTAGTCACTGCCTGCCATTCTGAAAAGGACCTGTTAATTCCTACTCTTTGTTTCCTGTCTGCCAACCAGTTCTCTATCCATGTCAATACCCTACCCCAATACCATGTGCTCCAATTTTGCAAACTAATCTCTTGTGTGGGACTTGGCAAAGGCATTTGAAAGTCCAGATACATCACATCCACTGGCTTTCCCTTATTCATTCTACTTGTGACATCCTCAAACAATTCCAGAAGATTACTCAAGCATGATTTCTACTTCATAAATCCATGCTGACTTTGACCAATCCTGTCACTGCTTTCCAAATGCGCTGCTATAACATCTTTAACAATCGACTCAAGCATTTACTCCACTACCGATGTAAGGCTACTGATGATCCTCGGGAAAATGGCGGCTGCGGGAATTTCAAATTAACAACGGTCCCTTACCGCGAATCGGCTTCATCTCCTTCAATTGCCGACTGCGGTATATTTTCATCCCGGACGAGGTCTTGATCTACCACCTGTCGTGGGACCACTGGAGGGTCACTCCAGTTGAGGTGGTCTGTGGTCTTTTTTGGCCTTTTTCGGCCGTTGAACGATCGTCCCCCTGCGGCCTATACAGCTAGCCGCCAGAACAGCTTGAATCCCTGCACGCTGCCCGGAGAGGACGCTGGCGTTGACTGTTCGCCGCTTCTCCGCCCGCTGTTTCCCCCCACCCCCCGCCCGTCTGTTACCTACCTGTTAACTGTTACCTACCTGCCTGTACCTGTGCCTGTGCACCATCGACGCTGGACACCTCCTGTGCCTGTGCACCATCGACGCTGGACACCTCCCTGCTCCAGCTGGATCATCTCTGCACCCGCACCGCTGGACAACCTCTCTACACCTGCACTGCTGGATACTCTCTGCACCCTCATCACTGGACTACCTCTGCACCCTCATCACTGGACTACCTCTACACCTGCTCTGCTGGACAACCTATTTGCTCCCTCAATTGCTGGACACCTCGCTGCATCTGCATTGCTGGTCAACCTCTTTGCTCCCTCACTGCTCGACACCTCGCTGCACCCGCTCTGCTGGACAACCTCTCTGCTCCCTCACCGCTGGATACTCTCTCCACCTGCACCTGCACCGCTGGACACCTCTCTGCACCCTCACCATCATGCTCAAATACTCAACTCTGCAGATGGCTGGTTTCTGCAACAACCACATCCCATCCTGCATCCAGGTCGTTAAACGGCTTGGACTTCTGCGTCGACCCCGTTACATCCACAGAGGCTCTCGGCGCAGGCTTGTTTGCTTCAACAACGGACATTCCATTCCATCCATCTGCTCACTACCACGCTCTGCCCCCCCTCAACCGCGTCACCCCCCACCCCAGCTGACCGCACGCACTGTCAACCGGGACAACCTCAGATCTCTCCAGCCTGCCCCCATCCCTCCACCCTCTCATAATGCCAACTTTGCCCTCCTCAACACCAGGTCGCTCAACAACAAAGCCCTTGCCCTCCATGAACTAATCCTTGACAACACTCTGGACTTCCTTCTGCTCACTGAGACCTGGCAACAACCCAATGTCCTCTTCTCCCTCAATCAAGCATCCCCACCTGGATTTAATTACATTTCCAAGCCCCGCCCCTCCCGCCATGGAGGTGGCCTAGCTGTTATTTTTAACCAGAATTTTCGTATCACTGAACTCACCTTCCCCCCAGTAGCATCATTTGAATTCCTCGCCTTCAAAGCCCTTTCCTCCATGACAGTCATCCTCATTTACCGGCCACCTAAACCAAACCCCTCCTTCCTATCTGACTTCACTGAACTCCTCACACTTGCCTCATCCCTCTCCCCACGTCTGCTGCTACTTGGTGACTTAAATATTCACATGGACTCCCCCACCTGCAAGCTTGCATCTGAATTCGCCTTTTTACTGGACAACTTCTCTCTCACTCAGCACGTCACCTTTCCCACCCATGACAAAGGTCACATCCTTGACCTGGTCTGCTCCACAAATCAACCGGTACTCGACCTCCATCCTTGCCTCTTCCCCCTCTCTGATCATAAGCTTATACGGTTCACCATCCCTTCTCCGACACCTCGCCCCCGCTTTCTTCGAGAAATCACCTTCCGGAATCTAAAATCCATTGATCCCCACCATCTCTCTGACCTGCTCTCCACCACTCTCCCCCTGGACTCAACCCCCATCTCACCTGATGATCTCACAAACCATCTCAACTCCACCTTGTCTACCTCCCTCAACACTCTGGCCCCCCTCAAAACAAGAACCGTAACTTTCAACACATCCTCACCCTGGTACACACCTGCACTTCGTAAACTGAAACAGACTGGTCGCCAACTCGAACGACTTATAAAGAAATCATCTCTCACAGTCCACCTTGAAGCTTACAAACTCCACCTCACTGACTACAAAGATGCCCTCATTGCTGCAAAATCTGCCTACCTCTCCTCCATATTCACTGATCCCTGCCTAAACCACAGAACCCACTTCTTCACAGTGGGCAACCTCCTCAAGCCTCGAGCCAACACTCTCCCTACCTCTACTCCGGATCTCTGCAACTCATTCCTCCACTTTTTCGCTGATAAAATCAGCACCATCTATCAATCTTTATCCCCTGTACCCGACTCCCCAGCATCTACTCCACCACCTACCAAGGCCCCTCCTTTCAACATCTCCACTGACCTCCTTACCCCTCATCCACGCTGCTTCCTCTCCCAGTTTGACCTGGTCACCCCTATTGAAATCTCCAAACTCATCAGCTCTTCCAAACCCACTACCTGCTCCCTCGACCCTCTCCCCACTCCCCTGTTGAAGTCCTGCCTCCCCGTTCTCTGCCCCTACCTCACTAATCTCTTCAACTCCTCATTGTCCCAAGGAATTGTCCCCTCCGCTTTCAAAACTGCTGCCGTTACACCAATCTTAAAGAAACCTGGTCTTGATCCCTCCTCTCTCATTAACTACCGCCCAATCTCAAACCTCCCCTTTCTTTCAAAAACCCTGGAGCGTATCGTTGCGTCGCAACTTCATTCCCACCTCCTTGCGTATAACCTACTTGAACCCCTCCAATCTGGCTTTCGCCCCCTCCATAGCACAGAAACTGCTCTCCTCAAAGTCCTCAACGACCTCCTCACCTCTGCTGACACTGGTTCCCTCAACATCCTCATCCTCCTCGACCTGAGCGCAGCCTTCGATACAGTGAACCATAACATCCTGCTCACCAGACTCAAAGACCTCGGCATTGAAGGCTCTGCACTCAGCTGGCTCCGTTCCTACCTTTCCAACAGATCCCACTTCATCTCTCTCCACAACCACACCTCTGCTACAGCCGCAGTCACTCAAGGCGTTCCCCAAGGCTCCGTACTCGGCCCCCTCCTCTTCATCATCTACATCCTCCCCCTTGGTCAGATACTCCGCCACTTCAATCTGGACTTCCACTGTTACGCTGATGACACCCAGATTTACCTTGGCACCAAATCCCCCCACAACCCCCCCCCCTCTCCCATATCAACTCCTGTTTGTCAGCTATAAAAACCTGGATGCAACATAATTTCCTCAAACTCAACAGCGATAAGACAGAATTCCTCCTCATAGGCTCCAAAGCCACACTCAGCAAAATCAATAACCCCACTCTCACCATCGACGGCACCACTGTCTCCCCATCTCCCCAGGCCCGCAACCTTGGCGTGATCTTTGATTCCACCCTCTCCCTTGAGCCTCACATCCGCCATGTCATTAAAACCTCCTTCTTTCATCTCCGCAACATCGCCAAACTCAGACCCTCTCTCACACCGCCTGCTGCTGAAAGACTCATCCATGCCTTCATCTCCTCCCGACTGGACTATTGCAACTCACTTCTCCTTGGCATCAGCTCCACCTACATCAACCGACTCCAACTGGTCCAGAACGCAGCCGCCCGACTCATCACCCACACCAAATCCTGGCATCACATCACTCCAGTCCTCAAAAAACTTCACTGGCTTCCCATCTCCCACCGGATCACCTACAAAATCCTGGTCCTCACCTACAAAGCCCTCCACCATCTGGCCCCCCCATATCTCACTGATCTCCTCTCCCCCTACCAACCCTCACGGTCCCTCAGATCCACATCAGCCGGTCTCCTCTCCATCCACAAGTCCAACCTCCGCAGTTTTGGGGACAGAGCCTTCTCCAGGGCAGCTCCCAGGCTCTGGAACTCCCTCCCCCAACTGATCCGCAATTCCGTGTCCCTCACCATCTTCCAGTCCCGCCTCAAGACCCATCTCTTCACCTCTGCCTATCCTTAGCCCCACGTCCCCGTCCCTTTTCATCTGTGCATTAATTGCCTCATACTGTGTTTTGTATTGAATTCTGTCTTTACTTTGTGTATTAGTCATGTCTCTACTATTTATTTCATTCCCCTTACGTTTTTCCTCTACATGCTCAATTTTTGTAAGGTGTCCTTGAGACTCTTGAAAGGCGCCCATAAATATAATTATTAAGGCTAACTGGTCTATAATTCCCCATTTTCTCTTTCCCTCCTTTCTTAAAAAGTGGGGTTACATTAGCTACCCTCCAGTTCACAGGAACTGATCCAGAGTCTGCAGAACATTGAAAAATGATCACCACAATTTCTAGGGGCACCTCTTTGAATACTCTGAGATGCAGACCATCATGGCCTGGGGATTTATCTGCCTTCAGATGGGACATGATTGCTGGTGTTGGCAAGTTGGGCTGAAGGTCCTGCTTCCACGCTGTAAGACTATGACTCTATGACCCCCTCTGCTGTCATCTCTAGGGGGGGAGGGGTCAGCTTGATCTGCTCCCATATTTGGCCCAGGTAAGCGGGGGAAACTGGGATTGTGGGCAATGTCCAGACAACAGGACAAATTTATTTTGATTCCCCCAATTAAACCAGTACTTACTACTTCCAGTCCCTTGTTTGTGATTTAAACAGCTTTAGCAGAACAGAATTCACTGAAGGACTTCACCAAACTAGACACATGCCATCAGGGTGTGATTGAAACCCCACAACGACACAACATGTAACTCAGCAGGACAGGCAACATCTCTGGAGAACAATGGATAGGTGACGATTCACGTCAGGACTATCCTTCAGACTAATAGATTTTAAGGAGCATAATAACTTGACGAGGAGGAGTGTAATAAAGAAGATACATTTTGGAAAACAGTCTAAAGTTCTAAGCATCTAACTCAAGATGATATAAAATAGTCTGTGCATAAGTTATTACAGTTTTCTGAATTAAACTACAGACTTGATCAATTAATTACAATTATACATTACCTAAAATTTTGCTTTTGTCTAAGTGGGAAAGGGAAGCTACATTAATGTATGCAAGTAATGATTTAAACTTGATTTAGTAGTCATTTTAAAATATAGTTCACAGGAGATCTGGTAAGGAATACAGATAATTGCATTATTACCAGCATGTGTTTGAAATGTTACCAGACTAGTGACAGCTGGGAGATCTGAGTACTTATGTGATTCCTAATGAGCCCCCAATCTCAACCAGAACAACTTTGATATTAACTTTAAGCATTTGATATTATTTATGCTATTCAGGCAAACTGGATTCAGAAGTTAATACGACATAATGGACCCATTCTTAGTTACACCACAAGTTCTAAACTGCACATCTTAGAGCAATTCTACAGAGAAACATTGTAGTGGAATTATGTGTTTGGTCTTTCATGCTCTGAAATGACTGTCTCAAAATGTCTCAAACATTGCTTCTGAAATTCCCTTTAATTAATTTATTTTGCATGCCCAGAACATTTTACAGGGGCCGGGGATGTGAAATTTTAACCCATCGTTGTCATATGTGGAGGCGCAGATTGATGGCAAAGCATTTACCGATATAGATAATTAAACTTAATTGCCAAAATTGCAAGTAAGTCAATTATTGATTGTGATGGCTTTTCCAGTTAAATGTTGGCTTTGGGGCAGTGAGGGATGAAAATTGGCAACTGTGTGATTGATTCCTGGTCATGTCTCCTATATGAACCAGCTCTTTCAGGAACCATTTCGGTAAGGCTATGGGAAAGGGAATGGCTTGCAAAGTATCTTTCATAAATTCCCCACTCAGCCGCAAAAGACTCCATGAATGTCAAAAATGAGTCATGTGCTTCTAACTAAGATTGTCTATCATTGAAAAGAGGATAGAATGGTAATCCTTTATCTCCAGGCTCTGTGCTTCCTTCTTGTGGGGCTGCAAAATGCATTTAGTTCTTCAACATGCCATCCTTTAGAGCTCCTAAGTCCTAAGCATCAGGAATTATCAATGCCATCAGTGACAAGCTCCATGGGAGAAATATGAATCCCGCAGCAACAAACTGACAACTTTTAAGTGAGGTTTTTCTTTAAAATTTACCAGGGTCTAAAGTCAGACACAAAAACAGAGAATCAGAAAATACTCAGCAGGTCAGGTTATTCTGCAGAGACGTCCATTGGAGCTGCCTCATCTGACGAGTAATTCCAGCAGACTCTGTTTTTTATTACAGAGCCGTAAAGTTGAATTTCAGCACGATGAACTATCTGAAAGGAAAAGTAGCAGTTAAAACTTTATATTTGTAGCTTGGGAAAAGAAAGTATGTTGAACAGAAGAGAAAAATTTAAGGAGCTGAAATAGGAAGACGGATTATCTATTAGATGTACTACTTATTGTATCCTCTCCAAGAATGCAAGAAAGTTTTCAGAATATCCTGCAGCATTAAAGCCTATAACTGTGAGAGTCGGTGGTGCATTTCTGTCCGGTTACTTTAGGTCTTTAGGTGCCCAGCTAAAGATATTCCCTGTTTATAGGAAGCTCATAGTGTAAACAGTGTACATACAGTAATTATGAATATAAGAATAAGTACCTAGACAAATGCAAAGCAGCAGCAAGGTTTGCAGTGCAATTTGAAACAGTGCTATAGTGGAATAACTGAGTGAAGAAGAGTTAAGATTAAGTCTACGTGACAGCATCTCCGAGAAAGGGATGAGAAAAAGGTGATTAGTTTGGGAATCTAATAGCAGTGGGGACGAAGCTGTTCTTATGTCATGAGTTGTCAAATTAGGAAAGGTTGACCAGGCTAGGCTCGATCCACTGGAGTTTAGAACCATGAGCAACACAAAGGAAAGCCTATAGGGTCCTGAGTGGTTTTGACAGAGTAGCAGCAGAGAGCATGTTTCTTCTTGTGAGACTATGTAGAACTAGAATCATTACTTGAAATAAGAGATCATCCATTTTTAAACAGAGATGAGGGAATTTTGTTTTTTTTTCTGTTAGATTCCTCTGAACTTTCTTCTTCAAAAGGGCAGTGGAAACAGAATGTTTGAATGTTTCTAAGGCAGAAGAAGATAAATTTTTGATATACTAGGTAGTGAAAGCTTATCGAGATGAGCTAATCGAGATGAGATGGGAACATGCAGTTGAGGTTATAATCAGATCAGCTGTGATTTTATTGAATTGAGAGAGCAGGCTCAAGGGGCCTGGTGACCTATTTATCCTAATTCATATTGTTTGTATAAATGTCATCTCTCTGCAAATTCAGAGCTGAAACTAGGAGCAGAAATAGATACAAAAAAAGCCCAGACTTTTAAACACCGGAGGTATAGAGTAAAACAAAATGAGAAATTGATTTGCTTGCAGGCATTCGCATTGTTTTTTCTTTGCTTGTGATGTGCGTGTTCAGTTTTAAGGCATTTAGAAATTGTAAAGTCGAGGATGTGGATCAGCGAAACAGGTCCGAGGTTAGGTTTAGCAGAAAAGAAAAGACAGCAATAGCAATCTATCAGTAGAGACTCCATTCCCAGGAAGCATCTTTGGTACTTCAATAATGAAAAAAACCCATCACATACAGAGTTAAAGCAGTTGACGTATATTGAAAATATCCATCTCCATTTTACAGGAACAACTGATGATGACTGGCAGTTGAACATAAGATTGCCTGACAGGGTCTCTACAGCCCAATAAAGATGCTTGCTGCAAATATGCACAAGCAGTCTTAACTCACATCTTGTCAGAATGCTACATTCCACAGTGACTTCTTTTGCCTTCTTTTAATGTCCTCAGGGGTGTTTTTAATGTGTTACAAACACTTCTGCTGTCTCCAGATAGCTCCCAGTCCTCCTCACACTTGCTCCACTGGGACAACATACAAATACATTGCAACTAACAGATTTTGAGCTCTAACTATAAAATGAGATGTTTTATTGGAAGGTAGGGAGTTCCTTGTCATTTCCACGGACAATTTTGCTTGTGCACATTTTTTCTTTTATCTGTTGTACTCCTCGAGGAATGTATGGCACATATTGCATTGAATGTCTTTCATTTGAAGAAATACAGGTACTTAAAAAAAACAGCTAATATCTCACCTCGTATGGATATTCTTCAGTTACATTGAACACAAAACATTCCGTGCAGAAATAAATGTGCTGTGCAAAGGTCACATATGCAATCCAAGCACAATCCATGACATAATCATGGACAGTTTATTTTATATTTCCTCTGCAATGTTTTAACAGTATATAAAGCACCTCATTACTTTAAAACAGAATTTGACAAAATCAAGCGTTTGTCCTTTGTTATCATTTTAAACATCAGAAACCTATTGTAACACTGCATTTTGTCACCACGTTCACGAAAGGCACTGTTATTTTATCAGTATGATTAGTTTATTGCTTGTGGATTAATAAACTTCACCAAAAATGAGGAGAAGATACTAGGTCTGAAGAAAGGTTTCGGCCCGAAACGTTGCCTATTTCCTTCGCTCCATAGATGCTGCCTCACCCACTGAGTTTCTCCAGCTTTTTTGTCTACCTGAGAAGATACTTATGGCGGATTGGTATTTGTTTCAATTAATGAAAATTAATTGCATGGTGGCACAGTGGTAGTTGTTGCCTTACATTGAATTGAATTGAATTGAATTGAATCCTTTATTTGTCATTCAGACCTTTCGGTCTGAACGAAATGTTGTTGCCTGCAGCCATACATGTAATAATAACAAAACACAATAAACACAAATTAACATCCACCACAGTGAGTTCACCAAGCACCTCCTCACTGTGATGGAGGCAAAAGTCTTAGAGTTACTGTCTCTTCCCTCCTCTTCTCCCTCTGCGCCGAGGCGATACCCCACCGGGCGATGGTATCAGTCCCGCGGTTCAAGCTCCGCGGCCCGTGGGTGGTCGAAGCTGCCGCCCTCCAGTCCAGCGGACGCAGCTGTTGCAACGGGTGCTCCGGAAAACAGGCTCCAGCCTGTGACCTGCGAGCTCCCGACGTTGTCCTCCACTGGCCCGCGGCCGAGCCCCGGATCCAGGTCGCCGCCGCCAGAACGCCGCCTCAGCCGCCGGAGCACCGTCTCCGCCCCGCACCGGGCCGCCCACACGGCAGCGTTTCAGCCCCGCACCGTGCTGCCCCCACGGGAGCACCTTCCAGCCGGGAGCCGGTCCGCCCTCACCGGAGCGCCTTCCAGCCGGTAGCCAGGCCACCCACACGGCAGCGTCTCAGCCCCGCACCGGGCTGCCCCCACGGGAGCGCCTTCCAGCCGGTAGCCGTGCCGCCCGCACAGGAGTGTCTCAGCCCCGCGCCGTCCGCCCTCACCGGAGCGCCGAGTCGTGCCGCTACCCGGACGTCGCCACAGCTCGAAGACGGCCAGCCTCACGTTGGTAAGTCCTGGCTGGCTCTACCTCCGGACCCTCGAGGTCGGTCGCAGGTTGGAGGCCGCCAGCTCCGCCATTAGGTCTCAGCGCAGACGGGGGAAGAGAAGGGGAATACGACAAAAAAGTCGCATTCCCCCGAAGGGAGAGACAGAAAGCCCTGTTTCACCCCCCCCCCACACACACATAACACAACCTAATAACCAAAAAAATTACTAAACTAGACAAAAAAAAACAACACAAAAAAGTAAAAACAGACAGACTGCAGGCGAGCCGCAGCCGTATCACAGCGCCGCCACTACAGTGCTTTTAGTGCCAGAGACGCGCGTTCGATCCCGGCTACGGGTTGCTGTCTGTATGGAGTTTGTACGTTCTCAGGTTTCAGATTAGATTTCAACACCTATCTTTTTAGTCCAGAATTAAGAGCACTACTAATTGAACTGAAATGATGATATTGCTAAATCATCAAGCTTAAAATTGCTCTTTTGCTATTTGCAGATTCCTGGTATCTCATGGACAACATGACTTAGTTCAAGGCGGTAAAAAATAATAGATTTCATGCTTGATTAATTAATATTATCAGTATGATAATGTTAGTGCAAACATTACAACTTGTTGCATTAATTCTGGAAAAGGAATCAGATAAGGCAGTTATGATCTCCATTGGTAAATTAATTCTCTAGGTGGTTGAAGAGAGAGACAAACTTTTCTTCACTTGTCTAGCTGAGCGATTCTGTCTTGATTCGTTAATGATACTTGATTAATTAATGATACTAGAAGGATGAGAGGGATTCTTATTGAAACATGTAAGATTATTAAGTGTTTGGACACGCGAGAGGCAGGAAACATGTTCCCGATGTTGCGGGAGTCCAGAACCAGGGGCTACAGATTAAGAATAAGGGGTGAGCCATTTAGAACGGAGATGAGGAAACACTTTTTCACACAGAGAGTTGTGAGTCTGTGGAATTCTCTGCCTCAGAGGGCGGTGGAGGCCGGGGGAGATGGCAGCCCTGCCGGCAGTCTGTTTGTTTTTTCATCTTTTTGTTATTTTTAGCGTTTGTTAAAAGTTTTTGTTTTAATGTGCTTCGGTTTGTTTTATGTGGAGGGAGGGGGAAGGGGATTAGGGGCAACTTTTTTTCAAGTTCTTACCTTCCCGGAGATGTGATCAAATTTCGGATCACATCCTCCGGGCTCTGCGGCCTACCATCGCTGGAGCTGAGCCCCACTGCGGGGCGCAGACTTAACATCAGGATTTCCCGGGATTGCTCCCATCGCGGCCTGCGGACTTACCATCAAGTGCTCGCAGTCTCGGGAGAGGCTAGTCGGGAGCTCCAAGGTCGTGGAAGGTTCGGCCAGCCCCGACGCGAGGTTCGATCGCCCGGCGCGGGGGGAGCTGACAACCCCCCGATGCAGGAGCTGAATGTCTCGACGCGGAGGGCTAGAATGCCGCCGGCTATGGGAGTCAAGATCGTCCCGTCAACGGAGGGCTCGAGGCCCCTGACCAAGGAAGAACAAAAGGAAGGACTTGAACTTTATTTTGCCCTCCTTCACGGTGAGGAATGTGTAGGAGTCACTGTGGTGGAGGCTCTTGTTAAAATGTGTTCATGTTAAAATGAGTCTGTTGCTTTTAATTGTATGACTGACCAGGCCAGTGAAATTCCTCGTATGTTGTAAAACATACTTGGCGAATAAAATCTGATTCTGAACCAGAGAGCTAGATAGGGCTCTTAAAGATAGTGAAGTCAGGGGATATGGGGAGAAGGCAGGAACGGGGTACTGATTGGGGATGATCAGCCATGATCACATTGAATGGCGGTGCTGGCTCAAAGGGCCAAATGGCCTACTCCTGCACCTATTGTCTATTGTCTACTTGATAAACACCAAATGCACAATGCAACAATTAAACGCTACTGCTGAAATTCGGTTCTATTGAGTTCAGAAAACGAATGTATTGCCGAGGCATCACAATATTACCTGTATTGTACATGTAACAGTAAATTAATTTTGCACCATTAAAGTGTGGATCTTTGCATATTATGATGAAAAATGACATTAAGAATCCAGCAGGAATATGGCCAGTTAACCAACTCCCAGCAAACAACCCAGCGGTATGACCATTGAATTCTCCAATTGTAGGTAAACCCTCCCCCACCCCTTCTTCCTTGACATTCCCCTCCCCCTCCCCTGTGCCTCACCTGGTCTCACACCTATTTCCATCCTCCCCCTCCCCTTCCATCTCTATTTCTTCCTCCAGCTTCACAATTCACAACTCATCAGTCTTTCCATTCATAATCTTTGGCCGATATCTGACCATATACCTATCAACCCCAACCCCCTCCCCCCCCCCCCCCCCCCTCACCTGCACCAACTTATTGTCTGTGACACTTTGTCCTGCCCCATCTCTCTTCCAGCTCTCCCCCCCCCCCCACCCCACCGCCAACAATCCTTCTGAAAAAGGTCCCGACCTGAAGCGTTACCTATCCATGTTCTCCAGAGATTCTGCCAGACCCATTACTCCAGCACTTTGTGTCGTTTTTTTAACCAACTCCTCCATCACCTGACATCAAATCCATCTGATTGGATTAGGGTCATTTTTTATCATCATTCATGTCTCAAGTGAAATCTACGATTGACATTTTGAAATAAAAATACTGTTACCTAGTTCAACGTACAATATTCAGCTATTGCATTCCGAGTAATCCAATCTTATAGTATTGCTTCTCGTAAGGGATGAGAAGTGCAAATTGTATTCAGTGGCAACAGTGTAAATATATATTTTACCTAATGTTATTTACTCCTGCGGTGAAATTTATTTTAAATGTACAGGAAACAATTAAACTTCATTCAAATGCAAAAATACTCCAAATAATCTCAAATAAATGATACTTTTCTGAATTAACTTTATTGACTAAATAATATTCTCTCTTATCTGTCAAAAAATTTATGGAAAATTACGATAAGTGTGGCCTCTCCTTTAAAATAAAGGCGGAGGGGGGATCTTATAGAAAATGACAAAATTCTTAAGGGGTTGGACAGGCTAGATGCAGGAAGATTGTTCCCGATGTTGGGGAGGTCCAGAACAAGGGGTCATAGTTTAAGGATAAGGAGGAATTCCTTTAGGACCGAGATGAGGAAAACATTTTTCACACAGTGAATCTCTGGAATTCTCACAGAAGGTAGGTGAGGCCAGTTCATTGGCTATATTTAAGAGGGAGTTAGATGTGGCCCTTGTGGCGAAAGGGATCAGGGGGTATGGAGAGAAGGCAGGTACAGGATACTGAGTTGAATGATCAGCCATGATTATATTGAATGGCGGTGCAGGCTCGAAGGGCCGAATGGCCTACTCCTGCACCTATTTTCTATGTTTCTATGTTTCTATGAGATTAATTTCCCATAAGATAAGATAGAAATGCAACAGTTATGTGTAGGTAGGAATTGCGAATGCTGGTTTACACCAGATAGACACAAAATGCTGGAATAACTCAGCGGGGCAGACAGCATCTCTGGAGAAAAGGTATAGGTGACGTTTCGGGTCGAGACCCTTACGTCAAGTTGAGACCGTTATGTTATGTTGCAGTTGTATAAGATGTTGGTAGGGCTGGACTTTCAGGTTGTATTCAGGTTTGGGACACTCAGTTCTTGGAAAGATGCTTGGAAAAACTGCAGAAACGATTTACGTTAATGAACATAGGAGACTGAGGACTGAACTTATAGCAGTGTCAAAAATCATGAAGGGAATAGATAAGGTAAATGCATATAGTCTAATGTGTCAGGGTCGAGGAAAAAGAACCAGACATTATAATTTAGGATAGGTGGGGATATTTTAATAGGGACCCGAAGGGCAATTTTTTCACAGAGGGTGGTATGTCTAAGGAACCCTCTGCAAGAGGACGTTGTTGAGGCAGGTATAATAACAACATTTAAAATACATTTGGACAGGAAGATAGATAGGAAAGATTTGGAACGGTATGGGTCAAACATGGGCAAATGGGACTGGCTGAGATGGGTAGCTTGGTCATCTTAGACGAGTTGGGCTGAAGGGTCGGTTTCCATGTTTTATGACTCTATGACAGGTAAAGTGTGCATTGGCCTTTTCCAACTGACAAAACTGTTCTGATCATTCACAAATACTGGAAGATTAATGTTCAGGGTTATACATCCTATAGAAAGGACAGGCAGGTGGACAGAGGAGGTGGGGTAGCTCTGTTGGTGAGGGATGACATAGGGACTGACGATGTAGAGTCGCTGTAGATAGAATTAAGGAATTGTAAAGGTAAGAAGACACTAATGGGAGTTATTTACAGGCCCCAAACAGTAGCCTGGATATAGGATGCAAGTTAAAGCACAAGATAAAATTGGCATGTAACATAGGTAATGCCACTGTGGTTATGGGAGATTTCAATATGCAGGTAGACTGGGAAAATCAGGTTGGTCCTGGACCCCAAGAGTGCCTCTGAGATGGACTCTTAGAGCAGCTTGTATTGGAGCCTACCAGAGAGAAGGCAATTCTGGATTTAATGTTGTCTAATGAACCAGATTTAATAAGGGAACTCAAGGTAAAGGAACCACTTGGAGGTAGTCTTTTGTGTCAGGGTCGAGGAATAAGAACCAGACCATAATATGATTAGTTTTAATCTGCAATTTGAGAGGAAGAAGGTTAAATCAGAAGTGTCAATGTTGCAGTTGAACAAAGGGGACTATGAAGGCATGAGGGAGTAGCCAAGGTAGACTAGAAAAGGATCCTAGCACAAATGATGGTGGAACAGCAATGGCAGGTTCTGGGCATAGTCCAGAAGATGCAAGATCATTACATTCGAAAGAGGAAGAAAGATTCTTATGGGAGTAAAAAGCAACCATGGCTGACAAGGGAAGTTAGGGACGGTACAAAACAAAAAGAAAAGATGTATAACATATCAAAGAGTAGCAGGAAGCCAGAGGATTGAGAAACATTCAAAGGACATCAGAAGATAACAAAAAGGGCAATACGGGATGAAAAGATGAAGTATGAAGGTAAGCTCACCAAGAATATAAAGAAGGATAGTAAAAGCTTCTTTAGGTATGTTAAGAGAAAAAGATTAGTAAAGATAAATGTGGGTCACTTGAAGGCAGAAACAGGTGAAATTGTTATAGGGAACAAGGAAATGGCAGTGGGGTTGAACAGGTACTTTGGTTCAGTCTTCACTAAGGAAGACACAAACAATCTCCCAGATGTGAGCAATGCTTCTTAAACTATTTCAGTGTTATTCACCCGTGAGTCTTTATCACAAAACTTCATTCACCCACGACTAAATGTTCTTATGTTTTTTGGTAATTTTCGTCTTGTGTATAATATTATATATAATTTATTTTGTCACATGAGCAAAAAACATAAAGTAACTAATTTATTCAACTTTTTGAACATCCTAAAAAAATGTAAAGAAAAAGGAGTGAAAAAGAAAAGAATTATAATTACCACTGGAGTTGGAAAATCATTCTATTAGAATAATGAAAAAACATTCCAATGTCAAAACATTGGGCTTAGCCACATCCTACCATTTGGGGCTTTGATTACTGCAGTTTTTTTCTTGGAAAACTAGCTAAAAAAAAACATGGTCTTCCCTGATTATATGAAACATGGTTATATTACAGTAAATTTGGGAAATATACTCCTACTTTGAAATTAGAAAACCATAGGTAGAGAGAAAAAAACATCAAATTTCCAGCTCCACTGCCATTAAAACCAATAAGAGCCTATTAACCACTTTAATTACAATGCCTTTTTTAAGAATTAAAAAAAATCTGAATAAAATAAGACATTCACCCTTCATTCACCCCTCTAGTTTCATTCACCCAAAAATAATCTCATTTGACCTTGGGTGAATCATTCACCAGTTTAAGAAGCACTGTACTAGAGGACAGAGGATCTAGGGAGACAGAGGAACTTTAGGGAGACAGAGAGAGCATTGGGCAAGAAATAGTTTTGGGTAGACTGATGGGACTGAAGGCTGATGAATCCCCAGGGCCTGATGGTTTGCATCCCAGGGTACTCAAGGAGGTGGCTCTAGAAATCGTGGACGCATTGGTGAGTATTTTCTAATGCTCTATAGATTCACGATCAATTCCTGTGAATTGTAGGGTAGCTAATTGATGTCCCACTTTTCAAGAAAGGAGCGAGAGAGAAAACAGGGAATTATAGACCAGTTAGCCTGACATCGGTGGTGGGGAAGATGCTGGTCAATCATTAAAGAAGTAATAATGGCGCATTTGGATAGCAGTAAAATGATTGGTACAAGTCAGCATGGATTTATGAAGGGGAAATCCTGCTTGACTAATCTTCTGGAATTTTTTATGAACGTGACAAGTAAAATGGATGAAGGAGAGACAGGAAACAATGAGTAGGAATAAACAGGTTCCTGTCAGAATGGCAGGCAGTGGCGAGTGGAGTGCCGCAAGGCTCGTTGCTGGGTCTGCAACTATTTACAATATATATTAATGATTTAGATGATGGAATTAAAAGTAACACTAGCAAATTTGCAGATAACACAAAGCTGGGTGACAGTGTGAACTGCGAAGAGGACGCTAGGAGGTTGCAGGGTGACTTGGACAGGTTGAGTGAGTGGGCAGATGCATGGCAGATGCAGTATAATGTAGATAAATATGAGGTTATTCAATTTGGCGGCAAGAACAAAGAGGCAGATTAATATCTCAATGGTGTCAGATTAGGAAAAAAGGAAGTGCAATGAGACCTGGATGGCCTTGTACACCAGTCACTGAAAGTAAACATGCAGGTACAGCATGCAGTGAAGAAAGCTAATGGCATGTTGACAAGATACAAGATACAAGATACATTTATTTGTCACATGTGCCAGATGGCACAGTGAAATGTGATTACCATACAGCCATACAATTAAAATAAAGAACACAACACACGATAGAATTCAACATAAAAACATCCCCACACAGCAGAATCAAAGTTTCCCACTGTGAGGGAAGGCACCAAAGTCAGTCATCTTCCTCTACTGTTCCCCAATATTCACCCGTGGTTGGGGCCTCCCCGAGCCCTCCGCAGTTGCCGCTACGGGCGGCCCGATGTTCAGGCCTGCTCGCCGGGATGATGTAAGTCCGACGTCGGGGCTGGGGGACCTCCTCAATGGCCTGGACATCAGAGTCGGCCACCTCCTACTGGAGTCCGCGGGTTCCAAAGTCCGCAGGCCTCACTGGGCAAAGATGCAACGCTGACGGCCCTCGGCAAAGTGCCCCAGAACTCCGCGATGACGGTCAGTGCCGCCCGCATTGGAAGCTCTCCCGAACTGCAGCTCCACGATGTTGGAGCAGTGGCCCAACGCTCCGGAGTTCCAAACGGCGATCCAGGTAGGCATCGCCCGCTCCATGGTGAATTCAGCGCTGCGCCGCAACTGTTGTCGCTCTGGACCGGTTCCCAGTCCCCGGCAGGAAAGGCCGCTCAGATCCAGGTGGTAGGCCGCGAGGAGGGGGGCGAGGATGCGACTCGGAGAAATAGTCACGTCCCCGCCAGGAAGCGACTGGGAAACAGTTTCCCCCTTACCCTGTCCCCTCCTCTACATAGAAAAGTCAAAGATTCTCCCCAAAACACTTTAACTAAAAATTAAAAAAAGATTGAAAAACAAACAGGCTGTAGGCAGAGGCTGCCGTCAATGCGGCGCCCCTAGTGGGACCTTCAGAAAGAGGATTTGAGTATAGGAGTAAAGAGGTCCTTGTAGAGGCCCTGGTGAGACCACATCTGGAACATTATGTGCAGTTTTGCATATCCACTCAGCATTGACCTACATGATCTCCCGGTTGCTAAACACGTTAACTCCCCTTCACAGTCCCATACTGACCTTTTCGTTCTGTGCCTCTTCCACTGTCTGAGTGAGGCCCAACACATATTGGTGGAACAGCACCTCACATTTCACTTGGGCAACCCAGCAGTATGAATATTGACTTCTTGAACTTCAAGTAACCCTTGCTTTTCCTCGCTCGCTCTCCATCCATCCCCCACCCTAATCCTCTGACCAGTTTTACTGTCCTCCTGATTAAATTTGATCTTTATATGCCCTGTTGTTAGCTTCCCCTAGCTAACAATGATCTATTAATCCTTGATCTTTGTCCCATTTGATCTCGTTTTCACGTGATTTATCCTCCCATCTCTCTGTCTCCCTCTAGTGACTCTCAGTCTGAAGAAGGGTCTCGACCCAAAATGCCACCCATTCCTTCTATTCAGAGATGCTGCCTGTTCTGCTGAGTGACTCCAACATTTTGTGTCTATCATCAATTTACATTGAGATAAGACCAAACATTTAATTGAGATAAGGTGCAACAAAAGTGACATCTGCTTAAATAATGCCTTTTATATAGTGACATTTTACACAACTGTTCTCAGACAGAATAAAATGAGGCCAAACCACAACATTGACATTAATACAGATGCCCAAAGGCTTCATTTTGATACAGGTTTTAAATAACCTCTTAAAGGGATTAAGAAAGCAGAAAAGGTCTTGGAAGAAAACTTGTGGCCTTGTAGCCGAAAAGTTGCTTGTCAATGGTAGAATAAGTAAACAATCCAGAATTAGAGCAGTACAGATACCTCAGCACATGACAGCAATGCAGTTGATTACAGATTTAAGGAAAACAAAGACAATAAGGAATTCAAATCTAAGCATGTGAATTTTAAACTGGAAGCAGTCAGTGTTGGTCAACACACTCAGGGGAGATGGGTAAAGAGAGCCTGCCATGAGTTAAGAAACAGGTAGCAGAGATGTGGATCATTTCAACTTTACAGAGTTGAATGACGAAGACTTGCCAGTTATGCACTTAGTCAGGCCAAAAGGTATCAAAGGCATGTTTGAGATTCTAAGTACCACATGAGCTGAGGCTGGGTAGGGGTGGGGTTGAGGGTTGGGCGGGGGAATGTTGGTGAGGTGGAATTAGATCATCTTAGCGGTGGTGCAGATATGAGGTCTAAAACACAACCTAGGGTCAAATATGATACCAGATGTTAACAGTTTCATTTTGTTTTAGGTAATTGCCACTTTGAAGGATGGAAGTGGAGTTTGAAGTTTGTGACAGAGACCAATGACAATGTTATTTTTTGTCATCTTAGTATGTCATAACATCAAATTTCTGCTCATTCCCTCCTGGATATCAAATAAGCAGTCTGACAATTTAGATTCACAAAAGATTCAATGATGGGGCAATGAGTTACAGCTGCCATCTTTGTACAAATGAACCAGTGCCATGTTGTCAGGTCATGTGTCCTTGGGGTACAATGAAGAAGCAAAGGTTGATCCATGGGGAACACCAATTATAATGGTGAGGGGCTCAAAGAAAAATATTGAAAAGTTTATGAAAGTACAGTTACATTTGAGAATATAATATCTAGGGAGATGGCTGAAGCTTTCGATTTCTGACTTTCCAAAATAATTTGGGGAAACCACTGCCCCTCCAATATTGAATGTTTGATAAGTAATCTGGCATTGCAGAGACAGCAGAATTGTCAGGAAAGCTGATGGTGAGGTTAGCTAGATGATTCCAGTGTGCATGTAGAAACTAATGCTTTGTTTCAGACAATGTTGCCAGGAGAAGCCATGTGGTGGAGAAAAAAAGGGAGCAAGGGCAAGTTTATGAGAAGAGGATGCATAGAGATGTAATGAACCAAAATGAGAAGGGAAGCAATTGGCTAGCTGTGATGGCAGTCTCAACAAGCTTGGCTGAAACAAACTGTAAAAGAGAATGGTGTGTTGAACTAAGTAATAGGCTAAAAACAGGTCACAAAAAACACAGAAGATTAAGTTACCATTGTCATATTACATTGAATCAATCTATGGAGATTTGAAAAAATAGGCACATAATTTTGATGAGCACTATTTTGTCATAGAGTGAAGATAGATACGATATGGAAACGAGCACTTTGTCCTTCATCCTACCAATTCCACACTGACCAACAAGCATCCATTTTTACACTAATGCTACCCTAATCCATTTTACTCTTCTCAAATTCTCATTAACTCTGTTTCAAATTCTAACATTCATCCATTTACATTTTTACATTTTTTTACATTTACAGTGGCCAATTACCCTACCAACCTGTAAAGGGTTGGGACCATATAACACCATATAACCATATAACAATTACAGCACGGAAACAGGCCATCTCGACCCCTCTAGTCCGTGCCGAACACATAATCTCCCCTTTATGTGTTATGTAACTTGAGAGCAATTTAAAATAGCAAGGGGAAGCCTACATAATTATAGGCATAACATGGAGTTTGGGAAATGTGGGGTGGGTGTTATCTAAAGGAAATAATCTAGAGAAAGATGCAGCTCAGAACTGGGATGATTATATGGGAAGTTGTTCATCATGGTGAAGGATGAGAAGTTGGACACACAAACACTTGCAGATGTTGAAATCCAGGGCATAAAATAAACCACTGGAAGAGCAGAGTAGGTCAAGCAGCATCTCTGGTGGCAAAGAGATTGTAGCCATTTTGAGTCGAGACCCTGAATCAAGATCAGGAAGAGAAGGTGATTGGATGATTATCTTTGAGATAAAGAGATGTATGCCATCTTTGCATTTTTAATTGGAGATGAGTCTAGAATCAGACAGATGTCAGTTTAAGGTGACAACTTACTGTAAGGAAACTCAAATTAGTTTTTGGCTCCAATATGAGAGTTTCCTTGTTTTAATTAATTTAGGGTGTATGGCTATTGTTGGTCCAGCACAAATGCAGAGTCACCGACTTAGAGTGTTAAACTCTTCCACTCGTAGAGAAAATAGAGGGCTTCACTTAATTTGGCAGATGTTTTCATAGTGTGGCAATATGTCAGTAAGATATAGGGGTGAGTACCAGAACGGGAATGAGAAGAGAATCCATTGCAGGAACATTCCTAACTGCAATCGAATAGATAAGAGTAGAAGTAAGCCAACGCAGTCCCACTAGACATCGAGGGAGAATGGAGAGATTCATCCAGTCAAAGAGGGCAGGTGGATGAGATAGTTGAGAAAGTATTGTGCATACTAAATGGTTTGACATATCAAGTCCCACAGTTGGCATACCCAGCAATCCATCTGCACCTGAGCAATTGTGTAGCAGGTTGCCTTCAAGTTGTGGTTTACTCACAGCACCTGATGGTTTTCAGAAGGATTAATTAATTTGAAAGTGGGAGATTATTATTTGTCATAAGAAATTACACCAAGAAGCATTTCTCACATTTTTTTTCTTGGATGCTTTGCTGTTTTGAAGTGTTGTTCAAAATAATTTAGTCTCTTATTGCCCAAACTGCTTATGACAGGTCTTTTTCACCAAGGGTGGTATCAGTTGCTGAATCAGTCTGACAGCAGGCAACATGTATCCTGAGAGATTGATAAAGTTTGGATTACGGCGCCCATGGGACCCACTTAAGAAAACGACTGTTTACTTTAAACTCAAAAGATTATCTGCTGTAAAAATCCTAAAACATGCAACAGAATTTTTATAGATGTCAAAATAAAATCCTGGTGGGATAACCTCACGGATGGCATCTTTTGTCATATACAACATTTACTGCTATCCTAATTTCAGGGAGACATTTTGAGCTCCCGTGGCTCAACGTCCTTATCCTGGTGAGCTCTATGAATGAGAAGCAATTTACATCTCCAAAGAATTGGAGAACCAATTTTAGACATTTTTCATCTTTTTCTGCAGATCACAGCAATGAAGGAGGAAAGTATATCCTGGCCTGGATCTCACAGGGAGCCAATGAAGGGAGGGAGAAAAAATACTGGGGTGAGGTTTAATACTTGCAGGGTGAATACTTACTGATGGGCAGAAGGGACTCCTCCTGGGCTAGTACAGGCCTGATGGGTCGTGTAAAAAAGAATATATTCTTGTGATTAATGGAACTAATTATTTGTGGGCACAAAATCTTAAATCTTTATTTGCAGTGTTGATGGGAAAGAACAAACAAGTGAGAGAGTCTTAATCTCTCCCAAGCTGGGTTAGAACACATTTTGCAAACTGATATTTCATTCCAAGCACATGTAATATCTTGTGGCGGTTCCTGGGGAGTAGGTTACTCGCTGGTTCAGCCCCCTCGACATTTGATGGACTGGTCCGGGGGAGGCTCACAGCTACGAAGATAAGAGCAGGGATTTTTGGCGCGAGACCAGTCTTCAGTCTCTCACTGAAGCGGAGAATAGTGTGCTGTGCTCATTAAAGCCTTTACAGAATTTGCCTGGCTCCTCGCCTTCATTCCGGGCTCTCTCACGCACCCGCTACACTGGTGACCCCGACGTGATCTGAACACGCAGCATTTTTTTTATGTTCAAAATACTATCTAATTGAAAGTTTTCTTTTAAAGTACAGATGCAAGGCTTCATGGCTTGGAAAACAAACTAAATGCAAAATCTACAAATTTTCTTTTCTGCATTTCTTGGAAACAAAATGAATCAGTGACATTGACTATAATGTAAACGATTACTGCATTGAAATCCAACTATATTCAGCATATCTGCGAATGTAAAACCAAAGTTTAGGAACAATTAATTTGGAACATTTTGCATACTTATCAAGATTTACAATGTTAGAATTAACTGCATTGTTATTTTGAAATCTTGTAGGATGTGGCCAATGAAATATTATTTTCAAAACATGAACCAGCATTGCTTTGATAAATAACAATTGTGATTTTCTGCAGTAAAATCTTGGCACTGCATTTCTTAATAGACACACAATCTATATTATTAAAAGTCTCATCTTGACCACATCCTGGCTGCGCTGTTTATTGATTTTAGAATAAAATGTAACACTGTATCGCTATGATTTTTGGCCATCTTTCTTACAGTTCTCCACCGCTGAGGCAGCCCCAAGGATTTTTCTGATCGATGAAAAATAAGCAAGTTATGAGTGTTTAAAAAATCTTGAGATCAGCTGATTGGTTCTCTCGCCCGTCAATCACCATGATGAAGGTAACGCCCTGCCCTGTGCTTGAGACTGCAATGCAAAATGGAAATGAAATGACATTGCCATGAGATGTTTGGCCTGCCCTGTGCTTGAAATGGCAATGCAGAATGGAAATGGAAATGAAATGAAATGCATTGATTGGCCTGCCCTGTGCTTGAAATGGAAATTAAAATGAAATGAAATGAGTTGTTTGGCCTGCCTGAAACCATTAATTTCGTCCCACAAGGTCCCTATTAGCCTAGAAGCCAGTCCCTTTTGCCCAAAATGCCCTTTTTTGGCCAGGACGAGCATTTTGGCCCAAAAGGCCCGTGCCAGACCATGAAATGTCCAGAAAAAGAGGCTTTCACTCAGATTTGTTTTGTCCCTTCGACCCATCAGGCCTGTACTAGCCCAGGAGGAGTCCCTTCTGCCCATCAGTAAGTATTCCCCCTGCAAGTATTAAACCTCACCCCAGTATTTTTTCTCCCTTCCTTCATTGGCTCCCTGTGAGATCCAGGCCAGGATATACTTTCCTCCTTCATTGCTGTGATCTGCAGAAAAAGATGAAAAATGTCTAAAATTGGTTCTCCACCCTCTCTCCCTTCTCTCTCACAGTCTCTCACCTGTTTTGAGCAGAATGTATGGCAGTTTCTGAGCTGCCAGCCCACCAGGCCTGAGTGACTAAGCTGCCAACCCACCAGGCTTGAGCTGCCAGCCCACCAGGCCTGAGTGACTGAGCTGCCAGCCCACCAGGCCTGAGTGACTGAGCTGCCAGCCCACCAGGCCTGAGTGACTGAGTTGCCTGCCCACCAGGCCTGAGTGACTGAGCTGTCAGCCCAAGAATCCATTCGGCCCACAGTGCCCATACTAGCCTTCCAGAAACCAGTCCCTTTGGCCCACAACTCTCATACTCCCATACGCTCCAGAAAGCCCCCTCCCCCTCCCCCCCACTGACCACCAATATTGGAATTGGTGGAGAGGTGGAATATTGCATTGGGGGACCAGCCCTCCCGTGTGAACATGGGACCCAACGGGTCCCACTTAGTCTAATATTTATATAAATGTAAAAATAAGGCTTTAAAAATTACAATGTGGAACTGCACAATACACATTTAACCTGGATCATGTTGTTCACTGCTGGAGATCACAATCAGTTCAAACAATTTGATCTCAATGGCATACACATGTACAGGTCAGTAGACTGCATTATTGAATTTAAATTCAATTGTATAGATGGTAATGTTGACATGCATGAAGCTGTGAGGTTATGTTCAGCAAACAACAAAGTGAATGCTCAGAAGCTTTGCCAGCTGAAGGATTCTGCTACATGTCATGCAAAGTGTAGCTTCAGCTATGCTTTACTTTCCAGAAAGCTGACACTTTTTTTAAAATTTAAACTTTCCGCATGCTGCAGCTAAATTACATTGTCCAAGAAAACCTTGTCGATCATTATTCACATTAAACAATTCCTATCTTACATCTGACAAATTTGATTGTTGAAAATCATTTTGGTATTAGATAAGCACAATCTTTTCTTTTTCCTCCAGAAAGATGTGTTTAATAAGTTTCACAGCTTTCTGATTTATTTTGTGACTAAGATAGATTTGTATAATTTCAGGATAGTAGATGTTCTGAGTTCTGATGCCAGCATCACATTGTCAATCTGATTCTGAAATCCTGCTGTTGCTTCTTTGATATTTGCTGTCAGCAGCAACTAATGGGATTCAACTGATGGTAAATCTCCCCACTGGCCGCTCTGTGCCTCATCCATTACTTCACAGATATCAGCGCAACACAGGAAGAAATCGTTATTTGAGTGGCAAAATTCGGATGGATTATAAAAAAACTTAATCTTGTATTTGTCCCTCCAACTTTCCTGCCATGGCATTTTAACTTTGACCAAGAATACGTATCAACCCAGTTGCAGGAAAATGGTATATAATGTTAGAAGAGGGTTATTCTGATTGAAGGAAAGAAAGTTGAGATTAGGTTAGTTCGAAGAAGGGTCCTGACCAGAGTGTCACCTATCCATGTTCTCCAAGGATGCTGCCTGACCCGCTAAGTTGCTCCAACACGTTGTGTCTCTTGTTTTAGATTAGTTAGAGGTGCAGAACAAGGGGTCACAGTTTAAGGATAAGGGGGAAATCTTTTAGGACTGAGATGAGAAAAACATTTTTCACACAGAGAGTGGTGAATCTCTGGAATTCTCTGTAACAGAAGGTAGTTGAGGCCAGTTCATTGGCTATATTTAAGAGGGAGTTAGATGTGGCCCTTGTGGCTAAAGGGATCAGGGGGTATGGAGAGAAGGCAGGTACAGGATACTGAGTTGGATGATCAGCCATGATCATATTGAATGGCGGTGCAGGCTCGAAGGGCCGAATGGCCTACTGCTGCACCTATTTTCTATGTTTCTATGTCTATGTTTCTATGTGTACAAGGTGGTTTAGACAGAGTAACTGGAGGGATACAATTGCTATTAGCAGATGGTTCAAGGACAACGAAACACACATCTAATATTTTAGGCAAACAATTGTAGAATTGGTCCTGGGTCCACAGGCAGTTGAACACACAATGCTGAGAAATGCCAACATTGAGGATCTGTGTGGAGAAAATATTTATGATCAGTTCTAACATGTTTTCTGCATAATTACTTGATAATAACATTTAGAGATTCAGCATGGAAACATGCTCTTCAGCCCACCCAGTCCACACCAACCATCAATCACATTCTATGTTATCCCACTTTAGCATCCTACACCCTAGGAGCAATTTATGGAGGCCAATTAAGCTACGAACCTTCAAATTTTGGAATGTGGGAGGAAACTGCAGCAGCCAGTTAAAACCCAAGGGGTCACGGGTAGAGTGTACAAACTCTGTACAGATAGCACCCTTGGTTAGGATCGAACCTGGGTCTCCGGCACTGTGAAATTAATGTGTAACCATTTTCCTAAGAATAATCACAACTGATAAATAAGCATCAATACATATTTTTGATTGGTTAGATATTTATCTGATTCTGGACAAAAAAAAGCAATATTTTATAGGCTACAGTTCTTGGACATTATTTTTCTCTGCTCAGTATTGATGTTTGAGTTTTAACAGTGAGAATCAACAGGCTACAGGATTTAACATCAAAGGAGAGTCCCAGCCTTCCTTTTCTCAAAGCCCACATATGCACACTTCCAGCAGACATCCGTGTATCATGATTGTTAAGGGAATCATTGACAATCTTCACTCCCTAAATGTGGAAGATTGCTGCCAAATGCAATGCCCTTACCTCCACTTTGACAAAAGAACAGCTCTGGACATTGCGTAATGACATTTGAAATGTTAGGAGAGGGAGCTGAGCTGTTTTGCCAATTACATTACAATGGCTGTTTTGTTATATAATTGTCAAAACAGATCAGAGTCCCTCTTTTAACATTTCAAATCCACATATCTGACAATCTACAAAAAAGAAAAAGAAATTCAGGCGCCAATAATTCAGGGACTGTGGTCAGGCAGACAGCAGCAAAATAAAAATCAAACTCTTAAACTTGATATCTATTGCTCATTTCAAGCATTGTATAACATTTTGTAATTGGTTTCCCACTAGATTTGATAACTCAAAATAAAATCTTCAAAAAATGTCATTAAGCATTGAAATTCCATTTATGAGGGCATAGCAACAAAGAAACATAGAAAAATAGATGCAGGAGTAGGCCATTCAACCCTTCGAGCCATTCAATATGATCATGGCTGATCATCTAAAATCAGTACCCCGATCCTGCTTTTCCCCCATATCCCTTGATTCCTTTAGCCCAAAGAGCCTAACTCCCTCTTGAAAACATCCAATGAATTGGCCTTCACTTCTGTGGCAGAGAATTCCAGAGATTCGCAACTCTCTGGGAGAGCCTTCAGCTCTTCCTTCAGTACAAGTTCTGACATTTGCAGTCGGTCGAAAAATCTGGGTAAAAAAGCTATTTTTATAAAATTCTTAAGGGATTGGACAGGCCAGATGCAGGAAACATGTTTCCGGTGTTAGGGGAGTCCAGAACCAGGGTTCGCAGTTTAAGAATAAGGGGTAGGCCATTTAGGACTGAGATGAGGAAAAAGTTTTTCAGCCAGAGAGTTATGAATCTGTGGAATTCTCTGTTACAAAAGGCAGTGGAGGACAATTCACTGGATGTTTTCAAGAAAGAGTTAGATATAGCTCTTAGGGCCAATGGAATCAAGGGATATGGGGAGATGCAGGAATGGGGTACTGATTTTGGATGATCAGCCATTATCATATTCATTGACGGTGCTGGCTCGAAGGGCCGAATGGCCTACTCCTGCACATATTTTCTATGTTTCTAGGTCCCAAAAAAATAATCTGGTCCTAAAGGTGCACAGTCAATTATTACTTTGCCCGTTTAAGATGGAGATTAGGAACAACTTCTCCACTCATTGGGTTGTGAATCTTCAATGTCAACTGCGCAGAGAACTGTAATGACTGAGTCATTGAGTACATTCATAGCTAAACAGACACAAAATGCTGGAGTAATGCAGCGGGTCAGGTAGCATCTCTGGAGAAAAGGAATAGATGATATTTTGGGTCGGAACTCTTCAGACTTTGTCTTCTATCTCCGGTAGTGCTGCTGCCTCCCATCCCCAGTCACCTGTTTTTTCCCTGTGGTCCAGATCCGTCCGTGTGGACTTTGATCATTCTCCTAATGACTGCATGGGTTTCCATTGATTGTTCCAGTTTCTTCCCACGTCCCAAAGATGTGAGGGTTGGTAAAGTAAATGACCACTATAAATTTCCCCTGGTTCCCATTAATGGGAATGGAGAGGGGATAAAACAGGATCAGTGTAGGATTAATGTAAATGCAAGGTGGTTGGTGCAGTCTTGATGTACAAAAGGGCCTAATTCCTTGCAACAAATGTTGTTTAAACAAACAATAATAGTGCAAAGTCTTAAATAATGTCCCCAAGACAAAATAGTTTGGAGTATTTGGATGTTGTCGTGTTTAGTTGCCTGATGGTTGTAGGGATGAAGCTGTTCCTGAACCTGGACGTTACAGTTTTCAGGCTCCTTTCTCTTTTTCCCATTGGTAGGAGTGAAATGAGAGAGCGGCGAGAGTTCTGTGGGTCTCTGATGATGCTGGCTGCCATTTTATAGAACCTTTCGATGGTGGGGAGGTCAGTACCCATGGTGAAATGACCAGTCACCATTTGTTGAACAACTTTTTGTTCCTGGTCGTTTGAGTTGCCAAAACCCGGCATTGATGGAACCAGTCAATATGATCTCTACTGGACACCTGTAGAAGTTAAAGAGAGTATTTGTTGACATATTGAATCTCCTCAATCTTCTAAGGAAGTAGGGGCTTTCTTTATGGATCAATGTGCTGAGTCTAGGACAGATCTTCAGAGATATGCACGCTCAGGAATTTGAAACTTTTGACTCTCTCCTCCACCGTCCCATCGATGAAGACAGGTGTGAGGGTCTTTATTCTTCCTCTCACAGAGTCCACAATCAGCTCCTTGGTCTTACTGAGAGAAAGAAACCTAGAAACATAGAAAATAGGTGCAGGAGTAGGCCATTCGGCCCTTCGAGCCTGCACCGCTATTCAATATGATCATGGCTGATCATCCAACTCAGTATCCTGTACCTGCCTTCTCTCCATACCCCCTGATCCCTTTAGCCACACGGGCCACATCCAACTCCCTCTTAAATATAGCCAATGAACTGGCCTCAACTGCCTTCTGTGGCAGAGAATTCCAGAGATTCACTACTCTCTGTGTAAAAAATGTTTTTCTCATCTCGGTCCTAAAAGACTTCCCCCTTATCCTTAAACTGTGACCCCTTGTTCTGGACTTCCCCAACATCGGGAATAACCTACCTGCATCTAGCCTGTCCAACCCCTTAAGAATTTTGTAAGTTTCTATAAGATCCCCAAATCTTCTAAATTCTAGCGAGTACAAGCCGAGTCTATCCAGTCTTTCTTCATATGAAAGTCCTGACATCCCAGGAATCAGTCTGGTGAACCTTCTCTGTACTCCCTCTATGGCAAGAATGTATTTCCTCAGATTAGGAGACCAAAACTGTGCGCAATACTCCAGGTGTGGTCTCACCAAGACCCTGTACAACTGCAGTAGAACCTCCCTGCTCTTATACTCAAATCCTTTTGCTGTGAATGCTAACATATCATTCACTTTCTTCACTGCCTGCTGCACCTGCATGCCTACTTTCAATGACAGGTGTACCATGACACCCCGGTCTCGTTGCATCTCCCCTTTCCCTAATCGGCCACCATTCAGATAACAGTCTACTTTCCTGTTTTTGCCACCAAAGTGGATAACCTCACATTTATCCACATTATACTGCATCTGCCATGCATTTGCCCACTCACCCAACCTATCCAAGTCACCTTGCAGCCTCCTAGCATCCTCCTCACAGCTATCACTGCCCCCCAGCTTCGTGTCATCAGCAAACTTGGAGATGTTGCATTTAATTCCCTCATCCAAATCATTAATATATATTGTAAATAGCTGGGGTCCCAGCACTGAGCCTTGCGGTACCCCGCTAGTCACTGCCTGCCATTCTGAAAAGGACCCGTTTACTCCTACTCTTTGCTTCCTGTCTGCCAGCCAGTTCTCTATCCACATCAATACTGAACCCCCAATACCATGTGCTTTAAGTTTGCATACTAATCTCTTATGTGGGACCTTGTTGAAAGCCTTCTGAAAGTCCAGATATAACACATCCACTGGTTCTCCCTTATCCACTACTAGTTACATCCTCGAAAATTCTATAAGATTCGTCAGACATGATTTACCTTTTATAAATCCATGCTGACATTGTCCAATGAATTCACCACTTTCCAAATGTGCTGCTATCCCATCTATAATAACTGACTCTAGCATTTTCCCCACTACCGATGTTAGACTAATTGGTCTGTAATTCCCCGTTTTCTCTCCCTCCCTTTTTAAAAAGTGGGGTTACATTAGCTACACTCCAATCCTCAGGAATTACACCAGAATCTAAAGAGTTTTGAAAAATTATCACTAATGCATCCACTATTTCTATTTCACTAAAGGCTGTTCTGACACCATTTGATCAGTTGGTCGATCTTCCTCCTATTCTCTGACAGTTTCATCTGTAATTTGTCCAACAAATATTCTCCCTTCTTTTGCAGGTTTTCTACTATTATTCAGATGTTTTGTGTTTTCATCGGTGAAAACAGATACAAAATCTTTATTCAATTGGTCTGTCTTATACTTTATTTATACGATGAATTCCCTCGCCCTATTGTTTTTGTAGAAGCAGTGCCACTCTCTTGCCATTTGCAAATATAAAATAAAACACCCACTTTCTTCAGCCTCAACTAGTTTACTTTCACAATCCATTTGCTTTTATTTTATATTTGTCTTTTGCTCAAGACCTCGTTGAAAAATTGTGCATATCTATCCATGTCATTTGTGATTTATATTGGTACAGGCACGCCCTAAACTGCTTTCCTCCCAAGGAAAGAGATTCTGACCGCCCACGTGTTTATATCCCTCGGAATTTTATATCCATGTGTCAGATCTCCCCTCATCCTCCAGGAATTCCAGGGAAAACAATCCATGTGTATCCAACCATACTGTAAGAAGATAGACACAAAATTTACTGCAGCATCTTTGGAGAGAAGGAATGGGTGACTTTTCGGGTCGAGATCCTTCTTCAGATTCCAGAGATGCTGCCTGTCCCACTGAGTTGCTCCAGCTTTTTGTGTCTATCTTCCCACAGTATGGTTGGATACACTTGAATTGTTTTCTCCAGCTTTTTGCGTCTATCTTCGGTTTAAACCAGCATCTGCAGTTCCTTCTAACATATGCTGTCGGAAGATTGTGATTAAGATTGAGAGCATGCTGGAAAGGTTCAGAACAGTGTTGCCAGGAGTCAAGTGATTACGGGGAGAGATTGGGACTGTCTTCCCCTGAGCAAAGGAGGCTGAAGGATGACCTCAGAGATTTATAAAATTATGAAGAATATTGATAATCACAGTTTTGTTTTCCCAGGGTCAAACTAGAGGGTATATGTTTAAGGTGAGAAGGATTAAGGAAATCTAAGGGGTAATGTGTTTTGCATGAAGGGTACTTTTTATCTGGACAGAGCTGCGACTGGAGGTGTTGGAGGCAGGAACATTTACATAGAACATAGAAAGTAAAACAGTACCTCACAAGAACGGGCCCTTCACAATGTTTGTGCTGACCATGATGGCAAGTTGAACTGAACTTATCTGCCTGTACATGATTCACATCCCTCTAATCCAGTGGTTCTTAACCTGGGGGTCATGACCCCCATGGGGGTCGTTTGGGCTTTTTCAGGGGGTCATGAAGGGGTTGTAAATAGCATCAATTCGTTGAGCCCATTTTTAGGTACATACCACACACAGTATTTTGTTTGCGTACGAGCGTACGTATACACAGGGCTTATGAGAGGGGGGTGCAGGGGGTACATTGTACCCGGGCCCGGAGTCCAAAAGGGGGCCTGGGAATTTCCTGAAATCTTAGAAAAAGTTTGCATATATTTTGTGAAGACTAGCATTCACATTTTGTTTGAGCCTACATAGTTTTATATACAGTAATTCGTAGAAATTGTGATCCATAATAAAGCAGGGAATTTTAACTGGCGGTGTGCGGGTAACCTGATTAAAAGAGGGGGAAGGGGAAGACCCATCACTATTGATGGGTCTTCCCAGGGGGGGGGGGGGTGGAAAGCATTGGGACCCAGCAGAGTCAGACCATGTGCTGTCTGCATGATGGAGGTTGTGGGCCTCGTGCTGCGCCTGGAACTCTGGTGAGGTGACGGCTCTGGCCGCCGGTAGAGAAGCGAGGGTCGGCGGAGTAGCTAGTGGAGGTCCTTGTTGAGCTGGAGTAGAGATACAGGCAGCAGCATCGTTGGCTTTCTGAAGACAATGAAGGTTGGCGACATTGGCTGCGGTGGCCCTGCCCGGGTGTGGGTGTGTGGGGATGTGTGTGAGTGGGTGTGAGTGGCTGTGGTTGTGGGTGTGTGGGTGTGGGTGGCTGTGGGTGTGGGTGTGTGGGTGTGGGTGGGTGTGTGCGTGTGAGTGGATGTCTGTGAGTGGATGTGTGTGAGTGGGTGTATGTGAGTGTGTGTGTGTGTGTGTGTGTGTGTGTGTGTATGTGTGTGTGTGTGTGTGTGTGTGTGTGTGTGTGTGTGTGTGTGTGTGTGTGTGTGTGTGTGTGGGTGTGTGTGTGTGTGTGTGTGTGTGAATGTGTGAATGTGTGAGTGGGTGTTTGTGAGTGGGTGTGTGTGAGTGGATGTGTGTGAGTGGGGGTGTGTGTGTGTGTGTGGATGAGTGGGTGGGTGTGGGTCTGCGGGTGTGGGTGGGTGTGTGTGAGTGTGTGGGGGTGTGGGTGAGTGGGTGTGGGAGAGTGGGTGTGGGTGAGTGGGTGTGGATGTGTGTGTCGGGGGGGGAGTGTGAGTGGGTGTATGTGAGTGGGTGAGTGAATGTGTGTCTGAGTGTGTGTTAGTGGGAGGGTGAATTTTGTAAATGCAGTTAAAACCATTAGATCTGTTGAACTTGTTAACAGAGTATAGACTAGGTGACCTATTTACAAATGTTTGTGTTAGCTTAAGAATACTATTAACAATTCCAGCAATAGTAGCTTCTGCAGAGAGGTCATTTAACAAACTCAAGCTGATTAAGAAATATAAAAGGTCTACAATGTCCCAGGAACATCTTGTGGATTTGGCCAAGCTAAGTATTCAAAGTCAAAGTCAATTTTATTCATCACATACACCCGAAGGTGCAGTGAAATGAATTTTCCAGCTGTGATACACTTAAAAAGAACACACAATACACAATAAAATTTAACACAAACATCCACCACAGCATTCTTCACTGTGGTGGAAGGCAACAAGGTTCAGCCAGTCCTCCTCCTTTGTTCACCCGTGGTCGGGGCCATAACCAATCAATCAATCAATCAACCTTTATTGTCATCTTGCAAAGCAACAGTTGTACAGTGCAAAATGAGAAAACGTTTCCCAGAGAATACCGGAGCATCGCACATGAAACTTAAAACATTTCACACATAATAACAGTTAAAAAAATCCAGTCCCTGATGAAACAGTATAAATAGTTTAAAGCAGGTAAAACAGCAACATTAAAATACAGTAAAAATAATCATTAAAATGTCCTTCATAGTCACTGCTACGGATGGTCCGATGTACGGGCCCTCTCGCCTGGATGATCCAAACTCCGACGTCAGGATGGACAAACACACTCCGCAGCTTGGAGGTCCCGACTCGGCATTTTCCTACCGGAGACGGCGGCTTCAGGATGTTATAGGCCGCAGGCGGGCGGTCAGAGCTCTTCTCTGGCGATCCCCGGTGAGGGATCCCGGGCTCCGGATGGTAAGTCAACACCACGCCCGCAGCTAGAAGCTCCGCAGACCACAGCCCCATGATGTCACCATATTGAATCAATAGTATTGAATCAAACATTGCCAGAACAATAAGTTTTCATGCTGTGATTCAAATTTTTTTTTCCAAAAAAGGCCATGAAAGCTCTTTATTTAAAGTAAATTCTAAGCCTATCTACCTTCTTTCACTAATAATTATGTCTTCTGATGATCTGATCTGCATTGAAATAGAAAAGGATGTTTCAATGTGAATTCTTTCTCATCTGTATTGTAGCATAAACAAAGATGTTCAAACCAAATGTGCTTCCTGATCCTTTTATTTTATTTATATTTATTTATATTTATCATGGATGGAGTATAGGAGCATAAGGCCTCAAATGCAGAAAATCAACAGAGTGCTCCATTCAACCCTTCTCTCATCTTCCGTACACCTTTTTGCCTTTCAGCTCATGGCATAAAACCGTAGCGTAGTGGATACAACCAGGATGGCTAATGGAGAAGGGAAGGGGACCTGAAAGAAACTTTGTACCCACTGATAAAATTCCTCTGAGGCCCTGCATGTACACACATGAACTCTGTGTGTTGTGAACCATGTCTTCCAAGACGCGCATGTATAGTGAAGCATTTCTCAAGTTCAGCTTCACAAGCATTGTTCAAAAATCCGTGGTCAAGCCACAATGTGCCACGAGTGCATGAAGCCCAGCAAACTGAAGATCCATTTGGAGTCTTGTCATAGCGACCTGGTGCGAAGGGCGTGAATTATTTCAAACAAAAAGAAACTGCACTCAAGGGGTCCCGCGGTGATTCGACTGGTCACTGCGCTCATCAAAATGAAATGGCGTTGGTGGCTTCATACCGGATTGCCTTCATACCATCTGACAATTAGTGAAGCCATCAAATGTTACTTCCCCGGACTGGACGACCGCTCTCGTGAGCAGTGGATCATCCGACCCTTTTCCATTGAAGACGGTGCCATCAGCGATACTGACATGACTGCGAAGGTTGAATTTTACCGAATTGAAGATGCGCAGCTCAAGAGTGACTTCATGGAACAAGAGCTTGCCACGTTTTGGCTGAAAGTGAAGGACTGTCCTGTTCTTTCAAAGATGGCCCTGACCCTATTGGTCCAGTCCCCCTCAACCTATCGCTGTGAGGCTGGATTCTCAACCATGGTAACTCTGAAAGCGAAGGTTTGCAATAGGCTTGTGATCGACGCTGACATAAGGTGCTGCCTGTCAAGCATTCGTCCTTTTTTGTTTGCCTGATGGTTGCAAAGCAATTTCAGCTATCTCATTGACTGAGCATTGGCAGACATGTTTTAATAAATCGGGCAGTTTTTTTTTCAATTTTTGTTTCGGTGGTCACGGTAGTGACCAAGAATGTCTGATGGCAATGTGGGACCAAAAACGTTAAGAGCCACTGCTCTAATCCCTGCTCCGTCATGTGCCTATCTAAAAGTATCTTTAACACCACTATTATATCTGCCTCCACCTCCACCCCAATCAATGCATTCCAAGTCCCTATTACTCGCTGTGTAAAACATTTGCTCCGCACATCTCCATTAAACTTTCCCCTCCCACCTTATAGCTATGTGCTTTGGTGTTGGATATTTCCAACCTGGGAAAAAAAAACTTTCTGACTGCCTACCTTATCGATGCCTCTCATCATTTTACATATTTCTACCAAGTTTCCCCTCAACCTCTGACATTCCAGAGGTTGAGGGGAAACAATCCAAGTCTATCCAACCATTCTCTGTTGCTGAAACCTTCTGACCCAGCCAGCATTCTGGTAAACTTCCTCTGCTCCCCCCTCCAAAGTCTTCACGTCTTTCCTGTAATGGGGCAACCAGACGAACACTCCAATATCTCCCTATTGTCTCTCTCCGGACCGAGATGAGAAAAACCGAGATTTCACACTGAGAGTGGTGAATCTCTGGAATTCTCTGCCACAGAAAGTAGTTGAGGCCAGTTCATTGGCTATATTTAAGAGGGAGTTAGATGTGGCCCTTGTGGCTAAAGGGATCAGGGGGTCTGGAGAGAAGGCAGATACAGGATACTGAGTTGGATGATCAGCCATGATCATATTGAATGGCGGTGCAGGCTCGAAGGGCAGAATGGCCTACTCCTGCACCTATTTTCTATGTTTCTATGTAATAGGGCAACCAGACTAACACTATAATATCTCCCTATTGCAGCTGAACTGTATGACTTAATTGTCGAGTAACATAAATATCATACCTTGTTGTTTGAGTCCATTAATTTGTATCCTTGTTAGAATAATATCTACCCTTGAGTGTTGTGTGCCTCTTTCCCAATCTCCTTGAAACAAAGTTTTGCTCCACCTTGTAATAATTACAGTTTCTAACGGCATTATCTTTAAACCAATAACAGGAAGAAAATACTATCAGTCAACAACATCATAAAATATTCATTCCTAAGTGTCAGCTAGAAAAGTAGTCGTCCATTTTTGTAAGCTGTGGCATCAATCACTGTGTGCAATACTGATTGAGCATTATATTCTCCAAACATTTATACCGGTAGAAATTAACAAAAGTGGAAAAATAAAACATCAGGATAATATTCCGAATAGATGCCAATATATTCTGTGTGAGAATATATATCAACATTTTTAATGAACTCCACAAGGACACAAAACTAAGTCGTCTGAAAATGCATGGATATAACTCCCTACTAACACCACAGCACTTATTTTCTTTAAATAGTTCTCCTTCTTATCTTTGTGAAGGTAATGCTTACTAAATTGGGAGAATGGGATTTTCTTGATCTTGTGTATAAATTCAGAAAAAATGCATTGATGGATATTTATATTTGGTCGTGCAAGTTCCACTTATATTCATCAGACCGGATGAAAGCCCGAATAGTGAAAAGCCTAGATGGAGTGAATGTGGAGAGGATGGGAGAGTCTAGGACCAGAGGCTGCAGCCTCAGAATAAAAGCATGTATCATTAGAAAGTAGATGAGGAAGAATTTCATTAATCAGAGGGTGGAGATTCTGTGGAATTCATTGCTGCTGATGGCTGTGGAGGCTATCAATGGATATTTTTAAGTTGGAGATTGACAGATTCTTGATTAGCAAGGGTGTCAGAGGTTATGCGGAGCAGGCAGGAGAATGGGGTTGGGAGGAAACGATAGATCAGCCATGATTGAATGGTGGAGTATACCTGATGGGCGGAATGGCCTCATTCTGCTCCCAGAACTTATGAACTATTGAAAGACTGGAAGGCCTGCATAGCAATTTCAGGCAGGTATTGAAATGTAACATTTGTTTAACTTTTTCAATAACTAAACTCAATCATCAGATTATGCACTATGGCAATTTCATTTCTACCAGCATCTGACATGGTGCAAATTAGTTTTCCGTTCCATAGGGGTGGGTGACTCCATTGTCCGAGGAGCAGACAGGAGATTCTGTGGTGGCAGACGAAACACAAGGATGGTCTGTTGCCTCCCTGATGCCAGGGTTCAAGATGTCACGAGCCAAATTCAGAAAATGCTCGAGAGGGAAGGTGAATAGCCGGCAGTAGTTGTGCATGTAGGCACAAACGACATCGGGAAGAAGAGGAAGGAGGTTCTGCAACGTGAGTTCAGAGAGGTAGAAAGAAGACTGAAAAGCAGGACTTCTACGGTGGTTATCTCTGGATTGCTTCCAGTACCTCGTGCTAATGAGGACAGGAACAGAGAGATAGGGGATCTGAATGTGTAAATTAGAGGTGTCAGTGTTACAGTTGAATAAAGGGGACTATGGAGGCATGAGGGAGGAGCTGGCCAAAGTTGACTGGAAAGATACCCTAGCAGGGATGACAGTGGAACAACAATGGCAGGTATTTCTGGGAATAATACAGAAGGTGCGACCGTGGCTGACAAGGGATGTCAGGGACAGTATAAAATAATAGAGAAGCAGTACAACGTAGCAAAGATGAGCGGGAAGCAAGAGGATTGGGTAATGTTTAAAGAACAACAGAAGATAACTAAAAAGGCAATACAGGGAGAAAAGATGAGGTATGAAGGTGAGGTAGCCAAGAATATAAAGGAGGATAGTAAAAGCTTCTTTAGGTATGTGAAGAGGAAAAATTAGTTCAGACAAAAGTTGGACCCTTGAAGTCTGAAAAAGGTCAATTTATTATGGGGAACAAGGAAATGGCAGATGAGTTGAACAGGTACTTTGGATCTGTCTTACTAAGGAGGACACAAACAATCTTCCTGATATACTAGTGGCCAGAGGATCTGGGGTGACGGAGGAACTGAAGGAAATCCACATTAGGCAGGAAATGGTGTTGGGTAGACTGATGGGACTGAAGGCTGATAAATCCCCAGGGCCTAATGGTCTGCATACCAGGGAATTTAAGGAAGTGGCTCTAGATGCATTGGTGATAATTTTCCAATGTTCTATAGATTCAGGATCAGTTCCTGTGGGTTGGAGGGTAGCTAATGTTATCCCACTTTTTTTAAAAGGCGGGAGAGAGTAAACAGGGAATTATAGACCAGTTAGCCTGACATCGGCGGTGGGGAAGTTGCTGGAGTCAATTATAAAAGATGCAATAGCGGCACATTTGGATAGCAGTAACAGGATCGGTCTGAGTCAGCATGGTTTTAGGAAGAGGAACTCATGCTTGACTAATCTTCTGGAATTTTTTGAGGATGTAACTAGGAAAATGGACAAGGCAGAACCAGTGGATGTAGTGTACCTGGACTTTCAGAAAGCATTTGATAAGGTCCCAAGTAGGAGGTTAGTGGGCAAAATTAGGGCACATGGTATTGGGGGTAGAGTGCTGACATGGATAGAGAAGTGGTTGGCAGACAGGAAACAAAGAGTAGGGATTAATGGGTCCCTTTCAGAAAGGCAGGCAGTGACTAGTGGGGTACCGCAAGGCTCGGTGATGGGACCACAGCTATTTACGATATACAACAATGATTTAGATGAAGGAATTCAAAGTAACATTAGCAAATTTGCGGATGACACAAAGCTGGGTGGCAGTGTGAACTGTGAGGAGGATGCTATGAGAATGCAGTGTGACTTGGACAGGTTGGGTGAGTGGGCAGATGCATGGCAGATGCAGTTTAATGTGGATAAATGTGAGGTTATCCACTTTGGTAGCAAAAACAGGAAGGCAAATTATTGTCTAAATAGTGTCAAGTTGGGAAAAGTGGAAGTACAATGGGATCTGGGGGTTCTTGTACATCAGTCAATGAAAGTAAGCATGCAGGTACAGCAGGCAGTGAAGAAAGCGAATAGCATATTGGCCTTTATAACAAGAGGAGTTGACTATAGGAGCAAAGACGTCCTTCTGCAGTTGTATAGGGCCCAAGTGAGACCACATCTGGAGTATTGTGTTCAGTTTTGGTCCCCTAATTTGAGGAAGGATATTCTTGCTATTGCGGGAGTGCAGCGTAGGTTTACGAGGTTATTTCCCGGGATGGCGGGACTGTCATATGCTGAGAGAATGGAGCGGCTGGGCTTGTATACTCTGGAGTTTAGAAGGATGAGAGGCAAACTTATTGAAACATATAAGACTATTAAGGGTTTGGACAAGCTAGAGGCAGGAAACATGTTCCCGATGTTGGGGGAGTCCAGAACCAGGGGCCACAGTTTAAGAATAAGGAGCAAGCCATTTAGAGACGAGGAAACACTTTTTCTCATAGAGAGTTGTGAGTCTGTGGAATTCTCTGCCTCAGAGTGCGGTGGAGCCCGGTTCTCTGGATACTTTCAAGAGAGAGCTAGATACAGCTCTTAAAGATAGTGGAGTCAGGGGATATGGGAGAAGGCAGGAACGGGGTATTGATTGGGTATGATCAGCCATGGTCACATTGAATGGCGATGCTGGCTTGAAGGGCCGAATGGCCTACTCCTGCACCTATTGTCTATTGTCTATTGTTCTTCCTTTATTCCAAGAGCACTAAATATCCCTGAATGCTTCCTGACTTTCTTCAGTTGCTCTCCTATAAAATTCAACCCAGATGCTGACGTGCTTTATAAACCTTGATCATTTCACCTCAACTAAAACTGTATATACTTTATGCAAACAAAAATGTTTTGTTTAAGTTGGCGAAATGTAGAAATGTACAACACTTGGATACAGCCACAGTGAAAGCCCTATATTAAGATCTCCTTTGAAAGAAAAATATCAGCCCTCTGAAGAAAGATACAGAAAAAATTCTCTAAGATGGTAGCAGTGAATTAAACACATTTTGCTAAGTAGAATGTTTTTACATTAGAATAAGAAGTGCTCAGATGAAATCCGCTTATAAAAATTCAAAATATGAAGGTTTTGGTAAAGTAAATTGGAAAATAACCACCAATTTTCACTAAGTTTTTGAACGATGCATGAATGTAGAAAATTGCAAGATGAACAGTGGAACAAACTGCAGGTCAAATAGAAAGGTTCTGTCAGAAACAGAGATGAAGAGAGAATACATAATGGGTGTTAAAATGGCAATGGATAATTGTTTAAATAGAATATGGGAAAAGACTTGTAATGAACTTTTACCATGTAACAGAATATAGAACATAGAACACTGCAGCACAAGAACAGGCTCTTTGTCCAACAATGTCTGTGCCAAACATGATGCCAAGACCATCACTTATCAACCTGCACATAAACAAAATCCCTATGTTCCCTACATGTCCATACGTCTATCCAAAAGTTGTTCAAATGCCACTAACATATATGCTTCAGCCGTCACCTCCAGCACCTGTGGAACAAACATTCCCCGTGTATCTCCTTTAAACGTTGCCCTTCTCACCTTAAAGTTATGCCTTCTAGTATTTGATTTTTTTCTCATCCTGGGAAAAAGGCTCTGATCGTTTGCTCTATCCATGCCTCTCCTGACTTTATTTACTTCCATCAGGTCTTCCATCAACCACCGGTATTCCAGAGAAAACAATCCAAGGCTATTCTACAATTATATGAGAATGAATTTCACTAGCTTCAGCTGGTGTAGAACATCCCTGGGCTCTATAAAACATGGAGTAAGGTGTAGTTACAAAATAAATTGGAAGAACTCCATGAGAAATCAATCTATGTGATTCTGTAGAAGCAGTTTGAAGATTTGCAGATAAAGTTAAAAGGTGTACAATTTTTATTGATGATATACTACCTTGGTTAGCATGGGTGAGTTGGGCCAAATGGCCTTTTTCATGCTATATAACTCTCTGACTAAGATGCGTGATTTGCTTTGGATTTCTGGCAGTACATGGCAAAAAAGCCATCATTAAATTCAAACAATTTAAAAAATGGCTCAGCGCAAATCTGCACCGTAGGAAATTAAAGATAAATGACCACACGTAGCTTAAGTTAGCGATTCAGACCAAGAGAGGAAAGAGAATAAAATTAAACTGATTCTTAGAAATTATAAGATAAAGATAAAGTAAAGATAAAGTTTCCTTTATTGTCATTCAAACTTTTAGTTTGACCTTGCAGTCATGACAGAGAATAAAATAACAGAACACACAATGATCACAGTTTAACATCCACCACAGTGAGTCTGCCAGGCACCTCCTCACTGTGATGGAAGGCAAAAGTCTTAAAGTCTTTATCTCTTCCTTCCTTGTTCTCCCTCTGCGTTGAGGCAATCCAGGCTTCTGATGTTGGGCTCCCCGCCGGGTGATGGTAAGTTCCGTGGCCAAATCCGAGCACCGCGAACGGGCCGGTTCAAACTCCACGGCCTGGGGCGGACGAAGCAGCCACCCTCCAGTCTAGCGGACGAAGCTGTTGTTTCGGGAGCTCCGGAGAATCGGTCGCCAACCTGGGACTTGCGAGCTCCCGATGCTGTCGTCCACTGGGCCCGTGGCCAAAGCCTCCGAGCCTCCGAAGTCAGGCCACCGCCGCAGTGCCACCACAGCCCCGAAGTCAGCCAGCTTCGCGATGGTGAGTCCTGGCTCTGCCTCTGGAGCCTCGAGGTCAGTCCCAGTTGGAGGCCGCCAGCTCCGCAATTAGGCCTCAGCGCAGACGGAGACGGAGACAGGGATATGGCAAAGAAAAAGTCGCATCCCCCCCGAACGAAGAGACTAAAGCAAATTTCCCAACCCCCCCACACATACACAATTAAAAATAAACTAAAACGTACGTCCAACAAGACAAAAGAAAACAAAAACAAAAGGAAAAGACAGATGGACTGCAGGCGAGCCGCAGCTGCATGGCAGCACTGCCACTTCCTGAAATTATATTTCAGAACTGCATTTGATTGTTACAATTCTTGTCAATTGTTCAATAGCTATCACTTTCAAATATAAATAAAATCCATCGAGTAGGTTTGCTTGAGCAAACTTTAAGTTCTGAAACTAACATGAGTGAAAATGAAGTGATTAACTTCCTATTATTCTTGTAGAAACATATAAAATTCTTAAGGGATTGGACAGGCTAGATGCAGGAAAAAATTTCCTGATGTTGGGGTAACCAGAACCAGGGGTCACAGTTTAAGAATAAGGGGTGGGTCATTTAGGGCTGTGATGAGGAAAAGTGTTTTGACCAGAGGCTTGTGAATCTGTGGAAGTCTCTGCCATAGAATGCAGTGGAGGCCATTCACTGGATGTATTCAAGAGAGAGTTTGATATAACCCTTAGGGCCAATGGAATCAAAGGATATGGGGAGAAAGCAGGAACGGGGTACTGATTCTGGATGATCAGCCATGATCATATTGAATGGCCTACTCCTGCACCTACTTTCTATGTTTCTATGTTTCTATTAATATCTTAACTAAATGCATTCTATGCAACCAGAAAAGGCATACAATTTCCCTCGTGGATATTATAAAATGTCTGCAGTGTGTTTCCTTGCCAAATAACCATAGAATCATTTGTGTCTTTCATTATCACTTCCGACCTTACAGAAAACTGGAGAAAACTGACATGGCAATTAAAATTCTGGGAGCAAGTAAATTAGGAATAATTTTCTAATCCTCTGTCTTCAAAACAAGATTTTATAAGGTTCTGTTATGTCCTTAAGAAAGTAATTCAGTGTGAATTAATGATTAGTTTAAGTATCTTCTCTGGATAGCTGGAGCAAGCCTCCGTTTAAAATATAAGCCATTAATCCTGCACAACATGGTTTATTGGATGCAAGCATTGACCAGTGTCCAATTGCCGATGTGAGGACGTATATTGCGTGAAATACATATCTGAGTCCTTCTGCAAGGTCCAAAATATTAACCAACTGTGAAACACAGGGAGCTATCCTATGGAACGTTCCACATGTTTTATGCCAGTGTTGTGTGTGATGGTTTTGCAGAGAGTAAAGTGTTTAGTCTAGTTTAGTTTAGAGATACAGAACAGAAACAGGCCCTTCGGCCCATCGTGTCTGCACCGACCAGCAGTCCCCGCATACTACAATAGACAATAGGCAATAGACAATAGGTGCTGTAGTAGGCCATTCGGCCCTTCGAGCCAGCACCGCCATTCAATATTATCATGGCCGATCATCCACAATCAGTACCTCGTTCCTGCCTTCTCCCCATATCCCTTGACTGTGCTATCTTTAAGAGCTCCATCTAACTCTCTCTTGAAAGCATCCAGAGAATTGGCCTACACTACCTTGCACCTGCCCACTCACCCAACATGTCCAAGTCACCCTGCATTCTCATAGCATCCTCCTCACACTTCACACTTCACACTGCCACCAAGCGTTGTGTCATCTGCAAATTTGCTAATGCTATTTTTAATCCCTTCATCTCAATCATTAATGTATATTGTAAATAGCTGTGGTCCCAGCACCAAGCCTTGCGGTACCCCATTGGTCACTGCCTGCCATTCTGAAAGGGACCCGTTAATCCCTACTCTTGTTTCCTGTCTGCCAACCAAGTTTCTATCCATGTCAGTACCCTACCCCCAATACCATGTGCTCTAATTTTGCCCACTAATCTCCTATGTGGGGCCTTATCAAATGCTTTCTGAAAGTCCAGGGACACTACATCCTCTGGCTCTCCCTTGTCCATTTTCCTTGTTACATCTTAAAAAATTCCAGATGATTTGTCCAGCATTTCCCCTTCGTAAATCCACGCTGACATGGACCGATCCTGTTACTACCACTATCTATACACTAGGGGCAATTTACAATATTGCCAAAGCCAATTAACCTACAAACCTGTACATCATTGGAGTGTAGGAGGAAACCGGAGCTCCTGAAGAAAACGTGGAGAACGGACAAACTCCGTACAGCCAGCACCTGTAGTCAGGTTCGAACCCAGGTGTCTGGTGCTATAATGCAGCAACGCTAACGCTTCACCACCATGCCGCTCCAAGTTGTAAACTTAAAGGGTGCCCTTATGGATAACATTTGTTAAAAACAGAACCAAATACAAATATTAAGATGTAGCAAAATGAGAAAATATGATTCACATTCCTCTCTTATAAAGAATCACCTAGACAAGCTGCTACTAATCACGATTAAATCAAAAAACGTATTTCTCCCACATTTCATTCCTAATTCAATTCTTGGAGCAGTGGAATCAAGAATTAGACCAGGGCCCAAAAATTCCTGGCCTTAGCCTGTCAACAATGCTGCTTTGGATATTTTTTAAGGGTTGAAGTTTCAAGTTATTCCCCACAAGGTGAACAAAATGTGAGAACAAAACCAGGAATGAGAATTTGCAGTCTGAACATTATTGTGTCTTAAACCTGAAGTGTATTGATTGCCATTCGACCCAAAAGCAAAATGCATGTCCTCTTCAGCAATGGGAGCTGTGGGGCTCAACTTGAAACCAAATATTTAGTAATAACTTAAAATTAATTTAATTGTCAATTTTCATGTGGATCCCACCCTCTACTATTGCTTGGCTGTTCACTAGTGGGTGGCATGGTGGCGCAGCAATAGAGTTGCTGCCTTACAAGATTTGCAGTGCCAGAGACCCGGCTTTGATCCCAAATACAGATGCTGCCTCTACGGAGTTTGTAAGTTCTCCCCGTGACCGCGTGGGTTTTCTCCAAGATCTTCGGTTTCCTCCCACACTCCAAGGAAGTGCAGATTTGTAGGTTAATTGGCAGATATAAGTGAAATTGTCCCTTGTGCTCACTCGTTGGTCAGTGCTGACTCGGTGGACCGAAGGGCCTGTTTCCGCACTGTCAAGTCAAGTCAAGTTTATTTGTCACATACACATACGAGATGTGCAGTGAAATGAAAGTGGCAATGCTCGCGGACTTTTGTGCAAAAGACAAACAACCAAACAACCAAACAACTATAAACACAATCATAACACACATATTCTTTTACATAATAAATAATGGAAGGAAAAACGTTCAATAGAGTTAGTCCCTGGTGAGATAGGCGTTTACAGTCCGAATGGCCTCTGGGAAGAAACTCCTTCTCAACCTCTCCGTTCTCACCGTATGGCAACGGAGGCGTTTGCCTGACCGTAGCAGCTGGAACAGTCCGTCGCAGGGGTGGAAGGGGTCTCTCGTGATATTGTTGGCTCTGGAGTTGCACCTCCTGATGAATAGTTCCTGCAGGGGGGCAAGTGAAGTTCCCATAGTGCGTTCGGCCGAACGTACTACTCTCTGCAGAGCCTTCTTGTCCTTGGCAGAGCAATTCCCAAACCAGATGGTAATGTTCCCGGACAAGATGCTTTCCACCGCGGCTGCGTAGAAGCACTGGAGGATCCTCGGAGACACTCTGAATTTCCTCAATTGCCTGAGGTGGTAAAGGCGCTGCCTTGCCTTACTCACGAGTGCTGAGGCGTGTGATGCCCATGTCATATCCTCGGAGATGTGGACTCCCAGATATTTAAAACAGTTCACCCTATCCACAGGATCCCCATTTATCCTCAATGGAGTGTACGTCCTGGGATGATGTGCCCTCCTAAAGTCCATGATCAGCTCCTTCGTTTTTTTGATGTTCAAGAGGAGGCTGTTATCCTGGCACCAGAGTGCTAGACCATCCACCTCCTCCCGGTAGGCCTTCTCGTCGTTGTCTGAGATCAGGCCCACCACCACAGTGTCATCAGCAAACTTAATTATTGAGTTGGAGCTGAACCTAGCCACACAGTCATGTGTGTACAGGGAGTACAATAGGGGGCTGAGGACGCAACCCTGGGGCGATCCTGTGCTCAGGGTGAGGGACTTCGATGTATTCCCTCCCATCTTGACTACCTGGGGCCTGGCGGTGAGAAAGTCCAGGACCCAGGCACACAGGGAGGTGTTGAGCCCCAATTCCATTAGCTTCCCGGCCAGTCTGGTGGGGACTATCGTGTTGAAGGCTGAACTGTAGTCTATGAACAGCATCCTCACGTAGCCCCCTTCTGGCTGTCCAGATGGGAGAGAGCGGTGTGCAAGACCTGGGAGACCGCATCGTCCGTGGATCTGTTCGGACGGTATGCGAACTGCAACGGGTCCATGTTCTGAGGGAGGAAGGCGCAGATGTGTTTCTTCACCAGCCTCTCAAAGCATTTCATGACTACCGAGGTATGGGCCACCGGACGGTAGTCATTCAGACAGGCTGGGGAGGCATTTTTTGGTACCGGTACAATGATGGATTTTTTGAAGCAGGCAGGGACCACGGACTTGTCCAGGGAGAGGTTGAATAATGTAGTGAGCACTGGAGCTAGCTGCGTAGCACAGGACTTGAGTACTCGCCCCGAGATGCCATCGAGGCCTGCAGTTTTTCTCGTGTTCACCCATGTCAGAGCCCTCCTCACGTCGTGCTCGGACAGCGAGAATGTGTGCACATTCCTCCCTTCAGCTTCGGTAGCCAGCCCGCTGGCGGTATTGTCGATAGTCGGCAGACCTGGAGTGGTGTAGCCCCTCTCGAAACGAGCGTAAAAGGAGTTCAGGTCATCAGCTAGGGAGGTGCCGGCACTTGCGGATGAGGGAGGGGTGCTCCGGTAGTTGGTTACAATCCGTAGCCCCTGCCACAGGCTTCTGGTGTCCTGCTGCTCCATCTGTAACTCCATCCTGTCTCTGTACCTTCTCTTTGCGTCCTTCACCACCCTTCGCAGTCGGTAGGACTCTGCCATGTAGACGTCCATGTTTCCTGATGCCAGGCCCAAGTTGTAGGCAGCGGTGCGAGCATTCAGGGCCACATGAACAGACCTGTCTACCCAGGGTTTTTAGTTCGAAAGGTGCTTACCCTTACCGTGGGGACGATGTTGTCGGTTACTGTGGCGATGAAGTCCGTGACTGCTTCCGCGAACTCACTGACATCACTGGAACTTGCTTCGAACATATTCCAGTCGACATCACTCAGTGCATCTTGCAGCATGGCCTCTGACTGGTCGGACCACCGCTTTACGTCCCTCGTCTCTACCGCTTCCCGAACTGTATCTCTAAACTAAACTAAAGGGCCAGCCTCACTTGGCCATCATTTGCGCCTTATTTACGAGTCATATGAGAAATAGGTCGACGCGTCATGACACATGGGGTGCACGTGGGTGTTGCACGCATAGCGCATGGTGAGGCATGGAATCGCATGCGATGGCATTCCAGGATTTTGTGGTCTATCGAAATCCTTGTGCGCCACCTGCATGACTTATTGCGTACACACGCTGAGGCATTGGCTATGCACACTGACGCATTAGCATCGCACACTGGTGTCCCGACATCTCACGTGTATTGCATGGTGACGCATGGTTACGTCACTGTGCGTTGACATCTGTAACCATGCATCGCTGCATGCCGCAGGGTATTCTAATGACATCACGTGCACCAGACGGCTGTGCTGACGCGTGATTTGCGAGCGACGTCGCGCATCACGACGTGTTGACCTATTTTACATATGACTCATAAATGATGCGCAAATGACGGCCAAGTGGGACAGGACCTTAATCTATTTTCATTTTTGCTTTTGATTAATGAATCAATCAAAATGCATCCACAAATTTCACGACTGCCTGTTACAATTCTGCCATATCACCAAAATGACAAACACACCTGCACATCAAATAAAGTAATTAATAAATACCTCTTATATTTCCAATTTTTAATTTCCAGTCAATAAATGTCAAGCGACACACACTCGTGTTGCCAATCACATCATTGAACACTTTGTAAACTCCAAAATCATTTTTTTGTAAATGAAGGGTTCACATGTTAAAACTTTAAAACAGGCAGTTGAACTCATTCTTTCTGATGCCAATTCTTTGTTATAATGATCGGCCATATAATAAAGTTCTATTTAATCAGAAAGAAGAGAGTGCCAGGATGAATCAAACCCATAACATCGTACTTCCAGCCCACTGATGTATTTCCACATGGACAACTGGATGAATGGGAGGTTTATGAATGGCTGCACGTTTTGTCAACTTGTGGTTGTAATTGAGTCAGGGATTGAGAAAAACCTTCGATTTTTAAATATCCATTTTTTTTTTGGCCATTTAGCAGCTCATGTAAGTGTTGTGCTATGTAGGATGACTTCAAGGTGACGTTATTATTAAACAGTGCGGTACTACAAAATATATACTATTATTAAATAATTCAAACATGTTTCTCACTTATTTTCACCTAATGAAACACAAAATTAAAATTTGAGTGCAATTAATATGTTGAAATATGGCGGCCTATTAAAAACCAAATGCATCAGATAGTTTCTCTGAAGGATCTAGGGCTTGACCTTCTGTGTATACATTGACGAATTCATTAGAATTTACGGCACAGAAACAACTCAACCCTCCCCATTTTGCTGGAATTTATTCCCCGCATGTGGCTCTTGCCATCTTATTTTGTCCTTTTCACCATTGTCCATGTATTTTCTAACTTCCTGTTAAGTGCATTCAAACACTAGCTTTTCATCTTATCTCCACAAGAATCAAAACTCAGAGGAGCTCTTGGTTCCTCCATTAATTTCTTTTTAACTAGCAAATGTATTTCTCTTTTTCCCTCTCTCTCTTTCTTCAAAGCCGTTAGATTTAGTGACTCATCGTCAGTCCCTACAGGGGAGACTGAACCATTCAGTCAACTGGTGAGCATCTCATCTACACATCAGCCTACAAACAATAATAACTATTGAAGTGAGGTTCACTGCAGAGATAGCTGTTGCCAAGTGAGTGAGTAAGAGTGACAGAACCTGATTACATGACAAATCACCGGAAGAACAAAGTAAGAAATATCAGTGGGTGCAAAACAATTTGACGCCGCATTTCACTATTCTGTTTTTTCTTTGAGCTATCTGTGTATGAGTTTGAATCTTCAGGTCTTGTTAATTATCAAACTACAAGATTTAAACAGAGTGAACACTTTACATTAAGGCGTGGGATTTTTTTTCTGTTGCTCTCTTCTTTTCTGAATAGATTCATGGTCAGTAGCCAAATTCCAATAACAGCCATCTGAAGAAACAAATGTAATCATTGTGATGGAGCTCAGTTGTTCTCTCACTTTTCTCACAGCAGGAGGATGAGGGGTGATCTTAGACCATGTGATAGGAGTAGAATTAGGCCATTCTGCCCATCAAGTCTACTCCGCCATTCAATCATGGTTGATCTATCCCTCCTTCCCGCCTTCTCCCCATAACCCCTGATACCCATACTAATCAAGACCTGTTTCCTCGCTGTATGAGTCTATGATTCTATGACTTGGCAATCACAAACATGCACTAGGTCATTGAATACAGACTCAGAGTGAAAACGTTGGCTGCTTCTCACTCCAGTTGATTGAAATCAATTTAAGCACAATTATGAAATCAACAGATAGCAAGCTCAGTTTTCGAATCTTAATTTTCCCAATGTGTACAGTTCAATGGGACTGAATAGGTTACAAGGAAATAAGTGGGTAAATAGTTTAATGGGATTGTTCCCAGAGCTGGCATCTCAATAGGTCAAATGTCTTCTATTCATATTGAGAAATTTGTGACATGTGAAAATAATAATTTATAGATTGTAGTTTACTTGCTAATTGTCATTGGAACCTGTTAAATGACAGATTTTTTCAAATGAAACAGGCAAAATATATCAGCACAATTGAAAAATAATAGCATTTGAATGAAAAAAAAGGCACAAAGTGCTGGAGTAACTCAGCGGGTCAGGCAGCATCCCTTGGAAACATGAGAACATGTTCTCCAGGGATGCTGCCTGACCCACTGACTAACTCCATGCTGATGCTGCCTCACCCGCTGAGTTTCTCCAGCATTTTTGTCTACCTTCGATTTTCCTGCATCTGCAGTTCCTTCTTCAACACCAACTTACTCCAGCACTTTTTGTCCATTTTATTGGTAAAGAAGCATCTGCAGTTCCATGTTTCTACGAGAAAAACTCAGAATTGACTGACATACTTTGGAAGAAGCACATCATTCAGCTTCAGTCTGTCTTTTAAACAGATCAGTTAGTAATCCCTCAAGCTTCTATGATCAAGGGCATACATGAAAACACATCGAGGTCAGAGTTTGAAAATAGACTAGTCAGCCAACTGGTCAATCTTGGGATTTAGTTTAAACAAAAAAAAACCTGCTTTCACAACATTTCACCCTCTTTACTTCTCACCTAGCTCTGCTATCTGGTTTTAGATAGATTTTGCCTTAACCAATGTACTTTGGAAATGAATCCCACCTCTCCATAACAATTTGTGTGAAGAAACTGCTCCTGTACCCTATTAGAAATGGCTCATACTTAATATTGTGCACGTTAAGTTAATTCATTTTTAAATATTAGGTTTTTAAATGTCTTATGTGGTGAGACGTTGTCATGTGATATTTCATCTGATGTAGCAGGCTGTAAAATATCATGATGACTTCAATAGATGGAAGAAATGATTGCATTGAGACTAATGATGCCAAAACCTTTCAATAAATTTCAACAAATATCAGCTGTTAACAACAATTTAAAATGTAAAACAAATTCATCGAGTCATAGGGTTATAAAGCATGGAAACAAGCCCTTCATTCCAACTTGTCCACACCGGCCAACATATCCCATCTACACTGGTCCCACTTGCCTGAGTTTGGCCCATATCACTCAAAACTTGTCCTATCAATGTACCTGTTTAAATGCTTCTTAAACATTACAATAGTGCCTGCCTCAAGGTTCTCCTCCGGTAGCTGATTGCTTACACCCACCACCCTTTGTGTGAAAATGTTACCCCTCAGATTCATATTAAATCTTCACCATAAACCTATGTCCTCTGGTTCTTAATTCCCCAACTCTGGGTAAAAGACTCTGTGCGTCTACCTGATCTATATCTCTCATGATTTTATACACCTCTCCAGGGAATAGAATTCCAGCCTGCTCAACCTCTCCCTATAGCTTAGACCCTCAAATCCTGGTAACATCCTTGTAAATCTTCTCTGTACCCTTCCCAACTTACCAAAATATTTCCTGTAACATTGTGCCCAGAACTCTAAATAGATCCTCACCAATGACTTCACCAACATGACCTTCCAAATTCAATACCCAATATTCTAACTGATGAAGGTCAATGCGCCAAAATACTTTTATGACCACCCTATCTACTTTTGAGGAACTACGTACTTGCACTCCTAGATCCCTCTGCATTCAACTATCACTCTCTGTGTGATGCTGCCCATGTTAGACTTTCCAAAATGCAACACCTTACATTTCTCAGTATTAAATTCCATCAACCATTCCACAGTCCATCTGGCCAACCGATCAAGATGCTCCTGCATTTTTAACACCCATCTTCATTATCTACAATACCACATACTTTTGTATCATCTTCAAACTTACTAATTGTGCCACGTACATTCTCAACCAAGTCATTGATAAAGATGACAAACATTAATGGGCCCAGCACAGAACGCTGAGGCACACCACTAGTCACAGGCCTCCAGTCCAAGAAGCAACCTAGCACGATTACCCTCTTCCTTCTTCTATGAAGCCAATGTTCTATCCATTCAGATATATCTCCTTGGATCCCATGCGATCTAACCTTCCAGAGCAGGCTACCATATGGAACCTTGTGGAATGCTTTGCTGAAGTCCATATATACAACATCCACAGCTCTGCCCTCTTCAAAATTCACATTAGGCAGGAAATGGTGTTGGGTAGACTGATGGGACTGAAGGCTGATAAATCCCCAGGGCCGGATGGTCTGCATTCCAGGGTACTTAAGGAAGTGGCTCTAGAAATTGTGGACGCATTGGTGATAATTTTCCAATGCTCTATAGACTCAGGATCAATTCCTGTGGATTGGAGGGTAGCTAATGCTATCCCACTTTTTAAGAAAGGTGGGAGAGAGAATACAGGGAATTATAGACCAGTTAGCCTGACATCGGTGGTGGGGAAGATGTTGGAGTCAATTATAAAAGATGCAATAGTGGCACATTTGGATAGCAGTAACAGGATCGGTCCAAGTCAGCATGGATTTAATAAGGGGAAATCATGCTTGACTAATTTTCTGGAATTTTTTGAGGATGTAACTAGGAAAATGGACAAGGGAGAGCCAGTGGATGTCATGCACCTGGACGTTCAGAAAGCATTTGATAAGATCCCACATAGGAGAATCGTGTGCAAAATTAGAGCACATGGTATTGGGTGTAGGGTACTGACATGGATAAAAAATTGGTTGGCAGACATGAAACAAAGAGTAGGGATTAATGGGCCTCTTTCAGTGACTAGCAGGGTACCACAAGGCTCGATGCTGGGACTGCAGCTATTTACATTATATTAATGATTTAGATGAAGGTATTAAAAGTAACATTAGCAAATTTGCAGATGACACAAAGTTGGGTGACAGTGTGAATTGTGTGGAAGATGATATGAGAATGCAGGGTGACTTGGACAGGTTGGGTGAGTGGGCAGATGCAAGGCAGATGCAGTTTAATGTGCATAAATGTGAGGTTATCCACTTTGATGGCAAAAACAGGAAGGCAGATTATTATCTAAATGGTATCAAGTTGGCAAAAGGTGAAGTACAACGGGATCTGGGGGTCCTTGTTCATCAGTCACTGAAAGTAAGCATGCAGGTGTCGCAGGCAGTGAAGAAAGCGAATGGCATGTTGGCCTTCATAACAAGAGGAGTAGAGTATATGAGCAAAGAGGTCCTTCTGCAGTTGTACAGGGCCCTAGTGAGACAACACCTGGAGTATTGTGTGTAGTTTTGGTCTCCAAATTTGAGGATGGACATTCTTGCTATTGAGGGAATGCAGCATAGGGTCACCATGTTAATTCCCAGGATGGTAGTACTGAGATATGTTGATAGAATGGAGTGGCTGGGCTTGTACACTCTGGAATTTAGAAGGATGAGAGGGCATCTCATTAAAACATATAAGATTATTAAGGGTTTGGACAAGCTAGAGGCAGGAAACATGTTCCTGATATTGGGGGAGTCCAGAAACAGGGGCCACAGTTTAAGAATAAGAGGAATAAGAAGAATAAGAACAGAGATGAGGAAATACTTTTTCACACAGAGAAACATAGAAACATAGAAACATAGAAAATAGGTGCAGTAGTAGGCTATTCGGTCCTTCGAGCTTGCACCGTCATTCAATATGATCATGGCTGATCAATTGTGAGAATTGTGAGTCTGTGGAATTCTGTGCTTCAGAGGGCGGTGGAGGCTGGTTCTCTGGATGCTTTCATGGCAAAAGGATTTGAGTATAGGAGCAGGGAGGTTCTACTGCAGTTGTACAGGGTCTTGATGAGACCACACCTGGAGTATTGCATACAGTTTTGGTCTCCTAATCTGAGGAAAGACATTCTTGCCATAGAGGGAGTACAGAGAAGGTTCACCAGACTGATTCCTGGAATGTCAGGACTTTCATATGAAGAAAGACTGGATAGACTCGGTTTGTACTCGCTAGAATTTAGAAGTTTGAGGGGGGATCTTATAGAAACGTACAAAATTCTTAAGGGGTTGGACAGGCTAGATGCAGGAAGATTGTTCCCGATGTTGGGGAAGTCCAGAACAAGGGGTCACAGTTTAAGGATAAAGTGGAAATCTTTTAGGACCGAGATGAGGAAAACTTTTTTCACACAGAGAGTGGTGAATCTGTGGAATTCTCTCCCGCAGAAGGTAGTTGAGGCCAGTTCATTGGCTATATTTAAGAGGGAGTTAGATGTGGCCCTTGTGGCTAAAGGGATCAGGGGGTATGGAGAGAAGGCAGGTACAGGATACTGAGTTGGATGATCAGCCATGATCATATTGAATGGCGGTGCAGGCTCGAAGGGTCGAATGGCCTACTCCTGCACATATTTTCTATGTTTCTATGTTTCTATGTTTAAGAGAGAGTTAGATAGAGCTCTTAAAGATAGCTGAGTTAAGGATATGGGGATAAGGCAGGAACTGATCAGCCATGATCACATTGAATGGTGGTGCTGGCTTGAAGGGCCAGATGGCCTACTCCTGCACCTATTATCCATTGTCTATTGTCTATTGTCCTTTTTGATCAAGTTCAAAAATTTTAATCAGATACGTAAGACACAACCTCCCACATACAAAACTATGCTAACTCTCCCTAATCAGCCCTTGACATCTAAATGCATGTATATCCTATCCCTAAGAATACTGTCCAGTTACTCTCCAACTACAGATATTAAGCTCACTGGCCTATAGTTCCCAGCTTTTTCCCTGCAGCCCTTTTTGAATAGAGACACAAATTTCGCCACCCACCAGTCTTCCGGCACCTCGCCTGTATTTAATGACGACTCCTAATTAAAGTTATTGATGATGTAAATTGAAAGATTTTTATTTTGCTACAATTAGTGTTGTGGATGTTTAAAAGCATTTATTGATATATATTTGAAAATCTGTGGGTCAATTACCCATAGATCATGATAAATACTTGATTTAATCATGTAATTTATTTTTATAGTCATATATAAATATATCTGCAGCAATACCTATATCCAAAGGTTCCTCCTTTACAGATTTCATGCAATGGGCAGTTAATATGTTCCACCACAGAAAGTCAGTATGGATCAGCAGCAATTAAATACTTATTCAAAGTTTGACAATTTTTAAAGATTTCTATCCCTGATTTTCATGAAAAATAGAGTGTTGCCTACAATTTCAAGTTGTACGTGAACATATGTAGAAACATAGACAATAGGTGCAGGAGTCGGCCATTCACCCCTTCAAGCCAGCACTGCCATTCAATATGATCATGGCTGATCATCCGGAATCAGTACCCTGTTCCTGCTTTCTCACTATACCCCTTGATTCCATTAGCCCTAAAAGCTATATCTAACTCTCTCTTGAATACGTCCAGTGAATTGGCCTCCACTGCCTTCTGTGGCAGAGAATTCCATAGATTCACAACTTTCTTGCTGAAAAAGTTTTTCCTCATCTCAGTCCTAAATAGCATATCACTTATTCTCAAAGTCGAAGGATACCTCTGACAGGAGGGAAGCCACGTCGCAAAGATGAGCGTCAGAGGTTAAGGCCTGGATCTCGGGAGAGGATCAGCCAGAAGAACCGGTTACAGAAGAGGAACTGAAGACAATAGATCTCAGCCAAAGATTGGCTGTGAGATTTATTCAATAGTTACATGATTTATCTGAAGACTGAAGACATTATCACAGAATCGTCAGTAGAACAGCTTTTATAGTACTTCTGAATTTGAAAGCTAGAATGCTTTAATTTGAACAGCTTCTGTAAAAGTGATTTGAAAGCTAGTTTTGCTAGCTTGGAAAATAGCCAAGAAGCTTGTTTAATCAGTTCAGTCTGGAGAGATCTGAACTGATCTTGAGTCCTTGAGTTATTTCGAAGTCAAGATAAGACACATTCTTTTGGAACTTAAATCATTCTTAACTTCGAAAACATTTTTGATGTTGTCTGAAAGTCCAGTTTGTTATAGTTTCTTATCTAATGTTTTGTAACATTCTGCTCCGATGTTTATATACAAGATAAAGGAAATTGAAGAAGTCCTTGTTCGCCCAATTTAAAGATGGAGCAGGTGAGACAGAAGAACCACAAGGTGTCAGAGCAAAGGCTAAAGTATCTAGAAGATGAAGATGCAGATAAGGTCCAAGCTGCCTACCTGAAAGAAACCCAGAGGGAGAGAAACAAGTTATGGAAACAGGTTACCAAATCAATTGAAAAACAGAAGAAACTAATGGAATCAGATAAAAACACGAAGAAAGTGGAATCTAACCTGAGCCAACTACTTAACCTCTGTCATGAGGTTGGAGAGAAACAAAATGTACTGCGGAATTCACACCCATCTCAGGAAGAACGCGTTAGACACACCCAGTGGTGGGAAGAAAGGCTGAAGTTATTCAATGATTTCATGGATGAGGAGGAGGAGTGGTTATCTGAAATTATACCACAATTTACGTACTCAACAGTTGAAAGAGTTACACAACAAGGTGCTGAATAGAAGAGGAGGTTAAACCAGAAGATAATATCTCGAATGTATCTACACGAAGATCAAGACATAAATCTGGTTCTAGAGCCAGTTCGGCGTCAAGGGCCTCTGCTCAATTGGGAGTTGAAGCTGATCTAGTCGCTCTCTCAATAGAAGCGGATGCCTTGAAGAAGAAACATGAGATTGAGCAAGAAGAAGAACAGATAAAAGAAGAGATGAAGCGACAAGAAGAACAGATGACATAAGAGATGAGGCAACGGAAAGAACAGCTGGAACTAGACACAAAGATGGCGGTGGTCAAGTCAAAGAAGGAGATAATGGAAAGTGAGAGTTCAAGATGCAGCTCTAGAGCATCGGTTGCGATGAACTCTGGTTTGAGAAAAACTACTCCAAGTGAGTCAGCAGTTGGATCAATTCCACATCGAGGACCACTGGATTTCATGGCTTTGAACACCCATTGGAAGATGGGCAAAACTTCATTTCAGCAAATGGGTGCTAGACTGAAACAAACTACTTATGGGGCGTCTGTAGAGGCTCAGGACAAACCAACAGCTGAGTACGCTTTTCCAAGGCCTGTTACGCAGGGTCGAGCAAGCCAGTATGAGCCACAGAGGCCTGTCTATCATCTGTTGGCGCCAAGCCAAGGATATCAGGATGGATTATTTGCATTGGCGAATAGGCAAGCTGAATTCAACAAGCTCATAGCTCAACAAAATCTCTCTTTCACCCTACCACCAATAGAAATTCCTACATATGATGGTGATCCTTTGCGGTATGAAGCTTTCATAAGGGCATTGGATGAAGTAGTAGAAATGAAAATTACTGATGAAAAAGATCGTTTACGATTTCTGGTGCATGACACAAGCGGAAGTGCCATGGTACTTGTAGAAAGTTGTCAAAATGAGCCCTTCAGCCAAGGCTATAAAGAGGCAAGAAGGTTACTTAAAGAATGTTTTGGTAATGACCAGAGGATTGCTAACGCATACATGGAGAAGGCTCATGCTTGGAAAGATATCAAGCCAGAAGATGTGGATGCATTGAGTAATTATGCAATATTTCTTTGCAGCTCGATGAAAAATCTCGGCCACATAGAGGAAATGAATCTTGTTAGTAATACCAGAGCCATCATTAGTAAGCTGCTCAGAAGACTGAGAGAAATGTGGAGAGATGAAGCAGGCCAAATATTGGATAAGAAGAAGTGAGTAGCCATGCTACCAGACCTGGTGATTTCTTGGAAAAACTAGTGCGGTACATGTTAGAGCCACACCACAGGAAGTATTGAAGATCATAATGCCAATTGCAACTGTCAAAGGTTCTACCTTTACCAAAACTGAAGGAAGATCAGGACCTAAGGGAGGCAGTTTTGCTACCGTTATAATGCCTGTGGAAACGACAGGTGGAATGAAAGGAGATGTATCTACTATCAAGCAAAAAGGATTTTGTTTGTTATGTGATGAAGTTGGTCACACCATAAGATGGTGTCGAAGATTCAAGAAGAAGGAATATAAAGAAAGGTGGATTTCTTGAAAGAGAAGGGAATCTGTTTTGGATGTTTGAAAAAAAGGACACATGGTTAAGAGTCTGTGAGAGTCCTATAACTTGTGATAAGTGCAAGCAAAATCATCCTGAAGCATTTCACTCTGTAAAGAAGCCACCAGAGCAAATAGAAGAGAAGGAGCCGGAGGAAACAGAACAGAAGGAGAAGCCATCTACCAGTGATGCTGTCACCTCGCCTCAAGTAACTGCTCATATTGGGGCCGGGGTACAAGCCTGTATCTTCTCTATCTTACCAGATGAATACAGTGTTGGAAAAATATGCATTTTTGGATTAGGGAGGTTCGGCTACCTTTTGCACAGAAAGCTTGATGAGAAGGTTGGACATCACAGGAGAAGAGATTACGATTCGATTACATACCATGAATGAAGATAAAGAGTGCATGAGTCATTATATTACAAGTATGGAGATATCCAGTGTGGATGAAGATAATTGTATACCAATATCTGAAGTGTATATACATAAGGTCGTCAAAATATAACCAGACATGAAGACTTGAGACAATGGCCTTACCTGAAGGATGTCAAAATATCTAAAATAAATTCTGCTGTTGACCTACTTATCGGAACAAATGCTTTTAGGCATTGGAACCTATACAGATTGTGAGGAGCCAAGGTGCTGGACCGTTTGCTGAAAAAACCCTGATAGGATGGGTCATCTATGGCTCCTTAAGAAGGAACAACGAAAGCAGGAACGGGAAAACTACCCTTCCGCTGCTGTTAATCAAATATCTACTGGTAAATTAGAAAAGCTGTTGATGAAGCAATACAAACATGACTTCAATGAAAGCACCAGTAAGGAATCTGAAGAAATGTCCAGGGAAGATTTAAAGTTCTTGGCACTGACTCTCTCTCTCTCTCTCGTTGCCCATGGGCCCACCCTCCCTCCCTTCCACTCGGCGGCCAATCACAGTGCTTGCCCCATATCTCACACTGCCCCATATCTCTACTGTGAACCGCGCTGTGGTTGGCCATTGAGCGGAGGGGAGGGAGGGTTTGTAGGGAGTGGGGGGGGGGGGGGCAGTCGGTTTCTGCCACGGCTGGTCATGGTTTTGCCCAAAGATCATAGAGTGGAGCTCCGCTCTATGATCTTTGGTTTTCCCGCGCTCACTGTGCGCTTAATCTGAGATTGATCTGAAAAATATGCCTGCAGGCCAGATAATTTTGGGTTATGAAACTTATCTCACCAAAAAAGTGGAGGGACTGCAGCCCCCCCCCCTCCCCCGGTTCCGCGCCCCATGTGAGTAAATGTGAATCTCCGCTTTATGATCTTTGGGCAAAACCACGACCAGCCGCGGCGGAAGCCAACTGTCCCCCAAATCCTCCACTTGTCAGAACTGAACGAGGAGGAGGACACAAATGCAGGCTCAGACACAGGGCAGATCAGTCTTCGGCGTTTAATCGGTCCAAGTCAGTACACAGGTAGGCAAAACAGAGGCAACAGTACCATATAGGAGCAGGCAAGAACCAGTGGTCGAAAATACAGGCAAAGGTCGAGATCACAAGGTCACAAAATTTCGAGAGCTGGAACGAGGTGATACCAAGTAGCATACACCACGAACTGGCAATGGGAACTAAAACACAAAAGGCTTAAATACAGACTAGCAGGGGATAACGAGACACAGGTGAAACACATCAGGGCGTGGCTAACAGACTAGCAGGGGATAACGAGACACAGGTGAAACACATCAGGGCGTGGCCAACAATCACATGAGGATAAACGACCTGACAGGAAATGGGACCTGAAACAAGAGGAGATGTGAGACACCAAAATAAAACAAGAATGCAAACTCTAATACTAAAAACCAATAAGAAACAGAAACTAGATCAAACGCGAGACCTGACAGTACCCCCCCCCCCCTCCACGGCCGGCTCCTGACGGCCCAGGATCTTCAGGATGTTGGCGCCGATAGTCCCTGATAAGTTCCGGGTCGCATATGTTGCGAGCTGGCACCCAAGACCGCTCCTCAGGTCCATACCCCTCCCAATCCACAAGATACTGACAACCACGACCACGCCGGCGCATCCCCAGCAACCGGCTGACCGTAAACACTGGACCCCCATCAAGGAACCGGGGGGGCGTAGGGGGTGTGGAGGCAGGGACCAGAGGACTCTCCTTAAATGGCTTCAGACGGGAGACATGGAAAGTAGGGTGGACCCTCATGGCACGGGGGAGTTTGAGACGAACCGCCACAGGATTGATGACCTTCGATATGGGGAAAGGACCAACAAAACGAGGAGCCAGCTTCCAGGATTCCACCCTCAGCGGTAAGTCTCGAGTGGAGAGCCACGCCCTTTGACCAGGCGAGTATACTGGAGCCGGCGTTCTTCCACGGTCAGCCATCCTCTTGTAACGCGCAGAACTGCGCAACAGCATCTGACGAGCCCCATTCCAAACCTTGCGACAGCGACGGACGAGAGCCTGAGCGGAGGGCACACTGGACTCCTTCTCCACAGCAGGGAACAATGGCGGTTGATAACCATAGGCACACTGGAATGGAGAGAGACCAGAGGATGAGCAAGGAAGTGTGTTGTGTGCATACTCCACCCAAATAAGGTGTTTGCTCCAAGTTGAAGGGTTCTGTGCCACCAAGCACCGCAGTCCTGTCTCCAATTCCTGGTTAAGGCGTTCAGTCTGTCCATTGGATTCCGGGTGATAACCAGATGTAAGGCTGACCGTGGCGTCCAACAGAGAACAAAACTCCTTCCAAAACCTGGACACGAACTGAGGCCCCCGGTCAGACACAATGTCTCTGGGAAATCCATGAATGCGAAAAACATGAGACAGCATGACCTCTGCCGTCTTCTTGGCGGAGGGAAGCTTGTGCAACGCAATGAAATGGACCATCTTAGAAAATCTGTCCACTACAGTCATGACTGAGGTGTTACCTTCAGAAGAGGGCAAGCCCGAGACAAAGTCCATGGAGATGTCTGACCAGGGGCGTGAGGGGACAGGCAGCGGATTCAGGAGGCCAAAGGCGGCCCGACGGGAGGTCTTGTTCTGAGCACAAATACTGCAGGCGGCGACGTACTCCTTAATCCCCCTCTCCATGGAAGGCCACCAAAACCGCTGTTTGGCCACAAACAGGGTTCGGCGGACACCGGGATGACAGGAGATCCGAGGCGTATGAGCCCAGTGAATCACCTGTGAACGAAGAGACTCGGGAACAAACAGACGATTAGAAGGACACCCTAGCGGAGACTGAACACCAGCAGTTGCCTCGGAAACTCTTCTCAATCTCCCAAGTAACCGCCCCAACAAAACAGGAAGCAGGCAGAATGGGAGTTGAAACCTTAGGGGATGGGTCAGGATCAAACTGTCTGGAGAGAGCATCAGGTTTGCCATTCTTGGCACCAGGGCGGTAAGACAGTACAAAATCAAATCGATTAAAGAAGAGAGCCCACCTTGCTTGGCGCGAGTTGAGGCGTTTGGCTGACTTGATGTATTCCAGGTTTTTGTGGTCTGTCCAAACTAGAAACGGCTGCTTGGTACCCTCCAACCAATGTCTCCATTCCTCCAAGGCTGTTTTAACCGCTAACAGTTCACGGTTACCCACATCGTAATTTCTCTCAGCAGGAGAAAGCTTCTTTGAGAGGAAAGCGCAGGGATGTAATCGACCATCTGTGGGGGATTTCTGTGAGAGTACGGCCCCGATGCCCACACCCGAGGCGTCCACCTCAACCACGAACTGGAGTGACGGGTCAGGGTGAACCAGGATGGGGGCTGAGGAGAAGCTCCTCTTGAGTCTCATAAATGCAGTTTCTGCTTGAGAGGACCAAGAGAAAGGCACGTGGGGTGAGGTAAGAGCATGGAGTGGTGCAGCAGTGACACTAAAGTTCCGGATAAACCTCCTATAAAAATTAGCAAACCCAAGGAACCCCTGAAGTCGCTTACGACTGGAGGGTGTAGGCCAGGTGGCCACAGCACTGACCTTGCTCGGGTCCATCTGTATACCAGCAGGTGATACAACATAACCAAGGAATTGAACAGTGTTAACATGAAATTCACATTTCTCAGCTTTCACAAACAGATCATTCAGGAGCAAACGTTCTAGCACCTGGTGTAAATGCTGCACATGGGAAGTCTCGTCTGGAGAAAAAATCAAAATGTCATCAAGGTACACAAACACAAATCGGTTCAGCATGTCCCGTAATACATCATTAACCATGCCTTGAAAAACTGCTGGAGCATTAGTAAGACCAAACGGCATGACCAGATATTCATAATGACCACTGGGTGTGTTAAACGCAGTTTTCCATTCATCCCCGTCCCTTATCCTCACCAGATGATACGCATTTCTAAGATCTAACTTAGTGAATACTGCAGCGTCTTTTAACAGTTCAAATGCAGAGGAGATAAGAGGAAGAGGGTATCTGTTCTTAACAGTAATGTCATTGAGTCCTCTGTAGTCAATGCAGGGCCGAAGTGTTCCATCCTTCTAATCCACAAAGAAGAATCCAGCTCCTGCAGGTGAAGAAGAAGGTCTGATGATCCCAGCAGCAAGGGCATCGTCAATGTACTTTTCCATGGCGAGCCGCTCAGGTGAAGACAAGGAGTAGAGATGGCCCTTAGGAGGCGCTGTACCTGGCAGAAGGTCGATGCAGCAGTCGTACGGTCTATGCGGTGGAAGAGATGTGGCCTTGGCCTTGTTGAACACCTCCTTTAGGTCTAGATAATATGAGGGAACCTTGGTGAGATCTGGAAAATCCTCCTCCCTTGAACGGGGAGGCTGCCGGAGGGTGGTCCTGGAAGATCCCAGCAAACTGCTCCTTGACGGATCCTTCATAGACTCAGGAGAAGAATCATGCAGATAGATGAGTTTACAGTTATTCCCCCAAGAAATTACTTCCCCAGTACCCCAGTTCATGTGAGGATTATGGTAAGACAGCCAAGGGAGCCCCAAAACCAGAGGATGAAGAGGACAGTCGAGGAGATGAAAACTGAAGGTCTCAAGGTGATTACCTGCCACGATGAGTTGAACAGGTTGAGTTCGGTGAATTACCCTGTACAGTAGGCGCCCATCCAGTGCACTAGCCTCCATAGGATCTTGAAGCTGTTCACGTTCCAGCTTCAATTCATCAGCCAAGCGAATGTCCATGAAGTTCTCATCTGCCCCAGAATCAACCAAAGCCTGCAGGGAGTGCCACTGGGAATGCACCAACAATTGTACCGTCGACAATGGACGAGAGGAACGGCTCATAGGAGTGGTACAACTCACCAATGTCCTCTCTTTCATTGGTGAGCTTTGTCTTTTACTGAACAGCTGTTCAACAAATGTCCCAGTTCACCACAGTAAAAACACTTAATTTCCCTTTCTGCCGTTCCTCCGGACTGAGTTTGGCTCGTCCCACCTGCATGGGCTCCTCCGAAGATGCAGGTGGCGCTGTAGGCTGACTGGACCGGCCGAGAGGGAAGAAGTCCCGACTGGAAGGTGAAGGGCGACGCTGCCGCCACTTCTGGGAGGAGGACCAAACTGCAGCCGATCTCCTCTCTCGATCTCTTTCTCTGAGCCTAGTGTCAATTTGGATAGCCAGGGAAATCATAGACTCGACGTCGGAAGGCAGGGTTAGAGGAGCCAATTGATATTTGATAGCTTCAGACAATCCATTGCGAAAAGCATCCAACAAAGCAGCCTCGTTCCATCCACCCTTAGCAGCAACAGTTCGAAAGTCAATAGCAAAATCCATAACAGAGCGATTACCTTGTTTCATGGAGACCAGGTTCTGTGAAGCCTCTCGGCCAGGATTGGAGTGAACAAACGTGCGGGACAGAGCTTCCATGAACAGGACCGATGTCTGGCAAACAGGAGAATTCCGAGACCATTCCGCCGTGGCCCAAGCCTCCGCCCTACCCGACAGGTGCGTGATGATAAGGGCTACCCTTGAGCGTTCTGATGAAAAGGAAGCCGCTTGAAGTTCGAAATGCAGTCCACACTGAATCAAAAAAGGTCTACATTTCTCCGATTCCCCCGAAAAGTGTTCCGGTCTTGCCAGGTGGACGAATGGAGATGCTGCAGCAGCCGCGGCCATCGGAGCTCCTGGAGACACAGACAAGGAAACAGACTCGGCAGGCACGGGAGCCGCAGCAGGAAACAAAGAATTCAGCCGAGTAACCAGGTCTTCAAACCGAGAACTTAAAGTGTTCACCTGTGAACCGATGTCTGCCTGGAACCCCTGCTGACGCACGCCGAGATCCCGGAACCCGGCGACGATCGAGGAGAGTTGACCCTCGTAATGCGAGATGCGCTCCTCTTGCTTCTGGAGCGCTGCACGAAAAGGATCAGAGCCCGCTGAGTCTATTGTTGGCCAGTTCGTAATGTCAGAATTGAACGAGAAGGAGGACACAAATGCAGGCTCAGACACAGGGCAGATCAGTCTTCGGCGTTTAATCGGTCCAAGTCAGTACACAGGTAGGCAAAACAGAGGCAACAGTACCATATAGGAGCAGGTAAGAGCCAGTGGTCGAAAATACAGGCAGTGGTCAAAAATACAGGCAAAGGTCGAGATCACAAGGTCACAAGATTTCGAGAGCTGGAACGAGGTGATACCAAGTAGCATACACCACGAACTGGCAATGGGAACTAAAACACAAAAGGCTTAAATACAGACTAGCAGGGGATAACGAGACACAGGTGAAACACATCATGGCGTGGCCAACAGACTAGCAGGGGATAACGAGACACAGGTGAAACACATCAGGGCGTGGCCAACAATCACATGAGGGTAAACGACCTGACAGGAAATGGGACCTGAAATAAGAGGAGATGTGAGACACCAAAATAAAACAAGAATGCAAACTCTAATACTAAAAACCAATAAGAAACAGAAACTAGATCAAACGCGAGACCTGACACCACTCCCTCACTGGAGGAGGAGGAGCCATCTTGGTGAACGGCTGCTAGCCAGCAGCCGTCCGTTTTAAATCCGTTTTTTTTATAGTTTTTAGTGAGTCCTGTTTTTTGTTTGTAGGGGATATGGTCTTTTTAATGTGGGGGGTAGGTGTCAACTTTATTTCTAGGTCCCTACCTGGTCGGTGTGGCAGCCTTTACCGGGCTGCCCGTCGACCCGTCCTCGTGGCCTACCTGCGGGCTTGGAGCGCCGTTTCCTGGCGGGGACAGCCCAGCACCTCGGCCTCGGCGGCGGCACAGCGCTGGAGCGGAGCGGAGTGGAGCGGGCGATGCCTTGCCTGGGTCGCCGCGCTGGAGCGACGCGCTGGAGCTCTGGCGAGCTGGACCGCCGAGAGCAACAGCTGCGGGTCTGCGGAGCGGAGAGGCGGCGTGCGGAGAGGCGGCAGTGCGGAGAGGCGGCGACGACTTTTTCATCGGGAGCCTGGGAGCTCCAAACCGGCGCGGCCTTGTCGGCTGCGGCAGCCGCGGGCTCCAACCAGAAAGCGGCCGTTCCAGGTGGCCCAGCCGCCGAAAGGACTCTCCCGACGCCGGGGCAAGACCACCCGGTGAGAACGGCCAGGGACATCGGGCCTCCGTAGAGGCAATTGCGGTGGCCTCAATAGGCCTGACTTTGGGGTGAACATGGGGTGGGGACTGGACATTGTGCCTTCCTCCACAGTGCTACCCACTGTGGGGGGATGATTTTTTATTTTTTTTGGTCTAATTGTAGTCCTGTAGGTCTGTGTCCAAGATGGCTGCCGTGAAGAGAGAGTGGACGCTGGCGCGCTTTGGCTGCCGCTGCTCCCTCTTCACACTGTGTTTTTGATTTTCTGTTTTTGGATTGAATTCTGTTTTTAATTTGTGTCTCTGTGATGTCTTTATTACTTGTTATATTCCGATTATATGTTCCGATTACTATGTAAGGTGTCCTTGAGATGTCTGAAAGGCGCCCATTAAATAAAATGTATTATTATTATTATTACCTCCGAGGCCAGCGATCAGTGATCGCTCAGCCTCCCCACTTTCAAAAACGTTCCGCGGCCCCTGACTTTAAAATTCAAAATGACCCCCACCCTCCAGTCTACCCTAGCATGTGATGTGATGGACGCGGGGGTCTGGACCAATTGCTGACAAGTCCCGCCCCCCGGCTACGTCATGTCTGTTATTTGGGTTTTCGGTGATGCGTCGTTCAGTTAGTTGGCTTTTCAGCGATCCGCCCTTTCGGTTAGTTGGCTTTTTGGCCTTGCACCATTTCGGTTATTTGGCTTTTTGACGTAGTTTCCATTCGGTTATTAGGCTTCCACTTCTTCGCTTCGGCATCTCGTCCTTCGACGCATTGACCGCACACGGACGGACACTATTTTCTGGACTTACCTTTCAAACAAGAATGTGTCAGTCTGCCGAATAATCATTGTATGGCAGAGCAACGGACCCAGAACTTGAAACGCAAGTTTGGCAAGAATATGACATTTCATGAGGAATATACGTCTTTCCTAAAGGATATGATTGATAATGATTATGCCGAAATGGTACCAACAAACCAACTGAATCGGAGTGATGGAGAACTTTGGTATATTCCGCACCCTGGAGTGTATCACTCGAAGAAAGGGACCTTGAGGGTGTTCTTTGACTGTGCTGCAGTCTTCAAAGCAACATCACTTAACTGTCAACTTCTGCAAGGTCCAGACCTTACCAACTTGCTCATTGGATTTCTCATTAAATTCAGACAAGAACTAATTGCTTCGATGGCTGATATCAGAGTGATGTTTCATCAAGTCAAAGTATCAGAAAACCGCATTGACTACCCACGATTCTTATGGTGGCCTGAAGGGGCTGTACAACAAGATCTTGTCAAATATCAGATGAAGGCACATCTCTTTGGAGCAGTGTCATCACCAAGTTCATTAAAGAAGACAGCAGAGGACAATAAAGTTCACTTTCCAGAGGAAGTAATAACCACTTTGATGAATAATTTCTATGTGGATGATTGCTTAAAATCCATGTCTACTGAGCATGAAGCAATTCAAATGGTAAAACATCTGACTTCCCTCTGCAATAAGGGAGGAATCATGTTTTCCAAGTGGATCAGCAACAATCGTGTTGTATTGGAAAGCATTCCAGCAGATGAGAGAGCCAAGGAGACCAAATAGTTGGATTTGGACAAAGACAATTTGCCAATGGAAAGAGCATTGAGAGCTACTAATGTTTCACAATGGAAATATCTTAACACAAAAGAAAATCTTACGGATGAAGCTTCTAGAGAACTGAGAGCGAACTGCTTCTTAAGCAATTGGAGATGGATCATTGGACTAGAGTCTCTCTGTAAGCCAGACAGAGAATGGCCAAAACTTGAGCTGGGATTTGAAATCTCTGCTAATGATCCGGAAATTAAACAAAACATCACATTGGATGTTATTGCTAAAAATCCTGTTATTCTCTTGAAGGATTTTCACACTTCAACATTATTGTTACAACACATCCATGAGTAGATCGGACAAGGAGGAAGAAGTTTCATGCTATCAAAACTTTGGACTTTTGTGTTTTGAACTATATACTGGGTATCATACCTGATGTTAAGGGTTTGGTGCGCACGGTACGACTTTAAACTAAAAACAATGTTTTAATAAAATCAATAACCAAGTTATGCTTGCTTCTAGGAGGCGAAGATGAAGATGGAAGAATCGCTGAAGAAGTCTGTATGCGGATATATAATGCATGCTATTTTTTGCTTTTGATATATGTTGAGCCTTCATGGCTACTTTTTTGATGTTTATTAGTAATTGCCTCGTAAAATACTCAGAACAATTAGGGGCCGGTATGTAGTGGCCATTTGGCTTTATTTTGTGTGTCATAAATTATGGCATTTGCCTTTAAATTTAGTCTGCCCGTAATTATGTGGGTGGGATTTATTACGTAGTCTGAGGCATGTTTTCTGCTGGGATCTTGCGCAGAAGCCGTAAGATTTATTAGTTTAGTTTTGGAGCTCAATATGGCAAGAAGGAATATCCTTCGACCATGTGGAGTTATACTGAGACATGAGGAGTTTTCTAACGTTTAAAAGCAATATGCTGGAGTTTGATGAAGATTAAAGTGTACGAGTCTAAGAAGAAGGTTGGATGAATATCTTACTGTTTTTCTTCAACAATAAAGAAACTATTAATCAAAAGACTGTGTTATGAAGATTTATCTTTCGACAAGCTCTGAAAGTCTTGTGAAGAGCTCACATGCATAATACGACATTCTCCTAATACCATGTTGTCTTCTAAGTGGCTAGAGAGAAAACTGAACGATCTCTTGAATGATATAATAATCTGCCATTATAATTAGTACAATGCAAGTGTAAAACAATTCAACTTAAACTACTGAAAACCACAATCCTGTAAAACTCCAAAAATTGGAATGAAAGAAAATGCGAAAGAGAAGTCATCATACGACACTGCAAGTGATCAATTACAATCAAGAGCCATCAATTCATGATGAATGAGTACTGCCCAACTTAATATAGCAAAGGCCAGAATAGCCATTAGATCCTTAAGATAAGATATTTGAGTATTTATCGCAAAATGATCAAGTTGGAAAATGCATTGTATTAATCTATTTATCGGCAGTTCATGATGAAACTATTGAAACTGTTGAGTATTTACAGTGAGAAAATAAACTACAAATCTTTGCACAGCACTGGGTCTTCCTATTTAACATAGAGGATGAGAAATATGAAATGTGAAGTTTACACCAGAAAGCATAATTTTACTAAAGATAAACTTCTCACCCTTTCCAATAATTTCTCCCCACCTAGCTTTCCATCTCTTCTTTTTTCTTATATGTCTATTTGTGTTCACCTGCATTGTTGCCCCCTCAGTGTTTTATATCGCCCTCTTTGTTACTTTCTCCTCACTGTCTGCATGATATTTTGTAACACCTTACTATTTGGCTCTTTTGCATGACTTTAGAGATACGGTGTGGAAACAGGCCCTTCAGCCCACCAAGTCCATGCCGACTAACGTTCACCCCACATACTAACACTATCCTACAACCCAGGGACAATGTTTAGTATCGTTTAGTTTAAAGATACAGAGCAGAAACATGCCCTTCGACCCACCGAGTCTGCACCGACCAACAGTCCCCGCGTACTACCACTATACACTATACACTATCTATATACACTGGGGACAATTTACAATATTGTCGAAGACAATTAACCTACAAACCTGTATGTCTTTGGAATGTAGGAGGAATCCATAGCACCCGGAGAGTACCCACACAGTCACAGCGAGATCGTACAAACTCTGTGCAGACAGCACCCATAGTCAGGGTCTTTGGCACTGTAAGATAGCAAATCTACCGCTGTGCCATTTTGCCGCCCCAAACATTCTCATCTTTTTTATCTGTTCTCTCAAGCCTCATTCTGATTTGCATTTGCTTTATTCTACAATGTACTCAATCCAGAATACACAACAGTGGCGTATTCATTCAGTTCCATTGCCGAGTCCTTGAAATTCGCCCAGTCAACCGACTGCAAGCAGTCCCCAAGTCATTCCTCTGCTGTATTTTTGAAATAGAGTTGATAAACAGGTTTGCATGAATTGCTCAAAGGTTGCCTGAGCTGGATGGATTGTTTTGGATTGTCATTTCTACATTTCTTTAAACAGTTCAGTGATAGTTATTGAATAGTGAATGAGAGAAAGGAATTTTGGCTGATTATTCCTGAATTCGTTTTGGGGAACCTGGCCATTTAATCAATATAGTCATGGACCGTGCATATCGCAGTTATTCATTCTTTATCCTTCTCCCATCAGGCAAAAGGTGCAAAAGTTTGAAAGCATGTGGCACCAGATTCATCAGCAGCTTCTTCCCCGCTGTTATCAGACTCTTGAATGGACCTCTCATATGCTAAGGGTGAATTCCCAATCTTCTAATCTACCTCAGAGTATAAAAACAAGGAATTGCAGATGCTGGTTTATGAAAAAGGATGCAAAGTGCTGGAGTAACTCAGCGAGTCAGGTAGCTTCTCCGGAAAAAAATGGATAGACAACATTCTTCAGTCTGAAGGGTCCCAACTTGAAACATCACCTATCCATGTTCTCCATAGATGCTGCCTGACCCACTGAGTCAATCCAGCACTTGATGTTCTTTTTTATTCTTCCAATCTACCTTGCTGTGGCCCTTACACATTTTCTTTTTAAATATACACCTTTTCTGTAGCTACAGTATAACATTACATTCTTCACTCAGTCCATTTTTTTTCATTTACCCTGTCTGATGTATTCATGTCTGGTATGATTTGCCTGGACAAAGTTCTAAAACAAAGTCTTTCATTGCATCTTGGGACACCTAGCAATACCAATACCAATTCTATCTAATACCAATTTGTCACAGGGAGGGTGGGTGCTTTCTGGTATATATAGTAGTTGAGCCAGGTACAATACACATTTAAAAGACATTTAGACAGATACACCGATAGGAAAGATTTAGAGGGAAATGGGCTAGGTGCAAGCAAAGGGAAGTAATTTAGAAGGGGCATCTTGTTTGGCATGGACAGGTTGGGCCTGTTTCCATTCTGCATTCCATCTGTGACTCTATAGCTCTGGGACTCTAACACCCACAACTGTCAATTTGAAATGATATCACATTTGGTCAAAGTCTTCAATATAAATTAAGATTATAATGACCCTCTACATATTGGTTTAAGCCTTGCAAACACTTTTTGGCACTAAACAGATAGGATTCACGGGTCTAACTTCAATATTATGTCTGTTTATCTGGTAATTGTGGCTGAGTTTCAAATCACTCAGAAGATGTGTTCTGTTTAAAGGAGATTAATAAGGCTGATTTATTTTATTTTTAAACAAGCTGATTCTTGTTTAGTAAGCAACAAATCATGCATCATTGATTGTTGCATTCTTAATGTAATTTATTTTTTATTAACTTTTCCATTGTAAATCCTGGTGGTAAAGAGAATAACCTATGCAGCATTAAAAAATTTGAAGGTTAATGCATGCAAATGAATATTGAAAGGAGGACTTCAGAGGCACATGGTCCAGTGCAAGTATTATTTAATTCATTCATTTCTGACAAAAAATGCACCATTATTTTCATGTCCACAGGCACACTGTGTTAAACTGTTGTCAAGACCAGGAATGTTCTATGCACAATATTCTGTCTCTGCTGACTTGTTACTAATTCCATCTGGAAGATGAACAGTCAGGTCTGCTGCTCCTCGTGCTCACTGAGTTACTGGATGCCACGGTTTTGTATTGTAGCACATGAGCCCAGCACGAGGTTCAGAATATTATAGCTCTTGGGTTTAATTAATATCTTGGAAGATAGTATGCCAAGCGATCCTGGTGGGAATCATTAGTTGGATGAAAAAACGGAGGAGGATTCCATCAGCCAGGAGATAACTAATGGAAACTGCTGGGAGGATGGAGCGGTCTGAAAGGTTTCACACTCTGAGGAGATAAACAAAGTCCAGGGTGAAGAAGGCCCAAGATTGTACTGGGGGCTTACGGTCCCTTTGGCTGAAAGGTAATCATGAAAAAATATATAATAAATTAAGATCACTTCGGCCACTCATGGCCCTGCGGTATCTTTCGCAAAGTTTCTTTATGAGGTTTGGCAATGTGTGTGAACCACACAATGGGGGGTTAAAAGCAAATCAGTAGCTGAATAATGATATCAGGCCACATTTACATTTGAAAGTGGCCCCACTTTAAGTTTAGGTTTATTAGTGAAAAGCTTTCTTTTGCATACTATCCAATCAGATCAGATAATACTATACATAAATGCAATCAAGCCAAACTCAGATGCAATAGGTAGAGTAAAGGGGAATGTACAGAATGCAGAACATTATTCTCGGCATTGTAGCACATCAGTTCCATAGACAAAGTCTAATGTCTACAATGGGGGAGAGGTGAATCGGACAGTATCCTATCCTATGGAAGGACAGTTCACAAGCCTGATAACAGAGGGGAAGGAGCTGTTCCGGTGGTGTGCGCTTTCAAGCTTCTGTACCTCCTGCCTGATTGGAGCTGGGAGAAGGAGGAATGACTGGGTTAGGACAGATGATCAGCCATGATCATATTGAATGGCGGTGCAGGCTCGAAGAGCCGAATGGCCTAATCCTGCACCTATTTTCTATGTTTCTATGTTTCTAAGTCTTTGATTATAGACACCAAATGCTGGAGTAACTCAGCATGTCAGCCAGCTGAAGTAAAGGAATTGGTGCATTTTGATTTGAGACCCTTCATTGATTATGCTGGATGTTTTCCTAAGGCAGCATGACGTATAGGTGGAGTCAATGGTGGGGAGCCTGGACTGCGTGATGGACCAGGATACGTCTATAACTCCCTATGATTTCTTATCCTTGTGGGCAGAGCTGTTCCCAAACCAAGCTGTGAACTGACAGTATGTATTTTTTGGGGCACCCTTGCCTCATCATTGTTTATGATCTGGCCGACTGCAGTGGTGTCATTTGCAAACCTGTAGATAGAGTTAGAGCCGAATTAGACCATGCAGTCATGAGCTCTTAGGGAGTAAAGTAGGGGACAGAGCACACATCTTTGTGGAGCACTGGTGTTGAGAACTATTGTGGTGGCGGTGTTGTCACCTATCCTCATTGATTTGAGGTCTGTGGGTCAGAAAGTCGAGGATGCCATGGCAAGGTCCTAGGTCCAGGAGTTTATAGATGAGATTTGATGGGATTAGAGTGTAGAAGATGGAGTATAGTCAATACTATATAACAGTCTAACTTAGAAGCCCTTGTTGACGGTGTTCCAGAGATCAGCTTAGGGCCAGAGAGATGCTTCTGCTGTGGACCAGCTGCAATGTAAGCAAACTGCAGTGGATCAAGGCTGGCTGGGTGGCTGGAATTAATATGCACCATCACCTGTCTCTCAAAATACTTCATCGTGGTGGATGTCAGAACTACTGGAAGGAGTCATTAAATCACGCTACCATACTTTTATTTGGCATCAGGATGATACGAGTTTTCTTGAAGCAGTTGGGGACTTCAGAATGGAATAGTGAGAGGTTAAATACATGTGTTAATACCTCTGCCAACTGGTTGACACAGGTTGAGGACATGGCCAGGGACTCCATCTGGGCCAGTTGCTTTCCATGGATTCTCTCTCAGGAAGGCCGATCTTATGTCTGCAACAGTAACTATTGGCCAAGCACCACTTAGACTGAGAGGGTAGGTTACGTACTTCCACAGCGGGTATAGAATGCATTGAGCTCATCGGGGAGGGACCCATTTTTGTCAGCAATACTGCCCACCTTCGCATTGTAGCCCATTATAACGTGCAAGCCTTGCCACATTGTATGGGTATCCATATCCTTGTCTCAGGACTCTAACTTGTCCAGAATTCTATCTTGGCATCATTAAATAGATCGTAAATAGATCGTCATTGGAGACATGGCACATCTCCTCAATTAAACTACAATAAATAAGATATAAAGCTTTTTTGGTTGAGATGAATTTAAGAGCAAAATATAACCTTCTGAATTACTATGTAGCATATTTGGTGCTATTAAACAAGAATAGTTTTTTGCACTATTGACCCACATTACAGATGAAGGCTAATTTTAACCCTGTAGGCCTAGAGATATATATGGAGACCTCTTGCAGTGCCACCTGAATTTTTCCTGCTTCATTCCAACTTGTACACGTTGATCTACAACTTACCTGTTGATTATAGCATTGAGAGAATTTCTCACAGGCCTCAGCGCTGGGAAGACACTGACCCTGACACTGAGTGCAGGGCCTGACTTTGTTTTTTGTTAGTTTAGAGATACAGTGCGGACACAGGCTCTTCGGCCCACCGAGTCCATGCCAACCAGCGATCCCCGCACATTAGCATTAATTCCGTATCTGAATAAGGGTCTCGAACTGAAACGTCACGCATTCCTTCTCTCCAGAGATGCTGCCTGTCCCGCTGAGTTCTCCAGCATTTTGTGTCTATCTTCTTTAAACCAGCAACTGCAGTTCTTTCCTACACTAACACTATCCTACACTCTAGGGACAATTTAGAATTTTACCGAAGCCAATTGGGCTACAAAACTGTACGTCTTTGGAGTGTGGGAGAAAACCGAAGATCTCGGAGAAAACCTACACAGTCATGGGGAGAACGTACAAACTCTGTACAGACAGCATCCGTAATTGGGATCAAACCTAGGTCTCTGGTGTTGCAAGCTTTGTAACACAGCAACTCTACCGCTGAGCCACCGTGCCACCCCCTTTATCAGGCAACATCTCCTCATGAACTAGAGTGCAGTCCTGACCTCCCATCTATCGCATTGGAGACCTTTAAGCTATCTTTAATCGGACTTTTCGAACCTCAATGTTATATCATTGCATTAAATGTTATACCCTTTCTTTTATACTGCTGTACTCTGGATGGCTTGATTGTATTCATGTACTGTCTTTTCCGTGACTGGTTACCGTGCAAAAAACAAAATATTTTCACTACACCTCAGTACACATGACTATAATAAACTAAACTAAGATAAAACTAAACTAAATTTAAAAAATGTTCAAGCTACTGAGAACAAACTGGATGAACTGAAAGCTAGACTAGCCTGCTTTGGGAATTTGAAGGACTGCTGTGTGCTCTGTTTTACAGAGACATGGCACTTCCCTGTCTCACCTGGCTGTGCCATTCAACCTGAGGGCTTCTCTCTGCACTGAACAGACCAGACAGCATGCTCAGGCAAGGTTAAGGCCAAGAGGTCTGCTTTCTAATTAATCTGTGTGGCGAGCAGACGTGGCAGTCCTGGTGAGCTCCTGCTCCTTAGACCTGGAATATCCCACCCCCGGGCTGATACTGAGCTTGCACTGGAGGAACTACATGCTGTCACAAATAGCCTTGAAACAAAGTACCCCGAAGCCTTGTTCATAACAGCTGGGAACTTCCAGTGACTCCATCTATTCTTCATTTTTTCTTGGGGCGGCACAGTGGTACAGTGGTGGAGTTGCTGCCTTATGGGGCCAGAGCCCGGGTTCAATCCTGACTACGGATGCTGTCTGTCTGTTCTCCCTGTGACCTTGTGGGTTTTCTTCAGGTGCTCAGGTTTCCTCCCACATTACAGGTTTGTAAGTTAATTGTCTTCTGTAAATTGTCCTGGTCATCGCAGTCTTGATGTGCCAAATGGCCTGTTTCCACACTGTATCTCTAAACTAAAGTAAAAGCAGCAACACAATTGAATACCTATCCTACCCTGGTCATTCCTTTTGCTCCCCAGCCCTGTTGGGCAGAAGATACTTCAGTTTAATGTATTATTGTCACGTCTACCAAGGTACAGTAAAATGTTTTTGTGCATACTATCCAGTCAATGAAAAGACTATATGATACAATCAAGTCACCAACAGTGTACAAATCAAAGATAATGGATACAACATTAAGTGCAAGATAAGGTCTGATGAAGTCCGATTAAAGATAGTTCAAAGGTCTCGAATGAGGGAGATGAGAGGTCAGGACAACATTCTAGCTTGTGAGAGGACGGTTCAGTTGATTGATAACAACTGGGAGAAGATGTCCCTGAATCTGGAAGTATGCTTTTTCAAACTTCTGTACCTCTTGCCTACTGGGCGAGGGGAGAAGAGGGAGTGATGAGGATGAGACTCATCCTTGACTACACATGTGGCCTTGCCGAAGCAGCGTGACCCTTCAGCCCACAATGTTTGTGCCGAACATAATGCCACGTTAGCTTAACCACCTCTGCCTGCACAGAATCCAAACTCTTCTATTCCCTGCACATCCACATGACTAGCTAGAAGCCTCTTAAAAATCGCTGTTGCATCTACCCCCACCACCACCCCTGGCAGCCTATTCCAAGCACCCACCACCGTCTGTAAAAAAAACTGCCCTACATATCTCTGTTAAACTTTGTCCCTTTCACCTTAAATCTACAGTATGTCCTCTAGTTATTGACATTTTCCACACGGGGAAAATGGTTCTGATTGTCTACTCTATCTATGCCTCTCATAATCTTATGTACTTCTATCAATGTGAGTGTGAGTTATTGTTTGCATCATGAGTGAGATCAGGCGTTCGGTTCATAACACTTACTGGCAAGTAATTAAAATGCCAAAGGTTCACTGTAAATTTCATAATGAGCTACATTGATGCACTGATTATGGATTATGGATTGGCGTGACATGTAAATCTCATCATGTGTGGTATAAGGCACTGACCATTTCGATTTGGATCAAAATCTCACCATACCTGTGAGTCAGCCTTATTAAAAAAACATCCTGAATCACAGTTGTTCTATTTTGGGCTCCTATGCCTGAATTCAATCAGAGTTTTGTTTTCCTTCATGTCATCAGTAATCAATTTATTTCGTATGAGGATGATCCAAAAATATAGAGTCTACGCATAGGAAGAGAAAATAGCGTAAGTAAGTCAAGAAACATTTAGACAGGTACATAGGGCGGTCAGGTTTAGAGGGATATATGCATACATACTTGGCTAATAAATTTATTCTGACTCTGATTCTGATTGATATGGGCCAAATGCAGGCAAGTACTATTAGTGGTCCTAATAGACTAGTGTCACAAACTAATTGTTTAGATGGAACAGACACAAAATTCTGAAGTAACTCAGCCGGTCAGGTAGCATATCTGGATAAAAGGAATAGGTGACAATTTGGGTCAAGACCCTTCTCCAGAGTAGATAGGACATGTTGGACAGTGTGAGTAAGTTGGGCCACAGGGCCATTTTCCATGCTGTAAGACTGCACGACAGCAATGCTTACTTGCATTTGTGATGTTTTTGAAAGCTGGAAGATAAACGAGTCATTTGACAAGAAAGGAGATGAGTAAGTAGATGAGAAGGAATTTGTCGAGTCAGAGGATGGTGAATCTGTGGAATTCATTGTCACAGGCAGCTGTGGAGGCCAAGTCAATGGATAATTTTAAGGCAGAGATTGACAAATTAGTGATTCGAAAGGGTGTCATCAGCCATGATTCAATGGTGGAGTAGACTTGTTGGGCCAAATGGACTAGTTCCGCATAGAACATATGAACTTATACAACTGCATATGAGAGGTATGAAGGCATAACAGGTAAGAACCAAACGTTTGGAATGATAATTCCTGGCATGAAGAAACAGAAACATTTTTTCTCAAAAACATAATCGCAGGTGTCAGAGCAATTGTATCCTGCATTTCGTTGGAACAAGCATAACTAATAATAAGGGGTGGGCCATTTAGGACTCAGGTGAGGAAAAACGTTTTCACCCGAAGAGTTGTGAATCTGTGGGATTATCTGTCACAGAAGGCAGTGGATGCCAATTCACTTGATGTTTTCAACAAAGAGTTAGATATAGCTCTTAGGGCTAAAGGAATCAAGGGATATGGGGAAAAAGCAAGTACGGGGAACTGATTCTGGATGATCAGCCATGATCATATTGAATGGCGGTACTGTCTCGAAGGGCCGAACGGCCTACTCCTGCACCTATTTTCTATGTTTCTATATCAGGTCTCCCCTGAACCTAAGGCATTCTAGAGAAAACAATCCAACTTTATCCAACCTCTCCTTGAAGGATCTTGAATATTTTTGTTGTTAAAGCCAGCATTTACTTTTACATGTGTAGGAAAGAACTGCAGATGCTGGTTTAAAATGTAGGTAGACACAAAATGCTAGAGTAACTCAGCGGGGCAGGCAGCATTTCTGGGGAGAAGGAATGGGTGACGTTTCGGGTCAAGTCCCTTCTTCAGTGTTTTACATGTAGCATATACATTGCCTTCAATGTTTGAGGATAATAATAAAGTAATATAACAATGATATAACTACCATGACTCAATATTTTGCTATCCATCTGGAAGGTTAGATTAGACTACTGAATATAAACTTCTAACGGCCTTCCATTTTCTGCCCTCTTATTTGTCCACTAAATTGTCTAACCTTTACATGATGCCATCTTACTGGGACTGGTGTAACAATATAAAATGGATTCTTACAGAATGTCAAGATGTTAGTGAATATTCTGATCTTCGAATACTTTGAGCAATGAATGTAGAACCTTTGTTCAGACAGATGCGGTATTTGAGAAAGGTTATTTCAAGAGGATTTTAAAGTCAAATCAGTCAATATCAGGGCAAAAGGTGTAAGTAAATCTGGAAATCTTGGCACAATGAATAAAAGGAGCCATAACAAAGGATGCTAGAAATAGCTAGTAGTTTATTTTCCTCTCTCCATAGATATTGCCTAACGTACTGAGTGTTTCCATCATTCACTGCTTTGATTTCAGTGTTGTTAACATTGTTGTTGTTTTTACTGCTTTATGAGCATACTTTGTGCATCCACTGTCATCTTTTTATATGCATTAAATATTTCATTGTTTTCCATCAAGTTAAATTGATTAATATGTTGGACAACTCTTAGGAACCCTTTACATTGTTCCATGTAGATAATTTCAAATGAGAAATTGTCAGTCAAGGGCAATGAATCAATAGTCATCTTTCACATATTCAAATTAACTTATTTTTTGTTTATAAAGGATATTTCTTCATTTTTGGACATGGTCTGCCGAGCTAAAACCCCGCAAAAAAGTGATGGAAACATTGCAGGCCAGACAGCAACTTTCAAGTGTGAAACAGAGAATGCTGTTGAAGTTATTGCATAATTTATCAAAAATTGTATTTGATGCAAATAATCCATCAGCAATCATGAAACTGCATTTCCCTTAACTCAATAGTAGATTAACATGAGCGGCAAGTGGGGCAGCAGTATAGTTGCTGCCTTTAAAGCGGCAGAGATGCTGGTTCGATCCTGACTACAGGTGCTATCTGTAAGGCGTTGGAACTTTCTCCCTGTGGATTTTCTCCGAGTGCCCCGGTTTCCTCGCATATTTCAAAGACATGCAGGTTTGTAGGTTAATTTATTTTTGTAAATTGCCCCTAATGTGTAGAATAGAACTGGTGTACAGGTGGTCGCTGGTTGGTGTGGACTTGGTAAGCTGAAGGTCCTTGGTTTCCATGCTGTATCCCTAAACTTAACTAAACAAAACATGGAACTGGATTTTATTTCGAAGTCACATGAGTGACTATGTGAAGAGCCCGCCAGCCCGCATGCACGTCAATACGTCGACACATGGCGCGCAAGTCGGAGCAGTTCGAAACTGCTCTGGCAGGTAAGTTAATTTTTTTCCCAGCGGGCCGCTGCGGGACAGCGGATCTGGAGTAGCTGATGGAGGCGGACGGTTTTAGGCTGCCGTGGAGGCTCCATAAGGAGCTAGATTAAATATTTGCGGCTGCCGCCGTTGGAGCTCCGAACGGGAGCAGGCGGCTGAAATTGGAAGCTGCCGTGGGGCTACATAAGGAGCTGGGATGAGATATTACGGCTGCTGGCATTATAGCTCCGAACGGGAGCAGTCAGCCAGATTTGGAGGCCTCGTGGGGCTCCGTAAGGAGCTAGGATTTCATATTGCGGCTGCCGGCGCAGCCAGGTCAATGATCGCTGCAGGAGGTTTAGCAGCAGCCGGTGAGTTAAAAATAGCCACAGCCAGGAGCAACCGACAGGTAAGCTCTGCTGCCGTAGCACCGAGCAATTTTAAACATAGTTGCTGCCAGCTGAAGTCGGCTCAGCTATGCTGCAGCAACATATAGTGTATGCTTTATTTTTAGGGCGGCTATAAATAGAGTTGGCAGGTTTTTTAATAGCGGTTGCCACTCGGTCACGTTTGTGACTATCGTAGCAGATAGCATTCAAAGGTCATGTTTAATTCTTTGGCAATATAACGATGTATCTTATCATGCCAATAAAGTTTAAATTGAAAATGAATTAAATTAATTACAAAGGACATTTATTATCACATACACCAAATGGTGTAAATGAAATTGGACTTGCCTTTGCAGTACAGAGCTCCTGGCTTAGGAAGCCTTTTTTGAGCAGTGTCTATCAGCCACCTGTGGGAGCTACACCTGGTTCAGGGTGGCGTCATGGTAATTTCCGCTCACTAGAGGGGACTGTTGGTGATTCTTTTATAAGAGACTCCAACTATGTGGATATCGATAGAGCAGTCGAATCTCTGATTTAATGGGGATATGCTTCTTTTAATCATATGAACACACTATGCTCCGTGTACCGGAAGCATTAACAGGCGGCTCCAGCCATAAGGCTGTGCTAACACCTGGCAGGGTTGCAGTATTTCTCCCACTCTGTCGTGGGGAGTAGCGGAAAGAGGTGACTCCGATTATGATGCCAGCTCATCCAGGTCATATGGGGGCCAGAGGCCTGAGGTAGCAACACCTTGTGCAGGGTTGCGCTCTATTTCCTCCCCTGATATACTCCGTTAATTTATACTGACAGCAGAGGACCACGGCAGTACGGAAAGCCGAGGGCCACTTCGGAGTCGCTGGCAGCACCGATCTGCCAAGCTAGTTCCGATTCGGCTCCTAGAGGGAGCAGCTTGGCAACCCCGAATCGGGGCAAAGCTAAAGCCAAGTCTGTGAGCCAAGTCATGTCGGACGATTCGGGACAAGAGGATTCTGTCCCCACATCTATGGCAGATGTGATAGGCCGTTCGTCTCAAATTGAAACATCTGATGGATCAGATGGTGGCACTAAATGTGCTCCATGTTACGGAGGCATGCACGGGCAGTTCGAGTCATATGCCTGTAGCAACACCTGGTTCAGGGTTGCAATATTCCTCCTACTCCGATGAAGGGAGTATTGGAGATGGTGGCACAAAATATGCTCCGTGCTACGGAGGCATACCTAGGCAGTTCGAGTCATACGCCTGTGGCAACGCCTGGTTCAGGGTTGCAGTATTTCCCCCACCATGTCGAGGGGAGTGTCGGAGATCAGTATAGAGCTGACTCCGAACATGAGTATGTGCCGGAATCCCATGCTTTAATGCATGATGTACGAGAGTCGCATAAGGAAGAGCTGCCTGCTCTTGCCTCTAAATTTGCTGTTCCCTCGGGGATGGACAAGCCACTACAAGAGGAGTTGGCCAGTGACATCACCTGCCTAACATCACACCAGCTGAAGGAGATGTGGTCAGACAGGGTCTGCAAATGGAACTTCTCTGAAGCGCCAACAAGCAGATCGACCCGGGTTCAGAGACGCTGGCAGGTAAGGTCTCTTTATTAACCTCCATAAAACTCCGAAATGGAGCAGTCTGTCGGCCCAGGTTTGGGTTTACTGGCAGCATGGGCTGTCTAGTATATTTTCACTGTCTCTGGGAAAGATCAGGTTGATGCAGAGATGTTGGCAGGGTGCCTTGCATAGTAACCTCTGTAAGTTCCAAGTAGGAACAGCTTGGTTACCCTGGTTCAGGGTAGACCATCATGGAACTGGCTGGCTTATGGGTCACATTGACCAGGGAAGCACTGTCTCAAAACCTGTGATTGAGGTTATCAGGCTGCTCAATAGAATGAAGTCTCCCTCAACACATGTTTAAATTTCTGCTCAGTTAGTGGAGTTGCCAGTTCATTGGAAACATCATTGTCATCTTCTCTGGGATAGGATGTTACCAGCAGGAAGCTGGTCTGGCATATAATATTTTTATCTGACCTGCAGGTTCATGCTGTGAATCAAAAATGTATTTATAATAATCTGTAGGCTCTCAATACCAGTATTCCTGATTGAGTGGTGGGTCGTAGAGATTGTCTTGCGCACTCTGCCGACTCAGACAAGTGGATTCAGTCAGAGGACTGCGAAGCAATTCCTGATTCAGTTTAGCATTATGCTAAATTCCACTCTGAGTAAGAACGCTGAGAATTTGTGATGACTCTTATAGTCAAGAGGTGACAGGGAACTCGTATACCCACATCAAGGGGAGACTGTGTTTTCAGCTCTAGTCATAAGGTTCTGATTATATGTTATCATCGAAATGTATGAATAACTAGATAATGCATCTTCCGCGGCAAGAGAAGCCAAAAACATTTCCGTCCGTATGGTCAATAGAGGAACGGTGGTTCCAAGTGGAATCAATGACATCTCACAGAGGATGAGTGGTCTCGCCAAGAACAAGAGGGGTATATTTCTGATACTTCTCAAGATTACTGAAACATGCAGCATGCCGAATCAGGTTAGGATTTGGCTAATCTAATCATGTGTTTAGTTACCTAGTTTAAGATGGATGATTGGCTTTGCAGCAATTTAACTGGTTAAGAGAATCGATCTTCAAGATACATACCCTTTGCCATATCTATACACATGAGGCACCGATTATCTGGTGGTTTGATAACAAAGCCAGTGGTGGAAGCTAATGCTGCCCTACTCAGATCTAAGGGCATTGTGTCATCGAGGTTTAGATAATATGCAAAATTTGCAGCTGATAAAACTTAGGGGTTATCAGTAGATACCTCTTGTGATATTAAGAATGAGGCACATGAAAATTAATAGTGCCAATTTTGCCTGTTCATTCAGGCTATGGTAAGGCGGCTGAAGCAACTTCTATTTACTCGGTCACGAGTGATGGCTGGGGCAGCCTGTCTTCTCGGGCAGTTAGCTCTGCACAATTGTATGGGAAGTTTGTGAACAAAATATGTGAGTCACTTTTAAACGGAAGTTACAGAGGTTTGTGTGGCTTTCAGTTTGAGCCTAGAGAAGCGTTTATGTGACAGCATAATTGACACTGCTTGTGCTGTTTTGTCATTCTCTATAGTACCATAAGTGGGACAATAAATGATTGGTTATTCACCCGCTGTTCACTAATGTTATGCAGGGCATCGTTTATATGACCACTCTAAAAGCCTACACTCATTGTAGTGTGCGATGTATATCAGTAAATTATTATCCAAATATTTTTCTACTGTATTCCTAATGGGAGCAGTATTTTTAAGATTATTACGCTTTCAGCAACTGATCTCAGCACAAAGAACACAGTCTTTACTCAATCTCTGGCTCGGTCTCTGTGTCATAACTGACATTAGGGTAGCTTGTTATGGGAATGATCTCATAAGCAAAATGGGCATGATTATGTACATTTGAAGTTGACAGCATACCCACCAGAGCAGAGAATGGGGGTGTCATTAGGTATACAAGTGCACTGAGCTTGCTAGTACCTATGAGATGAAAGATAGCTTTTTATTGTTATTCAATAGTCTCAAGATATTGCTGATGGCTCATTAGCAGTCAATAGAACGGATAGTTCCCTTTCATCATACAGCAAGAGGCTTACATAGTGCGTGTTAATAAATTATAAAATTTGGTTGAATATATCTGGATATTTGCAGATAGAATTCTGCACAGTGTTGCATGAGTTATTGTCTAACTCAAAGTCAATTGGGACTATCGTCCGGTTAAGAACAATGACCATGTATGCAAGTTAGCATCATGGTATTTTTTTTTAAATCAAAATCGTTTTAATTTAGTTTTCAGGACATAACAAAGTGCAAAGTTGTCTATTTGTTACAGACAGAGTGTACAAAAAGAATAAATAAAAAACAACTTATGCTAACATATAACAAGACAACAACAATAAAAGAAAAATGAGATTCACACTGAGAGTGGTGAATCTGTGGAATTCTCTGCCACAGAAGGTAGTTGAGGCCAGTTCATTGGCTATATTTAAGAGGGAGTTAGATGTGGCCCTTGTGGCTAAAGGGATCAGGGGGTATGGAGAGAAGGCAGGTACAGGATACTGAGTTGGATGATCAGCCATGATCATATTGAATGGCGGTGTAGGCTCGAAGGGCCGAATGGCCTACTCCTGCACCTAATTTCTATGTTTCTATGAGATACCAAAAATAATCCCTCCCCAGTCACTGCCAGTGAGCATATGCAAATATCAGCCCGTCACAACAATAATCCACGATAAATGAATGGGTAGACTGTTAAGGTGTTAAACTGTGCTTGATGATCAAGCATTTATAAAGTCTGGAATGCATTTATCATGGTATTAATAACCCATGTTTTTCTACCATTAATGGTTTATCTGTTTAAGTGTTTCACACACAGATTGTGTTACTGCATGAAACCACAGAGCTTTGAAGACTTCACGTAGTCACTCACATGACTTTGAAATAAAATAGAAAGATTAAACGAGAACTTACCGTTTGAATTTTGATCTTTTTTTTAATGAGAGTTGAAGTGAGGGAATATGTGCCCTTAACTCCCAACCATACTTCTCATAAAGATAATTCGGTAGTTCTAAGGTCGTTCAAGTTCAAGTTCAAGTTCAAGTGAGTTTTTTATTATGTGTCCCTGTATAGGACAATGAAATTCTTGCTTTGCTTCAGCACACAGAACATAGTAGGCATTTACTACAAAACAGATAAGTGTGTCCATATACCATGATATAAATATACACACACATGAATAAATAAACTGATAAAGTGCAAATAACAGAAAATGGGTTATTAATAATCAGAGTTTTGTCCGAGCCAGGTTTAATAGATCATTAATATGTATCTAGCTTAGTTCAGCAACTAGTCTGTGGTTTCATACAGCTGCTCTGAAGATTGACGCACATGTGGGCTGGTGGGCTCGTCATGTATTCCCTCACTTCAACTTCTCATAAAATAAATATCAAACTTCAAACAGTAAGTTCTCGTTTAATCTTTCTATTAAAATGTAGCTCTAGTTTTGACTCTCATTTTGCCCTGGTTGTTCTGATCACAGCTGAGGTAATGGTTGCAACAGCATCAAGTTGCAAGAGCAATGTTACAGACATTAATGGAAAAGATTCAACTGCTTCTTTCAAATTGGATAAAATATATCAACAGAAGGGGCAAATGAATTGCCATCAGATCTGATTTCAGGGTGAGCAGTACCAGTTCTTAGGACACAATTTCCCAAATGTAACTTGGGAAACATGTTTGCAGCTAAATTTGAATCTGTTGACTTCAGAGTATCTGGGTGGGTTAAAATGGTGTTTGGTTCACGAAAATTTTAATGAGGCCTGCATTTGGACCCTGATGCCAAATAGGGAGGAGTGTGCAGTGTACATGCACTGTTATCTATGCCTGGATTTTGAAATATAGACAATGTAGGCTGGGAAGAGAGGATGTTTAGCATCAAAGTGCTGCTAAAGGCAATTCACTGAAAGCTTGGGACAGGCCTGTGTACATGTAAATAAGTAATAGCTTGCAGCAGGTTTTGTTTTCTTTTATGTGTCTCTTGGCGATTGTTCTGCCATAATAAACGATGTTCAATGTGTGATGTATTATTAGTGCATGATGGTGGTACTACAGTATTGATGTTTTGAAGATTTGCACCGAAAGTGGTGTAAAACCTATAAAGAACACAACAGTAACCCTGCACCAGGCATCACTCTATTGCAAGAGTGTATCTCCAACACCATAAATTAGAAAGAGTATTCCACAGAGCAATACATTTCTGTAATCCTGCTTCTTCTTTAGCTCCGTTGATTATTTCATCCTTTCCTCACACACCATCCCTTCCTCAGAGAGAAGCATTCCCTTTGTCTTCCTTCAGTCTTCATATGTTGGTCGGATACATTTTCCATGTTGTCATGTGGCCAATAGGGAGAGTTAAGAATTGTGCAACCAATAAACTCACCATCAAACTAAGACTGATAAAAATAAATAACTTACATTTACCAAGAATCGTTCAGGATAATGCAAAGTGCCTTAGAGCCAATTAATTTGCAAATTCGGGAAAAGCCGCAGTAAATTTGATCACAGGCAGCTCCCACAAATAGCAATGTTCACTTCAGCATCATTCTTTCACACATTTGATTCTAAGGATAGTGAGGGAGTGTAGCGTAGGTTCACCAGGTTAGTTCCCGAGATGGCGGGACTGACATACATTATGAGGAAAGAATGGGTCGACTGGGCTTGTATTCACTGGAATTTTGAAGGATGAAAGGGTATCTTATAGAAACATATAAAATTCTTAAGGGATTGGACAGGCTAGATGCAGGAAAAATGTCCCCCATGTTGTGGAGTCCAGAACCAGGGATAATAGTTTAAGAATAAGAGGTAGGAATTTAGATGAGGAAAAAAGTTTTCACCCAGAGAGTTGTGAATCTGTGGAATTCTCTGTCTCAGAAGGCAGTGGAGGCTAATTCACTGAAGGTTTTCAAGAGAGGGTTAGATTTTGCTCTTCGGGCAAACGGAATCAAGGGGTATGGGGAAAAAGCAGGAACTTGATACTGCTTTTGGATGATCAGCCATGATCCTCACTGGTGTCAGTAGACATCTTTTCAGTGACTTACTTCTTTTAGTTTAGTTTAGAGATACAGTGGACATATCTTGAGCATGGAAAGACCCTTCGGCCAACTGATCAGCGATCACCAGTACACTAGTTCTCTCATATGCACTGGAGACAATTTACAGAAGCCAATTAACCTACAAACCTGCATGTCTTTGGAATGTGGGAGGAAACCAGAGCACCTGAAGAAAACAGACACAGTCACAGGAAGAATGTACAATCTCCATACAGACGGCACCCATAGTTAGGATTAAACCCAGGTCTCTGGGACTGTAAGGCAGCAACTCTACTGCTGCGCCACTGTGCCGACCATTAGAGGCCAGATCTTCTAAGCGGCCAGATTCTATATCAAAATCAATCAGGATGAAAGCTGCAGGATAAAAGAATTATGCTATTTTACCTAATATCTTGCACTGTCTTGGAGAAAGGTTGCAAATCACTTAACTATTAAGGTGATGTAAAACCTCCCAATTAATGAATCCTCATTGAAGAGTTGCTGCCTTACAGCACCAGAGACCCATATTCATTCATGACCACGGGTGCTGTCTGTATGGAATTTGTACGTTCTCCCTGTGACCGCATGTGTTTTGTCTGGGTGCATTGATTTCTTCCCACAATCCAAAGACATGCCGATTTGTAGGTTAATTGGATAAATGGTGTGTCGGATAGAATTAGTAAACGGGCGATCACTTTTTGGCATGGACTTGGTGAACCAAAGGGTCTATTTATCTGAACCTATTTTGCTTCTCATAGGATTGTGGAATGCAAGACAATGAGATGGAAAAGGATATAAGACAGTCGGTGAGAGAGACTGGAGGGAGTGCGTGGGAGCATCGCATATAACAAAACATTTTATGCAGAGATTTGTTTAGTTGGCATTTTGATAGAGGATTGAATTGGAACTTTAAAACAATGATTTGCTTTAAAGCACAAAAGTTTAAAAAAAAAGATTATGGAACTGACTGGATTGCTCTGCAAAGAGCTGGCTGGCATGGACATGATGGGTTGAGCTTATATTCTGTAATGAATCTATGATTCAATTCATTCTCAAGTCGACAGGACTCGTATAAATCCTCACAGAACTTTGTTTCTTCAAAAAATAACCAATTCATCTCTGATGGGAAACTTTTCATAGGGTCAATAAAGACAACAGCCATAGGGCGGCAGTAACTAATGTTATATTATATTCTCACCTCCCCCTCCATCCCCATCAAGAACTACTTTGCTACTTTAGTTATACTAGTTAGTTTCACGCTGTTCAGACACTTATGCACTTTCCGTTGGTGTCATAGATTGCTTTTAAACTCACCCTTAATTTGTCGTGACCATAGTTTACTCAATAGCTGCGTTTTCCAAGGTTTCCTAATTGGAGCCTGTTGCGCTTGGATTAAATCATGAGTTTCTAAACAGTCCAATATTCATTACATAATGTCATGGAGCTTATTTGAAGAGAATAAGCTTCAATAAACTTTTTAGATTCTTGTTATAAAATCTAGAATGAGAGCAGCATAGCACTGCTAAAGACTTTAGACTTTACTTTAGATTTTAGACTTTATTGTATTGTATTCTTGTATTGTATTGTATTCAAATTTATTGTCATTGTCTCAGTTAGAGACAACGAAATGAATTTCCCTTACAGGCAGTATCATAAAAATAAATAACTAATAATAAATAATAAAACATATTATAGAATTTTTAAAAAATCACAAACACTGAAAGTCCACGACACAACATAACACAGTGGCACCAAGGTGAGGAAGGCACCATAGTCCAGCCAGCCTCCCCTCCGATCTTCCCAGTTGTTCACTCGTGGTCGAGGCCTTCCTAGCACCCGCAGTCGCCGCCCCGGGTGGCCCGATGTTCAGGCCTTCACGCCGGGCTGGTGGAACGCCGACGCCGAACCCCGACGGTGAACATCCTCCTCAGCAGCCCGACCTCCAGATCAGCCGCCTCCCGCAGCCGGAGTCCGCAGCTCCCGAGTCCGCAGGCCGAGCCGGGCGAAGTCGCAGGACCCCGCGTTGTCTATCAGCACCGCCCGCGTTGGGAGCCCGCAAACCGCAGCTCCATGATGTCGGTGCAGCAGGTCCAGCACTCCGGGCTCCAGACGGCAACCCCCGGTAAGGCATCGCCAGCCCCGCGATGTTTCAGCGCTGTCCCGCCGCTGCTGGAGCTCTGTTCGATCCCGGCAGGAAAGGCCGCGCCAATCCCGTAGGCCGCTGGGGGGGGACTCGAATAATAGTCGTGTCCTCTCCAGGAAGCGACTGAAGGACGGTATCCCCCTTACCGTGCCCGCTTCCCCCACATAAAGACATTAAAAAAAACATCAAAAACACACTTTAACAAAAACAAAAAAACAAAAAAACAAAAAGATACCGGGCTGTAGGTGGAGGCAGCTGGCACCAGCGCCACCGGAAGTACAAGTACTTTAGAGATACAGTGTGGAAACAAGCACTTTGGCCGACGGAGTATGCGCCGACCAATGATCACTCTCAACACTGGCACCATCCTGCACACTAGGGACAATTTACAACTTACAAAAACCAATCAACCTGCAAACCTATACATCTTTGGGATGCGTGAGAAAACTGGAGCACCGGAAGAAATCCCACATGGTCAGAATGAGAACGGACAAGCTCCATACAGACAGCATCCATAGTCAGGATCGAACCTTGGTCTCTGCCACTGTAAGGCAGCAACTCTAATGCATTGTGCGGCCCTGTGTGGCTTCTGTTCAGCCATTCACTAAAGGGCCTGTCCCACTTGGGCCGTCATTTACGTGACAGGCCGATTGTGACTGCCGTGTGACGTTGCACGCGTCATCATGCATCCGCACAGGCGTCTGGTGCGCGTGATGTCATTTGAAGATGGACACAAATGCAGGAGTAACTCAGCGGGACCGGCAGCATCTCTGGAGAGAAGGAATGGATGATGTTTTGGGTCAAAACTCTTCTTCAGTCCGAAGAAGGGTCTCGACCCGAAACGTCACCCATTGCTTCTCTCCAGAGATGCTGCCGGTCCCGCTGAGTTACTCCTGCATTTTGTGTCTATCTCCAATCGTCTGGGCCCCGCTCTGGGAGTAGGAGTGACGGCGGATCCGGTCCCGCAACGGTCGTGAGCGGCGATCGTTTGCCTGCTGCTGCTGTTGTTGGTGAGACTTTGGGCCTGTCCCATTTTGTATTGGGCCTGTCCCACTTTGGCCATCAGTTACGCGACAGGCCGGTGGCGCGCGAAGATTTCGTTCAGGACGAAGTCCACACTCCTCCACACCATTCCATGTGCCCATCCCGCATTACCCACGTGATACCCATCCGCTACCCACACGCTACCCACACGCTAGCAGGTTATTTAAATGGCGCGCAAATGACAGCCAAGTGGGACAGGCCCTTTACTCCCTTATTTCAGGGCAAGTATTTGGATCACGGCAACAGAATGGTGCACAGACCACAACCTTTATTGTATTTCATCCCTAAAGTTATATCAGAACGTGAAGACAAATGACATGCCAGTGGAAAATCAAATCACCTGTCAGTTTAGCTGTGACATGGAATTACTTTTGTTTCACTCACGTATTCACCTTGAACAACCTGCATCTATTTTATAGCTGTAACCCAAAGTTACCTTTTCATAGTTAGCTTGTTGTTCCCTGCACAATGAATGGAAGTCTGCTTGAGACATCAAATTATCACTGCTTTATAGTTTTCCAACTAGTTCTCACCATCTTTTTATTTCTTCCGCTCCTCGATTGACTTTTGACAAGGTACATTTTCTGTCTGAAGAAGGGTCTCAACCCGAAACGTCACTCATTCCAACTCTCCAGAGATGCTGCCTGTCCCGCTGAGTTACTCCAACATTTTGTGTCTATCTTCAGTTTAAGCCAGCATCTGCAGTTCCTACCTAAGCATTTTAAGAAGTGCCAAGTATCTTTCCCCAAGCACCTTTCTCCAGTTTGAAACTTGACATTACATGTTTTTTAATATTTTGTCATTTCCTCTTCCATAAAACCATTGTACCATTGGATGTAATTAGTTAATTACAGTGATGGGAATGGATTTTAGGAACTAGGTGTACTCTAAGGTCCATGAGGCTGAGGTTGGGAAGGAGGGGGGATTTTTTTATGTGCTGTCATACCCATGTAAGAGTACAAGAATGCATAACTTGTTTATTGTGTATCATATGTCATAGCTGCTTTATTGCATATCTCTCTCTCTCTCTCTCGAGCGAGGTGGAGGATAAATGCGTGGCTGAATGACTGGTGCAGAGGGCAGGGATTCAAGTTTCTGGATCATTCGGACCTCTTTTGGGGAAGGTGTGACCTGTACAAAAAAGACGGGTATCACTTGAACCCAAGGGGGACCTATATCCTGGCGGGGAGATTTGTAAAGGCTACTGGGAAGACTTTAAACTAGAATGGTTGGGGGGGGGGGGAGGGATTCAAATAGAGAAAGCTAGTAGACAGTGTGTGAGGCAGGAGGCAGAGAAGGGAAGCACTCAGAACCAATATGTAGGGGAGAAAGAAAAATATAATAAATGGAGAATAAGAGGTGGTGGGTTTCTTAAATGTGTGAGCAGAGAGACAGAGGGGTGTAAAATGAGGGTAGAAGCAATAGGTAGCAACAGGGCAAAAATCAACAAGGGCCACTTTTCAACATATTGGTGTTTGGAGAGAATCATGTGCTATGCATTCTCTGTAGAAAATATCATTTATTGAACTTAGTTGGTCAGTTAAATAATGTAAATGTAACGGTCAGATTGACATTCAGGAGTTTTACTTGATTACTCGCATGGAAGGAAATATTATATTCTCGGAATGCATATTCAGTTATTTATTTATCTTCAGAGATTATAGAATGCAATCTATGACAGGGAAATTGTGAATAATCGGCAGAAGGATAAAGATTAATGGATCAAAGAATTTCACTAATTTTTCAATTTCAATGCTTCTATTGATAAAGGAATCTGGAAATGGTACAGGTTTCAATTATAAACGTCTTCTTTATAAACACACATAATTGTGGCACATTTGACACACATAGAAAATATTTCTCTTATTTCTGTCTTAAACATTCTGTCTTTAACATTCCCAACGATGATTATTGATGCTGATTTTTGGGCAGAAGATAGACGCAAAATGCGGGACAGGCAGCACCTGTGGAGAGAAGGAATGCATGACGATTTTGGTCGAAGATTAGTCTGAAGAAGGGTCTTGACCTGAAACATCATCCATTCCTTCTCTCCAGAGACGCTGCTTGCCCCGCTGAGTCACTCCAGCATTTTGTGTCAACCTTCGGTTTAAACCAGCATCTGCAGTTCCTTCCTACACTGATCTTTAGGCAGCTGACTTAAACCTTTGATGAAAGCTACCGTTAGAAATTAGAACACGTTTATTCATTGAATTAGTCTGTCAAAGTCTGGTTAAAAGTCCGAGATACCATTGTTCTAATTCTACAAACAATGCTTTGTGAGAGTAAGATACGCATGATGAAAATATATGCCATCCTTTTGAGGATAGTATACCATCTATCTAAATCTACAGTAAATCACAGAAATTTAATGATTTTGTATGAACCTTGTCACCTTGAAGCAAACCTCAATATGTCGAGAAACGAGGAACGGGAAACGATGATCAGCCATGATCATATTGAATGGCGGTGCAGGCTCGAAGGGCCGAATGGCCTACACCTGCACCTATTTTCTATGTTTCTATGTTTCTATGAACTACAGATGCTGGTTTACAAAAAAAAACACAAGGTGCTGGAGTTACTCATTGGTTCAGGCAGCATTCCAGGAGAACATGGATCGGTGCCATTTTGGGTTGGGGCTCTTCTTCTGAATAAGGGTCCTGATCCCAAATATCACCTCCCCATGTTCTCCGGGATGCTGCCTGACATGCTGAGTTATTCTGGCACTGTGTGTCTCAATGTAACTCTGCTTGTTACATAGAAACATAGAAAATAGGTGCAGGAGTAGGTCATTCGGCCCTTCGAGCCTGCACCGCCATTCAATATGATCATGGCTGATCGTCCAACTCAGTATCCTGTACCTGCCTTCTCTTCATACCCCCTGATCCCTTTAGCCACAAAGGCCACATCTAACTCCCTCTTAAATATAGCCAATGAACTGGCCTGAACTACATTCTGTGGCAGAGAGTTCCAGTGTGAAATTTTTTTTTCTTGGCATATGTGGGGAAATAAATTGAAAGTTCAAAAAGGTAATGTTATACATTATAGAAATGTATAAAATTATAAAAGGACTGGGCAAGCTAGATGCAAGAAAAATGTTGATGGAGTCCTGAACCAGGGGCCACAGTCTAAGAATAATGGGAAGGCCATTTAAAACTGAGATGAGAAAAAACTTTTTCACCCAGACAGTTGTGAATTTGTGGAATTCCCTGCCACAGTAGAGGCCAATTCACTGGATGAATTTAAAAGAGAGTTAGATAGAGCTCTATGGGCTAATGGAATCAAGGGACATGGGGGGAAGGCAGGCACGGGTTACTGATTGTGGATGATCAGCCATGATCACAATGAATGGCGGTGCAGGCTCGAAGGGCCAAATGGCCTCCTCCTAAACCTATTTTCTATGTTTCTACATTATCCAATAATTCACCTCTCATTTTTGAGATTATAATATGCATGGATAGTCATATTACTGGGATTTGAGTATTAGCTACAAGGACATTGGACAAACTTGGGTTGTCTTCTGTAGAATGCCAGAAATTGGGGAGAAACCTGATTTAAAGTATATAAAATTGTGAGGCATAGATAAGGTAGATGGTCAGAGCATTTCGTACAGGGTGAAAATGTCAAAGGCTAGATGGCAGAGCCTTAAAGTAAGAGGGATAAAGTTTAAAGAAGATGTACAGCAAGCTTTTATACAGAGTGGTGGGTGTCTGGAACACGCTGCCAGGAGTGGTGGTGGAGACAGATACAATAATGGCATTTAAGAGGCTTTTAGACAAGCACATGGATATGCAGAGCATGGAGCGATGTGCATCATGTGCTGGCAGATGAGATTAGTTTATCTTGGCATTATGTTCATCACAAACATCGTTGGCAGAAGAGCCTGTCACAGTCTGTACTATTCTATGCTCCATGTTCCATGTGTTATTTTGTACGTTGTTTAAATGCTCTGATGGACTGAAAATGCTTAGAAGCATTGCATACCAATAATATGTTTTGTGAAGTACAGCAAGAGGGACATTGTAGGTAGACATGATAACAAATATGTCCACAATGAACAACATTGACCAGTTATTCAGTTTTGAGAGCTATAGTCTTGGAACACCTTTGTTCAATATTACAATGGTTCCAGGGTAGTTTATTGCCCTATGTCCTAGGTACAGTGATATGCCTCTTTTGCATATAGTTCAGTAAAAACATAGCGGCTGAGCTTGGCCACAAAGGCCCTTTGTCCTGGAGGCAGCACTGGGTTGTACTAACAGAGTTGGCCTGGCCAGGCGTTGCTGTTGATGTTCTCCACTGCTGCCCCCGCTGCTCCATGCTGCTGCAGGCCACGTCCAATCCGCATGTGCAGCCATTTGAAGTTGTGCCCGATCTAAGCAAGCCCCAGGCTGCTGCAGGGCCTTCAGCTGCCCACACCACCAACCTCCCGATCCGTGCACATCAACCGCAAACATGATCTTTCCTTCCCTTTACAAAGCCCCCGCTCAGCCTCCGTACCAGAAGGTGCCTCCCGCTGCTGACCCCGGAACATCCCGAGCACCGGTGAGACTCCAGTCCACTCGCTGTTACCGGCATTGTGCCTTTCCTCCATCTTCTGCCACCACCATCTTGGTTAAATAACACTAAAACTGTGTAGGAAGGAACTGCAGATGCTGGTTTAAACCGAAGATAGACACAAAATGCTGGAGTAACTCAGCGGGACAGGTAGCTTCTCTGGAGAGAAGGATTTGGTGACATTTCGGGTCGAGACCCTTCTTCAGAATCATTCCTTCTCTCGTTTGTGTCTATAATCGGTTTAGACCTTCTCGACCCGAAACGCCACAGTTTTTTTCTCTCCAGAGATGCTGCCTGTCCCGTTGAGTTACACCAGCATTTTGTGTCTAACACTCTAAAACATCCATGAAAGGCTTTAACTTACATGTTATGTGAAAGACCTCACCTGTAATTAGCAATTTGTCAGTACTTTCATGAGTATCAAAGTTTTTCATCTCCAATAAACTTGTAGAATAGCAAGATCCCAGCATGTGTATTTATTAATCATGTGCTCGCCTCTCATGTATTATGCATTACATGTAACAGCTAAAAAATAGACAATAGAGTTCAACCAGTTTAACTTCAGAGAGTAAATTCAACCTTACTAAATTATCAATGCAAATTATAACATTTCACAATGTAATTATGCCAAAACCTGGAGATAGCAAGTAAATATGGTTAAAGATAATGCCAAAGCTAAATAATTAACATCAAAAGTTTGTTTGGATTATACATAATACAAGTTGCAATATAACTGAGTGTACCTTAGAGTTGGGTGGAAGTGAAACAAGCATTACAAGGTGTAAATTGGAGGAACAGCATCTCATATTTCGCTTGGGCAATTTATGGTGTGAATATTGATTTATCTCACTTCAGTTAGCCCCGGCATTCCCTCTCTCTCAATCTCTCCCCCACCCAAGTCACACCAGCTTCTTATTTTCACCCTACAAGCAGCTTACAATGGCCTGTTTCCTTTATCATTGTTGCTTTTCTGCCTATCTTTCAACCATTGCTTTTTATCTCTCCATATTACTGTCTATATCTCTCATTTCCCTTATCCCTAACCAGTCTGAAGAAGAATCTTGACCTGAAATGTCACCCATTCCTTCTCTCCAGAGATGCTGCCTGTCCCATTGAGTTACTCCAGCTTTTGTGTCTATCTTTGGTTTAAATCAGCATCTGCAGTTCCTTCTTACACATTACAAGGTGTTAGATTGCTTTATCATCAGTTAACATGTTTGTGTTATGTCACAGTAACTGTGAAACGTACGAATAAAGTTGGTAAAATGGTCCCAATAATCATGAAAGTTTAGATGGGTAACCTAAATGCAATTTATCTTCTGTGCTTAATACTTAGTGCACTTTGAGTTGCATATAATTTTAGTTTAGTTTATTATTGTCATTTTGTTACATGCTACCTGGTCAGCGAGGAGACTATACATGATAACAGTCAAGCCGTCCACAGTGTACAGATACAGGGTAAAGTGTATAATGATTAGTGCAAGATAAAGCCCAGTAAAGTTCAATTAAAGATAGTTCAAAGGTCTCCAATGAGGTAGATGGGAGATCAGGACTGCTTTTTGGTTGGTGATAGGATGGTTTCAGTTGCATGTTAACAGCTGGGAAGAAACTGTTCCTGAATCTGGAGGGATGTGTTTTTAAACCTCTGTATCTCTTATTTCTCGTGGATTGTCACCTTGTCATGGTGGAGATGTTTATCTGGACCTGTGATCCTGAGAGCGCTGCCATCTGGAACTATGCTTTTGGTAGGGGCACACATGGCGGTAAGGTCGAGGGGGAGGTCTCTGACAAAGAGCAATCCAACCAAGACCTCAATGGTGGAACAGGCGGAGGATGATGGCTGACCTTAGTGGAGCATCACAATGGCTGGGACGGCGGATGAAGGCTGCAGCAGAAAAGGGTCTCCAGTCGTCTTGGACTCCATGCCACCGGATCCTGACCCAGATCTGTCAAAGACCGTGGGGTGGCTGCCTGTGCACCAGTCTCCCCACGTTAAACAAAGACATGCACAGGCATCCTCCATATAGCACCCTGGAGGGGTGAAGGAAAACACCAAATGCAAACCTCCTCTGCCTTGTGGCTATTACCTTATTCAGGAAACGTGAAGACTGGTCCCGGCAGATACGCACAGGAGCGCCATTTGGCGGTCCAACAGGTAGGAAGGTGGACCCAGGAAAGCGTTGTGGAGCGCAATTAGGGCACAATGTTCACGTAGAACACTGGTGGCCATCCACTGCATCCTGACCTATCGCCAGCCGTCTTGACTATGTCTTGCCACTGGATCCAGATAGGCCGGGACGAGAGAGTGAGGCTGACGATTTGTGCAACTCTCCCTCACTTTATTCCAAGTCAAGCTCAAGTCATGACTTCAGGACCGTACCGCCCAACTGGGCAAAGCAAGATCACCATTGGAGCGCGTGCAGCTGAGATGAAGCGCACCGCAGAATCTCAGAGGAAATGTGCCGCGCGCAAGGCTTGAGCCGCTTCAACTTCTACTGCAGCACCTACCAAACTATGTCCCATATGCGGGCTAGCCTTCCGGGCCCGGATCGGTCTCACCAGTCACCTCCAAATGAACGGATACGGGTGTCAGAGGTTTTGGGGAGAAGGCAGGAGAATGGGGTTAGGAGGGAGAGATGGATCAGCCATGATTGAATGGTGTAGATTTGATGGGCCAAATGGCCTAATTCTACTCCTATCACGTAACCTTATGATGAAATAGCGATGGGCCTGGCCATCATCTTCCAATTGTACAAGACAAAAATAGCTCCATCACAACACTGGAAGTTTGCCAACATTACAATTTTGTTTAAAAAGATTAAAAGAATGACACAGCTCATTAGAAGCCAGCCGATTCTGGTGATTAAAAATTATTGGAAAACTTTCCGAGAGACAATGTTAATTATGATTTACAATGGCACAGACTAATCAAGGACATTCAGCAAGGAAAGGTCTGACTGACCAAATTTATTGAATTCTTTGAGGATCTCAATAAGTGGAGCATATTTGATTTTAGCAAGGCTTTCAAAAAGGTCTTTCCTAATAGAGTAGTCAGATAATTTAAAGACCTATGATCCAAGGGCATGTAATACGCAGCAACCAATCTTGTCTCGATGCTAGGAACAAATAATGGTGACCTGGCCATATGGGTTCAAACTGGTTTACTGATAGAAGACAGTGGATTGTGGTGGAAGGATAATATTCAGGGTGGATTCAGGTCTGTGACCAGTGGAGTTCCACAAGGAACTGTGCTGGGACCGCTGCTGTTTGTGATATATATAGATATAAATGATTTGGACATAAACGTATATGGGTTCATTAAAAAGTTTGCAGATTACACCAAGATTGTTGGGGATCATGGACTGAGAAAAGCTGTCAAATTTATGCAACAGGATATAGATCAGTTACAGAAATGAGTGAAGAAATGCAGAAGGCTACCAAAAGGTGGAGGTTAGCTAATGCAACCCCACTTTTTAAAAAGGGAGGGAGAGAGAAAACAGGGAATTACAGACCAGTTAGTCTAACATCGGTGGTGGGGAAAATTCTGGAGTCGGTTATTAAAGATGGGATAGCAGCGCATTTTGAAAGTGGTGAATTCATTGGACAAAGTCAGCATGGATTTATGAAAGGTAAATCATGTCTGACGAATCTTATAGAATTTTTCGAGGATGTAACTAGTAGAGTGGATAAGGGAGAACCAAAGGATGTGTTATATCTGGACTTTCAGAAGGCTTTCGACAAGGTCCCACATAAGAGATTAGTATACAAACTTAAAGCACATGGTATTGGGGGTTCAGTATTGATATGGATAGAGAACTGGCTGGCAGTCAGGAAGCAAAGAGAAGAAGTAAACGGGTCCTTTTCATAATGGCAGGCAGTGACTAGTGGGGTACCGCAAGGCTCAGTGCTGGGACCCCAGCTATTTACAATATATATTAATGATCTGGATGAGGGAATTGAAGGCAACATCTCCAAATTTGCGGATGACACAAAGCTGGGGGGCAGTGTTAGCTGTGAGGAGGATGCTAGGAGGCTGCAAGGTGACTTGGATAGGTTGGGTCAGTGGGCAAATGCATGGCAGATGCAGTATAATGTGGATAAATGTGAGGTTATCCACTTTGGTGGCAAAAACAGGAAAGTAGACTATTATCTGAATGGTGGCCGATTAGGAAAAGGGGAGATGCAACGAGACCTGGGTGTCATGGTACACCAGTCATTGAAAGTAGGAATGCAGGTGCAGATGGCAGTGAAAAAAGCAAATGGTATGTTAGCATTCATAGCAAAAGGATTTGAGTATAAGAGCAGGAAGGTTCTACTGCAGCTGTACAGGGTCTTGGTGAGACCACACCTGGAGTATTGCGTACAGTTTTGGTCTCTTAATCTGAGGAAAGACATTCTTGCCATAGAGGGAGTACAGATAAGGTTCACCAGATTGATTCCTGGGATGGCAGGACTTTCATATGAAGAAAGATTGGATAGACTTGGCTTGTACACGCTAGAATTCAGAAGATTGAGGGGGGATCTTATAGAAATTTACAAAATTCTTAAGGGGTTGGACAGGCTAGATGCAGGAAGATTATTCCCGATGTTGGGGAAGTCCAGAACTAGGGGTCACAGTTTAAGGATAAGAGGGAAGTCTTTTAGGACCGAGATGAGAAAATCATTTTTTACACAGAGAGTGGTGAATCTGTGGAATTCTCTGCCACAGAAGGTAGTTGAGGCCAGTTCATTGGCTATATTTAAGAGGGAGTTAGATGTGGCCCTTGTGGCTAAAGGGATCAGGGGGTATGGAGAGAAGGCAGGGATGGGATACTGAGTTGGATGATCAGCCATGATCATATCGAATGGTGGTACAGGCTCGAAGGGCCGAATGGCCTACTCCTGCACCTATTTTCTATGTTTCTAAAACTGAATATAATACTCTAAATGTGGCCTCATCAATGTCTTGTACAACTGTAGCATAACCTCCCAACTTCTATACTCAGTACTCATGAAGGCCAATTTGCCAAAAGCCTATTGACCACCCCATCTACCTGTGATGTCACATTCAAGGAATTATGTACCTGCACTCCTAAATTCCTCTGCTCTGCACCACTCCCTGGGCCCTGCCATTCATTGTGTAGATCCTCCCTGGTTAGACTTTCAAAAATGCAATCATCTGTAAGAAGACCAAGTGCAGAATCTGGCGCTGTGAAAAGCGAGGCTACCATGGATCACAGAACAACACTTTGTATAAAGCGACAGAAATAGACACTGAGATCCTCTGTGGGTGCAGTGCATGATATTCCTAGCTAGATTGGTATGGTTAAAGCTATTGCTTCAAAATCTATCGCTATACTACTTCGGACTCAATCAACATCTAATATTGCCAGTGGGAAAAGAGATTAAGGTGATGACCTTTCTAAATAAACAATCAACATTGGATAGCTAATTGGCCAGTGCTGCTGATGTCCTCTGCAGTTGCCTAGAAAGAGCTGCAGGCAAAACAGCTGAAGGCTACACTGGTAATGCTTTTCAATGTGCAAAACCGGCCACTGTTATCCTTGAAACAGACAGCCCCTAATTCCTTCCCATCTCTTGAAATATTACTATTCTACTTTTTAAAAAGGGAGGGAGAGAGAAAACAGGGAATTACAGACCAGTTAGTCTAACATCGGTAGTGGGGAAACTGGTAGAGTCAGTTATTAAAGATGGGATAAAGCACATTTGGAAAGTGGGGAAATCATTGGACAAAGTCAGCATGGATTTATGAAAGGTAAATCATGTCTGACGAATCTTATAGAATTTTTCGAGGATTTAACTAGTAGAGTGAATAAGGGAGAACCAGTGTTAAATCTGGACTTTCAGAAGGCTTTCGACAAGGTCCCACATAAGAGATTAGTATGCAAACTTAAAACACACGGTATTGGGGGTTCAGTATTGATGTGGATAGAGAACTGGCTGGCAGACAGGAAGCGTAGGAGTAAACGGGTCCTTTTCACAATGGCAGGCAGTGACTAGTGGGGTACCGCAAGGCTCAGTGCTAGGACCCCAGCTATTTACAATATATATTAATGATTTGGATGAGTGAATTGAATGCAACATCTCCAAGTTTGCGGATGACACAAAGCTGGGGGACAGTGTTAGCTGTGAGGAGGATGCTAGGAGACTGCAAGGTGACTTGGATAGGTTAGGTGAGTGGGAAAATGCATGGCAGATGCAGTATAATGTGGATAAATGTGAGGTTATCCACTTTGGTGGCAAGAACAGGAAAGCAGACTATTATCTGAATGGTGGTCGATTGGGAAAATGGGAGATGAAACGAGACCTGGGTGTCATGGTACACCAGTCATTGAAAGTAGGCATGCAGGTGCAGCAGGCAGTGAAGAAAGCGAATGGTATGTTGGCATTCATAGCAAAAGGATTTGAGTATAGGAGCAGGGAGGTTCTACTGCAGTTGTACAGGGTCTTGGTGAGACCACACCTGGAGTATTGTGTACAGTTTTGGTCTCCTAATCTGAGGAAAGATATTCTTGCCATGGAGGGAGTACAGAGAAGGTTCACCAGACTGATTCCTGGGATGGCAGGACTTTCATATGTAGAAAGACTGGATAGACTTGGCTTGTACGCGCTAGAATTTAGAAGATTGAGGGGGGATCTTATAGAAACTTACAAAATTCTTAAGGAGTTGGACAGGCTAGATGCAGGAAGATTGTTCCCGATGTTGGGGCAGTCCAGAACAAGGGGTCACAGTTTAAGGATAAGGGGGAAGTCTTTTAGGACCGAGATGAGAAAAACATTTTTCACACAGAGATTGGTGAATCTGTGGAATTCTCTGCCACAAAAGGTAGTTGAGTCCAGTTCATTGGCTATATTTAAGAGGGAGTTAGATGTGGCCCTTGTGGCTAAAGGGATCAGGGGGTATGGAGAGAAGGCAGGTACCGGATACTGAGTTGGATGTTCAGCCATGATCATAGTGAATGGCGGTGCAGGCTCAAAGGGCCGAATAGCCTACTCCTGCACCTATTTTCTATGTTTCTATGTTTCTTCCATTGGTAAAAAAAAAAGTGCGTCTGAGACCAAAGCCTAGAATTTTATGTTAAATCGAACCACTTCCCGAATGCAACTCTCTGCTGGGCCTATTGGTTTAGTTTACTTTAGCTTAGTTTAGAGATACAGCGTGGAGCATGCTCTTCGGCCCACTGAGTCCACACCGACCAACGATCCCCCGTCCATCAATACTACCCTAAACATTCTATCCGACACTGGAATTAGGAAGAGACATTAAAGGAAGACTTTACTTGGCTTTCCAAGGAGTTAATAATATTTAAGGGACAATTTACATTTATACCAAGCACCATTTTACATTTATACCTGGCCACCTGTGCACCTTTGGAGTGTGGGAGGAAATTGAAGATCTCGGAGAAAACCCACGTGGTCACGGGGAGAACGTACAAACTCTGCACAGACAGCACCCATAGTCAGATTGAACCCTGGTCTCTGGGGCTATAAGGCGCCATCGTGCCACCCTTATTGGTGCAATTGGTGGTAGAATCGCATAATAGAGCAGTATGATTTTGCTAATTGCTATATCCCTCACACTAGCGACATTTCTCTGTTCTATTCATCTTCTCAGCGAAGTAAAATGACAGGATATAGCTGAAAGCAATGCAACTGCACTGAACTTTCTATCTCTTTCGGAAATCCAATGATAAAATCCGGCCTCAGCTGAAATAACCTTTTTGCGCAGATGGTTTGGGGCACGTTGAACAATACATGTAGACGAAAAGACTGAATATAGAGAGCCCCGACCAGGAATCAGATGAATAAGCAATTTATCTTCTTTAGCAGTGTCGATTGAGAAATAAGAAGGTGATCCAAAAGAAAGCCCCTACTTACTCAAATTGAATTGAATACATATTGTTTACTCCTTGGAAAGCCAAGTAAAGTTTTACTCTATTGTCTCTTCCTAATGCCAGTCTTGGGAGAGGGCAATGCATGTCCTAGCAAAATAGGCACATTTTCTTGTTCAAAACACCATCGAAAGCTGAACAACCGAATTAATCCAACCCATCCCATTCCATATCCTGAAGATAAACACAAAATCCTTGTGTCTATCTTCAGGAAGTCCGAGACCATTCTTCAGACTGATAGTCAAGGGAGAGGGAGACACAGAGATATGGTGTATCCCTCTCCCCTGACCTATCCTTCCAGAGGCTGCCTGTACTGCTGAGTTACTCCAGCATTTTGTGTCTATCTTTGGTGTATACCCACATCTGCAGTTCTTTCCTATTCATTTGCATTTCCTTCTATTTTCTTAGACAAGGATTTTGGTATAAAAATCTTGCGGTGGCGCGACTCACGTTGTAGCGGCCCCTACAGGCTGTCTGTCTTTTTTTATTTTTGGTCTAGTTAAATGTAGTTGTTCATGTTATTTTAATACTGATTTTAACTGTGTATATGTGGGGGGCGGGGGAAACTTGAAAAAATCTCTTCCCTGCACTGAAGACCCAACCTTTTTCCTGTCGGGTCTCCGTTGTCGTTGGGGCCTAGCACCGTGGAGCTGCCTCCAGCCGGAACGACCTGGGGGCTCCAGTCGCGGAGCCTGCGGAGCTGCGGACCACTTACCATCGTGGGGCTGGCCGGCCTCGGAGCGTGGGGAGCGGTGGTGGCTCGCTGCTGTGGCCCGACTCCGGAGCTCGGAGGCTCCAGCTGCAGACCTGTGGACTGGGACATCGGGAGCTCGCGGGTCCGGGTGGGAGACTGCTTTTCGGAGCTCCCGCAACGCAACTTCTCCAGCCTGTGTCACGGGGTTGGAACGACCCGGAGCGGGGCCGTACATCGCCTGGCGCAGCTTTAGATTAGATTAGATTAGATAGCCTTTATTGTCATTCAGACCGAAGTCTGAACGAAATTGAAGCAGTCATACATACAATACAATACAATAAAAAACAACAATAAACACATATTAACATCCACCACAGTGAGTCCACCCAACATCTCCTCACTGTGATGGAGGCAAAAGTCTTAGGTCTCCAGTCTCTTCCCTCCTCTTCTCCCTCTGCGCTGAGGCGATACCCCCCGGGCGATGTTAAAAACTGTCCCGCGGCTCAAACACCGCGGCCTGGGGTGGTCGAAGCTGCCGCCCACCAGTCCTGCTGACGCAGCCGCTGGCCCGCGGCCGAACCCTGGACTCAGGCCACCACCTCCAGAACACCGTCCAAGCCACCGGAGCACCAATGGCCGCGAGACATTCCAGCGCCCGCCGGGGGCTCCAACTTTATGACTTTTGGGCCTGGAGTGGGGCCGTACATCGCCCGGCGTGGCCTTAAATGGCCGTGGGATTTACCATCGCCCGCCTGGGGATTCAACATCGGGAGAGAAATGGTGCAGGAGAGAGAAAAGACTTTGCCTTCCATCACAGTGAGGAGGAGATTCACTGTGATGGATGTTTATGTAAATTGAATTGTTTGTATGTCTTGTAGGAATTGTCTTTGTTTGTATGTCTGTGGAAATTGAGTTTTGTTTGAGTCTCACTGAGGTTCAGATGACATGTAATAAATATTGTATTGTATTGTATTGTATTGTACTGTTTTACCACCGTTTCCCAATATGAGTATGAGTGACTCTTGAAACTGACTACTGATTTTCTTTGAAATCTTTCTAAATTTGGGACAATCACAAAACGGAGTACATATGATACTAGAGAACAAATGCATGAGCAAACTCCCTTCAGAAAGACACTGGTTGGAATTCCAATCTGAAACTTTGTCTGTTCATTCCCTTCACAGGAGCAAAGTCGTTGAGTTCCTCCAACACTTTGTATCTTGCTCAAGATTCCAGCACCTGCAGCCCCTCATGTGCCCCTTCAGAAAATGTTCACAACTAATGAAACACTTCCCATGTCAGACCGAATAACTTAAGAAGGAAATTAAAATGAGAATTAATTAAATTAACTGCCCACTTTGTATCATAAACTGTGGATTTGAGTCATCACAGTCCAATTGATAAAGGTCGTGTTTAGGATTCTTCATACCACACCAAACAAAATGATGCTGCTGAAAATCAGGATACCAGGAAAAAGAAAAACATCTTTAAGCACATTTCTGGGTGCTCCAGCGCGCATTACGAAATTCAACTCATCGTTTCTTGGAGATTTTATTATTTTCTTCAGCGCTTTTATCCTCTAGCAAAACCTACCCAAATGGTATTAATAGTCGTAAAAAATTCATCTGCAGTGAGATTAACATCAATCTGGAAAAGGACATTTCTTACTTTCTCAAAGAAGACCACATTTTACAGACCTTGTTTCCTTTGAAACAAAGGATAATCCTCAAACTGCATACTTTTTGCCTTCACTGAGAAATGCAGCCTCTTGCAATCTCAATACGAGTGCCATGGCTGCTTCCCCCATAGAGATCAGGATATCGTTATTCTCAGCCTCCTGGCTTCAAGATCATCCCAAGCTGCAGCTGCAGCTGCTGATTTCTGTGACATCTCATAATTCGAGTCGAGTCAAGTTTGTTGCCATATGAACAAGTATGGTGCGATTCAGGTACAATTAAAATCAGTCTGAAGAAAGGTTCTGAACCAAAATGTCACCTTTCCTTTTCTACAGCGATGCTGTCGGACCAGCTAAATTACTGCTGCATTTTGTGGCTATCTTCAGTATAAACCAGCATCTGCAGTTCCTTCCTACACAATGAAAATCTTGGTTGCAGCAGCATCAGAGACGCATGGACTCAGACAAACACACAACATTAATTTAGTTTAGTTTAAAGATACAGCATGGAAACGGGCCCTTCGGCCCACTGAGTCTGAGCCGACGAGCGATGCCCATTACACAAGCAGACACAACACACTAAGGACAATTTATAGTTTTGTTCACCGATGCCATTTAACCTGCAAAGCTGTACGTTTTCGGAATGTTGGAGAAGACAAAAGCACCTGGGTGAAAACCACAAGGTCAACAGGAAAAACAGAAACATAGAAAATAGGTGCAGGAGTAGGCCATTCGGCTGGTTATCCAAAATCAGTAGCCTGTTCTGGATTTCCCCCCTTATCCCTTAGGTCTAAGAGCTGAATCTAACTCTCTCTCTTGAAGACAGCCAGTGAATTGGCCTCCACTGGCAGAGAATTCCACAGATTCACAACTCTCTGGATGAAAAAGTTTTTCCTCATCTCAGTCCTAAATGGCCTATCCCTTATTCTTAAACTGTGACCCCTGGTTCTGGACTCCCCCAACACCAGGAACATGTTCCCTGCATCTATCCTGTGCAATCCTTGAAGAATTTTATATGTTTCTATAAGATACCCTGTCATCCTTCTAAATTACTGTGAATACAAGCCCAGTCGAACCATTCTTTCATCATACTTCAGTCCCGCCATCCCGAAAATTAACCTGGTGAACTGCACTCCTTCAATAGCAATAATGTCCTTCCACAAATTAGGAGACTAAAACTGCACACAATATCCAGGTGCGGTCTCACCAGGGCCCTGTACAATGACAGTAGGACCTCCTTGCTCCTAAACTCAAATCCTTTCGCAATGAACGCCAGCATGCCATTGGCTTTCTTCACTGCCTGCTGTACCTGCATGCTTACTTTCAGTGACTGATGTACAAGCACACCCAGGTCTCGTTGCACCTCCCATTCTCCTAATCAGATACCATTCAGATAATAATCTGCCTTCCAGTGGATAACCTCACATTTATCCACATTATACTGCACCTGCCATGCTTCTGCCCATGCACCCAATCTATCCAAGTCACCCTGCAGCCCCATAGCATCCATTTTGTAGCTCACAATGCCACCCAGCTTTGTGTAATCTGCAAATTTAGAGATGTTTACATTTAGAGTGCCCTCACCCCACTCACCATCAACAACACCACAGTCACATCTGTGGAGTATTTTAAGTTCCTGGGAACCATCAACTCTAAGGAGTGCCCTCACCCCACTCACCATCAACTCCACAGTCAAAAAGGCTCAATAGAGGATATACTTCTTGCAGGAGCTGAGGAAGCACAATCTGCCACAGGCAATGATGGTCCAATTCTATAGGGCCATCATAGAGTCTGTCCTCACCTTCTACATCATGGTTTGGTTTGACTCAGCTGCCAAGCACGATATCCGGAGGCTACAGCGAATCGGCCGATCAGCTGAGAAGGTTATTGGCTGCAACCTTCCCTCCATTAACGAACTGTACACTGCAAGGGCCAGGACGTGAGCGGGTAAGATCATCTCTGACCCTTCTCACCCTGGCCATAAACTCTTTGAATCACTTCCCTCTGGAAAGCGACTCCGGACTGTCAAAGCTGCCACAGCTAGACATAAAAACAGCTTTTTTCCATTAGTAGCTCTACTCATAAACCAAAAATCTTTTGCTCTGGTATTTTATTTAATTCACATGTTTAATCAATAATGTTTTATTATTAATGTTTAATGTTTTATGTGTCATTCCTAACTGTCACTGTATTTCATGTTGTCACTTGCGGGCAGAGCACCAAAGCAAATTCCTTGTAGGTGAACATACTTGGCCAATAAACTTATTAATTCATTCATTCATTCACTTAATTCCCTTGTCTAAATCATTAATATATATTGTAAACAACTGGGGTCCCAGTACCGAGCCTTGCTGCACTCCACTAGTCACTGCCTGCCATTCGAAAAAGGACCCGTTAATTACTACTCTTTGTTTCCTGTCTGCCAACCAGTTCTCTATCCATGTCAATGCCCTACCCCCAATATCATGTGCTCTAATTTTGCACAGTAATCTCTTGTGTGGGTACTTGTCAAATGCTTTTTGAAAGTCCAGATACACCACATCCACTGGCTCTCCCTTATCCATGCTACTTGTACATCCACAAAAAATTCCAAAAGATTAGTCAAGCATGATTTCCCCTTCATAAATCCATGATGACTTTGATCGATCCCATCACTGCTTTCCAAATACGCTGCTATAACATCTTTAATAACCGACTCCAGCACCTTCCCCACTACTGATGTAAGGCTAACTGGTTTATAATTCTCCATTTTCTCTCTCCCTCCTTTCTTAGGAGAAGGAACAAACTCTGTTCAGACAGCAGCCGAGGACTGATCGAACCCGAGTCTCTGGCGCTGTGAGGCAGCATCTCTACCGCTGCGCCACCGTGCTGCTGATACACAAATTATATGTAAAATTACACAGGACCACGCTCTGCAAAATAATTAATATGATGAATATGAAGAAAAATGAGACATTCATGTAAAACACAATTAGAAAGAAAATAGTCCATGGTAGTACTAACAGTAGTGCTCCATTGTCGAATTAGGATTAGAGTTATATAGGTTGATTCAAGAACATGATGCTTTTAGGAACGTAGCTGCTCCTGAGGATAAAAGACCATATGACATAGAGTAGAATTAGGCCATTCGGCCCATTAAGTCTACACTGCCATTCGATCATATATTATCTATTTTTCCCTCTCAACTCCATTCTCCTGCCTTCTCCCCGTAACCTTTGACATCCTTACTAATCAAGAAATCAGGCTTCTGCACCTCCTGCCCGATGGTAGCAGTGAAAACTTGCTGCTTACTGCATCCCCAAATACATCACCTCACCTTAATTCTTAAGAACAGCTGACATCATCTAGCGTTCAACCTTATAGAGCAGACCGAATGGGCACAGGTACTTTCTCACCACACTCACATTATTTCCGCATCAATTCATGTGATAGTAACTCTCCCCAGAGCACAAAGATTGATTCTTGTATTGTGGTGCATACTTTTGAGAGCTGGCTTTAGAGGTCGCACTTGCCTTGCAACATGCTGAGAACTGTGAAAACCTGCCATCCATTCAATAAAGAACTTTGTGCTGAAATCAAGAATGTCAGTTTCAGTGCAGGGTTATACAGAAAACTAACAGTTGTATTCTGTAAACTTTACAGCTGAAACGCTCACATTTTACATTGCTTTCTGTAACTTCTACAACTCTGTCTTGTACCTTTGTCAACGCTGTAGGTGGCCACTATTTGCATACCTTGGGAATGCATGCGAAGAATTTCACTGTGCCTTGACACATGTGACAATAAAGTATTCCATTCCATTCCGTTTCGTTCTTTTGTTTGAAGAAATAATGTGGAACAATTCCTAAGCCCAGCCATTTTCTCACCAAATGAGCTTTAATGCTAAAAGCTCACCTTCACTTCAGTTAACCAGCCTTATTCCTTTAGCAGAACCAAGGATCTGCAAATGCAGGTTTACACTAAATAACACAAAGTGCTGGAGTAACTCAGTGGATCAGGCAGCTTCTCTGGAGAACACGGTCAAGCAATGTTTCAGGTCAGGACTCTTCTTCAGGCAGAAAAAAATAGAAGAAAATGTAAACATTCAGAATAATGCTGAAACCTTCCCTTTGAAGATCACATTTGTAGTTTACATCTGAAGAAGGGTCCCGACCCGAAATTTCATCTATCCATGTTCTCCAGAGATGCTGCTTGACCTGCTGATTTACTCCAGCACTTTATATACGTTTATTCCTTTCACATTTTAATTAGGAAATTGAAGAAAATGTAATGTTTCAGAATCATACTGAAACCTTCCCTATGAAGAATACATTTGTAGTTTAAATCTGATGCATGTCATGTTCAAATAAACAGAAAATTATAATGTTCTAACATGGAGAGAACCTTTTGCTTGTTTTACTGTTCTTTAGACCTACACTCCTGTTATATAAATCAAACCATTACACCGCAATCACCATGAGCTAAAGCAAATGCAGGAAGATAATATTCAGAATGTAGATAAACGTGCGTGCATGTGTATCAATACTGCCACCTCTTGCAACAGTTGTGCGATTGCAGATAGTCCAAGATTTAACTGTGAAACTTAATATGGGAGATATTATACATATTATACTGCCTCGGCAAGGCCACCATCATAATCAAGGACAAGTTTTGCCCCAGTCATACCCTCTTCTCCCCTCTCCCATCACGTAAGAGATACAGTGTGAAAACGTAGAACTCCAGATTGAGGGACAATTTCTTCCCAGCTGATATTAGGCAATTGAACCATTCTATTCACAACCTGAGAGCAGTCCTGAGTTACCATCTATCTCAATGAAGACCCTCGGGTTATCTTTAATCGAACTTTACTGGACAGCACTATCTTGCACTTTATGTTATTCACTTTACCCTGTCTATGTACACTGTGGACTGTCCATAGCAATAAAGTTAAATAACAAAGTTATAGAATAGGCAGTGAATGTTGTACATCTGATCATGACCAATTTCATGTTGATTTTGTCAAACAAATTTAAAATAACATTGCTGTTTACAACAAAATATATATATATATGTGTGTACCTATATATAATCAAGTCATTGAGTTTGATCTCTGTCAGCAGGCTTTGTTTCTCAGGCTTTGGGAAACAAAGCAGCGGAATAGTGGTGGGATGGCAGGATGGAAGCAGTAAGTCTCTTTCAGTAGGTACACAAAAATGCTGGAGAAATTCAGCGGGTGCAGCAGCATCTATGGAGCGAAGGAAATAGGCAACGTTTCAGGCCGAAACCCTTCTTCAGACTGATGGGGGTGGCGGGGAGAAGGAAGGAAAAAGGAGGAGGAGGAGCCCCGAGGGCTGAGGGATGGGAGGAGACACCCGAGGGCTGAGGAAGGGGAGGAGACAGCAAGGGCTAACAAAATTGGGAGAATTCAATGTTCATGCCCGCAGGATGCAGACTCCCCAAGCGGAATATGAGGTGCAGTTCCTCCAATTTCTGGTGTTGCTCACTCTGGCCATGGAGGAGACCCAGGACAGAGAGGTTGGACGGGGAATAGGAGGGGGAGTTGAAGTGCTGAGCCACCGGGAGGTCAGGTAGGTTCTTGTGGACCGAGCGGAGGTGTTCGGCCAACCTCCGCTTAGTCTCACCGTCTCTTTCAGTAATTGGTTCAGGCAAAAGAGCACAGACATGCTTTCCCACCATCATGCCCCTATGATCTGGCTCCTCCACAATTGGAAAACCTCTACAAATTGATAACCCAAAGAGACAAAAGATGCTGAAGAAGAGTCCCAATCTGAAATGTTGGCTGTCCATTCCCTCTACAGATACTACCTGACTCACTAAGTTCCTCCGGCACTTTGCGTCCTGACACCCAATACTTTGGTGACTGATCAGAAATGTTTAATCACTGCCAAATTCTCATCCAACTGACCACGTTTATCTTCAACATCCATCCATTATTTGAGGTTCAGTTTCCCCAAACTCATCCTACCCACCCTCAAAGTCCAACTCCGAACAATCTCATGTCAAATGCCCACACTCACTTTTGATGTCTCATGGTCAGTACTGCCCCAACAACCCCCATTTTCAAATTTTCTCCAATATGGATCATAGCTACACATCAATCCAATAGCTAGCAGTTTAAAATTCTTTTTAAATACTTATTTATTATTTTTACTAATAAGTGTACATATGTGTCAATGGTTGTCGTGTTTGTATTTTTTAACCGGAGGAGATGCAATGGAATTTCGTTGGAATGACAATAAACATATTAATTCATTCATTCATTCATACTGTCAGACTGACCGACTAGTACTGTCAGAATGGCGACTGGTATCATGCTTCACAGTTATCATTAAATCTGAAAGGGTAGACCCAGACATTCTGTAACAAAGGTTATAAAGTCAAAAGATCAAAAGTGATAAGAATAGAATTAGTCCATTTGGCCCATTAAATCATGGCTGACCTATCTCTCCCACCTAAACCCCTTCTCCCGCATTTGCTCCATAATCTCTGATACCTCTACTAATCAAAAATCTATCTATCTCTGCCTTAAAAATATCCACTGACTTGGTCTCTACCGCCTTATGCAGCAAAGAATTCCACGGATTCACTAAAGAAATTTCTCCTCATCTCCTTCCTATAAGAATGTCCTTCCATTCTAAGACCATGACCTATAGTCTTAGTGGACCACTAGTGGACACATCCTCTCCACATCCACTCTATCCCAGCCTTTCACTGTTCTATGTGTTTCGAAGAGGTCCCCCCTCGTTCTTCTAAACTCCAGCGAGTACAAACGTTGACAAATGCTCATCATAGGTTAACCTACTAATTCCTGGGATAATTCTTGTAAATCTCTTCTGCACCCTCTCCAGAGCCACCACATACTTCCTCAGATATGGTGCCCAAAATTGCTCACAATATTCCAAATGCGGCCTGACCAGCGCCTTATAGAGCCTCAGCATTACATCCCTGTTTTTGTATACGCCCTCTTGAAATAAATGCTAGCATTGAGATTGTTTTCTATACTACCAATTCGACTTGTAGATTAACTTTTTGGGAATCATGCACCAGCACTCCCAAGTCCCTTTGCACCTCCAATTTCTGGATTCTCTCCCCATTTAAAACATAGTCTATGCCTTTAATCCTACTATCAAAATGCATGACTCCACACTTTGCTACACTATATTCCATCTGCCACTTCTCTGCCCACTTTCCCAACCTGTCCAAGTCCTTCTGCAGAGTCTCCCCTTTCTTTGCACTACCTGCCCTTCCATCTATTTCCGTAGCATCCGCAAACCTGGCCACAAATTCTTCAATCCCCTGGCCAAATCATTAATATACAGCGTGAATAGTAGTGGCCCTGTTAATATTGATCAAATTAAAGATACTATAAAATGGAGGATCCCTGCATCTGTAAGGGCTGCTTGGCCTCTGTCTGTGGAAATCTACAGGCTGTGACTGGCACCAGCTCGTCTGAGCCCTAGATTGATATGCAGGATGGGGAAAGATCCAGATATCCTCTTTATTGTTAAATTGTATGAGGACTTTGCAGAGGAGCTCAAAGGTGTTGCAGATGCATTATCACGATTGTAGGGTGCAAAGGGATTGTAAATACTGTTAATAATGTTGCAGGATGTTTGTACTGCTGTTTGATGATTAGCTGACGTGTGAAGCCTTGTTTGAATTGTTTACATTACCTGGGAGAATGTTGCGTTATTTGATTAATTGACTTCCTTCCAGAAGCTTCTGTAGAAACATTGTAATGGGACTCTTTGTATTTTGGTTGGAGAACTGTCAATAACACTTTAATGTAATCAATATATGTGATTGACTTGTAGGGGCGCCACCCCCATGTAGTTCTGCCCCACGGGTTCGATGACCTATAAAAGGTAGCTCCGATGAGGTTCGTTGTCGATCTTCTGGAAGAACGCTTGGGACTGCATGACCTTTTGGAGGTATCTGCATGCACGAGGCTGAAGGGCTTTGACAAGCAGAGACAAGGATCAAACCCGCGGTGGTTAGCTATTGTATAGGGGATTCGTTGTTCGTTCAAAAAATAAAGTTTAGTGGTCCAGTGCTTGACTCGGTGTTTGACTGAACTAGACTAAGGGGGGTAAGCTTTCGGAGCATAATTACAGCCGCAGCACTGACCCCTGCAGAACCCTATAAGTCACTGGCAGCCAACCAGATAAAGCCCCCTTTATTGCCACTCTTTGCCTTCTGCCATCCAGCCAACCTGCTATCCACGCTACTATCTGCCCTTTGATACCATGGGCTCTCATCTTCCTGCGCAGCCTCATGTGTGGCACCTTATCAAAGGCTTTCATAAATTCTAAGTAAACAACATCTATTGACTCTCCTTTGTTTGTCCTATTTACTTCTTCAAAGAATTTCAGCATATTTTTCAAGCAAGACCTCCCCTTCACAAAGCCATGCTGACTTTGGCCTATTTTATCGTATAAAACCTCAAGGAGGACCTTGAATTGTGTGCCTCTTCATCCATGTGTCTTGAACGCATTGGACACCTCAAGCCAATATACATTTTCTTACTCTGAGTGGAAAAAGATGTTATTTCCAGTACTATTTTCTTTCTTCTCTCTGTAATGCTCTGCAACAAGATGAGAAAATAAAAAACAAATGAAGAAGTAGGCCTGTTGACTCCTCAAGTCCTCAAGCAATTCGCTCAGATTGTGGCTGATCCAGTCATGGTCTAATCATCACTTTCCCACACTCATTCCACACCTTGTCAACGTTGCACTTCCCTAACATAACTCGGTGAATAGATCTTCTTATCGAAGATCTTAACATCACAAGATTAGAAATTGTTCAGCCAGAGTTGAGCATACTTCTCAGCATCTGCATACAATGGCGTCTTACGCTTCTTGTGCTTCTTGTCCGTGGTGGTGGAAAGATTGGTGGAAACAAGGCGTGACGTGAGCGCTCTTTCCTTGACCCCAGTGAAAAGATAAATGGATATTGGAACAAGATTAGAAAAACTTAAAACTTTTGTTTAGAAAATAACTGCAGATGCTGGTTTATACAGAAAATAGACACAGAGTGCTGGAGTAATGAGTCAGGCAGCATCTCCGGAGAAAAAGGATAGGTGATGTTTCGGGTTGGGTCTGAAGACGGGTCTTCATATGTAAATAGTTGGAAATGTTAGCTCAGGCCGTACTGTTAGTGGTCACCAACCTGATATGTTAATCCCATTTTTTTCTCGCTAAAGATCCTGCCAAACAACCTTAATGTCTGTAGTTTAAAGTTTCTAAAGTTTAGATCCAGGTAAGATAATGTTCCAAGATAGTACGGCATGTAATCTGTAGGGGATCTTGCAGAAAGGGGGCGTTGCAATGTGCATGCTGAACTCATCGTTCTAGCTTGTTGAAGATTTAGGAGTTACTGTTGAGAAAGGTTTGTCAAATTGCTGCAGTGCCATTTATAGAGGGTCCTTACTTCACATGCAGTGAAGGTGGAGGGGAGAGGATTTGTAGGCTGATGGATCGGGTGCCATTCAAGCTCTCCACATCACTCTCAATAACAACCATTGTTTTCCCCTCTCTCCCCACCTTCAAAAGCCTTCTAAAAATCCCATTATAATCAGAGCTTCAGGCACATCCATTGAGTCTGCTCTGTGAAGCCATGTCATATAAACCCAAGTTGTCATTACAGAAAAAAACCAAAAAAGGTCATTCACCCCATCAAGCCTGCTTCTTCACAATTCTTACTATGTGCCTTTCATGACTGTAAGATGCAGTTTAATATGATAGGTATAGGTAAAATTCCCACATTACCTAGAAAGTAAGAATCTAAATAAGTTTGAGGTATAAAGGAATTTGGTCGAATAAATACACCAATTATGAGAAGTAGCATTACAGGTTGATTACGTAATTTAAAAAAAAGCAAACTAACACCAAGGTTTTTTCCTGAAGTGATGGAAGTGAGAGATAAACAGAAGATAGAAAGTGATACACAATGAACTGTAAATGCTGGGATGTTATGTAGAACACAAAGTACTGGAGTGATTCAGCAGGTCAAGCATCATCTCTGGAGCACATGGATAGGTGATATTTCAGGTTGTGGCCTTTCTTCATTCTGATTGTAGTGCGGGAGAAAAAGCTGGACAAAAGGTGGGGCAGCACAAAGCCTGGAAAGTGATACTTGGATACAGGTGAGGGGCATTTTTAATTAGCAGATGGGTGGACAAAGGCTAGAGATGAAAAGGAGACAAAAGGATAACAAAAAGGGACTAAAGCAGACAAAAGGAGACAGGGAGACAAGAGTGCGTTGATAAGAAGAGAAGAAGATTGAAAGGGCAGTGAAATATAAACCCAGAGGGAGTGAGATAAAATCATGAGAGGAATAAGTTGCACAGAGTCTTTTGCCCAGAGTAGGGGAATCGAGGACCAGAGGACATGGGTTCAAGGTGAAGGGAAAAATAATTAATAGGAATCTGAGGGGTAACCTTTTCACACAAGGGGCCGGTGGGTGTCTGGAACAAGCTGCCAGAGGAGGTAGTTGAGGCTGGCACTATCCCAACATTTAAGAAACAGTTAGACAGATACATGGATAGAACAGGTTTGGAGGAATATGGACCAAGCGCAGGCGGTTGGGACTAGTGTAGCTGGGACATGTTGGCCGGTGTAGGCACGTTGGGCCAAAGGGCCTGTTTCCACACTGTATCACACTATGACTATGACTATGAGTGATATAGGCGGTAGGGGACAGGGGAGGATAAAGTGGGGGAGTGGGGGGTGGGATAAGGGGGAAAATGGATGCATACTGGGATCAGGAAAGAACTGGGTGTAGAAACAATTAACCGGGTGGTTGTTCCATGTACCATTAGGTTATAAGCTATACAAGGAATATAAGGTGCTGGTTCTCCAGTTCGAATGTAGTGTCAGTCTGCTGATGGAGGAGGCACAGGACAGAAAGGGTGTTGTGGGAATGGGAGGGGAGTTCAAAATGGTCAGCAACTGGGAGATACCCTAGACTAAAAAGACTCATCTAGGAAACAGATGTGGAGAAGATGGGGAATTGAGATGGCGTTCTTGCAAGAGGCAGGATGGTAGAAGGTGTAGTCAAGATAACTGGGAGTTAGTGGGTTTATAGTAGTGGGATGTAATAGACTTTAGAATGGAGAACAATAGAACAAGCACAGGAACAGGCCGACCGACCGACAATGTCTGTGCCAAACGTTATGCTCAGTTAAACTAATCTCTGCTGCCTGCACATGATCCATATACTCCATTCGCTGCATATCCATGTGCTGATCCAAAAGCCTCTTAAATGCCCCAATCGCATCAGCTTCCACCACCACCCACTAGTGCATTCCAGGAAACCGCCTCACTGTAGAAAAAACTGTCCTTCAAAGTTTGCCCATCTCACATTAAAGCTACGCCCTCTGGTCTTTGACAATTCCACTCTGAATAGGATTCTGACTGTCTACCCTATGTATGCCTCTCATAGATTTATACACTCTCCCCTCAGCTTCCTATGCTGCAGAGGAATTCAAAATTGACCAATCTCGCTCCATAGCTAATACTCTCTAATCCATGTAGCGTTTTGATAAGATAGACACAAAAAGCTGGAATAACTCAGCAGGACAGGCAGCATCTCTGGAGAGAAGTAATGGGTGACGTTTCGGGCCAGGACTCGACACAAATTGTAACCCATTCCTTCTCTCCCGAAATGCTGCCTGTCCTGCTGAGTTACTCCAGCTTTTTGGGTCTATCTGCCGTTTAAACCAGCATCTGAAGTTCCTTCTTATACTATAGCATTTTAGTAAACCTGTTCTATCATATGCCTTCTTTATGATTCTATCTACTTGTTTTGCCACTTTCAGGGAGTTATGGCCTTGACCCCCAGATCATTCTGTACATCAATTCTGCTAAGGTAAATAGATAACCTTATGCATAGTTAAACTACATTCTAGTTACAATGCTAAGAATATAGAATTATTGGAGAGGGATGATAACAAAACGTGAAGTTACATTTTTCAGGGGAAGATAACGAGATGACTTATGTCTTGTGTCCATTGAATTAGCTAGATAGGGAGATGAACACAAAATGGAAATAACATATGCTGAAAGAATGGGTGAATTCTCAGTAACCAGCAGCTGGGAGTGAGAAAGGTGGCTGCCTAGTGGGTAATACACACATGGAATTCACTGTGGCACATTTGGCTGAAGTACAGTACTGAAATGCAAGCCATTCTTTAAAGTATGATTACCAGTTTTCCCAATCAATTCAGCTGAAAGGGCCTTATAACAAATTCCAACTTCAATCCTATTATTCAAAATATTTTGCAGATGTGACTTTGGGATTCTTGAATTGGATGTATAATATACAGAACTTACAGGGGTGCAACATGGCTCAGCGGGTGAGTTGCTGACTTACAGCGCCAGAGACCCCGGTTCTCTTGTCTGTACAGAGTTTGTACATTCTCCCTGTGACCTGCATGGGTTTTCTCCGGTTTCCTCCCAAGCTTTAAAGATGTACAAGTTTGAAAGTTAATTGGCCTGGTATAATTGTGAATTGGTCCTAGTGTGTGTAGGATAGAGTCAGTGTGCGGGGATCACTGGTCGGTGCATCATCAATGGACCAAAGGGCCTGTTTCCGCGCTGTAACTCTAAACTAAACTAAACAAATCTAAATTAAACACAGAGAATGAAAGTCCTTCAAGATTCAACAGCTCCTACTAGATACTTTGGCATGTAGGCATATGGAATATTATCTTTCCTGCTGATAGGTGAAATAAGTCTACTCCTGCAACTGAGACAACTTGGCATTAGGGTTGCCACAGAAGGAAGTAGTCTCTACTACACAAAGCTATTCACTGTACCTCAGCACACGTGTCAATAAACTAAACTAAACTACTACATTTTGTGTTAGGAAAAGAGAGCAAGATGGCGGATACAGCTACATAGTGTGTACATTACCTTAGCTCCCTCAATCCACCTTCTTAATTTTACTGCAGATCATCTCACTTTGCAGTGTCCGTTCTTGATGCAACGCATTGGATTTCCTTCACATAAACCACCAAGAAATCCTTTCCATTCATATATTCAACAAATGATTTGGCAAATGGTTCTTCTTATCATCTTTGCTGCAATAAATAAATACAGAATGTAAAGGACAAGTCGAGAGGTAGAAATGGTCCACATGCTGCTTGTAATCATCCTGCAAAATCATAAGGGATTCATTCAGATGGATTGATGTTCAATATGATTCTCTTTCAGGTTAAAATGTAGCTGATATCTACAACTAAAATACAACATCACCTGTCCAACCCTATTGATCTCGGAATAAATGTATAGGCAATTATGCTGTCGACAGTGACATCACCAGTTAGATAGACTGTTAGAAAAATGGATGAATTGTCAGCGAGAAGATAATAACAACAGTGTGTATGTTCAGCCAAACCAAATGGTAAACATCTCTTTTTATGGAAGTAAATAAGTAAGTGAAGCTCCTTTGTGCAATTCATATTAACTGTAATATTCTGAGTATAAACTGTACTATTCTAACTGAGTAACATTTAGCTTAGTTTAGTTCAGAGATACAGCGCGGAAACAGGCCTTTGGCCCTCCGAGTCCACACTGACCAGTGATCCCCGCACTTTAACACTATCCTACACACACTAGGGACAATTTACACTTATACCAAGCCAATTAACCTACAAACCAGTATGGGAGGAAACTGCAGATCTCGGAGAAAACCCATAATTTATTATATTATAGTTTATTGTATATTCGATTGTTGCACTGTTGCATTTCTGTGCCTCCAAAGCTGCAGCAAGAAAGACTTTAATTGTTCTGCTCTCAGTACATATGACAATTAAATACTCTTATCTCTTGGCCTCCACATGAAGTGGTTATGGTTAACTGGTCAGCAGCAGCAACTGTCCATGATTTTGATGCCAGAGCAGTGCACTGTCATCCCATTTCCTGATGGTAGTTATCGGGATTTCATAAATTCATAAGTTCATACTTTATAGGAGCAGAATTAGGCCATTCGGCCCATCAAGTCTACCCACCATTCAATCATGGCTAATCCATCTTTCGCTCTCAACCCCATTCTCCTGCCTTCTCCCCAAAACCCATGATACCTGTACTAATCAAGAATCAGCAGGGACGCTTATGGGCTACAGAATATCTCGGGGATAGCAATTTGTGGTAACAGATAACAAAAAATCCATTATATATGACCGTGCAATTGTACTAAATTGATCTAAAATGCATCAGACTATAACAGCTCTCATTCCCTGACAGAATCATCATTAGTTGCATCCTATCAATTGGGTTGTTATTTCATCTGCCAATATAATTACACTGGCTTTGCCTCCTAATTAGATGTATGACTATTAGCCTATTAATTTCACACAATGTTGCCTATGCACGTAATCTAAGATAAGTAATGAACACCAGTCCAGAGCTTATAACATTTTCCATTGATGATATCCATTCTGAATTAGGCAAAATATTTTTTGAAGTTTCTCTCATCTATACTTTAACTTCACCAGAAGGGCAGCCAAAATTCTGGGCAGTCAGTTCTCTTCAAAATAATTTGGCAGCTGCTGACCAGTGTTTGAATTAATTTAATTTGTACTTTGTGCAAACATTTGTTGAAAAATATCTCCTTAAAAGCAACATAGTAAATCTTGCCTGCTGTTTCCTCCATTTGGAATCTGCCTTGTTCATTGGAACAAATCACTTTTTTTTTAACTTGGCAGAACATTCTTTCAATTATCTGAAGAGGGCAACGTTTCGAGTCAGGACTCTTCTTCAGTCTGAAGAGACCTTTTTCATCTGGAGATGGGTCTTAACCCAAAACGTCGCCTGTTCATTCCCTTCAAAAATGCTGCTTGACCTGTTGAGTTCCTCCAATGCCATTGTTTTATGCTCAAGATTCCACCGTCTGTAATTTCCTGCGTCTCCATTCCTCCAATTATGATGGACAGTTACCTCAGAAGTAATATCTTATAGTAAAGTTTCCAATCCCATTGAAAAGTAATAATTTGACCTACTTTTAATCTATCTATCTTATTCCATGAGAAATAGCAGATCTATTTGATCTTGTTTGATTAGTACAGTGTATGGGGAGAAGGCAGGAGAATAGGGTTAGGATGGAGAGATAGATCAGCCATGATTGAATGGCAGAGTAGACTTGATGAGCCGAATGTCCTAATTCTGCTCCTATCTCCTATGATCTTATGACCTTCACCATCTGAAAGGGCTGTTCCTTTTGATTTTTGCTGAAGATAGACACAATAAGATGGAGTAACTCAGCAGGGCAGGCAACATCTCTGGAGAGAAGGAATGGTTGACATTTGTTAGTAGAGACCATTCTTCAGATGTCTGGATAATGGCCTCGACTTGAAATATCATCCATTCCTTCTCTCCAGAGCTGCTGCCTGTCCCTCTGAGTTACTCCAGGTTTTTCTGTCTATCTTCGGTTTAAACCAGTATCTGCAGTTCCTTCCTCCACGCCTTGATTTTTGCTACCAAGTTAATAGTTGCTCAGTTATTTTGATGGCTTGAAGATCAGAGGAGTATTCAATGAGACTGAAAATTGCTGCATAGTGCATGTTATGTAAAACTGCAGGTAACATTTTCCTCACCAGTTTATCTATATTCAGTGCTCGCTTGGGAACCCACTGGCCATAAATACTTTTGTATCAAGCTGTGACCTTGAGACTGGGTAGGTCCAAAATAATTTGGGGTCCTTATCACAAGTTTCTGGTAAATTAATTGTTTGATCCCTGAGCCATGAGCTAAACCTTGCAGCTGGTAATCATTAGATCTTAATTTCAATCTTCTTTGGGCAGCCTCACAGCTCCAGCAACCTGTGTAAAATCCTGGCTTGAGATGCTGTATGTGTGGTGTTTGCATATACTCCCCATGACCTGCTGGTTTTTCCATTTTCCTCTCACATCCCAAATATTGGGAGGTTAATTGTCCACTATAAATCGCCTCTGGTGTAAGTAAATGGTAAAAGAATCAAAGTGGAATCAAATGGGCATGTGAAAGAGTATAAGCTGCAGGGGTACAAGATGGGACTGATGGGATTGCTCTGTTGGGAACAGCTGGGGCCGTGCTGGGCTAAATGGCCCTCTTTTCTATTCTAATAAATGAAAAGATATTTTCAAATCCCCCAAGTAGATTTAACAAATTCATCCTATCCATGCTAGATACAAGAATCATGAAAATACCCCCATCATCCTTCCTTCTCATATTCATCTATGTCTGTATTATCTTTGTCACACACCAGCACGATACACTGCTCAAACGCAGGCATCTGCACAAACACTTCCTTCCACTCCTCCCTCCCTTCACAATGTGAGCATAGCGATAACATTTGCTGAGAATAACGAGTTGGTGGTAGTCAGGTGGAGGGAGGATGGATGCTGCTAATAATGCAGCAGATGGCAACACATAAAGGCTTTAACAAGTTTGCAGAGGAAACAGATGAATCCCAAATTCAATTCAATATTTTGAAGTATCAGGTGGCTCATTTTGATAGAGTGAATGAGGAGGTCTCTTATTATCTGGATGATAAAAAAATCTAAATGGGCAAAGTGAACAAAGGGATATGGGAATACAGATGTATAAATCATTAAGAATAGCAACACAAGTTGAAACAGTCATAAAGTGTGGAAAGTACTGTGGTTCATATCGAGAGGAGTAAATATGAAAGCAGTGAGATCATATAAAATTTATAAGAAACCTTAGTATGACCACACGTGGAGTCTGTGTGCAGTCTAATCCCTGTACTACAAAGGAGATATTGGAGCACCAGATAAAAAAAATGAAGGAACGTTTTACATGAATTGAGGGAATGGATTGAGAACCATGAAAGATTCAGCTGCTTTTCTGAAAAACTGCGAAGAAAAGAAAATCTGACACATCTGTTAAATATTCTGCGCACGTTCATAAAGATGGGCATGAAGAAACCATCTCCACCAGAAAGAATTTAGAACAAAGGCGCGTAAATAAAAAAATAGTCACTAACAGATCAAATGAAGAATTTGTGGGGAATTTATTTACACAGAGAATGATAAGGCTGTCAAACTCATATCCATATGAAGTGACTGGTACAGATAAGTTTGAAGCATTTAAATGTAGGATTGATGCACACATATAAGGAAAGGGACAGGATAGATATTGGGCAGCCTAGTAAGGAATGATTAGAATATGATTGTTATATGAAGTATAAATGCCAACAGAGATTAGCTGGAACATATGATGTGCTTGTTTAATATAAACAAACAGAAGTATGATTTTTGCAAAGAAGTGCTCTCCATTCCCTTTCCATTGTCGCACCCAGTTATAGAGGCGTAAGGCGTGGAAACAAGCCGTTTGGCCCATTCAATCCATGCTGACCATCAACAACCTATTTGCATTAATCCTACATGAATACAACTTTTTCATTCTCCCTACAATTTTGTCGATTCCCTCCAGCTTCTATCATTCACCCACACACAGGGACAATTTGAAATGGCCAATTAACCTATTAATCCACATGTCTAAGTGATGTGGAGGACACTAGAGCACCCAAAAGAAACCCACAAAGTCACAGGGAGAACACACAAATACTTCAGATATGGCATCCAAGATAAGGATTTAACCCAGTCCGTAACAGCCAACCTACACCTCATACCTCCATTGTTTTCCTTTATTAGATTGAAAACCTGGTTGCAGATTGACCTTAATGTAAAATTCAATCAATTTGTGTTCATTCTTTCCTCAAGGCCACTCCACAAAATTATTAATTCATGCAATTTTATGAATATAATGCTGCATTTTTCCATTGGATTTGAAAATATTAATGGCTCATTTATTTTTTTGTATTGTTTTTTTTTTGCCATTGTGGACCTCAGATTTGTAGTTTAGTTTAGTTTAGAGATAGTTTAGAGACCAGTGATCTCTGCACACTAACACTATCCTACACACATTGGGGACAATTTACAATCTTTACCAAACCCAAGCAGCCTTCAAAGCTGTGCATCTTTGGAGCGTGGGAGGAAGCCGGAGCTTCCCGGAGAAAACTCATGCAGCTCACATGGAGAACCGACATCCCCCGTACAGACAAGCACCTGTAGTCAGGATCGATCCCGAGTCTCTGGCACTGTGAGGCATTAACTCTATCGCTGTGCCACTTGACTAGCTCCTTCAGCAATCTGGTGCTGGACATGAAAATTTTTGGACCTGTCCATTGGATCCAGTTAAGTGTAAATGCAGCCTTAACAATAAAGTTGGCCTTAAAGGGAACTCTGACATTGGTACCCTTATCCTCGCAGTGGATTTGGAAAATGTTACCAAGACCACTTGCTGATTCTTAGCGAAAGGTTTAAGAACATTTATTAAAAACATGGAATTGTTGGAAACTTGAAATAAAAACATGAAATGCTGGAAACATTCAGCAGGTCAGGAATATCTGTGGAAAGGAAACAAACTTAGAATTTCAGGTCAAAGACCCATCATCTGTTTCCCATTCATTGCAAGTGGTCTTCAATCTGAAATGTATCGCTGATTTTCTTACCACCTGCAATGGTTTAATTTAGTTCAGTTTATAGATATGGTGTGGAAACAGGCCCTTCAGCCCACAGAATCCATGCCAGCCATAGATCACCTAAACACTAGTTCTACGTTATCCTAGTTTCACATCCTACACACTAGGGGCAATTTACAGAAGCCAATTAACCTACAAACCTACATGCCTTTTGAATGTGCTAGGAAACCGAAGCACCCAGAGAAAACCCTTGAGAGAGAATGTACAAACTCTGTACAGACAGCACCCATCTTCAGGATCAAACCTGGATGTCTGGTGCTGTAAGATAGCAATTCTACTGCTGCACCACTGTGTCTATGCTCAGTGTTTTCAACATTTTCTGTTTTTATTAGAAACTTTTAACAAGTTTGAAACTTCAGTAGCTGATCCAAGAATCCTCAAGTTGCCATGGTGCTTTATAAGCTGACCTGCTGTCATCTAATCACATATCAATTGGGTAAATATCTGTGATCAACATTGAGCCGGCCTTATAGCTCATGGGATTGAATGCATTTTCTCGTCTAACCTCTGGGTTTCACCTCCAAAAATAAATTCCAGAGTTTATGTAATTTCTAGAGCCCACAATAAATAATTTGTGATATTTTTACTTGACAGATTACCTCAGCAGATTACCATATTACAATGATAAGCTGGTCACATTGGTATTTAGACTCTTTAAACAGTTGTGAAGCCATCATAAGTGCTGCACTCCAGGTCCTAGCCACTCCAAACAAATGCTACAAAAGTTCATCAAATGTAGTATATAACTAGTTTATTTATTTCCACAAATACTATAAAGGCAAACAATTAAAGCATAAAGTTGCCACAGATATAGTTAGACATATTATATATTATTAATAAACCTTTGCCTAAATGAATAACATTTATTCCACAGATGTCAATGTTCATCTCACATTCTCCCGTGTTAATATTTCATATGAGGGAAATTTTAAATTACACACAGGTGGCTCCATCAAGTACCACATGCAAGCTCTAGCAGCAAGTTGGCTACTAATGAGATCCCATAGCCTTAGGCTGTTTTGCGCATTAGTCAGTGATGCAGGATGAGAAAAGAAGTCAGTGAGTGGGGAAATTTAAACTGATGCAGTCAGATGGAAGAAGTTCCTTTTTATGATTATGGGAGAGAGACCAGTACCGGTTTCTTGCTGCTTTAACAGAAAAACCTCTGCAATGCCTTTTGCTCTTTTAAAAAAAAAAACTGATGCAGTAATCGGAATTCGATAGAGATCGTGTGAATTGTATGCTTTCCAGCATACTTTGTCCAGCATCATGCCACAAATATCTGAAGCAATAAAGACCAAATGTTTATGAAAAATGAGCTTTCTTAGAACAATGCATTTAGCTGTTTTGATATCATGATGTTGATTACTGTACTTATATTACCAACATATTTGTGAAAAATTATTTCCTAAAATACAAAATGATTAAAATGGTATCAAATTACCCGCATTAATTGCAGAACTTGAATTATGCATCATATCCAATATTTCCAAGCACTTGATTTTAATTACAATTGGGATCAGTGAACCTTTTCCCTTAACATGCAAGCACGTTTCAACAATATTTTGCATTCAGTTTTAATTTTAAAGGAGGCTTAATATCACAGAGGCATAGTTGTCAGTGGCTTTGTAAATCAGAAAAAAGATTAGTAAACATTAAAATATTTTGGATTTTTTAATGTGTTTTTATTTACCTTTTACCATTTATTCCCTTCCTCCCATATATTTAGATAAAAAGAAGGGTTCATGAACAAAAAGGTCAGATATTCCATTTAATAGAATAACAATAAACAACTTTCCTATGAATCTAGTTCCAAAGATACAACAAAATATCCTGAACTGCTCCTTGAGAATGTTATCAAACACAATTTGACTCCTTGCTGTTTAAAGAGGTTAGTGCAAACAATGAAAAATCTTCAACCCAAAAGGTGGTTTGAAAGTGAATCTTAAAGGAACAAAGGGGCAAAGAAAGGTAGTGAGGCAGAGAAGCAGAAAGGCATAGCAGTTAAAGGGGCGACTTGACGCAAGATGTAACCAGAGTGAAGTGGTCGTGGTCTAGCACGATATCACACGATATAACGGGGGGTAGATAAAGAGTTCCCACGGGTACTCGGCATTTCTGTTATTTGTGCGAGTGACTTGTCCGTCTCCCGAGCTTTCCCGTTAAATCTTGAATGAACATTGTGAATCCCCATTCATAAAAGAGAAGGTAATTGCGCGGGAGGGTTAATAATTGACAATCTGCTGCTGCCTGCCCGCTGAGTTAAAAAGTTCCCACGGTCACGATATACAATGTATCGTGAGTCTTGCGTGGGAACTTTTTAACTCAGGGGGCAGGCAGCAGCAGATTGTCGCTCCCTTCAGTTTCACCCCACCTACACCCCTCTGCTTCCCGGCCATGTGTGTGACCCCTTCCCTCCCCTCTTCAGCTCCCCGCCCATTGCACCGGCGCAGGGGCTTTGCACTGTCTTCACGTCGGCGATGCCAGCAGGTCAGTGCCAGTCACCGGAGACGTCAGGACCAACGGGACACCGACCCCCAGGCCCACTGCAAGCACTGAGATCCCAGAGACCCACAGCCAGCAGCAGCGCAGCCCCATTCCAACTCCAGAGGAACACGCTCCCCTTAGGGACAGAAGCTGATGGTGTGCAAGGTACGTCTTGTTCTTGGGGTTGCGGATGAGGGGGCGCAGCTCGGGCTGTGACGTCTCCGGCCAGCCCCCTGTACAGGAGCTGAGACTGGGAACTGTGGGGTTGTTTGCAGTTGCAGAGGGAGGGGGCAAGGGCGGTACAGTTCACAGTCTCAGCTCCAGTCCAGGGGGGTGGCCGGAGACGTTAGGTCCAACGGGACACCGACTGCAAGCACGGAGATCCCAGAGACTCACAGCCAGCAGCAACTCTAGCCCAGCCCAGCTCCAACTCCAGAGGAACCCGGGTTGCGGATGAGGGGGCGCGGATTCCTCTGGAGTTGGAGGGACAGGGAGACACAGCGACTTTTGAGAATGGTAGGCAATCACTTCCAAAGTTCTGCCCACACAGTCAGTACACCTCTCCTACACTTGTCTCCCGCACTAAGATCATCTCGCAGAGAATGATCCCAGCCTGACAGCACGTTCATTCCAGAGTACTCACCTTCTGTCCCCTCTGTCCAGCTTCCAGGTTCACCGTTCGCAGGAGTTCCCACGGTAAATGCAAGAGTTATTACGGATATCGCACTGGCCACTACGTGCATATAATGTTGCAATCTTCAACCACAAGTGTACAAGTCACTCTTGGAGAAATTCAAACTTGCTTGAATTTTCTCCCAAGTCACCAAGTTACACGAGTACCTGCCGTTAGCGCCACGGTGGTCCACGGTGGTCCACGAATGCCGTACGGTTATCGCACGGGGTTCCCACGATGTTCAACTCTGGTTAACTCTTGCGTCAAGTCGCCCCGTGAGAAAGCTGCTTTAGAAGTAAACTCAAGGCATGTTTAAAGTCAGCGATGAACCAGCATCAGAAGTAAGGTGTCCAAATGCCTCCAGTGTGATATTTATAGATGCCCACAGCAGATTCCAAATAGAGTCAATTCTAGAGGTGACATAGGCAATAGGTGAGATTCTCGGAAGCAGATGAACTGAATCAGGGCAAAAGTAAATAGCATGTAAACAGCCAAGAATATAAAGGAGGATAGTAAAAGCTTCTTTAGGTATGTGAAGAGGAAAAAATTAGTTAAAACCAAAGTTGGACCCTTGAAGACCGAAAAAGGTGAATTTATTATGGGGAACAAGGAAAGGGCAGATGAGTTGAACAAGTACTTTGGATCTGTCTTCACTAAGGAGGACTCAAACAATCTTCCTGATATAGTAGTGGCCAGAGGATCTGGGGCGATGGGGGAACTGAAGGAAATCCACATTAGGCAGAAAATGGTGATGGGTAGACTGATGGGACTGTAGGCTGATAAATCCCCAGGGCCTGATGGCCTGCATCCCAGGGTACTTAAGGAAGTGGCTCTAGAAATCATAGATGCATTGGTGATAATTTTCCAATGTTCTATAGACTCAGGATCAGTTCCTGTGGATTGGAGGGTAGCTAATGTTATCTCACTTTTTAAGAAAGGCGGGAGAGAGAAAACAGGGAATTATAGACCAGTTAGCCTGACATCGGTGGTGGGGAAGATGCTAGAGTCAATTATAAAAGATGAGATAGCCGCACATTTGGATAGCAGTAACAGGATCGGTCCGAGTCAGCATGGATTTACGAAGGGGAAATCATGCTTGACTGATCTTCTGGAATTTTTTGAAGATGTGACTAGGAAAATGGACAAGGGAGAGCCAGTGGATGTAGTGTACCTGGACTTTCTGAAAGCATTTGATAAGGTCCCACATAGGAGATTAGTGGGCAAAATTAGGGCACATGGTATTGTGGGTACAGTGCTGACATGGATAGAAAATTGGTTGGCGGACAGGAAACAAAGAGTAGGGATTAACGGGTCCCTTTCAGAATGGCAGGCAGTGACTAGTGGGGTACTGCAAGGCTCGGTGCTGGGACCGCAGCTATTTACAATATACATCAATGATTTGGATGAAGAGATTCAAAGTAACATTAGCAAATTTGCAAATGACACAAAGCTGGGTGACAGTGTGAACTGTGAGGAGGATGCTATGAGAATGCAGGGTGACTTGGACAGGTTGGGGGAGTGGGCAGATGGATGGCAGATTAATTTTAATGTGGAAAAATGTGAAGTTATCCACTATTTAAAACAGGAAGGCAGATTACTATCTAAATGGCGTCAAGTTGGGAAAAGGGGAAGTACAACGGGATCTGGGGGTCCTTGTTCATCAGTCTGTGAAAGTAAGCATGCAGGTACACAGGCAGTGAAGAAAGCGAATGGCATGTTGGCCTTTATAACAAGAGGAGGCGAGTATAGGAGCAAAGAGGTCCTTCTGCAGTTGTACAGGGCCCTTGTGAGACCACGCCTGGAGTATTGTGTGAAGTTTTGGTCCCCTAATTTGAGGAAGGACATTCTTGCTATTGAGGGCATGCAGCGTAGGTTTACAAGATTAATTCCCGCAATTGCGGGACTGTCATATGCTGAGAGAATGGAGTGGCTGGGCTTGTACACTCTGGAGTTTAGAAGGATGAGAGGGTATCTTATTGAAACATATAAGATTGTTAAGGGTTTGGGCACGCTAGAGGCAGGAAACATGTTCCCGATGTTGGGGGAGTCCAGAACCAGGGGCCACAGTTTAAGAATAAGGGGTAAGCCATTTAGAACGGAGACGAGGAAACACTTTTTCTCACAGAGAGTTGTGTCTGTGGAATTATCTGCCTCAAAGGGCAGTGGAGGCCGGTTCTCTGGATATTTTCAAGAGAGAGCTAGATAGGGCTCTTAAAGATCATGGAGTCAGGGGATATGGGGAGAAGGCAAGAATGGGGTACTGATTGGGGATGATCAGCCATGATCACATTGAATGGCAGTGCTGGCTACAAATGACCTACTCCTGCACCTATTGTCATTTATTCAGTTCCATGAATGATGGGAATATGCACCTCTACCAGAGGCAGTGGGTAAACCAAATAGTGGAGTTACATTTAAAGGAGGACTGGACAGACATACAGTATGAGGGGGACAAAGGCACAAAGTGCTGGAGTAACGCAAAGGTTTGGGTAGCATCGGGTAACATTTTCACCTGGAGAGTTGTGAATTTGTGGAATTCTCTGCCACAGGAGGAAGTAGAGGGCAATTCACTGGATGAATTTAAAAGAGAGTTAGATAGAGCTCCAGGGGCTAATGGAATCAAGAGATGGGGAGATGGCAGGCACGGGTTAACTGATTGTGGATGATCACAATGAATGGTGGTGCGGGCTCGAAGGGCCAAAAGGCCTCCTCCTGCACCTATTTTCTATGTTTTTATGGATAGGTGACAATTCCGGTAGGGACCCTTCTTCAGACTGATTGTAATATGGCAGCATCTCTGGAGAGAAGGAATGGGTGACGTTTCGGATCAAGACACTTCCTCAGACTGGTCAGGAACAAGGAAAATGAGAGATATAGATAATGAAGTAGGAACATAAAAAACAATGAATGAAAGATATGCAAAAAGGTAACGATGATAAAGGAAATGCCATTGTTAGTTGTTTGTTGGGTGAAAGCGAGAAGCTAATGCGACGGGTGGGGGAGGGATAGAGAGAGGGACTGCCGGGGCTACCTGAAGTTAGAGAAATCAACATTCATAGGTTGCACGATCCAATTGTATGAACATTGAATTCTCCAATTTTGGGTAACCATACAACATCTCCCTCCTCCACCCATCTTTCCTCCCTCTCTCCCCTGTGCCCCCCGTGGACTTGCATCTATTTCTCCCTTCCCACTCCCCTTCCTAATCCCCTTCACACACACATTACTTCCTCAAGCTTCACACTTTGCAGCTCTTCAATCCTTTTATCCCACACCTTCATCCTTTTCATCTCGGGCCTTTGTTCAACCATCCACGTAGCAAACCCATCACTTGTATCCACCTATTACTTGTCAGGCTTGTTAGATTGTTTTCTCTGGCGTGTCAGAGGTCGAGGGAAGACCTGATAAAAGTGCATAAAATAATGAGAGACATAATTATGGTGGACAGTCAGAACCTTTTCCCCAGGTTGGAAATGTCAAAGATTAGAGGGGATAGCTTTAAGGTCAGAGAGGGAAATATTACAGAAGATATGCTGGCCAATCTTTCTTACACTGAGAGTGATGCATGCCTGAAATGCGCTTAGAAGAGGTGGCAGAAGCAGATACGATAGAGACGATTAAGGGATGTAGATCATTTCCAGACAGGTTGGACATTTAACATGACATCATGTTCAGCACAGACATTGAGGGACAAATGGCCTGTTCCTGTGCTGTACTTTTCTATATTCTATGTTAAATTTTTTTCTAAATCGATCTTGTTAGTTTTTTTTCCACGTCCCTTTGTCTGCCTTATCCACCAATCTTTCCTTCAGACATTTATTGTGGAATTTCACCACAGACTTCACACCCTCCGTAAAATGAATTCTTCTGTTCTCCATCTTAAACTCTTCTACTTAATCTTACATTAAGATTCCCCTTCAGGTTTTAAGAAGCGTTTCCCCTGTCAGAGAAGGAGGTAGAAAGGTAAATTGTCAGGTCTGCACAGTTGAAGGCACTCTCATCAAAAGGCGCAGATTGAAATAAGCAGCTTGAAAAGGCAGAGTACAGATATCTAGTGGGGTTGTGGAGACACAAAGCTCGCAGAGGCAGAGAGACATCAGGCTTTAAAGGAATTTGAAACAATGATAAGAATTTATGTTGTAAGATCGGAACTGCTGGTTTAAACCGAAGATAGACACAAAAAGCTGGAATAACTCAGCGGGACAGGCAGCATCTCTGGAGAGAAGAACTGGGTCTCGATCCGAAAAGTCATTCATTCCTTCTCTCCAGAGATGCCGCCTGTCCCGCTGAGTTATTCCAGCTTTTTGTGTCTATCTTCGATAAGAATTTATGTTGCCAGGCTTATGTTGACAATGGAACACAAATCCGAATAGCACTGGAATAGTCAGTTCATTTGGTGCTTTTGGTAATGTGTTTAAACAAGCTTAGCAGGGGGCTATGGTGGATAGAAACAAAGTGTGATGGTGAGGTTAGAGAAATTAATCAGGAAAAACAGGACAGAAAAATAGAAGAGACTGGGAAAAGAAATATAAACAGCCTGCAATAGCAAAAACGTCTATAGGTTCATTAAAATAAAAGATTAGAAAGGGTGAATGTAGGCCCTTTCCCGGTGACACCGGGAGCCTGCGGGTCCCTGCTGGGAGACCGCTTTTCGGGACTTCCGCAACGGCGACTTCTCCTGCCCGAGTTGCGGGGCTGAAAATTACCTGGAGCGGGGCCTTACATCATCGCCTGGCGCGGCTTTAAATGGCCGCGGGACTTGTTAGCGCCCGCCGGGGGCTCCAACACCAAGACCCGGAGCGCGGCCTTGCATCGCCCGGCGCGGCTTTAATGGCCGCGGGACACTTACCATCGCCCGCCGGGGGCTTTGACTCTGACATCGGGAGGAGAATGAGGAGTGCAGGGGAGAGATAAGACTTTGCCTTCCATCACAGTGAGGAAGAGATTCACTGTGATGGATGTTTGTGTAAATTGTGTTGTGTCTTGGTTCTTTTTCTTGTGTGTATGACTGCAGAAACCAAATTTCGTTTGAACCTCAATGAGGTTCAAATGACACAAATGAATTGTATTGTATTGTATTGTTTCGAGGAAGATGCAGGAACATTTGTATTGAAGAATGAGAAAATAACAAACAAATTAAACAATTATCATATGTTCACTGAAGATGCACAAAACCTGCCAAACACCAAAGGACTAGAAAGAATGAGAATCTGAAAGAGCTTGCATTACCCCGAAAAGTACTGGCGAGGTAGGAAATTCATAATCTTGACGTTGATGAATCACAATTGACATATTTGTCACATTTTCATATAGCAACACCCCAGGCCATTTGTCCCTCAAAGCAATTACTTTTCAGAGTTTTTCAAGATTATGAATACTTAGGTCATTATCTTTCAAAGCTCTTTGCATTCTGGAATTGTTCCTGTGGATTAGTGAATAGCAAATGAGACCCAATTATTCAAGAAAAGAAGGAATGAGAAAACAAGGAACTACAAATGTCTAGCATGGGAAAATGCTGAATCTCAATGGATCACTGGTGCTTTATTTGTCACATGTGAAACGGCACAGTGAAATTAATTTTGCAAATTTATACATGCAGGCGCCGCCATGTGTGATGCCATTTCCAAAGCCCAAAGTGCGGTGCACCTGCGTGGGTCTACCGGAGTGGTTCTTGATCCAGGTAAGCCCCAGGCTCCTGCAGGGGGCTTCCTCCATCGCCTTTGCCCCACGGACCGATTTCCCTCTCCTCGCCCGGCCCACTTTGTGTCCCGGGTGTGCCTCTTGTATGATCTCTCAGACAGATGTGCTCCAGATGGATGTGCAGACATGCCGCTTCTGGATAAAAGAAACAGCACAAATCAGTGCTGTAACTGACACGCTGCGTATCCATTTAAATGCATTAGCGCTATTGCGATCTATCGATGGCACAAGAGCTACAGACTGCTGAATCTATAATGAATGGTGCAATAACAGAACACTTGAATAGAATAATCGGTTTGACCAGTTCCAACATGGAATTATAAAGATAAAGTTACATTTGGCCAATCTGCTGTAGCTCTTTGATAATGTGACAATTTCAATAGATGAGGAGGAATAAGTGGATGCAGTGTATTTGGATTTTTTGGATGGCTTAAATAAAGAAGGTTGATCAACAGAGTTAAAATGCATGGGTGCTGGGACTATAATACTGCCATAGAATGACCATTCCTGGTTCTATTTCTTATAGACTGGTTAGCATGCAACTAGCCATGCTGTCTGTCCTGTTGAGTTACTCCAGCCGTTGATGTCTATCTTCGGTTTAAACCAGCATCTACAGTTCCTTACACAGCAGGCAACAAAAGCTTTTCACTGTACCTCGGCACACATGACAATAAACTAAACTGAAACTGAAACTTTTTTTAATGTTCAAACATGGCCTATTCGTAGTCCTATTTTATATGTTCAGAATCATGGATAAAAGTCTCAAAAGCAGGTGATCTAAGGAAGAAGCAGAGCAAAATGGCGGTAATTTCTTGCATGGAATTCTGGCTATAATTTTTATTTGACCATTTTATCAAAAATATTTTGTTGCTTCAATCTGTTCCAAGGCAACAGGGGTTGCAGAACCCTGTAGTGTAGAGGATTGTTTTTTACTCCACTGGTGCTGCTTGTCCATAGAGCATGGACTCTTTCCAGTGCATCGATGGAATAAGCATCAGAAGGCTTCTGTGATGTTTTCCATGATCTCCTCAGGCATATTGTTGTACAAATGGTGCAATTAAAATGACTTATCACCAACCAATGACACATAGACAATAGAACAGAACAGCCCAGGAACAGGCCCTCAGCTTACAATGTCCATGCCGAACATGATGCCAAGTTAAACTAATCTTCCTTGTATAACCTCTTAAATGCCCTATTATGTCTTTCTCCACCATCTCCCCAGGCAATGCGTTCTACTACTCTCTGTGTAAGATGACTTGTCCCATGCATTTCCTTTAAATTTTGCCCCTTTCTCCTAAAACCTGTGCCCTCTAGTGTTTGACATTTTCACCTAAAGACACAGCAGAGACATTGGATCCAGGAGAGGCAGGAGGAGGGTAACCATCCTGGCATCACTATTGATTGTTCAATGTCACAAAAAGAATTCATCACAAAAGTTAGAAATACATACTGTACAGCATATTCTTCAAAAGTCAATACAATACCTCTGCATAATACAAAAACAGCCAGAAGAAGCCATGATATATTTTTTTATTTCACTGTCCTGACAGTGGCTGGAAGAGCAGGCCCACCATTAGCTCCAACACAGAACCACCCTGATCTGTCTGAAGAAGGGTTTCGGCCCGAAACGTCGCCTATTTCCTTCGCTCCATAGATGCTGCTGCACCCGCTGAGTTTCTCCAGCATTTTTGTGTACCACCCTGATCTTTGTTCCTTTGTTCTTAATGGAATGAAATTCAGACATTCAACAATAGGCACAAAGGTAATGACAATAGATACTGCACAACCTAGCTGCAGGGAAATACGGATTTGAATCTGAGGAAAGACATTCTTGCCATAGAGGGAGTACAGAGAAGGTTCACCAGACTGATTCCTGGGATGGCAAGACTTTCATATGAAGAAAGACTGGATAGACTCGGCTTGTACACGCTGGAATTTAGAAGATTGAGGGGGGATCTTATAGAAACTTACAAAATTCTTTAGGGGTTGGACAGGCTAGATGCAGGAAGATTATTCCCGATGTTGGGGAAGTCCAGAACTAGGGGTCACAGTTTAAGGATAAGAGGGAAGTCTTTTAGGACCGAGATTAGAAAATCATTTTTTACGCAGAGAGTGGTGAATCTGTGGAATTCTCTGCCACAGAAGGTAGTTGAGGCCAGTTAATTGGCTATATTTAAGAGCGAGTTAGATGTGGCCCTTGTGGCTAAAGGGATCACGGGATATGGAGAGAAGGCAGGGATGGGATACTGAGTTGGATGATCAGCCATGATCATATCGAATGGCGGTGCAGGCTCGAAGGGCCGAATGGCCTACTCCTGCACCTATTTCTATGTTTCTATGAATCCCAAGGTCCCTCAGTCCATCAACATTGATCAGTGTCCTACTGCATGTCTGAAGAAGGGTCTCGACCTGAAACGTTACCCAATCCTTCTCTCCTGAGATGCTGCCTGTATTTTTCCAGCATTTTGCGTCACATTCCTACTGTATGTCATTTGCTGTATACGTTCTACCCCGATATTACTTCTCAAATGCAGCACCTCACTCTTGTAGAGACTATATTTGATCTGGCAATGTTCTACCTTACTTTCCACCTGATGTATATCCTGCTGTAGTCTCACTCACTGCAACACAACCAACTTTCCTGCCAGCTGCAAATTTACTAATCCTGCTTCTTACATTCATATTCAAGTTGTTAATATATATCACCAAACAACAAAGGGAGAACATCACTGTGGTACTCAGCGAGGATATTTCTGAGGGGAAAAAACAGTACGTGATATTTATAGAATTTAGGTATAAGAAGAGTGTATAAAATCATGAGGGGAATAGATCAGGTAAATGCAGAGTCCCTTGCACAGACTAGGGGATCAAGAACCAGAGGGCATAGGTTTAAGGTGAAGGAGGAAAGATTTACTAGGAATCTGAGTAGTAACTTTTTCACACAAAGTGGTGGGTATAACGAATGAGCTGCCGGAGGAGATAGTTGAGGTAGGGATTATTGCAATGTTTAAGAAACAATTAAGCAGGTACATGGATATGAGCTAAACGCAGGCAGGTGGGACTAGTGTAGATGGGACATGTTGGTCGGTGTGGGCAAGTTGGGCCGAAGAGCCTGTTTCCACGCTGTATGACTCTACGTCTCTATGACTCCAAGAGGGTGATCACTTTGATGGGGTTTTACTATTGGCCTCTGAAGAATTAGTGGGAATTAGAGGAGTTTGTATGTCAGAAGATCACAGATACAGCTGTAGGTGTAGGAATGAAAAGACTGTAATAACAAGCTACTTCGACTTCCCTATTAATGACCATGAGTGCCATAGTGCTAAGGGATTAGATGGGGCAGAATTTGTTAAGTTTGTCAAGGAACATTTTCTCAAGCAATATATCGATGGCTCTACTAGAGGGAGGGCAGAGCTCAACCTCCTTTTGGGAAATGGTTAGTTAAATATCTAAAGTGTCAATAGGGGAGCACTTCGGAAGTAGTGGCTATAATTATATTAGTTTAAAAATAATTATGAATAAAGATAAAGCACAAAGTGTTGGAGTAACTCAGTGGGCCAGGCAGCATCTCTGGAGGACATGAATGCGTGACATTTGGGAGTCAGGAGCCTTCTTCAGACTGAAAGTAGTGGGGGAGGGAAAGCTGGAAAAGAGGTGGGAGTGGGATAAAACCTGGCAAGAGAATGACTGAATACAGGTGAGTAGGTGAAAATGTCATGCATCCATGTCCTCCAGTGATGCTGCCTGACTGACGAGTTGAATTGTTTCAGCATTTTGTGTTTTACACAAGATTTCAGCAACTGCAGTTTCTTGTGTCTACATGAAAAAAAAGTAGAACTGGTGCACGTTAAAGTTCTAAATTGGGGTAAGGCCAATTTTCATGGCATTAGATTGGAACTTGGGAAGGTGTATTGATAGATGTTGGAGGTAAAGGAACATTTGCCAAATTGGAAGTTGTTGAAAGTTAGATAGGGAAAGTTTATGGCCAATAAGTTGGCGTGCAGGACAAAGCTGTTAGGATGTGGGTACCCTGGCTGATCAGGGATATTGAGGGTCTGGTCAAGAAAACAAACAATGTATATTTCTGATACAGCTGGTTGAGATGAAACAAATCGTTGAGGAATATAATGGGCCTGTCCCACATGCGACTTTTTAGGTGACTGCAGGAGACTATGAGGTCGCCAAAAGGTCACCACATGTTCGCCGGTGGTGGTCTAGGTTTCGCCTGCATGGTGGTGAGTAGTTCCCACATTCTCGTAACTGGTCGCGACTTCATTCTGGTCGCCGCTAATTTTTCAACATGTTGGCGACCAGAATTTTGACGCCATGGAGAGTAGCAAGAATTCTCGTGCCGTAGGTGCAGTGGTAGTGGGTCACCAGGAGGTCGTAGGTTGTTGTAGGTTCTCGTAAGTTGTCCCCAGTGCTGACTGGTGAATTTCATTGGCTCATTGGGAAAAAAAACGTAAACAGTAGTTTTCAGAACCAAGGATAACCGACCGGTAATATTAATGTCCGCCGAGCTTCGCAGCCCTGTATCTCTAGCTTCTTAAAAGTTGTCTCCATACCTTCTCCCCACCCCGTCTCCCCCTTCTCCCCCCTTCTCCCTCCTTCTTCCCCCCCCCCCCTCTCCCCTCTTTTAAAGGACTTAAGTGACCCTTCCCGTACACTGTGCTTTCACCTTCTTATTTACAGCACCAATCCTCCTATTCATCGTGGTGTGTGTCTGTATCACATTGGCTGTGCACCATGTGAATTTCACTCAGTCAGCACTCCCCCCGCTTGCCCTGTCCCCCGCCTGCATAACTGGCTGGTGAAGGAAGCGATGTGTGTATGTGTTCCACTCTGACAGTCGCCGTTCCAGTCACAGTTTTTTCAGCGACCTGCCCATAAGGGATGTAGGAGTTCACTTAGGAAGGAAATCAGGAGGAGCCCAAAGGGTGACATGAGATATCATTGGCAAATAAGGTAAAGGTATTACAAGTGAAATGGTACAGAGAGGATATACAGGTCCCCTTAAGGATCGGTGTTTGGCCTGTGTGTGGTGCCATGGGGGAGCAACGAGTTATTAAATTAATGATTCTCATCAGGAAGAAGGTCATAAGATCTAGGGAATTAATGAAAGAGAACAAAAATGAACAATGATGAGAACAATTAGGAGTTGCCTCAAAGGGGAAGCCAGCTTCATCAATGACCCTCACCACCCATGCTCTCATTTCACTTCTGCCATCAGAAGGAAGGTATAGTTGTCTTAAAATGGTGACATCCTGGTTCAGGAACAGTTTCTTTCCCAATAACCATCAGGCTCTTCAACACTGCAAACACCAACTAAACTTCAAACTATAAATTCTCTTGGTTGCACTAGGGATGTTAGGTTTTTGTTTTGCACTAATATTGCTTTCTTTTAAATTTTCTGAACTTTATTTTGTTTATCGTGTTATCTATGAGTACTGTGTTTACAGACTTGTTATATTGCTGTACATAATAATTTTATTGTTCTGTTTTTGGTATATATGACAATTACATACTCTAGATTCTCCGGACTCTTGATGCCCTGAAATACATTAAGAAAGAAGAGTTGGCAGTCCTGAAATGAAATAGGAAATTTATGGACAGGAAAAGATTAGATGGATATGTATCAAATTCAGGCAAATTATACTAGCTCAGAAAGGCACCTTGCTTGGCATGGATGAGTTGGGTGGCAGGGTCTGTTTGCTTGTTGTGTAACTCTATGACTCTTTGCTCTAAAGGTCCAGGAACCAATTCCTATGGCGCACCATTAAACAGCCTCCACCAATGCCCACTGCCCTCCATCACCAAGCCAATTTTGAACTTAGCCAGCTTGCCTCGGACCCCATGTGACTTAAATTTCAGGACCACCCTATCAATTGGGTTCAAGTGCTTTAATGAAGTACAGATAGACAACATCTGGACACCTGCTTTCATTAAACTTCTTAATTATCTCATAGCGTTATAGAATCACAGTGTGAAAACAGGCCCTTCGGCCCAATTTGCCCACACCGACCAACGTGCTCCATCAACACTAGTGGATATATTCAATGTATCTTCAATATATTCAATCAAATTAGTGATGTCGGGTTCCACCTCACAAAGTCATGCTGACTATTCCTGTTCAGCCCATGCCTTCCCAAGTCGATATAAATCCAATCTTAGTATCTTTAGTTTCTCTGCCACAAATGTAAGGCTCACCACCTTATAGTTGCCTGGCCTACCGCTGCTGTTCTTCCCACATAAAGGAACAACATTAGTTAACCTTCATTCTTCTGACACCTCACATATGGACAGAACAAGAACTATAACCCTAGAGTTCACAACATCTGTGTCAAACATGATGCCAAATTAGACTAATCCCTCTGCCTGTACGTAATCTATATCCCTCCATTCCCCACACATCTATCTGCCTATCTTGAAGCCTCTTAAATGCCAGTATCGTATTCTCCGCCACAGAAGGCAGTGGAGGCCAATTCACTGGATGTTTTCAAGAGAGAGTTAGATTTAGCATTAAGGCTAATTGAATCAAGGGATATGGGGGAAAAGCAGGAATGGGGTACTGATTTTAGATGATCAGCCATGATCATATTGAATGACGGTGCTGGTTCAAAGGGCCGAATGGAACACCGTCACTCTCGTGAAGAAGTCACATCAGCGGCTGTATTTCCTGAGGTCTCTGCGGAGAGCAAACGTCTCGCAGCCGCTGCTGTTGTCCTTCTACCGATGCGCCGTGGAGAGTATCCTCTCCTATGGAATCCTGGTGTGGTTTGCTAGCTGTACTGTGGCTGAGAGGAGGGCGTTGCAGGGAATTATAAAAACTGCGCAGAACATTACAAACGCCCAACTGCCCTCCTTGGATGACATATATAGGGCCAGATGCTTGCGCCGGGCCACAAATATCAAACAGGACACATCCCACCCTGCCAACCACCTTTTTACTCTGCTACCCTCTGGGAGGCGATTCAGGACTCTGAAAGCTCGCACCGGTAGACTAAAGAATAGTTTCTACCCATGTGCGATAAAAGAGCTAAATTCCAACAGAGAATGCTGGGGAAGCAAAATGTAATTCTAAGAAATGCCGCCAAATTCTTTTAAATTCTTTTAAATTCTTTTAAAACACCTATTTATTTTTACTAATAAGTGTACATATGTGTCAATGGTTGTCGTGTTTGTATTGTTTTTAACCGGAGGAGATGTAATGGAATTTCGTTGCACAGTATTGTGCAATGACAATAAACGTATTCATTCATTCATTCATTCATTCATTCATTCATTCATTCATTCATTCATTCATTCATTCATTCATTCATTCTCTGCACCTATGTTTCTATCTATCTATGTTTTTATGCATCTGATTCCAACCCTCGTTGCATTCCAGGCACCCATTACTCTCTCTGTAAAAAACTCAGACTCACGTTTCACCTTTAAAATTTGCCCCTCTCACCTTAAAATTATTCCCTCTAGGCTTTGGCATTTCCACCTTGAGAAAATGATTTTGATTGTCTACCTTACCTATTGTCTCTCATAATTTTATAAACTTCTATCAGGTCTCTCCTAAGCCTCTGAACAACCCATGGAATACTCATGTACTTTAGTATTCTATGTTTTATTGCAGACATTGTGGGTTGAAGGGCCTGTTGTGCTGTACTGTTCTATGTAAAATAATCCAAGTTTATCTAAAATCTCCTTATTGCTAATATCTTTAATCTATGTGGTAGCCTGGTAAACATCATCTGCACTCACTCCAAGGCTGCCACATTCTTCCTGTATCGTAGGACCAAAACGGCACACAATACTTTGGCCTATTTGGCCTAACCAAAATTTTTTAAAGACTCTAACGTGATTTATTGACTCATACTCAATGACCTGACTGATGAACTGATGGCAGCATGCACACTTACTAGACTACGATACGAGACAATAAAACTTTATTTATCTCCAGAGGGAAATTGGTCTGCCGACAGTAACAACTCGCAACAAGGTACACGAAAAACATGAAATTAAAAGTGAAAACAAAAAAGGAAATGACAAGCGACTGTTGTCTGGCTGCTGTGTGCACAGCGCCTTCACTGGAACAAATGAACAAACAAATAAACAAACAAATGCAGACTTATTCCTTGGGAAGAGGATTCTAAACTAGAGTGCCCCCACCACACAGGGTCCCTCCTTGTTTTCTCACCGTCCCTCACAACGATCCCCCCCCCCCCATGCCAGGTCCCCATTGTCTTCCCCTCCCCCCTTCACTCTCATTGACCTTTGATCGCAGGTCGATCGCGAGGCCCAACTGTCACTGAGGTTTCCCCCGCCGCTGAGGCGTCTGCTCCCACCGCCAAGGTTCCCATCGTCGCCTCCGCTGAGGCTCTTTCGGCCCAGGCAGGCCTCACCGCACAGGTTTCTCCGTGGTCCCCTGGGAGGACTGTAGGGCGTCGGGCCTACCAGGGCACGTTCCGGTCGAGGCCGCAGGTCGGCAGGTGGATCGGGCCTGCGCGGATTCCCAGGACACTGCCGTCGCGCACTACTCTATCTATTTGTATTGCTAATTACATACTTATTTGGACTCTGAGATCCCTCTGGACATTAATGCTGTTAAGGGTCCTACCATTAACTGTATACATTCACCTTCTAAAGTACAACATCTCACACCTGCCTTGTTAGCTATGGCTAACAAAGATGCAAATATTTCCCTCTGGGCCTTTGCTATCTCCAGCTGGTTTCTGTTTCAATTTCAGATTTGTAGTATCTGTTGTTCTTTGATTTTCGATTATTGTTCTACTGGAGAAATTGAAAACTATTCCCAGTGACTAGCTCTTATCAATTAGTTCTGCTTCAGAATGTGACAAGAAAATATCAAATATTGCAAAATGGTATTTTGATATTAAATGGTAATCAATACCCTCCTTTTGCAAAAAAGCAGAATGTTATGAAAATTAAATTATGAAAATTTGTATCAGGAAAGTTGTTTTATTTTCATATCACATATAGCAGAACTAATATATATATATATATATATACTAGACTAAGTGGGACCCGTTGGGTCCCATGTTCACACGGGAGGGCTGTTCCCCCAACGCAATATTCCACCTCACCACCAATTCCAATATTGGTGGCCAGTGGGGGTGGGGGGGCGGGCTTTCTGGAGCGCTAGTATGGGTGTTGTGGGCTGAAGGGACTGGTTTCCAGAGGGCTAGTATGGACATTGCGGGCCAAATGGATTCTTGAGGTGGCAGCTCAGTCACTCAAGCCTGATGTGCTGGCAGTTCACTCACGGCTGGTGGGCTGGCAGTTGACTCACGGCTATTCCTTGAAATTCCATTTCAAGCAGAGATGCAAGGCCACCAAATGCAAATGCAGTTTCCTACCATTTCAAGAAGGGTGCAAGGCCACTAAAGTCAAGTGCAGTTTCTTACCACATCAAGCAGGGTGCAAGGCCACCACATTCAAGTGCAGTTTCATACCACTTCAAGCAGGGTGCAAGTCCACCTAACTCAAGTGCAGTTTCATACCACTTCAAGAAGGGTCCAAGTCCACCAAACGCAAGTACTGTTTCATACCACTTCAAGCAGGGTGCAAGGCCACCAAATTCAAGTGCAGTTTCATTCCACTTCAAGCAGGGTGCAAGGCCACCAAATTCAAATGCAGTTTCATACCACTTCAAGCAGGGTGCAAGGCCACCAAATTCAAGTGCATTTTCATACCACTTCAAGCAGGGTGCAAGGCCACCAAATTCAAGTGCAGTTTCATACCACTTCAAGCAGGGTGCAAGGCCACCAAATTCAAGTGCAGTTTCATACCATTTCATGCAGGGTGCAAGGGCACCACATTCAAATGCAGTTTCATACCATTTCAAGCAGGGTGAAACCACCATCAAACCATACAAAACACCACATAACCACAACATAAACACCACATAAACACCACACTCACAGTTCAGTAGACATTCAGTGTGTTCAGTTGATTCACAGCTCAGACAGAGATGTGACCTCTTCCTCCCCCATCTTGCAGAGACTGAGCCACACTCCTTCCCCCTCTCACTGGAAGGGGCATGGCCTTTATGGCGTGATAGACAGGAGAGAGATTCTCAACATTTTTTAAACACTAATAACACTTTTATTTTTCATTGATGGGAAGAATCCTCTGCACCTGATGAGCGGAGGGGGACTGAGTAAGATGGCCAAAAATCACAGCTGTATCAACGCCATCAACCATTTGCAGTGCTTTATTTCAAACCAACCACTACCACCAACCATTTGCAGTGCTTTATTTCAACCAATCACTTCCAACCACCATTTGCATTGCTTTATTTCAAACCAACCACCACCAACCACCATGTGCTGTGCTTTATTTCAAACCAACCACCATTTGCTGTGCTTTATTTCAAACCAACCACCATTTGCTGTGCTTTATTTCAAACCAACCACCTTTTCATTTTCAAACCACATTAAGGGCACTCAAGGTCAGTAAAACCACACTCACAGTTTAGTAGATATGTGTTCAGTGTTATTTACAGCTCAGATTGAGAGATGTGACACTCTCTCTCCCCCATCTTGCAGAGACTGACTGAGGCACTCAACACTTCCGGGTTTTATAGTCCCTCCAGAAGGGGCTTGGCCTTCAGGAGAGAGAATCTGAACATTTTTTAAACACTAACAACTCTTTTATTTTTAATCGATGGGAAAATCCTCTTCTCCTGTGCAGCGGAGGGGGACTCTGAGTAAGATGGCCAAAAATCACAGCTGTAAGTGGCAGCGTTTTTTCTAAAAGCAATATACAGAACAACAGGAAGTGGTCAAGATCAGACTTTTGGTAATATAGATATCACACATATATATACTGTATATAATGTTTTTTTGTTGTTTCTTATATTGTTTACAGAGTACTATGTTTATATATTCTGTTGTGCTGCTGCAAGTAAGAATTTAATTGTTCTATTTGTGACATATGACCATAAAACACTCTTGACTCTTCAGATTCAGATTCAATTTTATTGTCATTGCACTTTTCAGTGCAACGAAATGGTTTAGCCTGCAGTCATAACATAGAATAAATAACAAAACACACACTCTACACAGTTTAACATCCACCACAGTGAGTCCACCAGGCATCTCCTCACTGTGATAGAAGGCAAAAAGTCCCAAAGTCCTTGTCTCTTCCCTCCTTTTTCACCCTCTGCGCTGAGGCGATCCAGGCCTCCGATGTTGTGACTCCGCCGGGTGATGGTAAGCAAGTCCCGCGGCTGAATCTGAGCTCCGCGAACGGGCTGGTTCAAACTCCACGGCCCGGGCGGTCGAAGCTGCCGCCCTCCAGTCCATCGGACGAAGCTAGTGTTGCGGGAGCTCCGGAAAAAACTGGTCACCAACCTGTGACCTGCGAGCTCCCGATGATGTCGTCCAGTGGCCCACGGCCGAACCTCCAAGGCTCCGAAGTCGGGTCGCAACGCCACCACAGCCCCGAAGTCAGCCAGCCTCACGTTGGTAAGTCCTGGCTCTGCCTCCGGAGCCTCAAGGTCGGTCCCAGTTGGAGGCCGACAGCTCCGCGATAGGCCTCAGCGCAGACGGAGACGGAGATGGGGGATACGGCAAGAAAGGTTGCATCCCCCCTGAAGGAAGAGTCATAAAACATGTTTCTCCCACCCCCCCACACATACACAACTGAAATAAACTGAAATAAACTGTAACAACGGGACAAAAGAAAACAAAAAAAGAAAAGACAAACGGACTGCAGGCGAGCCGCAGCTGCAAGGCAGCGCCGCCACTTCCAGATCTGTCTTGACGTGTGAAGTCTGGAGCTGAATGGCTCTGGTTATCCCTGGTTACAATTTTAATTGAAATCTAGCAAATAAGTTTTTTTAATGTAATTCTGCTAAATGACAAACCTAAATACAACCCAAGGTTTGCAGAATGGCTTGTAAGGTAGAAAAAGATACCTGTAAGCTTAATGAAAATTCATAACCTTGTACTTGATTTTTACTGCTTGCTTGTCTGCTTGATCCAATTCCAGAAAGCTTACATTTGGACAAATACAGTGTATTTATTGCACCCTCAGGCCTGTATTGTTCAACAGCCATACTCATGTATTACTGTTCAATCGGTATCTAAGGTGCAGTGATTTTGTCTGCGTGCTTGTTCATTATTATAAATCATTGCTGTTTAATTATTTTTTCCCTCAACCTGATTTTCTCACTAATTCTTTAAAGCAGTTCGCATCAACATATATATAGCTCGGCTTCCCGGTGATGCTATGCAATGTGATGGAATATGCAGTGTTATTGATTTTATATGGCAGCAGCTTTCCTCACCTGCTGAGAGACTGATTGGCAATCTGGGTGGAAGCGATCCCAGGCTAAAATGAATGAAGAAGCCAGTACAGACTGGTTTAATTCCTCCCTCCCCAAAGAGTACCCAAAGAAAGATTGTGTGTGGGCAAGCTGTGACAAATTTAATTAATGATAATTTAGTACATTTGGTTTTCTTCCACAAGGTATGTTTGCAACAATTTATTTCCCCCTTTTTGATACAGTGAATAACTGCCAATACCACATTATGCCTAAAAAAAGATATAAAGTGCTGGAGTAACTCAGTGGGTCAGGCAGCATCTCTGGAGAACATTGACAGGTGATGTTTGTACAGAGACCCTTCTTCAGACTCCAGTTCTCCTGAAGTTCTTATTTTAAAGATCAACATTATGCTTGGTTGGGGATCACAAGAACATTAAAATGGAACAATCCTAAATTAGAATTTGTTTTTGTCAGTCAGCGGAAAGACAATATGTGATTACATTCGGGCCATCCATAGTGTACAGATACATGATAAAGAGAATAATGTAAATAACGTTCAGTGCAAGATAAAGTTCAGTAAAGTCCGATCAAAGATAGTCCGAGGGTCTCCAAAGAGGTAGATAGTGGCTCAGGACTGATCTCTAGTTGTTGGTAGGATAGTTCAGTTGCCTGATAGCAGCTGGGAAGAAACTATCCCTGAATCTGGAGGTGTGCGTTTTCACACTTCTATACCTTTTTTTCCAATGGGAGAGGGGAGAAGAGGGAGTGGCCAGGGTGCAACTCTTCCTTTATTATGCTGGTGGACTTACCGAGGTAGCATGAGATGCAAATGGAGTCAATGGAAGGGAGTTTGGTTTGTGTGATGGTCTGGGCTGCGTCCACAATTCTCCGCAATTTGCTGCGCTCTTGGATGGAGCTGTTCCCAAGCCATGCTGTGATGCATCCCGATAAAACGCTCTCTTGCACCTGGTGTATTGTGCACAGTTTTAGCCTATTATTTGAAAAAGGATGTAGTGGTAACGGAGACAGTTCAAAAGAGATTCTCCAGGTTAATTCCTCAGATGAAAGAATTGTTGAATCATGAAACACTTAAGAAGATAGATTTGTATTCCGTGAAGTTATAAAAAATGAAGGTTGGTCTTATTGAATCTTATATCCGCCAAGAGGGTCTAACAGGGTAAATGCTCTGATGTTTAAACTGGTGGGAGCTTCAGGAACGAGGCAATATATTTACAAGAGTAAAACCAAGGTGCATAGAAGTTTCTTCATGCAGAGCATGAAAAGTGTCTAGACTTCATTACCCTGGAGGGTTGTGGAGTTCACTGGTAGAATTGAAAAGATGATTTTTTTTTGGGGAAAAAAAAGGTGATTCATAAGATCATGAAATCATGTGATCGGAGTAGAATTAGGCCATTCAGTCTACTCTGCCATTCAATCATGGTTGTTCGATCTCTCCCTCCTAACCCCATTCTCCTATCTTCTCCCCATGACCTCTGACACCCATAATTGAGGGTGGTGGGAAACTGGCAAGATAAATTGAGGCTTGGGGTGCGTCAGCCATGATTATTTTGAATGCCAAGAATGAATGGAACAGAGTGATCTACTCCTGTGCCTATTTTATTGTATTCATTCATTACTGGCACATTTTTCCATCTGCTCCAACATTTTCCAGGATATCACCAAAGAGGCTATTATTCCCATGTTATTAACTTCTCCTCACCAACTTCATTTTTTCTGCTAGAATCATTGGATACTGTCTAAAAAATAAACGGTGGGACATATTTCCATCAATGATGCATGGGCTCCGTGGCAAATATTAGCTTAAAGCAAAGGGTGTTAGCCTTTGTCCTACTGTCAAGATTACTGAGGAGCGGCGATTGAAATAGGCCACAGGGCTGCCCAATCTTAGCAGTTGGCTAGCTTTGAAGTGCATGTTTTCATGCAGTATGCCCTCCAGCATAACCTTCTATTGGGAGGTCAGTTCCCAGCTGGTGACGGGAAACCATCCCAGCTCTGTGAACAGCCCCATTCTGACACATTTGAAGTTTGTGTGTGAAATTTGTGTGACACATGAAAGTTTGAGAATTGGCCTTGGGATTCATAAATATTTTTTTAAACTAAGCCGACATAAGCTGACAATTAAAACTTTAAAATCAATTACCAAATGATTATCTTATAGAACATAGAACAGTACAGCATCGGTACAGGCCCTTCGGCCCACAACGGCTGTGCTAAACATTATGCCAAGTAAAGCAGGCTGCTCTGCATGTTCATGTGCATGTCTATAAGCCTCTTCAATGTTTCTATTGTATAGGCCTTAACCACCACTGTGGGCAGCAGGTTCCAGGCTCTCTGCGCCACTTTGTAAAAAAAGTTGCCCCGCATATCTTCTTTAACCTTCTATCAGGTTTCCACTCAACTTCCAACACTCTAGGAAAACAATCCAAGATTGCCCAACCTCTCTTCATGGCTAACACCCTCTAAACCAAGCAGCATTCTGATACACCTCTCCCACATAAGGTGCTGGTAAGGCCACATTTGGAATATTGTGAGCAAATTTGGGGACCATATCTGAAGAAGGTGTGCTGGCTCTGGAGAGGGTCCAGAGCAGGTTTACAAGAATGATCCCAGGCATGAGTAGGTTAACCTATGACAGGGCTGCCAACTCTCACACATTGAGCGTGAGACTCACGTATTTCACGAAATTCTCTCGCTCTCACGCTGATCACAAATTTCTCACGCCAAAAAAATAATTTAAATAAATAAATAAATAGTCACGAACAATTCAATTTGCCCACGGCTTCCAGATCTCCTCCACACTCACCAATGAGAATAGTTTACTGTCGGCGGGTTTCCTGTAAAGAACGAGCAATTTGATTGTTTTAGGCACACACTTTAAAATGGCAATGCAACTGCAGTACATTTGACATTCATGAAACCAAAATCTGCAGATGCTGGAAATTCAAAATAAAGCAAAAATTGTTTTAGAGGTGAGTAAAAACCATGAGGGCAATATATAAGGTGAATGCATAGTCTTTTTCCCAGGATAGGTGATTCAAGGACTAGAGGGCAGCTTATATTTCATGAAATATACTGACATATGATGAAATAATGGGTTGACTGGGCTTGTATTCACTGGAATTTAGAAGGATGAGAGGGTATCTTATAGAAACATATAAAATTGTTCAGGGATTGGACAGGCTAGATGCATGTTCCCCATGTTGGAGGAGTCCAGATCCAGGCTTCACCGTTTAAGAATAAAGGTTAGGCCATTTAGGACTGAGATGAAGAGAAACTTTTTTACCCAGAGAGTAGTGAATCTGTGGAATTCTCTGCCACAGAAGGCAGTGGAGGCCAATTCACTGGATGTTTTCAAGTGAGAGTTAGATATAGCTCTTACGGCTAATGGAATCAAGGGATATGGGGAAAAAGCAGGAATGGGGTGCTGATTTTGGATGATCAGCCTTGATCATATTGAATGGCGGTGCTGGCTCGAAGCGCCAAATGGCCTACTCCTGCACCTATTTTAAAGTTTCTTTGTTTTTATGTTTCGAGAGACTGGTGATGGTGCACAGCCTCCCCACCAGCTTGATCCACTGTTGACACATAGTGCTGGAGTAACTCAGCAGGTCAGGCAGCATCTCTGAAGAAAAAGGATGGGCGTAGTTTCGGGTCCTCTTCTTCTCCTGTCAGGCACAAAATACAAAAGTTTGAAAGTGCTTTCCCATCAACCTAGCCCTACAGATCTGACAGGAATCCCTGCCCTTTCCCATATCTCAAGAAGGTTTTGTATATCTTGGAATACACATTACCCGCTCTTTCACATACCTGTTTACAGCTAACTATACGCCTCAAGTTAGCCAAATGAAGGCTGACTTTGAGAGATGGTGTTGTCTACCGCTCACTATGGCTGGGAGAGTGCAGTCGGTGAAGATGACAGTACTTCCCAGATTTCTTTACTTGTTCCAATGTTTGCCAGTCTTCCTATCCAAGTCATTTTTTAACTCAGTTAATCAATCTATAACCTCCTTTATATGGGGTAACAAGGTTCCAAGGGTCAATAAGTGCACTCTCCAAAGAGGTCGTGAAGTAGGTGGACTGGGCCTTCCTGGCTTGATTCATTATTACTGGGCATCCAATATCCAAAAGATATTATTCTGGCTCCACCGACCAGATACAGACTGGTGTCTGCTTGAGTCACAGCCTTGTTATTCCTCATCTCTCCCAGCTTTAGTATGTTCCTCCCTGCCATTGAAACTTTCTCGATTTAGATCCAACCCTGTCGTACTATCCACCATCAAAATGTTTTATCAATTTCGTTATCATTATAAGTTTACATCAGCTTTTGGGATTTTAACTAACAAACAGACTCAGTTAAACAAATGTAATAGCCCTGTCACACAGTACAAGTTCATTCCAAGAGCTCTCCCGAGTTAAAAAAAAATCAAACTTGTGGTAAGCACGGAGCATGAACGTAGCAGGTACGTCGGAGCTCGGGGACGTCTCTTAGCGGCTCGTACCGCTAACGGCAGGTACTCGGGAAGACTCGCTAACGGCAGGTAAGCACGGGAAGACTACTGAAGATTTTTCAACATGTTGAAAAATGTCCACGAGAGCCCCGAGTACCGACGGGTGGCCATTACCGTAAATCTTCGAGTTCGAATCAGGGCAAACTCGGGAGAACTCTTGGAATGAACTTGTACCGTGGGTCAGGGCTTTCAGTTCTGGGTCCCATTAACAGTAACCATTTATTCACCCCCTCCACACTTGACTCAACCTTTAGACAGTGGGGTTTGAATGATCTTATGTGCATTAAGGATTTATACGCTAACAACATATTTGATAGTTTTGATAACCTACACAAAAAACATGGCCTCCCACATAATCTCACTTCCAGAGAAAAATTCTGATTCTGGTGGAATCCTCTGATTGGTGGAAGAGGACCAGCGGAAGCAGCTGATTGGCTTGTATTGTATTTGTATTGTAATTGTAAGGCTTTATTGTATTCGGTTAAGGGGGAGAATGAGGGCCAGGGCAGTTTACTGTTCTGGATGTCAGATGTGGGAGGTCATGGAGTCGGAGTGCCCTCCAGACGTCCACATCTGTGCAAGGTGCGTCGAGATGGGGCTCCTAAGGGACCATGTCAGGAACCTGGAACAGCAACTCGATGACCTCTGTCTGCTCAGGGAGAGCGAGGAGGTCATAGAAAGGAGTTACAGGGAGGTGGTCACTCCAAGACCACGGGAGACAGAAAACTGGGTCACAGTTAGGAAGGGCAACGGGCAGAGGCAGGGACTGGTGAGTACCCCGGTGGCTGTACACCTTGAAAATAAGTACTCATGCTTGAGTAAGGGTGGGGGAGACAGCCTACCTGGGGGCAGCGACAGCGGCCGGGCCTCTGGCACAAAGACCGGTCCGGTTGCTCAGAAGGGTAAGGAAAAGAAGGGGAGGGCAATTGTAATAGGGGACTCTATAGTCAGGGGGTCGGATAGGCGATTCTGTGGACGCAGACAGGAGTCCCGGATGGTAGTTTGCCTCCCTGGTGCCAGGGTCAGGGATGTGTCTGAACGTGTCCAAGAAATCCTGAAATGGGAGGGAGAGGAGCCTGAGGTTGTGGTGCATATAGGTACCAACGACATAGGTAAAAAAAGAGAAGAGGTCCTGAAAGAAGAATTTAGGGAGTTAGGTAGAGAGTTAAGGAGAAGGACTGGAAAGGTAACAATCTCAGGATTACTGCCTGTGCCACGCAACAGTGAGAGTAGGAATGGAGCGAGGTGGAGGATAAATGCGTGGATGAGGGACTGGTGCAGTGGGTATGGATTCAAGTTTCTGGATCATTGGGACCTCTTTTGGGGAAGGTGCGACCTGTACAGAAAGGACGGGTTGCACTTGAACTCAAGGGGGACCAATATCCTGGCGGGGAGATTTGCAAAGGCTACTGGGGAGACTTTAAACTAGTATGGTTGGGGGGAGGGACTCAAATTGGGAAAGCTAGCAGTCAGTGTGTGAAGCAGGGGGCAGAGAATGGTAGCACTCTGACCCAAAATGTAGGGGAGAGAGAAGAAAAAGAAAATAATCAGAGAATAAGAGAGGGTGGGTTTCTTAAATGTGTATATTTTAATGCTAGGAGCATTGTAAGAAAAGTGGATGAACTTAGAGCCTGGATTGACACCTGGAAGTATGATGTTGTGGCGATCAGTGAAACATGGTTGCAGGAGGGCTGTGATTGGAAACTAAATATTCCAGGATTTCGTTGCTTCAGGTGTGATAGAATTGAAGGGGCAAGAGGTGGAGGTGTAGCATTGCTTATCAGGGAAGATATTACAGCAGTGCTTTGGCAGGATAGATTAGAGGGCTCGTCTAGGGAGGCTATTTGGGTGGAACTGAGAAATGGGAAAGGGGTAGCAACACTTATAGGGGTGTATTATAGACCGCCAAATGGGGAGCGAGAATTGGAAGAGCAAATATGTAAGGAGATTGCAGATATTAGTAGTAAGCACAAGGTAGTGATTGTGGGAGATTTCAATTTTCCACACATAGACTGGGAAACACATTCTGTAAATGGGCTGGATGGGTTGGAGTTTGTAAAATGTGTGCAGGATAGTTTTTTGCAACAATACATAGAAGTACCTACTAGAGAAGAGGCGGTACTGGACCTCCTGTTAGGAAATGAGATGGGTCAGGTGGCAGAGGTATGCGTTGGGGAACAGTTCGGGTCCAGTGATCACAATACCATTAGTTTCAATATAATTATGGAGAGGGACAAAACTGGACCTAGGGTTGAGATTTTTGATTGGAGAAAAGGCTAACTTTGAGGAGATGCGAAAGGATTTAAAAGGAGTAAATTGGGACATTTTGTTTTATGGGAAAGATGTGGAAGAGAAATGGAGTACATTTAAAGGTGAAATTTTAAGAGTACAGAATCTTTATGTCCCTGTTCGGTTGAAAGGAAATCGTAAAAATTGTAAAGAGCCATGGTTTTCAAGGGAAATTGGACACTTGGTTCGGAAAAAGAGGGAGATCTACAATAGTTATAGGCAGCATGGAGTAAATGAGGTGCTTGAGGAGTATAAAGAATGTAAAAAGAATCTTAAGAAAGAAATTAGAAAAGCTAAAAGAAGATATGAGGTTGCTTTGGCAAGTAAGGTAAAAGTAAATCCGAAGGGTTTCTACCGCTATATTAATAGCAAAAGGATAACGAGGGATAAAATTGGTCCATTAGAGAGTCAGAGTGGCCAACTATCTGCAGAGCCAAAAGAGATGGGGGAGATATTGAACAGTTTCTTTTCTTCGGTATTCACCAAGGAGAAGGATATTGAATTATGTGAGGTAAGGGAAACAAGTAGAGTAGCTATGGAAACTATGAGGATCAAAGAAGAGGAAGTACTGACACTTTTGAGAAATATAAAATTGGATAAGTCTCCAGGTCCGGACAGGATATTCCCTAGGACATTGAGGGAAGTTAGTGTAGAAATAGCAGGGGCTATGGCAGAAATATTTCAAATGTCATTAGAAACGGGAATAGTGCCGGAGGATTGGCGTACTGCGCATGTTGTTCCATTGTTTAAAAAGGGGTCTAAGAGTAAACCTAGCAATTATAGACCTGTTAGTTTGACGTCAGTGGTGGGCAAATTAATGGAAAGAATACTTAGAGATAATATATATAAGCATCTGGATAAACAGGGTCTGATTAGGAACAGTCAACATGGATTTGTGCCTGGAAGGTCATGTTTAACTAATCTTCTTGAATTTTTTGAAGATGTTACTCGGGAAATTGATGAGGGTAAAGCAGTGGATGTTGTGTATATGGACTTCAGTAAGGCCTTTGACAAGGTTCCTCATGGAAGGTTGGTTAAGAAGGTTCAATGGTTGGGTATTAATGGTGGAGTAGCAAGATGGATTCAACAGTGGCTGAATGGGAGATGCCAGAGAGTAATGGTGGATGGTTGTTTGTCAGGTTGGAGGCCAGTGACGAGTGGGGTGCCACAGGGATCTGTGTTGGGTCCACTGTTGTTTGTCATGTACATCAATGATCTGGACGATGGTGTGATAAATTGGATTAGTAAGTATGCAGATGATACTAAGATAGGTGGGGTTGCGGGTAATGAAGTAGAGTTTCAAAGTCTACAGAGAGATTTATGCCAGTTGGAAGAGTGGGCTGAAAGATGGCAGATGGAGTTTAATGCTGATAAGTGTGAGGTGCTACATCTTGGCAGGACAAATCAAAATAGGACGTACATGGTAAATGGTAGGGAATTGAAGAATGTAGGTGAACAGAGGGATCTGGGAATAACTGTGCACAGTTCCCTGAAAGTGGAATCTCATGTAGATAGGGTGGTAAAGAAAGCTTTTGGTGTGCTGGCCTTTATAAATCAGAGCATTGAGTATAGAAGTTGGGATGTAATGTTAAAATTGTACAAGGCATTGGTGAGGCCAATTCTGGAGTATGGTGTACAATTTTGGTCGCCTAATTATAGGAAGGATGCCAACAAAATAGAGAGGGTACAGAGGAGATTTACTAGAATGTTGCCTGGGTTTCAGCAACTAAGTTACAGAGAAAGGTTGAACAAGTTAGGGCTTTATTCTTTGGAGCGCAGAAGGTTAAGGGGGGACTTGATAGAGGTTTTTAAAATGATGAGAGGGATAGACAGAGTTGACGTGGAAAAGCTTTTCCCACTGAGAGTAGGGAAGATTCAAACAAGGGGACATGACTTGAGAATTAAGGGACTGAAGTTTAGGGGTAACATGAGGGGGAACTTCTTTACTCAGAGAGTGGTAGCTGTGTGGAATGAGCTTCCAGTGAAGGTGGTGGAGGCAGGTTCGTTTTTATCATTTAAAAATAAATTGGATAGTTATATGGATGGGAAAGGAATGGAGGGTTATGGTCTGGGCGCAGGTATATGGGACTAGGGGACATTATGTGTTCGGCACGGACTAGAAGGGTCGAGATGGCCTGTTTCAGTGCTGTAATTGTTATATGGTTATATATGGTTATAATCATTTCTTTCAATATCTTCAGGTCCGTCACTTTGCCATGAAAGAATTTCCCTCTTTTCCTGATCTCCCGGCTGTCACAGTGTTGGATAAACTCACTTTTACCTTTGCAAATAAAGGACTGATCTCTGTAGTATATTCTCAACTGATGTCTTTAGGAGATCAAAATCTGAACAAAATTAAAACCAGGTGGGAGGATGACCTTGGTATAGATCTCTCTGAGGAATGCTGGACAGAAACACTGAAAAGGGTCCATTCCTCATCATCATGTGCTGGATTGGGGCTCATACAATTCAAAGTTTTACACAGGTTTCATTTAAGCAAAGCCAGGCTTGCTGACATATATCCGGGGACAGACGCTGGCTGTGACAGGTGCTCCTTCTCTCCAGCCAATCTAGCTCATGCATTCTGGTCTTGCCCCAAGCTTGGTAACTAATGGGCAGTGGTTTTTAAAACCAACAGTGAAGTCCTTGGGATGACAGTGAGACCTTGCCCGCTTGTAGCTGTATTTGGTGTAGCAGATAAAACCTTGGGTTTAAAACAACCCAGTCTGATATCATTACATTTACATCACTTTTGGCCCATAGGGGAATCTTGCTGGTCTGGAAATCTACCACTTCTCCATCTGCTGCTGCTTTTGATGATATTTTTTTTTAAGGCTAGAAAAGATTAAATTCCCATTGAATTTCCCTGTGAAAAAGTTTTATTTGAAATGGGAACTTTTTTTTATCATACTTTGAGGGTCTAAAGGAACTACCTATTGACTGAGTGCACTTGACAGTAAATGGGGATCCGCCTTTATTCTGTTTTGTTACTTTATTATTGTTAAAATGTGCATTTGTATTTGTGATATGTTTGTATTGTGAACACATTAGCTGCCAATGGGTGTTTAGGGAGGGTGGGTAAGGGTTATTTTGTTATTATATATAAAAAACAAAATGGAGGGAAATGTAATGCAATACGGCAGATGTACTGTATTTGTTTTCCTACAATAAAAATAAATAAAAAAATAAAATAAAAAATGAAAGTGTGCACAACCAGACTCGGGACCAGCTTCTTCCCCTCTATTATCAGGCTTCTGAATGGTCCTTCTATAAACTAGCAGACTATCCAATTCACCTCTTCCCTGTTGCGGACATTGGACTTTGTCTATGGAACTGGTATGCTACAGGGCTGAGAGCTATATTCTGCATTTTGTAATTTCCCCATTTGCTCTACCTATTGTACTTGAGATTGTTTGATTCCATTTATGTATAATATTATCTGATTTGATCTAATTGGATAGCATGCAAAACATAGCTTTTCACTTTATCTCTATACACATGGCAATAATAAACTAAACCAAACACTAAATCAGAAGCTAAATATATGCAGAGTGGTCAGGTGATAAAGTGTATATTCAAATTGTATACTTGTTTAATATCTCCCATGGCAAATATCAGTCTCAATAACTGAGCTAATACATCATTTCCCTCTATTCCCTGTATTTTCATGTGCCTACCTAAAAGCCTCTCAGACGCCACTATCTTTTCTGCCTCCTACACCACCCCCGGCAATGTGTTCCAGGTCACCGCCACCCTTAGTAAAAATACTCACCCCACACATCTCCATTATACTTTCCCCTCTCATCTTATCGCTATGCCCTCTAGTGCTGGAAATTTCCACCCTGGGAAAAAGGTTTGACAAAAGTGTCAGGATGTTTGTTGGAACTTAATAGCATTTCATTTTTTTAAGCAGATAAAACATCTGAAGTACAAAGGTGCAGTTTCTGCCCAATTAATGGGGACTGTAATTGGAGTCCCAGGTTTCATAGATAGTGTAGGAAGGAACTGCAGATGCTGGTTTACACCGAAGATAAACACAAAATGCTGGAGTAACTCAGCGGGACAGGCAGCATCTCTGGAGTGAAGGAATGGGTGACCTTTTGGGTCGAGACCTTTCTTCAGACTGAGAGTCAGGGGAGAGGTAGTCTAGAGATATAGAGGGATAAGGTGTGAACATGACAGATCAAAGCAGACGATGATAATCAAGGAAATGTAGAAAGATTCATTGTTCGCTGAAGGGAAGGTGACAACGAGGCATAGATATTACTGGTAGCTGAAGGTATTAATCATTCGAAAGACTTAGATTTTTCTAGGAGGTTGTTACAGAGATCTGTCCCCTATTTAGATGGAGTTCCAACAACAAAAAAATGTCTGAGCTCACTGATGAGGTGAAGGTCTCAGTTAACCTCAATTTTGTTACCTTTAAGTTCATTCTAGGAAGTTATGTTGGTCTTCAGCCATAGGTCCCAGTATTTGGGCTACAGATGTATATTGGAAGAGTCAGCAACATTCCGCTTAAGCAGAGGAGAAATTGCTTCCTAGATTATTAGTTTAGTTTAGAGATACAGTGCAGAAACAGGCCCTTCGGCCCACCGAGTCCACACCAACCAGTGATTCCCGCACATTAACACTATCCTACACACACACAAGGAACAAATTACACATACACCAAGCCAATTAACCTGCATACCTGTACGTCTTTGGAGTGTGGGAGGAAACTGAAGATGTTGGAGAAAACCCACGCAGTCATGGGGAGAATGTACAAACTCCGGACACACAGCACCCGTAGTCGGGATCAAACTCAGGTCTCCGGCACTGCAAGCGTTGTAAGACAGCAACTCTACTGCTGTGCCACCGTGCTCCCTATTGATGTTGGGTAGATGCAACATGCATGCATGCCCAGTACAACATTGTGCTTCATGTGGGATAGTGGTCAATTAATGATATGCATGAATCATTAATGTGTCTAAAACAGAATCTCACCTTAAACATGAACTACGGTGCCTATCATTAAGGATTATTTTGGACAAAATTCAGAAAGTCAAGATGGGGAAAGTAATGCAGGAAAACCTTAATTCAATGGGCGCATAAGATGTAGAGCAAATAAACCACAGGGACCTACCTACCATCTTCCATCCTTCAATATTTCAACTGTTTTCAAAAGAAAAATCGCAGTCATAAAAATGCCTTTATCAAAACACAATCATAACTAATTCAAATATTTATTTCTGTTATCTTCCCTCTACAATAACAGCCAGTCTGGTTCAATAGCATTCTTTCTCTATGTTGTAAGATTTTGTTATCTTTACTTAATGAGATGTGGGCCTTCTGGCTTTCGGCACTAAATGGTATCTTTTGCATCAAAATGATATGATTTTTTTTTCTAACTGAGCCGGCATCATTCTCAGAGCCAGTACCTTATTATTTTGCCAGATGCAGTTGTATCCTATGTTTTGTGTACAGAAGACACAAGGCAATAACAGAGCTTTCAAGCCCCTCAGCCACAGCTGGGATCCGCAAGAGAACTGGCAGCTTCAACTGATGTGCTGCTATTGGCAAGTTGACTCTGTCAACTCAGAACCAAAGAGGAATCAGAAAAGGAGCCTCTCAGTGTCAGTGCCCTTCGGGTTTCCATTTCCACTTTCCACTGTCCTGGTCGCAACGCCCAGGAACAGCTACACAAGTACTGTCACCAATTACAAGTGCTGATAAGACATTATATAATGGTGTCAGTCTGAAGAAGGGTCTCGACCCAAAAAGTCACCCATTCCTTCTCTCCAGAGATGCTGCCCGAGTTACTCCAGCATTTTGTGTCTATTGTTGATTTAAACCAGCATCTGCAGTTCTCTCCTACGCATTTAATATTGGCAGTTGTAAAACCTGCACCGTGAACTCAAAGGTTGCATTGAAAGCACTGGAAGATAAAAGTGGTCTAATGGTATAAATTAGCTAAAGCGTGGCACACAGCATACTGTTCACTTACAGCATGTGTGATCCGCTTGATTATCATGCTCGGCGATATAATTACAAGCTCATTACACTGAAACAAAGAAGACTTCCTGCAACTGCATTGCTATCACTGAATAAAAGCTCTGCATTTAAGGGAAGAAGTGATGTACTCACAATACACTGCATGTCACATCAACACTCAATTCCACAACCAGCTACCTGTTTAAATAATTGCCCTGGAAAGTGCTCATAGTTTCTCCAGCTTTATTAGCATTACTTGGCACTGTTGGCGGTGGAATTCTAACAAAGTAACACTGACAGATTAGTTGGACCACTGAAAAGACTTTCTGATTGCCATTTCTTACTTCCAGCTTGCTGCCAGAAATTAAAATGTGAACCTCATCTCTGACCATTTATCCCTCAAAGCTTAGGGAACTATGGTCTGGAGTCTAACTGTCAGCAACTTACGATACGATACAATATGATAGAACTTTATTTATCCCAGGAGGGAAATTGATCTGCCACAGGCATAAAACACAAAATATATGAAACAAGAAATTAAAGTGACGAGTGGAAAGGATTGGGTGTGTGCAAAGATTGGAGGGGGAGAGGGGGGGCAGTCAATCTACCTCACGACAGAAGGGGGAGGAGTTGTACATTTTGATAGTCACAGGAAAGAAGGATCTCCTGTGGCGTTCTGTGTTGCATCTTGGTGGAACCAGTCTTTTGCTGAAGGTACTCCTCAAGTTGACGAGTGTATTATGGATGGGGTGAGCTGCATTGTCCAAACTGCTCCACGGTTTGAGGAGTATCCTCCCCTCCAAGACCACCTCCCATTAATCCAACTCCACCCCAGGACGGAGACTGCCTTCCTGATGAGTTTGTTGATCCTATTGGCATCCGCGGCCTTCGCCCTGCTGCCCCAGCACACGACAGTGAAGAAGATGGCACTGGTTACCACCGATTAGTAGATCCCTATACTGCTATATGTCAGATATAGCTTCAATTTTGGAATGACATCTAATTTGCAGAAGTAGGAAAATTCAAGGTGACAGTGATCATTGTATTATCAGAGTTAATTTAAGTCGGCACCTTAATGATAATTTACTCCACAACATGGTTTACATGCATGTACATGGAGTTAGGAAGGTTGGCAAATCGTCTTCAGACTCAATGGTCTCCAAATTGAGTTGGAACAATAACTCAATTTCTCTCCCACAATCCTTTTCTAACCAGCTAGGTTTTCTCGCATTTTCTATTTTCTACCAGGAAAGAGGAACAATGAACTGCAGATGCTGATTTACCAAGGAAAGACACAAAATGCTCAGAGTAACTCAGTGGATCAGGCAGCATCCCTGGAGAACATGGATAGGTAACCTTTCAGGTCAGGACCCTTCTTCGGACCCTCAGCATGTTTTATTGTCATACGTATTGAGTCAAGAGTGTTTTATTGGTATATGTACCAAAATGAAACAATGACATTCTTACTAGCAGCAGCACAATAGGCTTGTAAACGCAGTACTCAATAGATAATATAATAAATTAACGTAAAAAAAGGTTCAATAAATAAAAAATCAATATACTGCAAAAGGCCCTAAGTTCCTAGTATAAGCAAGGCAGTTTGTAGTTCAGAGTTTAGTTGGAGTTCATGGTGTTTAATAGCCCGATGGCCTTTGGGAAGAAGCTGTTCCTGAACCTGGAAGTTACAGTTTTTAGACTCCTATTCCTTGATGATGTTGGCGCGTTTTTGAGATAGCGCCTCCTATAGATGCCTTTGATGGTGGGGAAGTCAGTACCAGTGGTGGACCAGGCAGTGATCACTACTTTTTATAATCTCCTTCATTTGTAGATGTTCGAGTTGCCAAACCTGGCCATGATGCAACCAGTCCATATGCTGTCTATGGTATACCTATAAAAGTTCAAGAGAGTATATACAGAATATCCTCAATCATCTAAGAAAGTAGAGGCTTTGATGGGCTCTGTTTATGGTTGCACCAATGCTCCAGTCTAGGACAAATCTTCAGAGATATACACACCCAGGAGCTTGAAGGTGTTGACTCTCTCCGCCACCATCCCATTGATGGAGACCCGTTAATGAAGTTGTTGAAGTGGATTTCAGTCTTCTTCTTGCGTATGGCGTGCACAGCCTAAAGTTGTAGGACAACTTGTTCTATTTGATCTTATTTGATTGTGCACGCCAAGTTGATTGCATTTGTCGAAACAGGGCGGACCACGAGAAGGTTGCAACCTTCCACCCCAAGATTTCAGTATGTTACCAGATTGAAATAATTGAAAGAGGAAAAAAAGTCTTCTTAAAAATATACTCCTGGCCAGATGAAGGATTGTTGAAGCAATCATTTCTATTTTTGTCAGAAAGTGTTTATGACTTAAAATATAAGGGAAATAAATGATTGGCATGACTTACAAAAACAATTCTATACAGTAGCTGGCAGACCTTCTGAGTTACTCCAGTAATTTGAGTTCCACGCCATATAACAGCATCTCTAGTTCCTTGTGTCTCTCTCTTAAAAACTCTGTCATGACCACCGAGACAAAATAAAATAGCAGCTTACTCTTATACTCCACCCATTCACAATATAGCTCATCATGTCATCTTAACAATGTGTTCGAATTGTCTGATAATTGTTGTGTGATTCCTGAACTCTAAGATCCGTCGGAACTTTGTCTAGGAAGGAACAGCATTTTCTAGTTTATAACAAAAATATACGTAAATGCTGGAGCAACTTCACGGATCAGGCAACATCTCTGAAGAAAAAATAGGTGACATTTTGGGTTGGAACCCTTCTTCTCCTCCCACCTCTACTTTCAGTCTAACGAAGGGTTCCGACCAGAAACATCACCTATTTGCTATTCTCCAGAGATGCTGCCTGACACATTGAGTTACTGCAGCATTTTGTGTCTGTCCTTCTGAACTTTACTCATGCTCAATCTCTCTTTGCATTTAGATAATAAGCAGCTTTTGATTCTTCTTACCAAATATTTGACCTCATACCTCTCTACATGCCAGCTTTTCATCCAATCACTCAAACTATCTATATCTCGTTGCAGAATCACAATGTTCTCATTACAATATGCCCTTTCACCTATTTTCATCATCAATAAATTTCCTAAATTTCCTAAATCCCCCCCCCCCCCCCTCACCTTAAACCTTTGTCCTCTTGGTTCTTAATTTCCCTACTCTGGGCGAGAGACTCTGTGTGTTTACCTGATCTATCCCTCTCACATCTTCCAAAAAGATGCTCCTTGCAGGAGGTAACAGTGCAATGCCAAGGAATTGAATGTCCTTTGCGATTACATCTGTGGTAGCCTTGCACTGCATTCAAATGTCTCACCCATTGTGAACACAAATAGCATATTATCTATACCTGTTCCTGTCCTCATAAATTCTGGGAGCACATTTCCCAAGCCACCCATACCCACCATTTATTGTAACACACATTCATCACTTGTCACTATTTCTCTGTGTCTAGGCTGATGCTATTGTGATGTGATATTTTAAGGATTACTTTGTGATGTCAGAGTTTTCAGGAAATGTATTACTGACAATGAATGCCTGCACTTATTGAAACAGTGTGGCATTATACAAGAGAGCCCATTAGTGATGATTTTAGAGCTGACACTAACAAATTTTGTGATTTTCTTGATGAATGTCTGGACCATAATGCATAAAAAGATAATGCATCAGGAAAAATTCATTGAGTACTCTGATTGCCTTGACATTTTGAATAATTTGCAGCCTATTCAAAGATTCTGTTTGTGCATATCTAATCTGTTAAATATAAGGGAATTGCATTGCATTAAGCATTGTGTGACTAATAGCAATAAGTAAGAAGGTTTATGAGAAAAATTACATTTGTTTGAAACTCATTACTCCAGTCAATATGTGAAGACTAAGAAAGAAGTGAATAAATTTACACAGTAATATAAAAAGGACTTTCCTAAAGCGATAACAAATTAAAAAGGAAATAAATCTTAAGAATTGCCTTATTTGGCACATCTAGAAGAAAAAAAATAGAACTGAACAGTTTAAAAGATGAGGTTGAGAATAACTAGATTTATTCAAATAAATACTAAAATGGTATTAGACTAAGGAATAACAAACATGTTAGTTGCCTTCAATTCCAGAAGTTTATTAAAGACAGTGTGGGTCCTAATAATATTTATTTAAGTTGAGGACTATACTGGTCCAAAGTGTTAAATGGAAACTTCACATCTATTTTTATTACTGAAGAAAATTTTAAAGCAGCACTGGAAGAAGGAAATAAACCACGATACTTAATTCCATAGAAATAAATGTGAAAGTAGTCCAAACTGAGATTAAGCTGTTTAAAGTTGGTTTAACAGCTAATGTTAACTGGAAGGCAATTGAAAAAAATGGGACGGCTTCATTCAAGTTAACACATATTGGTGGATCCTTGTAAATCCAGACTGTTACCGTTTAATGTTAAGGTGGGTCATGCTGTTCCATTATTTAACATAGTGAATTGTATGTCAGTTAATTAGAAATTATTGTGAAGATTGTTGAAGGTGTGGAATATCTGTTCATTTAGGAAGGACTGCAGTTATTAAAAAATTGCAGCGGGGATGTAAAAAGTAAGGATTTTGCCTTTCCAGTTATTTCTTTGAGAATGCAATTTGCAGTATGGTTAGTGATACATAACTTGCTTTCCAAAAAGCTTTGGATAAAGTGCAGCACAGTAACGTGACCTTAGCTTGTGGAGTAATAGTGACAGTTGTTATCCTGGACTCTAATGTATTCTAGTATTCGGAGCCAGGGTTAGAAATGGACTGTATTTTTGTACTTTTGTATTTTTACTGTTTAAAGGTGGCACAGTGGTGCAGCAGTGGAGTTACAGCCTTACAGCGCTTGCAGCGCTAGAGACCCAGGTACAATCCTGCCTATTGCTGCTGTCTGTACGGAGTTTGTATGCTCTCCCCGAAACCGCTTTGGTTTGCTCCGAGATCTTCAGTTTCCCCCCACACTCCAAAGACATACCGTTTTGTAGGTAATTGGCTTGGTATACGTGTACATTGTCCCTCATGTGTATAGGATAGTGTTAATATGTGGGAATCGCTGGTCGGCACAGACCCGGTGGGTCGAAGGGCCTGTTTCTGCACTGTATCTCTAAACTGAACTAAACTATTGTTCAGCTCCAAATCCATCTTCGCTACTGTTTGAATGGAAACATTAAAGTCATCTTCTACAAATATAAAGAACTGCAGATGCTGGTTTACAAAAAAATAGACTCAAGGTGCTGAAATAATTCAGCAATTCAGGCAGCATCTCTGGAGAATATGGATAGGTGATGTTTCGGGTCAGGACCCTTCTTCAATCCAATGTTATCGTGTATGTTTAGAAATGTGCAATAGGAATCACATAATTGCATTAGGTCAATTTGAATACGAGAGGCATTGGCCTAAATGGGGCAGATGTCTAATAATTTGAAATCCAATTAACATGGGAAACTGACAACAAAACCAAACGTATGTGAAGGAGTAGTGATCTGGAAAGCATTGCCTGAAAGGATATTGAAAGAAATACAACTGTGAGTTTCACAAAAGAATGGATTCCTTCTTAAAATAGAAAGAATTGCAAATTTACAGAGTAAAAGCAGAAGAGTGCACCACCTACATATTTTTTTCCAAAGAACAGATCAGTCACAAATAGCTGAAGAGTTTCTATTCTGTATCATTACAATGTGACCTGAAAACTGATTAATATAAAATCTAAGAAGTGACAATGGAGGAAAAAATAAGTAACCAAGAAGTAGGGCAGCAGACTTTGTCTATACAGACTTTAGCAAGACCTTTGACAAAGTTCAGTGTTATATGTTGCTCAAGAAGATTAGATTGCTTATGCCCCTGTCCCACTTAGGAAACCTGAACGGAAACCTCTGGAGACTTTGTGCCCCACCCAAGGTTTCCGTGCGGTTCCTGGAGGTTCCCGGAGGTTTTTGGCAGTCTCCCTACCTGCTTCCACTACCTGCAACCTCCGGCAACCACCTGCAACCTCCGGGAACCGCACGGAAACCTTGGGTGGGGCGCAAAGTCTCCAGAGGTTTCCGTTCAGGTTTCCTAAGTGGGACAGGGGCATAGGATACAGGGAAAGCTAGATAACTGGATACAGAATTGACGTCATAGTAAGAACCAAAGGGTGACAGTGGAAGGTTGTTTCTTGGACTACAATACAATAATACAATACAATACCTTTTATTTGTCATTTGAACCTCACATGAGGTTCAAACGAAATTTGGTTTCTGCAGCCATACAAGAAAAGAACCAAGACACACACCAACACAATTCACACAAACATCCATCACAGTGAGTCTCCTCCTCACTGTGATGGAAGGCAAAGTCTTGTCTCTCCCCTGCTCTCCATTCCTCTCCCGAAGTCGAGGTCAAAGGCCCCGGCGGGCGCTAGCAAGTCCGCGGCCACTCAAAGCCACGCCGGGCAATGTAAGGCCCTGCCCCGGGACTTGATGTTGGAGCCCCCCGGTGGGCGCTAGCAAGTCCGCGGCAATTTAAAGCCTCGCCGGGCGTTGTAATGCCCCGCTCCAGGTCACTCTGAACCCCGCAATTCAAGCGGGAGAAGTCGCCGTTGCCGGTGCCCCGCAAAGCAGTCTCCCACCGGGGACCCGCGAGCTCCCCGTGTCACAATCCACCGGAGTCGGGTCGCAGCAGCGCGCCACTGCAGCTCTCCACGCTCCGAAGCTGGCTAGCACCACGAAGGTAGGTCCGCAGCTCCATGGCTCCACAGCTCCACAGCTCCACAGGCTCCGTGACTTGAGTCTCCAGGTCGTACCGGTTGGAGGCCGCTCCATGGTGCTAGGCCCCAATGGCAACGGAGACCCAACAGGTAAAAGGTTGGGTCTCCATGCAGGGAAGAGATTTAAAAGTTTCCCCCACCCACCCCCCACCCCCCACACATACACATTTAAAAACCCGCTACAAACTAAACCCTCAACGGGACAAAAAAATCAAAAATACACAGACAGACTGCAGAGGCCGCTGCGACGTTGGTCGCGCCGCCCACTAGAGGCCTATGACTAGAGGTGCCTCTCAGAGATTGATGCTGGGCACATTGCTGTTTATCATGGACAAGGCATGATGAATAATTTTGCAGATGACACTAAAAGGGTGTCTTAATCAGCTAAGTGGACTGTGGAATTGGAAATTGGAGTTCATTTTTGTTTTTGTGGTGCAAGTTTGTGGTGATGGGAGGTCAAACCAGGGCAGTTAATGTTATGGCTCCGGGGAGTGTTGTTTGAGCAAATGGATCTCGGAGTATAACTGCGTAGTTCCATTTAAGTTCTGTCACAGGTAGATAGAGTGGTGAAGAAGACTTTTGGCATGCTGGCCATCATCATTCACATAATTGAGTATCGAAGTTGGGATGTTATGGTGTAGTTGTACAAGACCTAGCTGAGGCTACACTTGGACTATCATGTTCAGTTTTGGTCACCCTGTTATAGGAAATATGCTATTAAGCTGGAAAGTTCAGAGAAGATTTAAAAGGATGTTGCAATTCTCAAGGGTTAGAGCTTTAGGGAGAAGCTTTACAAGCTAGGAATTTATTCCTTCAAGTTCAGGATAATGAGGGGCGATGTAATAGAGGGGACATATAAATGGTGAATGCACAAAGTATTTTACTCAGGGAAAGGCTGTCAGTGGCGGAGTGTATATACATTCAGAGACAGGCAAAAGGACAGTAGTGGAAAATGCAATTATTGCATGATGAATGTAAAAAGATTTAGACAAAAGATTGATGATCTTAAATTAAGTTTAGGATTAGGTTTATTATGGTCACATGCTATCCAAACAGATCAGAAACACCATACAGATATATAATCAGTTCAAACTCAAGTACAATAAATAGAGCAAAGGGAAAGATACAGAGCCCAAAATAATGTTGTCAGCATTGTAGAGCATTGTAGAGCATTGCAGCACAGCAGTTCCATAGACAGTACACTAGTTTATGGAAGGACCATTCAAAAACTTGATAGCAATGGGGAAAAAGCTGTTCCTGAGTCCAGTGGTACACGCAAGCAGGAAGATGAAGGAATGACCAGGGTGTGACGTCTTTGATTATGTTGGCTGCTTTTCCGTGGCAGTGTGAAGTGTGAATGGAGTCAATGGTGGAAGGTCTTGTCTGTGTGATGAGCATCTATAACACTGCAATTTCCTGAGGTCTTGCGCAGAGATATTCCCAAGCCTAGATGTAATTCTAGGTGTTTATCAACCAGGAAACATATTTGGTTAAGTTGTGGCAGAGGGAAGTGGAGCTTAGTACAATTTCCATACTAGGGAGTATAGAATGTGGAAGGCTGACCAAGAATGATCTGAGATAATTGAGTCCTGAGGGAACAAACGGCATAGATGCAAACTTTTACAGTGGATAAGTTTGATATGCTGGCATTCTCTCTGCTTTTATGCACAAACAATAAAGAAATAGGAAAAAGTGATATACTGAAGGGATGGCAGCAGGCTGGATAAAATAAGTAGAAATACCAGCAATGGGTTTAAACCTTTACATATCTTTAAATGCATTAAAAATGTATTATACTCAAATGAACTGGGAAGGTGGATTGGTGAGCTAAAAGCCCTATTTCGTGCAGTTGATGTTATATAATTCTCTGTAAATTGGATGATAAAGTAATCCCAATTAAGCTTAAATAACATCACTGCCAGTTTCTGGAAGCTGTTCCTTCCATTCCTTTTGTTAAATTCCATTTCGTTATAGCACAATAGTTGATGATAAGTTTGGAAGATAAGATGAGGCAAGTCGATAAACAGGTGACAGTAAGCTTGGGCTTCAAAAGCCAGAAAGTTATAGGATGAAGCAAACAGGTTATAAAGCATTGTTATTTATTATCCTTCCAAATTCCCTTTGGGTGAGACTCGTACTAGCTTCTATTTCTTCTGCTGTCCAAGGCATTATGATATTTCCATCTATCCGACACAATCATGTGGATATGTTCTCTGGATAAGAAACCCCAGGGTAGTTACAGAGGTGATTTACTGTCAATCATGCCTGACAATAAATCTGACCACTGCATGACCTTAGATTGCAGGAAGAATATAGAAAGAGATGGAATTGATTTTTTTTACTCTGGATGCACTCTGCCAAATTGTATTTTTCAGAAACAAAGATAGTTTTTGGATTTCTGGAGAATTTTTTGTTGCAAATTTCAGCATTTCTATCGAGAAATGTTCATTTAATTGCTATGCTCCTGGGCTAAGTTGGCAGGCAGTTCAATGAGGTTTCATGGTGGGGAGTTCTGCAAGGAACAAAACTGCTGACCGAAAAGGAAAAAGGAGGGAAATAATGACCAGCGTGTCAGAGAAGATTGAAAGCTTGAGGATTGTTTCTTTCCAGAGCTTATTCAACATGCTAGTGAAACAGTCCACTTGTTCCAGGCCCGGAAATACATTTTCAAGGATGAATATGCAGTTAGATTCAGTGCTCTCTACAGAAAAGAACAAAACAAACAATGGTCTGCAGAAAGATTTGTTGTTACATTGTGGCTTTCCTAACTATTGAACTAGATTGCATGGGGAAGTTATACTAAATATTAAAAAAAAGAACTTTTCTTCCAAACGATACTTTGTGGACATGTATTTTCACGCGAGTGGAATTACATTTTTCCCTTCGTATTTTCCAGTTCATAATTGATTCAAAGTCCTGAAAATACTTTAAGAGTGTAAACAATTGCATAAACTAGTGTGAAATTTCTGAGATGACAAACGGCCTTTTGCAGAGTCAGAAGGTTTTCATCAGGGAACAATGTACAGATTCTACAGAAAAAGCAGTGAAAATCCAGCGTATTTTCAGTAAGTGCTGCAGATTTCACTATCACTTAATTGGTGCCCATGTCATCTGATGGAGTCTGAATGGGATTACAATCATCTATTCTAATCCTGTCATGATTGCCTTCTATCTTCCATCGAATGTATGCATTGAAATGAGACCAAAAATTCACAGAATTACCGAAACTAGTAAAGTTGAGGGAAGCCCTCGAGCTCATCATGTTGTCGATTTGGTAGGCCGAAGGGCCTGTTTCCATGCAGTATCTCTAAAGTCTAATAAATAAATCATAACAAACTGAAGTTCAATGGGTAGAGCAAGGGGAATGATGCAGAGTGCAGGATATAGTTCTCAGCATTGTAGCACAACTGTTCCAAGGACAAAGTCCAATGTCCGCAATGCGGTAGAGGAGAATTGGGTTGTAACCTATCTTATGGAAGGACCATTCTGGAGATTTTGAGTCTGGTGGTGCATGCTTTCAAGCTTTTGTATCTTCTTCTGGAAAGGAGTAGGGAGAAAAAGACTAGAGGAGAAAAGGTCTTTGACAATGTTGGCTGCTTTTTCGAGGTAGTGTGAAGTGTTGATGAAGTCAATGGTGGGGCTTTGGTCTGTGTGACATACTGGGCTATATCTACAACTCTCTGTGTACCATTACATATTTACTCAACTCCACTTTAAAACCTCTCAACCCTGGAATTTTTTAAGGACCAAAACTATATGTAGTATTCTAGGGTAGACAAAAGTGCTGGAGAAACTCAGCGGGTGCGGCAGCATCTATGGAGCGAAGGAAATAGGCAACATTTCGTGCCGAAACCCTTCTAGGGCATGACCAACTTCCTGTACAATTGCAATAAGACATTATTTTTAAACTCCGACACTTTTGCAATATAGGCAAAAATGGTGTTTGCCTTCTTAACTACCTTGCTGGTTCTGCTTACTAGCTTTTTGTGATTCATGCACAGAAGTACAGGATGATGCCAGGACTTGAGGGTCTGGGCTATAGGAAGAGGTTGAGTATGCTGGGACTCCATTCCTTGGAGCACAGGAAAATGAGGGGTTACCTTATGGAGGTGTATAAAATCATGAGAGGAATAGATCGAGTAACATAGAAATATTGAAACATAGAAAATAGGTGCAGGTGTAGGCCATTCGGCCCTTCGAGCCTGCACCGCCATTCGATATGATCATGGCTGATTATCCAACTCAGTATCCCATCCCTGCCTTCTCTCCATACCTTTAGCCACAAGGGCCACATCTAACTCGCTCTTAAATATAGCCAATGAACTGGCCTCAACTACCTTCTGTGGCAGAGAATTCCACAGATTTACCACTCTGTGTAAAAAATGATTTTCTCATCTCGGTCCTAAAAGACTTCCCTCTTATCCTTAAACTGTGACCCCTAGTTCTGGACTTCCCCAACATCGGGAATAATCTTCCTGCATCTAGCCTGTTCAACCCCTAAAGAATTTTGTAAGTTTCTATAAGATCCCCCCTCAATCTTCTAAATTCTAGCGTGTACAAGTCGAGTCTATCCAGTCTTTCTTCATATGAAAGTCCTGCCATCCCAGGAATCAGTCTGGTGAACCTTCTCTGTACTCTCTCTATGGCAAGAATGTCTTTCCGCAGATTAGGAGACCAAAACTGTACGCAATACTCCAGGTATGGTCTCACAAAGACCCTGTACAACTGCAGTAGAACCTCCCTGCTCTTATACTCAAATCATTTTGCTATGAATGCTAACATACCATTTGTTTTCTTCACTGCCTGCTGCACCTGCATTCCTACTTTCAATGACTGGTGTACCATGACACCCAGGTCTCGTTGCATCTCCCCTTTTCCTAATCGGCCACCATTCAGATAACAGTCTACTTTCCTGTTTTTGCCACCAAAGTGGATAACCTCACATTTATCCACATTATACTGCATCTGCCATGCATTTGCCCACACACCCAACCTATCCAAGTCACCTTGCAGCCTCCTAGCATCCTCCTCACAGCTAACACTGCCCCCCAGCTTTGTGTCATCCGCAAACCTGGAGATGTTGCATTCAATTCCCTCATCCAGATCATTAATATATATTGTAAATAGCTGGGGTCCCAGCACTGAGACTTGCGGTACCCCACTAGTCACTGCCTGCCATTGTGAAAAGGACCCGTTTACTCCTACTCTTTGCTTCCTGTCTGCCAACCAGTTCTCTTTCCACATCAATACTGAACCCCCAATACCGTGTGCTTTAAGTTTGTATACTAATCTCTTTAGTGGGGCCTTGTCGAAAGCCTTCTGAAAGTCCAGATATAACACATCCACTGGTTCTCCCTTATCCACTCTAGTAGTTAAATCCTCGAAAAATTCTATAAGATTCGTCAGACATGATTTACCTTTCATAAATCCATGCTGACTTTGTCCAATGAATTCACCACTTTCCAAATGTGCTGCTATCCCATCTTTAATAACTGACTCCAGAATTTTCCCCACCACTGATGTTAGACTAACTGGTCTGTAATTCCCTGTTTTCTCTCTCCCTCCTGTTTTAAAAAGTGGGGTTACATTAGCTACCCTCCAGTCCTCAGGAACTACTCCAGAATCTAAAGAGTTTTGAAAAATTATCACTAGTGTATCCACTATTTCTGCGGCTACTTCCTTAAGTACTCTGGGATGCAACTTATCTGGTCCTAGGGATTTATCGGCCTTTAATCCATTCAATTTACCTAACACCACTTCCCGGCTAACCTGGGTTTCACTCAGTTCCGCCATCTCATTTAACCCCCGGTCCCTTGCTATTTCCGGCAGATTATTTATGTCTTCCTTAATGAAGACAGAACCATAGTAGTTATTCAATTGGTCTGCCATGTCCTTGTTCCCCATGATCAATGTGCCTGTTTCTGACTGCAAGGGACCTACATTTGTTGTAACTAATCTTTTCCTCTTCACATATCTATAAAAACATTTGCAGTCAGTTTTTATGTTCCCTGCCAGTTTTCTTTCATAATCTATTTTCCCTTTCCTAATTAAGCCTTTTGTCCTCCTCTGCTGGACTCTGAATTTCTCCCAGTCCTCTGGTAGGCTGCTTTTTCAGACTAATTTATACGCTTCATCTTTTGTTTTGATACTATCCCTGATTTCCCTTGTTATCAAAGGATGCACTACCTTCCCTGATTTATTCTTTTGCCAAACTGGGATGAACAATTGTTGTAGTTCATCCATGCAGTTTTTAAATGCCTTCCATTGCATATCCACCGTCAACCCTTTAAGAATCATTTGCCAGTCTATCTTGGCCAATTCACGTCTCATATCCTCAAAGTCACCTTTCTTTAAGTTCAGGACCCTTGTTTCTGAATTAACAATGTCACTCTCCATTCTAATAAAGAACTCAACCATATTATGGTCACTCTTGCCCAAGGGGCCACGCACAACAAGACTGCTAACTAACCCTTCCTCATTACTCAATACCCAGTCTAGAATAGCCTGCTCTCTCGTTGGTTCCTCTACATGTTGGTTTAGAAAACTATCCCGCATACATTCCAAGAAATCCTCTTCCTCAGCACCCCAGCCAATTTGATTCACCCAATCTATATGTAGATTGAAGTCACCCATTATAATTGTTTTACCTTTGTTGAAAGCATTTCTAATTTCCTGTTTGATGCCATCCCGAACTCCACTACTACTGTTAGGTGGCCTGTACACAACTCCCACTAGCATTTTCTGCCCCATATCGATTCCACATCCTCCAAGCTAATGTCCTTCCTTTCTATTGCGTTAATCTCCTCTCTAACCAGCAACGCTACCCCGCCTCCTTTTCCTTTCTGTCTATCCCTCCTGAATATTGAATATTCCTGGATGTTCAACTCCCAGCCTTGGTCACCCTGGAGCCAAGTCGCCGTGATCCCAAATATATCATATTCATGAATAACTATCTGCACATTCAACTCATCCACCTTATTATGAATGCTCCTTGTATTAAGATACAAATTTTGTTATTTTTACAACACTCTCACCCCTTATACAATTATGTTGAAAAGTGGCCCTTTTTGATTTTTGCCCCGGATTTGTCTGCCTGCCACATTTACTTTTCACCTTGCTACCTATTGCTTCTACCCTCATTTTACACCCCTCTGCCTCTCAGCTCTTGCACCCATTCACCTGCCACATTAGTTTAAATCCTCCTGAGTAGATGCACAAGAGTTACAAAGATACAAATTGCCTTTATTGTCATTCAAACAGACAGAGGTTTGAACAAAATTTCTTGCCCAGAGTAGGGGAATCGAGGACCAGAGGACATAGGTTTAAGTTGAAGAGGAAAAGATGTAATAGGAATCTGAGGGGTAGCTTTTTCACACAATGGGTGGTGGGTGTATGGAACAAGCTACCAGAGGAGGCAGTTGAGGCAGGGACTATCGCAAAGTTTAAGAAACAGTTAGACAGGTACATGGATAGAACAGGTTTGGAGGAATATGGGGCAAACACAGGTAGGTGGAACTAGTGTAGCTGGGATATGTTGGCTGGTGTGGGCAAGTTGGGCCAAGGGGCCTGTTTCCACGCTGTATCACTCTATGACTCTATCTTGATCGCTCAGTGGGATCATCGCGACCTGGGTGGCTGGGAGTCTAATTAAATATTTTGTGCACCAATTCGACAAGCATGTCAGACTTCCCAGAAATGTGAACTGTTTTGTGGTGAGTCTGATACATCAAGGCTGATGGAACCTCTTTGGGGACTAAGACCAGCAATATTCAGCCCATTATTGTTCACTCCAGGAATTGTGCATGTGCTACTCTAGGTTAAAGAATGTCATCAGAATAGGAAGATGCTTTCCTGTGGAAATTGCAAGATATTTACGATGGTTTTTTTTACTTGTTGTTATGTTTGATGGACCAAGAAGTCTGGATCCACTTGGTTAGCTACTTTCAGAAATGCAGCTGCTACCTGAGATTTCACAGGTAATAGTCTTCATTACTGCACAATTCAACAATACTTACACATGTTTTGCATTGAAAGAGGCAGCGTGAATGTCACTTTCATTCTAATCCTGTCACTTTTAATACTCTGGTTGATTCCTTCAGTCTCCAGCAGATACGGTTTGTCATTTGACCCTTAACCTCAAGCAACAGTTTTTTAAGAATGAAGGGTTTTCCCTTCTCTGCAGGTTGTAAACAACTAGTTTTTAAGCCATATCCTTGCTTTCTTTCTCCAGCATGGGTGCCTGCTGATAATAGGCAACAAGGTCACTTATGTTTAGCTGCCATTGACCTTAAACATGTTGGGCGTAAACCCAATCTTTTCAGCCCTGCAACATTTAAATTATAACTCATTTCTGAGGTTTGTGGATGACCTGTAATTGCTTGCACACTTCCTGTGCCAACAATTTCCCATATCTTGCAGCCACAGAAGTAAAATGTCAAAATTAACATTTGCTGTTTTATAACATATCTGAATTCTGTTTTACACAATTGCACTTTGGTAATTTATAAATACATTAGCGTTATATAAATGGGAAATTGCGTTTATTTCTAACAAATTCTTAACTACCTTGTTGGATCTTTAAGGCAGATTTTTATAAAGCAGAAATTGACAGATTCTTGATTAGTAAAGGTGTCAGGGGTTATGAGGCAAAGGCAGGAGAATGGGTTGAGAGGGAATATAGATCAGCCATGATTGAATAGCACAGTGGACAATGGGCTGAATGGCCTAATTCTGCTCCTAGAACTTATGATTCAGCTAGCTTTTTGTGATTGCTAAAGTGCAATAAATTCTGGAACATTTTATAGTACAAACAAAATTTGAAGAAAAACTGAGCATTGAGCTACAATTTGTGCTTTAGTACATTAAACTTCACTGTTGTTGATCAATATTATAATTCAATGTGAAACTATCTCCAAAAGTAAGAAAGAAACTATGAATTAAATCGATAAAAAAAACAATACCATTGCCATATGATTCTTATATAAAGAATTATCTTGAATGAGTCGGAGATACCCTTCATTATTTTCAGAAATTGACAAGACTAAGTGGGACCCGTTGGGTCCCATATTAACACGGGAGGGCTGGTCCCCCGATGCAATATTCCACCTCACCACCAATTCCAATATTGGTGGCCAGTGTGGGGGGGGGGGGCTTTCTGGAGCGCTGGTATGGGTGTTGTGGGCTGAAGGGACTGGTCTCCAGAGGGCTAGAATGGACATTGTGGGCCAAATGGATTATTGGGGTGGCAGCTTAGTCCCTCAAGCCTGGTGTGCTGGCAGCACACTCACGGCTGGTGGGCTGGCAATTGACTCACAGCTATTCCTTGAAATTCCATTTCAAGCAGGGTGCAAGGCCACCAAATTAAAATCCATTTTCCGACCATTTCAAGGAGGGTGCAAGGCCACCAAATTCAATTGCAGTTTCTTACCACTTTGAGCAGGGTGCAAGGCCACCAAATTCAAGTGCAGTTTCATACCACTTCAAGCAGGGTGCAAGGCCACCAAATTCAAGTGCAGTTTCATACCATTTCAAGCAGGGTGCAAGGCCACCAAATTCAAATGTAGTTTCATACCATTTCATGCAGAGTGCAAGGCAACCACATTCAAGTGCAGTTTCATACCATTTCAAGCAGGGTGAAACCACTATGAAACCACACAAAACACCACACTCACAGTTCAGTAGATATTCAGTGTGTTCAGTTGATTCACAGCTCAGACAGATTCGTGACCTCTCCCTCCCCCGTCAAGCAGAGACTGATCCACACACACACTTCCGGGTTTTATAATCCCTGCCCCTCCAACCGGAAAAGGTGTGGCCTTCATGGCGTGATTGACAGGAAAGAGATTCTCAACATTTTTTAAACATTAATAACACTTTTATTTTCATTGATGGGAAGAATCCTTTGCACCTGATGAACGGAGGGGGACTGAGTAAGATGGGCAAAAATCACAGCCATAAGTGGTAGCGTTTTATCAAAAATCAATATACAGTGCAAACAGGAAGTTGTCAAGTTTAGACCAAACAACCATTTGCAGTGCCTTTTCTTCAACCCAAAACCCCCCAAAACAACCATTTGCAGTGCTTTTTCTTCAATCCGAAACCCCCCAAAACAACCATTTGCAGTGCTTTTTCTTCAACCCAAAACCCCCCAAACAACCATTTGCAGTGCTTTTTATTTCAACCTAAAACCCTCCAAACAACCATTTGCAGTGCTTTTTACTTCAACCCAAAATCCCCCCAACAACCATTTGCAGTGCGTTTTACTTCAACCCAAAACGCCCCAAACAACCATTTGCAGTACTTTTTACTTCAACCCAAAACCCCCCAAACAACCATTTGCAGTGCCTTTTACTTCAACCCAAAACCCCCAAACAACCATTTGCACTAATTTTTACATCAAACCAAAACCCCCAAACAACCATTTTTGCTTTTTACTTCAACCTTTGTTGAATTGCTTTTTACTTCAACCCAAAACCCCCAAACAATCATTTGCAGTGCTTTTTACTTCAACCCAACCCCCCCAAACAACCATTTGTAGTGTTTTTAACTTCAACCCAACCATATTTTCACTTTCAAACCACATTAAGGGCACTCAAGGTCAGTAAAACCACACTCACAGTTTAGTAGACATGTGTTCAGTGTTATTCACAGCTTTGACTGAGAGACGTGACCCTCTCACTTCCCCCATCTTGCAGAGACTGACTAAGGCACAACACTTCTGGGTTTTATAGTCCCTCCCCCTCCCACCAGCAGAGGCAGCAGGGAGAATATCAACATTTTAAAAACATTAATAACTCTTTTATGTTTCATCGATGGGAAAATCCTCTGATCCAGCTCAGTGGAGGGGTACTCTGAGCGTGGTGGCCAAAAATGACAGCCGTAAGTGGCGGCGTTCTTTCAGAAATCACGAAACAGAAAGTCAGAAAGTGGTCAAGATCTTAGTTTTAGTAATATAGATGTGTGATTGTCACTAAAGCACCAATTTACGGGATGTTTTCAGTCTGAACAAATCCTTCCTCGATTAAAATTGTGTAATAAATCAGATGATAGTCGTTTCTAGGCTGGTATACTATATTAGTGATGGAAGTTAGCTTCCAAATTAGTGAAAGTGGTCCACTAATGGGCTGGTCTTGTTACTCGGCTTAACATAGAAGTGACAGCTAGAATATCATAGTAAAGATGGTCCTAACTTTTGCCACGGGAAGGCAGATGAGCACAGATCACACAACTCACCAGCTACTGATTCCATATACCCTGATGGTGTTAGTGCTGTGGAACATTATTAGGTACATTCCCAACATAGCAACCTTTGTATATCTGAGCTTTAATTTTACTGATTGTGTTGAATGCTCTTTCTAAGATGGTGCCCAACCCAGGCAACTATTTGCGTGCTAGCCACAGAAGCAGATTTACAATCACATATTACAATCGCTCCGCACTTTTAAATCTCTCTGTACATTGTGAATGGCTCGATTGTAATCATGTATTGTCTTTCCCCTGGCTGGTTAGCACGCAACAAAAGCTTTTCATTGTACCTCGGTACACGTGATAATAAACTAAACTAAACCACAAACTTCTTAAATAAAGTAAAATGCAGGAGTAACTCAGCAGGTCAGGTAGCATCTCTGGAGAACATGGATAGGTGATGTTACAAACTAGAGAAGGGTGCTGACCCAAAATTTCACCGATCCAAGTTCTCCAATGAGGAATGGAGCGAGGTGGAGGATAAATGAGTGGATGAGGGACTGGTGCAGTGGGTATGGATTCAAGTTTCTGGATCATTGGGACCTCTTTTGGGGAAGGTGTAATAAGATATTACAGCAGTGCTTTGGCAGGATAGACTAGAGGGCTCGTCTAGGGAGGCTATTTGGGTGGAACTGAGAAATGGGAAAGGGGTAGCAACACATAGGGGTGTATTATAGACCGCCAAATGGGGAGCGAGAATTGGAAGAGCAAATATGTAAGGAGATTGCAGATATTAGTAGTAAGCACAAGGTAGTGATTGTGGGAGATTTCAATTTTCCACACATAGACTGGGAAACACATTCTGTAAATGGGCTGGATGGGAGTTTGTAAAATGTGTGCAGGATAGTTTTTTGCAGCAATACATAGAAGTACCTACTAGAGAAGGGGCGGTGCTGGACCTCCTGTTAGGAAATGAGACGGGTCAGGTGGCAGAAGTATGCGTTGGGGAACAGTTCGGGACCAGTGATCACAATACCATTAGTTTCAATATAATTATGGAGAGGGTCAGAACCGGACCTAGGGTTGTGATTTTTGATTGGAGAAAGGCTAACTTTAAGGAGATGCGAAAGGATTTAAAAGGAGTAAATTGGGACATTTTGTTTTATGGGAAAGATGTGGAAGAGAAATGGAGTACATTTAAAGGGGAAATTTTAAGAGTACAGAATCTTTATGTCCCTGTTCGGTTGAAAGGAAATAGTAAAAATTGTAAAGAGCCATGGTTTTCAAAGGAAATTGGACACGGTTCGGAAAAAGAGGGAGATCTACAATAATTATAGGCAGTATGGAGTAAATGAAGTGCTTGAGGAGTATAAAAAATGTAAAAAGAATCTTAAGAAAGAAATTAGAAAAGCTAAAAGAAGATATGAGGTTGCTTTGACAAGTAAGGTGAAAGTAAATCCAAAGGGTTTCTACAGCTATATTAATAGCAAAAGGATAACGAGGGATAAAATTGGTCCATTAGAGAGTCAAAGTGAACAGCTATCTGCAGAGCCAAAAGAGATGGGGGAGATATTGAACAATTTCTTTTCTTCGGTATTCACCAAGGAGAAGGATATTGAATTATGTGAGGTAAGGGAAACAAATAGAGTAGCTATGGAAACTATGAGATTCAAAGAAGAGGAAGTACTGACCCTTTTGAGAAATATAAAAGTGGATAAGTCTCCAGGTCCGGACAGGATATTCCCTAGGACATTGAGGGAAATTAGTGTAGAAATAGCAGGGGCTATGACAGAAATATTTCAAATGTCATTAGAAATGGGAATAGTACCGGAGGATTGGCGTACTGCGCATGTTGTTCCATTGTTTAAAAAGGGGTCTAAGAGTAAACCTAGCAATTATAGACCTGTTAGTTTGACGTCAGTGGTGGGCAAATTAATGGAAAGGATATTTAGAGATAATATATATAAACATCTGGATAAACAGGGTCTGATTAGGAACAGTCAACATGGATTTGTGCCTGGAAGGTCATGTTTGACTAATCTTCTTGAATTTTTTGAAGAGGTTACTCGGGAAATTGATGAGGGTAAAGCAGTGGATGTTGTATATATGGACTTCAGTAAGGCCTTTGACAAGGTTCCTCATGGAAGGTTGGTTAAGAAGGTTCAATGGTTGGGTATTAATGGTGGAGTAGCAAGATGGATTCAACAGTGGCTGAATGGGAGATGCCAGAGAGTAATGGTGGATGGTAGTTTGTCAGGTTGGATGCCAGTGACTAGTGGGGTGCCACAGGGATCTGTGTTGGGTCCACTGTTGTTTGTCATGTACATCAATGATCTGGATGATGGTGTGGTAAATTGGATTAGTAAGTATGCAGATGATACTAAGATAGGTGGGGTTGTGGATAATTAAGTAGATTTTCAAAGTCTACAGAGAGATTTATGCCAGTTGGAAGAGTGGACTGAAAGATGGCAGATGGAGTTTAATGCTGATAAGTGTGAGGTGCTACATCTTGGCAGGACAAATCAAAATAGGACGTACATGGTAAATGGTAGGGAATTGAAGAATGCAGGTGAACAGAGGGATCTGGGAATAACTGTGCACAGTTCCCTGAAAATGGAATCTCATGTAGATAGGGTGGTAAAGAAAGCTTTTGGTGTGCTGGCCTTTATAAATCAGAGCATTGAGTATAGAAGTTGGGATGTAATGTTAAAATTGTACAAGGCATTGGTGAGGCCAATTCTGGAGTATGGGGTACAATTTTGGTCGCCTAATTATAGGAACGATGTCAACAAAATAGAGCGAGTACAGAGGAGATTTACTAGAATGTTGCCTGGGTTTCAGCAACTAAGTTACAGAGAAAGGTTGAACAAGTTAGGGCTTTATTCTTTGGAGCGCAGAAGGTTAAGGGGGGACTTGATAGAGGTCTTTAAAATGATGAGAGGGATAGACAGAGTTGACGTGGATAAGCTTTTCCCACTGAGAGTAGGGAAGATTCAAACAAGGGGACATGACTTGAGAATTAAGGGACAGAAGTTTAGGGGTAACATGAGGGGGAGCATCTTTACTCAGACGGTGGTGACTGTGTGGAATGAGCTTCCAGGGAAGGTGGTGGAGGCAGGTTCGTTTTTATCATTTAAAAATAAATTGGATAGTTATATGGACGGGAAAGGAATGGAGGGTTATGGTCTGAGCGCAGGTATATGGGACTAGGGGAGAATACGTGTTCGGCACGGACTAGAAGGGTCGAGATGGCCTGTTTCCATGCTGTAATTGTTATATGGTTATATGGTTATAATGATGCTACCTGACCCATTGAGTAACACCAGCTTTTTGTGTAAACCAGCATCTGCAGTTCCTTGTTTCTATTGCTTAAATAGAATAGTAAGTTTACTGTGCATTATGTAGCAAGTTATGCAAGAATGCAAAATAAGAAAGGCATACAATACATTTCAAACCAAGAATCTGTGCATAATGAGGTCAAAAGAATAGAAAGTGATGATTATTTCAGGAAGTATTTCGAAGGTCAGAATATTATTGAAACATAGTTTGAAAATTTGTCCTGGAGCTGTAATAACTATCATGTGAAAATTAGTCAGTGTACAGAAATGATGACTAGAGGACAGGCAAGGACATTGTTAAAAGAGCATAAAATGCATTACATAATGTAATTTAGGTTGACAGTATGCTAATAGGAAAAAAACATTCTGCTTTCATTGATATAATTAAAAATAATAAAACTATAGGAAAAAAATTCTCTTAAGAAAAGACTAACATTTTCTACAAAACTGAATAATGTTTCCTTTTGCTCTTAAATTAATGACCCATTTACAGTTCCAAAAATCTGAAATTTCAAGGCTGTGCCTTCAATTTCATTAGCAAATCATCAATTAGTGCTGCTAAGTAGAATGAGTGAGCCAGCATTTAGCACGCCCGATCAAGTGCTCCACAGTTACAATAAAGCTCCCTTTGTTTTGTGATGAACACATATTTTAGCCCCCAAATATAATATGTCTTTTCGTAAATAAAAATGCTGATGGTTGTTATGTCTTACAGTCATATCATTGTTTCTGTTTCAAAAGAAACCTAGGTATACCCTGGTAATCATTAAACCAACATCAATAAAGCATTTTCAGCCACAGCCACAAGACATTTCTTTACTTCTTTACCAAGTAATTCTGTGTTTACTCTGAGTGGAAATCAGAGCAGTTTGTGCTGTAGGCTTTGCCCAGCAGAGATTGAAGAGACTTTCATGTCTTCAGTATGTATTAGATTAAAATCGTAGTCCCCAGAGGTATAAGATGAGCAGTCATCCTAATGCATCACCCTTTTCCGTAATGTTCAAAATGATAATGGAGCTTTGTTGCACCTTGTTATCACATAGCTAAGTGAAGATTATCTATCTTTCCGCCATGGAAATGTATGATGCATTGTCATAACAGCCAAATGTTTCTTGAAATATTCCACAGTCTTCACATTCTCTGCATCAGTAGACAACAGAAGACCGCAGAAAATGAGGTCCACAGTGACTGTTCCTTCCACTATTCCCCATTCCTCCTTCTCTGCCGCGTCTGAACCAAAATGGGGTGTTCCATACCAGAACATCCAAGATATCTACATTCTTTAGGGAACAGGGGGTTCCCCCTCTTTTATCACAGATGAGTACCTCACTCGTGTTTCCTCTGTATCCCATAGTTCCAGTCTGAAGAAGGGTCTCAACCAGAAACGTCACCCATTCCTTCTCTCCTGAGATGCTATCTGTCCCGCATAGTTACTCTAGCATTTTGTGCCTCCCATAGTCCCGTTCTTGTTCCCCCTCTCTCCATTTGCAAAAGGGACAGAGTCCCCTTAGTCCTCTTTCACCCCATCATCCGCCGCATACAACACATCATCCTCAGTTATTTTCACCATCTCCAACGGGATCCCACCACCAGTCATATCTTTGCATCTCCACGCCTTTCTGATTTCTGCAGACCCCTTTCCTCCAAAAAAATGAAGAAGGCTTCTGACTTGAAACGTCACCCATCCTTTTTCTCCAGAGATGCTGTGGGTTTCTGTAAAAAACACTGTGGGTTTCACCGCTGGACAGCCTCTCAGCTGCTTCCTGAAGTCACTCGGGCTCCTCGACCGGACTGCTGCCTCTTCGGTTAGCCGCTTGCTGGCTGCCCTCGTTCGACCAATGAGTGGCGGCTAATGCTAGCTGCTACAGCGGCTAACCTGATCGCCTCCGTCCTTCTTACAGGCAATCCCCACCAGATGCGAGCCATGACCAAGACTGGATGTTCATCTCCTCCTGTCATGCCGTGGATAATTTTGGCACTCACAACAGTCATCCACCTCTGTGCACCTAGCCCACGGCTAACCGCTATCACGGAACTCTCAGTCCCTCCGCTCGGCATCATGTTCAAATATTCAACTTTGCAGCTGATTGAACTCTTCAACTACTCCATCCCATCTTGCATCCCAGTCATCAAACAGCTCGGACTTCTACGTCGACCCCGTTACATCCACAGAGGCTCTCGCCGCAAGTTTGTTTACTTCCACCACGGACAATCCATTCCATCCATCTGGTCACCTGCACGCTCTGTCGCACCTCTGAACAAAACTGAACTACCCACTGTCCAATCATTTGCAAATCCACTCACTGCCCCCACCTCAACTGCAACACCCCCCTCCCCACTGACCACACGCACTGTTAACCGGGACAACCTCAGATCTCTCCAGCCTGCCCCCATCCCACCATGCCAACTTTGCCCTCCTCAACACCCGATCGCTCAACAATAAAGCCCCTGCCCTCCATGAACTAATCCTTGACAACACTCTGGACTTCCTTCTGCTCACTGAAACCTGGCAACAACCCAATGACTTCTTCTCCCTCAACCAAGCATCCCCCCCTGGTTTTAACTACATCTCCAAACCCTGCCCCTCCCACCGTGGAGGTGGCCTCGCCGTTATTTTCAATCAGAACTTCCGGATCACAGAACTCACCCTCCCCTCAGTATCATCATTTGAATTCAAAGCTCTTTCCTCCATGACAGTCATCCTCATTTACCGGCCACCTAAACCAAACACCTCCTTCCTCTCGGATTTCACTGAACCTCACACTAGCCTCATCTCTCTCCACGGCTGCTGTTACTCGGTGACTTAAATATCCACATGGACTCCCCCACCTGCAAGCTCTCATCTGAATTCACCATTTTACTGGACAACTTCACTCTCACCCAACATGTCACCTTCCCCACCCATGATAAAGGACACATCCTCGACCTGGTCTGCTCCACAAATCAACTGGTGCTCGACCTCCATCCATGCCCCTTTCCCCTTTCTGATCATAAACTCATATGGTTCACCATCCCTTCTCCCACCCCCCGATCCCGCCTCCTCAGAGAAATCACCTTCCGTAATCTAAAATCCATCGATACCCACCATCTCTCTGACCTGCTCTCCACCACTCTCCCCCTGGACTCAACCCCCATCTCACCGGATGATCTCACAAACCATCTCAACTCCACCTTGTCTACCTCCCTCAACACTCTGGCCCCCCTCAAAACAAAAATCGTAACTTTTAACACCTCTTCACTCTGGTACACACCTGCACTCCTGTAAGTTGAAACAGACTGGCCGCCAACTTGAACGACTCACAAAGAAATCATCTCTCACAGTCCACCATGAAGCCTACAAACTCCACCTCACTGCCTACAAAGACGCCCTCATTGCTGCCAAGTCTGCCTACCTTTCCACCATCTTCACCGACCCCTGACAAAACCCCAGAACCCTCTTCTCAACAGTGGGCAACCTCCTCAAGCCTCGGAACAACACTCTCCCTACCTCTACTTCCGGTTCTCTGCAACTCATTCCTCCCCTTTTTCGCTGATAAAATTAACATCATTTATCAATCTTTATCCCCTGTATCTGACCCCCCAGCATCTACTCCAGCACCTGCCAAGGCCCCTCTTCTCCCCATCTCTACTGACCTCCCGACCCCTCCTCCACACTGCCTCCTCTCCCAGTTTGACCCGGTCACCCCTCCTGAAATCTCCAAACTCATCAGCTCTTCCAAACCCACTACCTGCTCCCTTGACCCCCTCCCCATTCCCCTGCTGAAGTCCTGCCTCCCCGTCCTCTGCCCTTACCTCACTAACCTCTTCAACTCCTCACTGTCCCAAGGAACTGTCCCCTCCAGCCTTCAAAACTGCTGCTGTCACCCCAATTTTAAAGAAACCTGGTCTGGATCCCTCCTCTCTCAACAACTACCGCCCAATCTCAAACCTCCCCTTTCTTTCTAAACCCCTGGAGCATATCGTCACCTCACAACTTCAATCCCATCTCCATGCCAATAACCTATTCGAACCCCAATCTAGTTTTCGTCCCCTCCACAGCACAGAAACTGCTCTCCTCAAAGTCCTCAATGACCTCCTCACCTCTGCTGACACTGGTTCCCTCAACATCCTCATCCTCCTCGACCTGAGTGCAGCCTTCGATACCGTGAGCCATAACATTCTGCTCACCAGACTCAAAGACCTCGGTATCGAAGGTACTGCACTCAGCTGGCTCCATTCCTACCTTTCCAACAGATCCCACTTCATCTCTCTCCACAACCACACCTCTGCTACAGCCACAGTCACTCAAGGCATTCCCCAAGGTTCCGTACTCGGCTCCCTCCTCTTCATCATCTACATCCTCCCCCTTGGTCAGATACTCCGCCACTTCAACCTGGACTTCTACTGTTACGCCGATGACACCCAGATCTACCTCAGCACCAAATCTTCCCACAACCCCCCCCTCTCCCATATCAACTCCTGTTTGTCAGCTATAAAAACCTGGATGCAACATAACTTCCTCAAACTCAACAGCGATAAAACAGAATTCCTCCTCATAGGCTCCAAATCCACACTCAGCAAAATCAATAATCCCACTCTCACCATCGACGGCACCATTGTCTCCCCATCTCCCCAGGCCCACAACCTTGGCGTGATCTTTGATTCCACCCTCTCCCTTGAGCCTCACATCCGCCATGTCATTAAAACCTCCTTCTTTCACCTCCGCAACATCGCCAAAATCAGACCCTCTCTCACACCCCCCGCTGCTGAAAGACTCATCCATGTCTTCATCGCCTCCCGACTGGACTACTGCAACTCACTTCTCCTTGGCATCAGCTCCAGCTACATCAACCGACTCCAACTGGTCCAGAACGCAGCCGCCCGACTCATCACCCACACCAAATCCTGGCACCACATCACTCCAGTCCTCAAACAACTTCACTGGCTTCCCATCTCCCACCGGATCACCTACAAAATCCTGGTCCTCACCTACAAAGCCCTCCACCATCTGGCCCCCCCCATATCTCACTGACCTCCTCTCCCCCTACCAACCCTCACGGTCCCTCAGATCCACATCAGCCGGTCTCCTCTCCATCCACAAATCCAACCTCCGCAGTTTTGGGGACAGAGACTTCTCCAGGGCAGCTCCCAGGCTCTGGAACTCCCTCCCCCAACTGATCCGCAATTCTGAGTCCCTCACCATCTTCCAGTCCCGCCTCAAGACCCATCTCTTCACCTCTGCCTATCCTTAGCCCCAAGTCCCCCTCCCTTTTCATCTGTGCTTGAATTGTTGCTCATTTTTTGGTTTGTTTTGTTTTGTTTTTGTTTTTGTTTTTGTTTTTTTGCCTTGCCTTGTAAAGCGACTTTGAGTCCCTGAAAAGCGCTATATAAATTCAATTTATTATTATTATTATTAACTAATCTGAAGAAGTGTCGTGACCCAAAACATCACCCATTCCTTCTCTCCAGAGATGCATTGAGTTACTCCAGCACTTTGTGTCCATCTTAAATAACTAAATTAAATTAGTCTACAGTGCCACCAATTTTAGTGTCATCTGCAAATTTAGTTTAGTTTTGAGATACAGCATGGAAACAGGCCCTTCAACCCATCTAGTCCATACTGACCAGTGATCACCCATACAATAGTTCTATCCTATGCACTGTGGGCATAGGGATTATGTACAAACTGCGTACAGACAGCACCCATAGTCAGGATTGAACCTGGGTCCGGCTCTGTAAGGCAAAAACTCTACCTTATATTGCAGGAAATTCCTTTCTCCAAGCCATTTATCACACTACTCTACAAAATCAAAAAGATAATAACTTTTCTCAATTAGGATAAAATGTCTTCAAACTAACTCTACTTCATTCTACACAGACACTACCCAATTTGCTGATATTTCTAACATTATATAATTCTATAGCTTCTATTTCCTCCAGTGGAGAAGCTGGGAAAACTGCTGAACTCCCTCTTTATCTGTGCACCAGGTGTAAATGATGGTGATTAGAGGAGTAGAAGTGAAGTAAGACATGCAAATCACTGGCAGTTGGTCCAAGACCCACAAAATTAAAAAATATATATCTTCAAGATCTTACATCCCTTGCAAATATTTGGATTTTTATGACTACCAGCTTTCCTCTCTGCTACAGATTATTTTTTGGCGGTACTTCCTGGCTGTTCCCGAACTATATGGCCCCTGAGCCCCAGTTCAGCCAAATAAGTTACGTTTAATAACTTGGATGAAAGCATTTTTACACCTGCGATGACTTCTCATTGCAAGTGATTAATTTCTGCAATTACCTGTTCATGTTGAGTATTAATCTAGTCCCACTAGTCCACTAAAGAGATAAATTCCATTTAGTGATTCAAACCATTTAAAAGAAACATCTACCCTAAGACAATGCAGCATTTGGATTGTTACTGGTCAAGGGCTTTTACTTATCATAGTGGCATCAACTTTTTGCCTTGAGTTCTCAGGTTGTATCTTGGTTTCCTTGTTGTCACTAATAATTAGTCATGTTTTTGATCATGTTCCTCCTTTCCAAGTAAGAACCTTTAAGCACAAGTATAACCTCAATCATATTCAAGTTACCCCCTTAGTTTCTCATTGAACTTAAATCCTATATATTAGTTGCAGTTGGATGAAGTCCAACTGATTGCTTGCCCTGGCTGGAAATTATACTAAATTGTTAAAACTGGGAAACATATTCCATGCATACACTAATCACTGTTCTGTAGTAGTATTATAAATCATCTGCATTAAGCAGCATTTTTTTTTTAAATGCTTGGATGAAAGCATAAGACATTTTTTTATATAATCTATGAGGACCTCCCATTTCATGTGATTAGTTTCTGCAGTTATCCAGTCATGTTCAAATGGTTTAGACTCATTAGACCCATGCGGGCAATGGAAATCCAGTCCCATCAGCCATAAACCTCTCCTTATCAACCCACCAGTGTGTTATAAATGAAAGTAATTGCATGCATTGCTGCATGTGGTACAATGGTTAGCCTTCAGTACATTTAGAACATAAACATTGCCGCGAGTTATTAATATCTGTGGCTTGGGCTTTTAGTTTGATTAACCAGAAATGACTGAGCTAGACTTCCATAAGGACAAAGAGTGTTGTAAAACAAGGACTTAATTAAGTAAATCAATCAAATAGTTTTATTAAGGAGTTACTAATCCCAAGTGTATATCAATTATTCAGACAATAAGACTTCATTGAGCCCTCCTTTTCCATTATTGATAAGATCCAATCTATCATTGTGACCATTTTCTTCCCAATTTACTTGCAAAAGGATTTTACTCAATGATGCCCTTCTATTGTATTGTATTGTATTCAAATTTATTGTCATTATCTCAATTAGAGACAACAAAATGAATTTTCCTTACAGGCAGTATCATAAAAATAAATAAATAATAAATAATAAAACATATTAAAAATAAAATTGAATTAAAAAAAGAAAAGCACAAACACAGAAAGTCCACGACACAACATAACACAATGGCACCAAGGTGAGGAAGGCACCATAGTCCAGCCAGCCTCCCCTCCGAGCTTCCCAGATGTTCATCCGTGGTCTGGGCCTTCCGAGCACCCGCAGTCGCCGCACCGGGCGGCCCGATGTTCAGGCCCTCACGCTGGGCTGGTGGAACGCCGACGCCGATCCCCGACGGTGAACATCCTCCTCCTCAGCGGCCCGGACCTCCTGTTCAGCCGCCTCCCGCAGCCGGAGTCCGCAGCTCCCGAGTCCGCAGGCCGAGCCGGGCAGAGTCGCAGGACCCCGCGTTGTTGATCAGCACCGCCCGCGTTGGGAGCCCGCAAACCGCAGCTCCATGATGTCGGTGCAGCAGGTCCAGCACTCCGGGTTCCAGACGGCGATCCCCGGTAAGGCATCGCCAGCCCCGCGATGTTACAGCGCTGTCCTGCCGCTGCTGGAGCTCTGGTCGATCCCGGCAGGAAAGGCCGCGCCAATCCAGTAGGTAGGCCGCTGGGGGGGTGAGGGCGCGACTCGAATAATAGTCGCGTTCTCTCCAGGAAGCGACCGAAGGACGGTATCCCCCTTACCGTGCCCTCTTCCCCCACATAAAGACATTTAAAAAAACATAAAAAACACACTTTAACATAACTAAAAAAACAAAAAATACAAAAAGATGGAGGTGGAGGCTGCTGGCACCAGCGCCACCGGAAGTACAACACTTCTCACTGCCTGGCCAAGATGAAACTTTCTGTTTTAAATTGGCATTTATTATTTTGTTTTATTTTGTTTCTTAACTGTTGAAGAGCTGTTTTACTGTACATTGGTGACATCTTGCTTTACATTGCTACGATTAAAACCTTATCAAAATGTTTTTCTTTGCTCTATCTCATCACAAAAGAGATCTAGAAATTGTTTTCATTTGGCCCAATTAAGAAAATTAACAATGTTTTTATGTTTAGTATAATTCTAATCTTATTGTTTCACACATAAAATATCTAAAATAACCATATAACCATATAACAATTACAGCACGGAAACAGGCCATCTCGACCCTTCTAGTCCGTGCCGAACACATAATCTCCCCAGTCCCATATACCTGCGCTCAGACCATAACCCTCCATTCCTTTCCCATCCATATAACTATCCAATTTATTTTTAAATGATAAAAACGAACCTGCCTCCACCACCTTCACTGGAAGCTCATTCCACACAGCTACCACTCTCTGAGTAAAGAAGTTCCCCCTCATGTTACCCCTAAACTTCAGTCCCTTAATTCTCAAGTCATGTCCCCTTGTTTGAATCTTCCCTACTCTCAATGGGAAAAGCTTTTCCACGTCAACTCTGTCTATCCCTCTCATCATTTTAAAAACCTCTATCAAGTCCCCCCTTAACCTTCTGCGCTCCAAAGAATAAAGCCCTAACTTGTTCAACCTTTCTCTGTAACTTAGTTGCTGAAACTCAGGCAACATTCTAGTAAATCTCCTCTGTACTCTCTCTATTTTGTTGACATCCTTCCTATAATTAGGCGACCAAAATTGTACACCATACTCCAGAATTGGCCTCACCAATGCCTTGTACAATTTTAACATTACATCCCAACTTCTATACTCAATGCTCTGATTTATAAAGGCCAACACACCAAAAGCTTTCTTTACCAAAATAACGCAGCTTCATTATTGTAAAGTATTACAGAAGGAAATTAAAGGAACAAAGAAGGAACAAAACCCACACGGTCATGGGGAGAACATACAAACCATCTTCTAGACAGCACCCGTCGTCAGGATCGAACCTGGATCACTGATGCTGCAAGCTCTGTAAGGCAACAACTCTACTGCTGCGCCACCGTGCCACCTAAATGAGAGAAGAAAATATGAAAATCTTTCAAATGGAGGGAAAATAATGTGGGTTTCATGTTAACATGTCAGGTAACAGGAGGTTAATTTTTTGAACATTCATAATCCAGCCCAATAATTTAGTTATGGCATTAAATTAGAAGTGCTTGATCTCACAATGAGAGTCCAGTAACTAGTAATATCTCCAAAGCTGAGAAATTTGATCCATAAGCTCCTTTTGAACCATTACCTCATCACTCTTCCCCACTGCTAAGACAGTAATAAAGAGAATGTCCCTGCATTTTAAGCATAGCGTGTAAATATAAGAGAATAACAGTGTAAACTGAATCTTACCATCAGTAAACAAGCATAACAACAGAAATGTTTCAGATATATTTAGACTTCCGAGTGGTTGATTGCAATTATGATTAATATCTATTGTTTCCTTCTCGTGATTTTGATAAATACCTTTTGCTTAGATCACAACCAAGCCTGGAGCCTGTTTTAACATAGGGCAGAGGAACAATGAACTAAAGCCCCACTAGATTAGAGAGCTGTTTATCCTGAGGCAACTTAGAGTTAGGCTGGTTTAAATAGATACAAAATGGACAATAAATAGTTGCACTGTGGTATGAAAACATTGTGAAGGTCCTTGGAAAATAAATTGTTATCTCATTAATAATCAGTCTTCGAGCAGACCATTCATATTCCTTCATTGAATGCAGAGCAGCAAAGGAAATTGCAGAGGAAACAGATTTTTAAATTAAAAAAATAAACTTTATTCAGATTAGAGAATATTAAAAAATAATGCAAAAATTGTAACACATTCTTACTGTGTCTATACATTCAACATTGCTAGTGTTATACCTAAAGGCCCTGTCCCACTTTCCTGAGTTACTCATGAACTCTCCGCTTGATTCAAACTTGGGGAATGTCGGGTAAAATCGGTAGCGAGCTCATAGGAGCCCGTGGGAGTCCGTAGATGTTACGTAGCGGCTAGTAATGCCAGCCGTAGGAACTCGGGGCATCAGGTAAGTCAAGACGTTTTTTCAACGTGTTGAAAAATGTCCACGAGTTAAAAAAAATAGCCCCGAGTACCTACGAACAGCTATTACCGTAATTCTCCGAGTTCGAATCAAGGAGAAAACTCGGGAGAGTTCATGAGTAACTCGGGAAAGTGAGACAGGGCCTTAACAATGTTAGCAGCTTCTTTATACATACCACTATTGCACAGTGGTGCAGCGGTAAAGTTGCTGCCTTAAGGGCCTGTCCCACTTACACGACCTTTACAGGCGACTGCCGGCACTCATCATAAGTCGCCGAAATTTTCAACATGTTGAAAATTCACCGGCGTCCAGAAAGACGCTACGACTCTTTGGAGACCTCTCACAACCATAGGAGACCTCTCACGACCATACAGGTGACCCCTGGCGACATGTTGTGAGTGACCACTCACAACCATAGGAGACCTCTCAGGGCCATACAGTCTATGGTCGTGAGAGGTCTCCAAAGAGTTGTAGCGTCTTTCTGGTCGCCGCTGAATTTTCAACATGTTGATAATTTTGGCGACCTATGACGTGTGCCAGCAGTCACCTGTAAAGGTCGTGTAAGTGGGACAGGCCCTTTACAGCATTCAATACTGACTCCGGGAGCTGGCCGTATTGAGTTTTACGTTCTCCCCATGACCTGTGCCCGTTTTCTCCTAGATTTCTCCAATGGTTTCCTCCCACACTCAGAAGGCATGCTGGTTTGTAGTTTTATTGGCTTGGTATAATAGTAAATTGTCCCTAATGTGTGTAGGGTAGTGTTAAGGGCCTGTCCCACGAGCATGTGACTCCATGCGGCAAGCATGACCTAAAGGGCCTGTCCCACGAGCATGCGACTCCATGTGGCAAGCGCGACCTAACATGGTCACTTGAGCCGTACGGCCTCGCGGGGCCGGTCCCACTTCGATCGCCAGAGCCGTATGGAGTTGTGCGGAGCTGGTCCCGACTTCGCGCGGGGCTCCGAAAAACTGACTGTGTTCAAAAATTCCGCGCGGCAACGGCCTACCGGCCCGCAGCCGCCTCGATGCCGTACGTCATGCGCGAACTTCTCGCGGACTTCGCTCGAACTTCATGTCACTCACTCGACCGCGCGGCCCCCGCTTCTGGTTTGGTCGCGCTTCCCGCATGCAGTCGCATGCTCGTGGGACAGACCCTTTAGGTCGCGCTTGCCGCATGGAGTCGCATGCTCGTGGGACAGGACCTTTAATATGCGGGAATTGCTCATTTGTGTGGACCCGGTTGGCCACTCTGTATCTCTAAACTAAACTAAACTAAACATATGGCCCCCTGGGATGGTATTGCTTCCTTCATTAGAGAGGTGTCCTTTCCACACCCAACCTCTCAATAATCAGCAGAGGAAGAAAGTAAACTGTGGTTCACAGTAGACCCTTTATATTAGCTGCACTATACTTCAATGCAACCTCCACATGTACTACAGTCTGGAATGAGTCCGTTTGCAACATAAGGGCATATCGCTGTGCTGGAAGACCAACAGGTTTCGGGCAAACCAAAGAGCGTCTTTCACAGAATTATTATTATTTTTTTATTTTTTTAAATTAGAAGCAGTGTACAAAAATATAACTAGCGGCATATGACATAATACAATTATTGTACAGCTTCAATTTTAATTTTTAGCTAAAATTAAGAGAAAAGAAGAGAGAAAAAGCAAGAGAGAGAAAAAGTGGATGTGCAATGATAGAACCCCTAGACTACCAAATTGGTGTAGCCAAAGAGTGAGTAAGTAAAATAAATAAGAAAGACGTAGAAAAATAAAAAGACAAAAATAGAAAGAAAAACAAAAGGTGATGATATACCTGCCCCGCATCCCTCCCCACCCATCACCCAACCCGTTATTAGATTTAACTCCAAAATTGGTTTGCATCATACTATCCTTGTAATAAATCAATGAATGGTGTCCATGTCTTCGAAAAATGCTCTGGTTTTTCTGCTAAGACAAGTCTAATATTTTCTAGATGTAGCGTCTCAGACATGTTTGTAATCCACATTTTAAGAGTCGGGGCAGATGTATGTTTCCAAAATTTGAGGATTAGTTTTTTCAACGTTATCAGACCATAACTAAGGAAACGTCTTTGAAATATTGATAGATCAGAGCAGGCTTCTGACGTTCCTAGAATAATCAGTTCCATGTCGAGGTCCAATTTTGTTTTTAATGTTTTTGATAGAATTTCAAAAATTTATCTCCAAAAGTTATGTAATTTTATGCAAGAGGCGAATAGTTGCTTCTTGAAGGAGACATTTGTCACAGATAGGAGATACATTTGGAAAGATCTTATTTAGTTTAGACTTTGAATAATAGTGTCTATGCAGTATTTTAAATTGAATTAACGTATGTCTAACGTTAATCGAACAATTGTGTATATATAGATTCTTCCCATCTCTCTTTTAGAATTTTTAGGTCTAGCTCCTCTTCCCAGTCTCTTCTAATTACTTCTGATGATAGTATTTCTATATTTAGAAGGGTATTAGACAAATATGATGTTAAGTTGTTTGACTCTGAATTTCTATTCATACATTCGTCTAGTATATCTGGCAGCAAAGTTTGGTAGTCTTGGGTATATGTTTTCAGATAGTCTCGATTTTGAAGATATCTGAAATATTGATTACCTTTCAAGTGATATTTCGACTGTAATTCCTGAAATGAGAGAAGAGTTCCCATCTCGTAAAGATCTCCAAGTTTTTTGATTCCTAGTCTTTCCCAATATGTAAACGTTTTATCTATAATAGATGGCTTGATCAAAGGGTTATTGGCTATTGGTGAAAGAAGAGATAAATTTCTTAGTTTAAAAGTTGATTTTACTTGTCTCCAGATTCGTAGAGTGCTGTGAATAATCGGATTTTTATCATATAGTGTGTTCTTCAAATTTGTTGGAGAGAAAGGAATCACGCCTATATAAAAAAGGTGAGCAATCCTCTCTCTCCATTATTAACCAGTCTACCTGTTGGCATGAGTTATCCAGCCTGTAAATTACATTTTTAATATTCGTTGCCCAGTAATAGTATAAGAAGTTGGGGAGAGCCAATCTGCCCGTTTCTTTGGGTTTACATAGATGCTGTTTATGAATTTTATGTATTTTATAATCCCAGATGAAGTTGTAATCAGAGAATGAAGATTTTTGAAAACATTTTTAGGAAGATATATCGGTATTGATTGAAATAAATAAAGAATTTGTGGGAGGAAGATCATCTTTATAGCATTTATTCTGCCTATTAGAGACAACGGGAGTGTTTTCCAAAATTGAATAAGAGCGTTTAATTTAGTAACTAAAGACAGGAAGTTTGCATTGAATAGAGAGGTATATTTTCTGGTTACCTGAACACCCAGAAATTTGAATTTTTCTATAGCAATTCTGAAAGGGAATTTTAAAAGGTGTGTCGGCTCTTCAGGTTTTATTGACATAATTTCACTTTTGTTCCAGTTTATTCTATATCCTGAAAAGGAGCCTAATTCCTCTATAAGATTTAATATATTTGGAATACTAACTCGCGAATTGGTGATATATAATATTACATCATCTGCATATAATGATATTTTATTATTGGAGTATTTAGAATTATAGCCGTGAATGTTCGGATGTACCGGGTGGATAAAGGGGAACCGGTGGATGTGGTATACTTGGACTTCCAAAAGGCTTTTGACAAGGTGCCACATAAGAGACTATTGCTAAAAATAAAAAATTATGGGATTGGGGGTAATATATTAGCATGGGTAGAGGATTGGCTAACAAATAGGAAGCAGAGAGTGGGGATAAATGGTTCATACTCGGGATGGCAACCGGTAACTAGCGGGGTTCCACAAGGGTCGGTGCTGGGACCTCAGTTGTTCACAATTTATATAAATGATTTGGAGGAGGGAACCAAGTGTAATATATCAAAATTTGCGGACGATACAAAAATGGGAGGAAAAGTAGGGGATGAGGAGGATAGGAAGAGTCTGCAAAAGGATATAGATAAGCTAGGTGAGTGGGCAACAACTTGGCAGATGAAATTTAATACTAATAAATGTGAAGTCATTCACTTTGGGAAAAAAAATGATAGGGCAAGTTATTTTCTAAATGAGGAGGAGCTGCGTTGTAATGCAACGCAAAGGGATCTAGGGGTATTAGTACATGAATCACTAAAAGTTAGTATGCAGGTGCAGCAAGCAATCAGGAAGGCCAATGGAGTTTTGGCCTTTATTGCTAGGGGGATTGAGTATAAAAACACGGAGGTCTTGCTGCAGCTGTACACAGTATTAGTGAGACCACATTTGGAATACTGTGTACAGTTCTGGGGTCCATACTTAAGAAAGGATGTACTAGCCCTGGAGGCAGTGCAGCGAAGGTTTACAAGATTAATTCCTGCAATGAGGGGATTGACATATGAGGAAAGGTTAAGTAGGCTGGAACTCTACTCTTTGGAGTTTAGAAGAATGAGAGGCGATCTCATTGAAACATATAAGATCGTGAGGGGCCTTGATCGGGTGGATGCACCGAGGATGTTCCCAATGATCGGGGAAACTAGAACTAGGGGACATAGTTGCAGAATAAGGGGGGGCTCTTTTAAAACTGAGATGAGGAAGAACTTCTTCACCCAGAGGGTGGTTAATTTATGGAATTCACTGCCCCAGGGAGCAGTGGAAGCAGAAACTTTAAATATATTTAAGACTAAAATAGATGTTTTTTTAGCTGCCAAGGGATAAGGGGCTACGGGGAGAGGGCAGGGATATGGACCTAGGTATGGTTAGTATAGTAAGACCTGAGTGATCTCCTGGACAAGTGTCGATCGCCTGGATTGGGGTCGGAGAGGAATTTCCCGGATTTTTTTCCCGAATTGGACCTGGGTTTTTATCCGTTTTTTTGCCTCCACCAGGAGATCACGAGGTTCTTGGGGTGGAGAGGGGTGATAGCGGTATAAAGGGGAGGGTAGTGTCTTGTGTTCTGTGTCTTGTGTCTACTGTTTGTGGGTAAGTGTGTCTGTTTAGTGTTCAGCCATGAGCGAATGGCGGTGCGGGCTCGACGGACCTGGTGGTCTACTCTCGCACCTACTTTCTATGTTTCTATGTTTCTATGTTACTCTTTTACTTTCCGCTAGATGTTCAATCGCAAGGGCAAATAACATGGGTGATAATGCACATCCCTGTCTATTTCCCTTGGATAACTGGAATTTAGGAGAGAGTAAATGGTTAGTCAGTATTCTGGCAGTCAGCTTATCATATAAGTTTTATCCATGAGAAAAAATGTTCTCCCATCTGAAATTTTTGCAGTACTCTAAAAATATATTTCCATTCTACTTGGTCAAACGCTTTATCTGCATCTAATGAAATAATTGATGTATTTTTTTTTAGTTCTGTGTGAGTACATTATGTAAAAAAGGCGTCTCAAATTATTAAACAAATGTCTCTTGGGTATAAACCCCGTTTGATCCGAGTGTATTAATTTATTAACATATTTACTTAATCTTCTTGCCAAAGTTTTCGCTAATATTTTTTGACCTGTGTTTAACAGGGTGATTGCTCTGTATGATCCCGGGTCTTCTAGATCTTTATCTTTTTTGGGTATAAGTGTGATAGTTGAATCAGCTAGTGTTTGTGGTAATGTCGGTTCTTTAAATGCGTATGTATAAAGGTTGTATAAACGCGGGGAAATTACCTCATAAAATCTTTTATAAAATTTGTTACTAAACCCGTCTGGTCCTGGGGTTTTGCCATTCTTCAATGAAATGATTGTCTCTTCTATTTCTTTAATTGAAATCTGTGCTCCTAATTCCTATTGTTCCAGCAGATTAAGTGTGGGAAGTTTACAGTTATCAAGAAAGTTTGTAATTTTTCTCCTTTCTGGTGATGTTTTGGATGTATATAAATTGTGCTAAAAGTTTGTGTGGTTTGTCGCCGAATTCGAAATTTTCCTGTTTTGTAATTTGAAATAATCTGATAACTCTTGCAGATAGAATTTGATTTAGCTTAAATTTTAATATTGCTATCTTGTTATCTTTATCTATAGTCGGATCTATCGCATTTTCTAAGTCAAGTTGGCTGATCTGTTCTTCTAATTACAATTGTTCCGTCCTATTCTTTTTATTTTGATATGCTTGATATGAAATGATAGAACCTCTAATAAAAGCCTTAAAAGATTCCCATAATAACCAGGGCGAAATATCTGGCGTATCATTGGTCTCAAAAAAGAGTTCCATCTGTTGTTTTAAATATTTACAACAACCGGATTATTTAGTATTTGAGGGTTTAAACCTCCAGAACGATTTTTTATTAAACATTCCTTCTAGTTTTAAGGAGAAGTTTAGCGGAGAATGGTCGGAAATAGTACTATTATGGTATTTGGGATTAATTGTGAAAGGTATTAATTTAGTGTCTACTAGAAAATAGTCAATACATGTATAGGTTTTATGTACTGATGAGTAAAAGGAGTATTCTCTTCCGGATGGGTTTGCAATCCTCCACACGTCTGTTATATTTGTATTTCTTATATACGTATTTAAGCGTTCACTGGATTTTGATTTTGTATTATATCTCTTTTGTTGCGCGGATTTATCGAGGTATTGATCCAAAACGCAATTGAAATCTCCCCCAATTATCAGGTTTTGCTGGGTGGAATCTGAAATCATATTCAAGACTTTATTAAAAAATTGTGGGTTGTCAAAGTTAGGAACATAACTATTTACCATAGTAAGTGGGGTAGAATATATCTCCCCAGAGACTATGACATACCTCCCAATTTTGTCTGCAATGGTGTTTTTATGTTTAAATGGTATGCCCTTATGGATTATAATTGCAGTGCCTCTGAATTTGGAGAGATAGGAGGAGTGATATATTTGACCGATCCAATTGGCCTTCAGCCTGGTCTGAGCTTGAGCTTTAAGATGTGTTTCCTGTAAAAATATTATGTCAGCATTAATTGATTTTAATTGGACAAGAATCTTACCCCTTTTAATTGGCTCGTTAGCGTCCCTAATATTCCAGCTACAAAAAGTAATTCCTCCAGTTTTCTTCAGAGGGTCGTCTTGCATTATAACTTACATGGGTTCCCTTGTTTCAGATGGTGCAACACAATAACTCAACCTTCTGGGTGGGTGCTCCCAATTTCAGAACTCTGATGGTATATCCCAAAGGAAGGTGCCCTATAAAGAAAAAGCGAAAAAGGTGCTAAATAACATAGATGATACAAAAGAGCAGTATTTATGTATACTGTGTGAAACCACCCACTGGTGGGAACATTCGTGTGATCTTCCGTAGGTATAAATCTCATTTAGCTCCGCCCCTTACAAACAAATATTATAGAAAAGAGAAAAACCCGTCCAGAACCGGATATTATATTCCCAGAAAAAACAACAGAACATGTACTGTAAGTAGTTCATCTAATAGGTTGGACTAAGTAGGTATTTACTATTTAAATGCTGTATTTAAATTAAAAGTAAAAGTGTTTTGCTTATTAATAATCCTGTGTTAAACAGTGTCAAAGACTGTGAGATTGTGAGTAATTTCCTCTAAGAGGATTACATTTCTTAACTAGGTCTAAGTGGGTATTTACTATTTAAATACCCAATTTTAATTAACAAAATATCATACTTATTGGTATTTGTATCTTAAACTCATACTCAAATGAAAACCATCTGGCTTGAAGGGGTTAACTGAAAACTGAAATCTCCGGCCTGCCTGCCCGCCCAGTGAGGCTCACTCTCTCTCTCACTCACTCCTCCCATCTCCAAGCTCCGACGCCTCACTCTCGCTTTGGCCTGGCAGTTTTTGGAAGCTCCAAACTGCCGCCACGAATAGATATTAAACATATTTTTGATATATACCGATACAATGAACATTGGCTAGAGGTCATAAATCACGAAGCTATTCAGTATTAGCTTTAAAGAGGAACGGTTTAGTACGATTGTTAGTTTTTTATGTGTGTCAAGTCTTCTAATGTTTTTGTGCAGATTCCCCGCTTGAAAGGGATCTGATTCATCCACCCCGAAATGATGAACTGGATTTCACTCAATGACCAAACCACTTCTTTTCCATTCTTTTTTCTCCTTTTATTTTGGCAGATTCAGCAATTAATTGACAGTTTCACTTGATTTATTGCTTCAGCCATTACTTTGAAGGCATTTGGATGTTGTAGGTCTTAAGGTATTTAACAGTTTAGTCTTTTAGCAGGTGAAAAACTGGCTGCCAATCGGGTGCTGTAGATAATCAGTCATGCATGCCTTCGCTGGCGATCGCGGCAGTTATTAGGACAGTCTCTTAGATTATACTGTTCACAGTTTTTAGCCGCAAGTCAACTTCCGTCTTTTTCCTCGCTTCCGGTGCTGTGTGCCCTTTTTTAAAGCCCCGGGCGGAACTCGGCTTATCTCCGCGTCTCTGTTCACGGTCGGGCTGACTTTGTTCCCGACTGGGCTTTCTCTGCTTTCTCCCCCCACTGGGTTGACTGTTCCCAGTTGGGCTGAAGACTCAGCCTCTTGTCGGTGGCTTTTCTGGACCTGTCCGTGGCCTTCACGGTACTAGGCCCCCACCCGACGTCTGTGGCTGCTGCTTGGGCTTGGCTGTGGGCTGCACAGCCCTGGATACATTCCAGGTAAGCTGACACCGTGCTTGGTGACCCTTACTACCCCTGCTTGATTTCCTAGCTCTTCCCTGAGCTATTGCTTCCCGTTCCTACCTTTTTTCTTTTTGACGCCAATTCAAAACCATTTGGCTTGGTGCTGTTCCACTTGTTTCCAAATACTACTTCTATTTTTAACTTTTGTTTTTGATTCTTCTTGCTGGCCTTGTTCCTATCTTCATTCTTTTATCCTCGTCGCCAATTGTTTTGTATTCGGATGCTTTGAACAGTCTTGAATAAAGGCTCGGACACGGGAGGAATCATACAAGCTTCTTTACTGCAGGACGCCACCTTGTCTTTTTTGCTCCTGCGTACATGCCTCAGACATCACAAGACACCAATTACTTATCCTAATTATCCCATACCTAACACTCCTCCCCCTTTAACTTGGAGGCCGGTAACACCAATTATATTACATACATAATACTCCTCCCCCTTTAACTTGGAGGCAGGTAATACCTTTCATTACAGTTTGACTTGACAATGTGTTAATGATAAAATTATTTATATAATTTGTTAGTAGATTAGTACGTTCCCATTGGTTTAATTTGTTTTATATGCTGCATAATTCAAGAGTCTTGAACCTTTTCTTAGTAAACACGAGGGTCTTGAACAGTCTATCTGCTTACATTCCAATCTATCAATGATAAGAGTGTCTAGACATAAGCACGTGCGAGTTTGTCGGCCATCTTATTTGCAACTTTTATATATCTCTTTATGTAAAAAAAACATATTCCCTCAAATGACCTCTTATAAATATATATAAAAGGTGTACATTAAACACGCTGTTTAGCCCATGGGTTCAGTAAGCATTCAGTAGCCCTGCTAATCAAACAGAGCCGTGGCATTCTACTTATCCTTTAGAGTGCTTTTTAAAAGTCCTGGGCATATTTGAATGCGGCTTCTGGGTCAATAAAGAAACGCTCTGAGCCTTTATATGTGACCCTCAGTTTGGCGGGATACATTATTCCATATCTCAGGTTTGGAATGTCTCGACTTGCGGTGGCGCCATGCTGGACTAGCAGTCGCAACTTTTAGCTCCGCTGCTGTAAAACCACGATTTTTCGCGTTAAAATCGGGTCTGGAGGTCGGGACCAATTCAAAAACTCACCGGAGCCCCGGGACGTCGCGCTGATGACGTCATCAGTAAGAGCTGTGATTTAAAACGGAGGATAAAGGATTTTAAATGAAAAAACCGTCTTCAGCTCAGAGCCCTCAGAGAACAATCTCAAAACCGCTGAAAACACAGAAAACTGAAGAACAGACCTTTGAAGTGGATTCTGGAATGGCTACAAGGGCCAAGACTGAGATGGCTACTAAGGAGAAAAATGAAATGGAGGAGATAAAGAACTCGGTAAGAGAACTGAGAAAGGATATTGAGGCTGGAAACTCAAAAATGATGGAAAATATTAATGTTGAATTGATGGAAAATATGTCGAACATTAATGCTGGTAATCAAACAGTTATTGACTGCATTGGCATTATACAAAAACGAGTTGAGGATGTGCATGAAGAGCTAATGGGGAGAATTAATAAAGGGGAAGAAAAATCTAAGAAGAGGTTTGAGGCTGTGCATGTAAATGTTTCTTCACATGTAACTGAAATAAAAGACATGGAAACAATTGTTGATCAAATGGCTGAAGATATGCAGGGAATGAAGCTAGAACTAGACAGCCTCAAGAGTCAACTGGCGAAAGTCTCAGATAAATGTCTTGATCTCGAAGCTCGCTCACGACGCCAAAATTTACGAATACTGGGAGTAACAGAAGGGGCAGAGGGGAACAACGCCCGTGAGTTCACTGCCAACTTAATCAAAAAGGTACTCAATTTACCTGTGGAACCAGAAATTGAAGTGGCACATCAAATACCTAGATTTAAGCCAAGATCACAAGCAGATCCAGCCCACCCACAACAGGTCATAAGCAAACTTCGGGACATTTCAGCACTTGAAGAGCTGATGAAAAAAATAAAATATGGAGTGAAGATGACCTTTGGAAACGACTCTATCAAACTCCTCCGGGATTATCCCTATGAGATCATGCAAAAGAGAAGAAAGTTCGCACAGACAAGACAGATTCTCCATGGAGTTAAAGATGTCAGATGTGGCGTTTTTTATCCGGCCAGGATGCGCATTACTTTCAAGGGAAAAGAGAAAACTTTCACTAATTCGGACGCATCTTATAAATATGCCCAAGAGATTGTGGCAGAAACAGAAGATTAATCAAGGCAGCGGGACGATATGGACAATTTATTTCCTTTTATTACATCACAGAGAACACCTGAAGATAAGGGAAGAAACACCATTCTCTAAAAGTTTAAAATGGAAGAGCATTTCCACGTGCGCTGGTCTAGACACCTTATCTCCTTTGGACGTTTTGGAATTCAACTCAAGGACATTCTTTGTTCAAAATGAAGGAAAGACTGATAAGCAACGCAGAGATGAACAGCAGAGCCGAATGTGGAAAACACCACAAGGACAAATGGCAGTTTAAGATCTTAAAACAGCTTTACAAAATATAGAGAATTAATAATAATTAACAATACTAATATAGAAATATAAATGGAAACTAACCTGAACTATATAATGGGCAATATGTAATAAACTGCTAATAAGACCGACTAGCTCGTATATAGAGATAACAAATTTTAGAATTAAAGTAGATAATACTGAAAGGTTAAGTGTTATGTAGTTCGTGTGGAGAAGGGAGGAGACTCAGGCACCTGGCATAATTCCAGGAGCCTGTTTCTGGTTAACCCTTACAGCTAACAGCTTACTATTATCAAAGGTATAACTAATTATAAATAATTAGTAGATTAAAGTGTTAGATAAATAAATTTCACAGTAGCTGAACACAGATCTGATAAGTCTGAATGAAATATATATATATATATATATATATATATATATATATATATATATATATATAGTGTAATTGGGTGAAATATAAAGGATTTTGAAATTCCTAGGTTTAGAGTAATAAAAGAAGCGGAGCTAATTGCATAACATCAACTTCGGAAGTCGAATAGATGTCGAATCCCACAGACGCGTGGGACACGCACTACAGTGTCGAATACTTCAGACACTGTAATTTTACTTGTTCAATTTTTTTTTTAATCACAATATGTCACTACTATGTGTTTTTTTTTCAAGGAAAATTGCAAAAGGGATCTACCAAGGAAGTTAATAATATAAACGCCCCCCAAATATCCAGAGTCCTGAGGTATGGATGCACCATAATAAATAAGGGTATTAAAATCAGAGAAAATGCAAGATGATAAACAAAAGAAAATGGGAGGAATCAAATTGTGTACCTGGAATATAAGGGGTATTAATGAACCAATTAAAAGGGGCAAAATACTAGCTCAGTTGAAATCATATAACATGGACATTACTTTTCTACAAGAAACGCACCTTAAACATCAAGATCAGATGAGATTGAGGGCGAATTGGATAGGCCAAACATTTCACTCCTCATATACTTCGAAATCCAGAGGCACCGCAATTATTATTCGCAAAGGAATATCATTCAAATCAAAGAACATTATATCAGATAAGGAAGGGAGATATCTTATAGTTACAGGAGAGATCCATGCTACGCCAATCACTTTGGTAAACATATATGCGCCCAATTTTGATAATCCTCAATTTTTTAATAAAATCCTGAATACAATCGCAGAATTTAACTACCAAAATATTATAATTGGAGGAGACTTCAACTGTGTTTTAGATCCGTACTTAGATAAATCGATGCAAAAACAAAGAGGTAATATGAAATCTAAAACTAGTGAACTCTTAAATACATATATAAAAAATACAAATATAGCAGACGTCTGTAGGATCGCGAATCCGACTGGAAGGGAATACTCGTTTTATTCAATGGTACATAAAACATACTCACGTATAGACTACCTCCTAGTGGATACAAAACTAATCCCTTATACTATAAACCCTAAATATCACACCAATACGATTTCAGATCACTCCCCGCTAACTTTCGTTTTAAAATTAGAAGGAAAACTACGAACAAATCGTTCTGGAGGTTTAACTCGCAAATTCTGAAAGACCCACAAGGGAGTATATATCTAAAAAAACAGATGGGCCTATTTTTTGAGACAAATGATACACCAGATATCTCGCCCACTTTATTATGGGAATCCTTCAAAGCATTTATTAGAGGAGTCATTATCTCGTATCAAGCTTTTCAAAACAAAAAGAATAAGAATGAACAAAGACAATTAGAAGAACAAATCAGACAACTAGATATAGATAATGCTAAAGACCCAACTATGGATAAACATAATAACATTTTAATACTGAAATTTAAGCTAAATAAATTATTATCAGAGAAGATTATAAGATTATTCCAAATTACAAAACAAGAACATTTCGAATTTGGGGATAAAACCCATAAACTTTTGGCACGCCAACTGGAAAAACGGGAAAAAGATCATGCAATTTTAAAGATTAAATCAGATAGAGGGGAATTATTAACACTACCTAATGATATCAATAAAAGATTTGCTCAATTTTACAAGAATTTATACACATCGAAAATGCTAATAGACAATAATAAAGTTTCAGAATTTTTGGACAATTGTAACCTTCCAAAACTAGAATTGAAGGAACAAGAGGAACTGGGAGCACAAATTACATCTAAGGAAATAGAAGACACAATAAACACACTTAAGAATGGAAAAACACCAGGACCAGACGGATTCAGTAATTAATTTTATAAATGTTTTTACGACATAGTTACACCACGTCTACAGAAAATGTATACATATGCTTTTAAAGAACAAATCTTACCTGAAACACTAGCAGAATCAACGATCACATTAATACTTTAAAAAGATAAAGATATAGAAGAACCAGGCTCAGATAGAGCTATTGCTTTGTTAAATACGGATCAAAAAATATTAGCGAAAACACTAGCTAGAAGACAAAGTCAATATGTTAGTAAATTAATAAATGAGGATCAAACGGGATTTATACCTAAGAGACATTCATTTAATAACCTGAGACATCTGTTTAACATAATGCACTCTCACAAATCTCAAGAACAAGAGTTATCTATCATTTCATTGGATGCAGAAAAAGCGTTTGATCAAGTAGAATGGGATTATATGATTAAAGTATTGCAAAAATTTCAAATGGGAGAGAACTTCATCGCATAGATAAAATTATTATATAACAATCCCACGGCTAGAATATTAACTAATAATATACTATCTACGAAATTCCAATTAACAAGGGGCAATAGACAAGAATGTTCATTATCACCGCTGTTATTCGCTCTGGTAATTGAACCTTTAGCTGAAAAAATTAGAACACACCCGGATATTTACGGTTATAATGCAAAATATTCAAATAACAAAATATCCTTATACGCAGACGATGTATTACTGTATATCACAAAACCCCAAATCAGTATACCAAACATATTAAATCTAATTGAGGACTTTGGATCTTTCTCAGGATACAGAATAAACTGGAACAAAAGTGAAATTATGTCGATAAAACCAAAAGACTCAACACATCTCTTGAAATTCCCCTTTAAAATAGCCACAGAAATATTTAAATATTTAGGAATTGAAATTATCACGCTATGTTTAATGCCAATTATAGCCCCTTAAGAAACTAAATAATCTAATCAAATTCTGGAAAACGCTCCCGATGTCTTTAATAGGTCGAATAAATGCTATAAAAATGATCTTTTTACCACAAATCCTATATTTATTTCAATCAATTCCAATATATCTTCCAAAAAAGTTTTTCAAAAAACTAGACTCAGACATTACAAATTTTATATGGGATTACAAATCCCACAGAATACAAAGAGCACACCTTGGTAAACCAAAAGAGATGGGTGGTCTAGCGCTGCCTAACTTTATGTACTATAATTGGGCAGTAAATATTAAAAATATGATTCACCTGCTGGACAACTCTGCCCAGCAGGTGGACTGGATTGTAATGGAGAGAGAGGACTGCTCTCCGTGTAATACAGGAGCGACTCTCCTCTCACCAATGAATCTGAATAACAAAAATTATAATAAAAATCCAATGATACATAGCACAATTAGAACTTGGAAACAAATAAAACAGAATCTAAAATTAAGAAATCTATCTCTTTTAATGCCAATAGTCAATAACCCGTTGTTTAAACCTTCAATTATAGATAAATCATTTACACAATGGGAAAGAATGGGAATCAAAACGCTCGGAGACTTGTATGAATAAGGAAAATTATTATCATTTCAACAATTACAACTGAAATATAATTTGAAAAATAATCAATATTTTAAATATCTTCAAATCCGTGACTATCTGAAAAAATACACAAAAGACTATCATAACATGTCCCCAGACTTTTTGGATGAAGCCATGAAGACAAAGGCTGAATCAGCAAATCTAATATCATACTTATACAACATTATTTTAAATATAGAAATACCTACAACCGATGGTATTAGAAGAGAATGGGAACAAGAACTAGCTATAAAAATTTCAAAAGAGAGCTGGGATAAACATTTACTATATGTGCATAAATGCTCGATCAACGTACGACATACTCTAATTCAATATAAAACATTACATAGACTATATTATTCAAAAAATAAAATAAATAAACTTTTCCCCAATGTCTCACCCATTTGTGATAAATGTCAGTCACAAGAAGCTAACAAAGCGCACTCTTTTGTTTTCTGTATAAAAATTCAAAAATTCTGGAACGAAATATTTGAAATCTTCACAAAATTATTTAAAATAAAACTTGTATCAAAAGCAGAATGGATCATTTTTGGAATATCGGAAGGTAACCCCGAATTAAATGTGTTTCAAAAGAACTTACTTAATTACGGGCTAATAATGGGAAAAAAGCTTATACTCAAATTCTGGAAAAATGCTCCAATACCAACAATAAAAATGTGGATTTCAAACATGTTCGAAACACTACACTTGGAAGAGATGAGACTCCTCCTAGCAGGCAAAGCAGACCACTTCCAAAAGACGTGGTCTGCATTTACGGAACTATTACAAGCATAAGGTGCAATAGTAATTTAAAATATAAATGGTACCAGGATCTGGTAACGGGGGGTATAAAATAATTTTTTTTTAAAACACGGTTGGTATATCCTTTTTTTGCGGAGTTTTGTGTTACAATAGAGCGATTGTTTTTCCTTTTTTTTTCTTTTCTTTCTAGGGTCTTATTTCCTTTCTTTACTTCCTTCTCTAATTTCTTCCCCAAGGGGCTTTCTTCTCCCAACACTTTCCCAAGAAACCTTCACGATTCTTGCTCACTTTCCTTACTTCTTTTATTTCTACCTTTTTTAAAGCTCGAAAAACGAAGTGGTACAACAAATGTAATAAGATATATCGGATGTGTATTACTGTAATTTACTGTACTTCTAATTAAAAAAATAAAAAAATAAAAATAAAGGTTTGGAATGTCTCTAAGAATCAGATGAGTCTTCGTAAAAAGTGCACATATCTTCACCATCTCTGCTCGATAATCTCTGAAGAATCTTATGCTTTCTCCTTCAAACCTGTTTTTTTCCGATTGTCACTTCATGATGTCTTCAAGAACTGCTATGTCGTTAAATTTCAGGATAATCTGTTGCGGTGGAGCTCCAATCCCTGAGCGTGCTCTCTGAACTCGATGTGCTACATCAACTTTAGGTCTCTCAGACAGATTGAATACCTGTTGAAGTAAGTTGGCAGTGAAAACCCAAGGGTCGTTTCTAGTTTCCTTCCCTTCTTTCACTCCAACAATTCTTAAGTTTTGGCGTCTGGACCGGGCTTCAAGATCTAGGCATTTGTCGGTTATTCTGGCCAGTTGCCCAGAAACATGGTCTAGGTCTTCCTTCATTCTTTGCATTGTATCAGACATGTCCGTAGTTGTAGCTTCCAGATCTTTAATAGCTTTGTTTTGTTTTTTTAAGGAAGGAGAACAGGCTCCAACTTTTTGCTGAGATCTTCTTCAACGCATTTGATTTCTTCTTGTAAATCGGCATTTACTTCTTCAATGCGATCATGTAGAATAGCGATTTTTTCACAAATTTCCTTATTCCCGACATCCATTCTTTTTTCTAACTTTCCCAGCTGAGTAGTCAGCTGATTAGTCACAATCTCACCAAAGTCCTTTACCATAGTTTGTCTTAAAGATTGTACTTCTTCTTTTATATTTTCTACCATAGTATCAATAAATCCTTCTCCTTCAGATTCCTCCTCAGATTCTTCAGGGGTTGTTTTCTCAGACTCTTGAAGGGCCAGCAGTCTGGTTCTTGGTCTTGTCTGCGGTACAGCTGGTAAATTCCGTTTGTTCATTTAAAAATACAGGTATCCCGTCGGTGTGCGGCGATTTCTGATGACGTCACTTACGCGACGTCAGGTATCTGCCGGTGAGTATTTTTAAATCGGTCCCGTCTTTCACAGAATTGAAGGTCTTATGGCAGCACATGATGTTTGGCTTTGAGTGTGTCCCAACGAACAGTCCGTAAATCAGTGAATCCTGAGCTGCTCAGGATGAACCATGACAAGGACCCTTGCATCTTTGTATTGAAGAGCAAATCATTTGTAAGCAGAAAATTAACCTGAAGTATATTGCATGCCAAAAATACACTAGTTTATCATGGAGAGACCCAAATTAACAACCCAAATCATTTCTAAAGGCCAATCAAGTGAATTTACAAGTTCCAAATTTAAAGAGGTGTTGGTCATTATCAGTTTTATTGTGCTCTGGCACTGAATATCTCATGGAGTCTATTGGAAAAGCACCAAATACCCGCGTTTTTTCCACACTTATGGAGAGAAGTCTGCCTGCTCCAACTAAGCCAGGTCTGAAATGGCACAGGTGCAGTGATGATTGCATTCCAATGATGAGGAATGACTGAGGAGACAAGACAAATTTCAAGTAATTTAGACTTATAGGTGTAATATGAATGTCATTACATGCATAGACATCTCCAATGTTCTCTTTTGTTTCTAAATTCCAATTAATTTAATTTTTGATATAATTAATCTTAAAAGTTTTTGAATTACTCTTTAGGTCTGACATTCACATATTCTTTTGCAAACTTGAGATGTGGTTATCAAAGTATTTCTGGGGGGGGGGGGAAGCACAAAATGCTGTAGTAACCTGAGGCATCATCCCTGGAGAACATGGATAGGTGACATTTTGCATCAGAACCCGTCTTCAGACTGAGTGTCTTGGGGAGAGAAAGCGGGAAGAGAGGTGTGGGAGGGGTGGTCAGGAGCCAGATGTTAGCCTGTAGAAGGGTCCCGACTCGAAACTTCACCTATTCATGTACTCCAGGAATGCTGTCTGATCTGTTACTTTGCTTGGTATAATTGTAAATTGTCCCTAATGTGTGCGGGAATCACTCATTGGTGCAGACTTGGCGGGCCACTCTGTATCTCTAAACTAAACTAAACATATGGCCCCCTGGGGTGGTATTGCTTCCTTCATTAATAATAATAATAATACATTTTATTTATGGGCGCCTTTCAAAAGTCTCAAGGACACCTTACAGAATTTAACAAGAGTAAAAAACATATAATCGGAGTAAAGTAAATAATAAAGACATCACCAATACACAAATTAAAGACAGAATTCGATCCAAAGACAAAAAAATCAAAAACACAATGTGAAGAGAGAGCAGCGGCAGCTAAACCACGCCAGCGTACACTCTCCCTTCTGACAGCCATCTTGGACACAAACTAAAATAATCACTTACACACAAAAATCATCCCCCCACAATGGTTACCACTGTGGGGGAAGGCACAATGTCCAGTCCCCATCTCCAGTTCTCCCAAAGTCAGGCCTATTGAGGCCTCCGCTATTGCCTCTACGGAGGCCCGATATTCCTGGCCGTTCTCGCCGGGTGCTGTTGCCCCGGCGTCGGGAGAGTCCTCTCAGCGGCTGGGCCACCTGGAACGGCCGCTTCCTTACCGGAGACCGCGGCTTCCGAAGCCGACAAGGCCGCGCCGGTTTGGAGCTCCCAGGCTCCCGATGTTGAAGTCGGCGCCGCCCGCTCCACTCCGCAGACCCGCAGCCCGGAGGTGTTGAACTCGGCGGTTACAGCTCACCGGAGCTCCAGCGCGTCGATCCAGCGCGGCGACCCAGGCAAGGCATCGCCCGCTCCGCTCCGCGATAGCATTCCAGCGCTGTGCCACCAACGAAGCCGAGGTGCTGGGCGGTCCCCGCCAGGAAACGGTGCTCCACACCCGCTGGTAGGCCACGAGGACGGGTCGATGGGGCAGCCCGGAGAAAAAGCTGCCTCACCGACCAGGTAGGGACCTATAAATATAGTTATCCCCTTCCCCCCACATTAAAAAGTCTATTTCTCCCATAAACAAAACACACTCACTAGAACCACAAAAAAAAAGTGAATTAAACGGACGGCTGCTGGTTAGCAGCCGTTCCCCAAGATGGCTCCTCCTCCTTTCATTAGAGAGGTGTTTCTCCACACTCAGCCCCTCAATATTCAGCAGAGGAAGAATGTAAACTGTGGTTCACAGTAGACCCTTAATATTAGCTGCACTGTACTTCTGTGCAACCTCAACATGTTTGCAACATTCCCTTAGAGGCATCTCGCTGTGCTGGAAGACCAACAGATTTCGGACAGGCCAAAGAGTGTATTTCATAGAATTGAAGGTCTTCCAGCAGCACTATGGTGACGGAGGAAATGAAGGAAATTCACATTAGTCAGGAAATGTTCGGTAGACAATAGACAACAGGTGCAGGAGTAGGCCATTCGGCCCTTCGACCCAGCACCGCCATTTAATATGACTGATGGGGCTGAAGGCCAATAAATCCCCAGGGCCTGATTGTCTACATCCCAGGGTATTCAAGGAGGTGGCTCTAGACATCGTGAATGCATTGGTGATCATTGGTGATTCAGGATCAGTTCCTGTGGATTGGAAGGTAGCTAATGTTATCCCACTTTTTAAGAAAGGAGGGAGAGAGAAAGCATGGATTAATAGACCAGTTAGCCTGACATCAGTGGTGGGGAAGATGCTGGAGTCGATTATTAAAGATGTAATAGCGGCGCATTTGGATAGCAGTAACAGGATTGGTCCGAGTCAGCATGGATTTACGAAGGGGAAATCTTGCTTGACTAATCTTCTGGAATTTTTTGAGGATACAACAAGTAAAATGGATAAGGGAGAGCCAGTGGATGTAGTCTATCCGGACATCCAGAAAGCCCGCACAGGAGATTAGTGGGCAAAATTTAAGCACATAATATTGGGGGTAGGGTATTGACATGGATAGAAAATTGGATGGCAGACAGGAAACAAAGTGTAGGAATTAATGGGTCCCTATCAGAATAGCAGGTAGTGACTAGTGGGGTGCAGCAAGGCTCGGTGCTGGGACAGCATCTATTTATAATATATATTAATGATTTAGATCAGGGGTCTCTAAATTATGGACCGCTGGCAACATCCGGCCAGCCACAAGATTTTATCCGGCCCGCAGAAAGATCTGAGCTCCAGGCTCCCCGGGTCCTAAAGTCCGGTGACTCAGAGAATTTGTAGCGTGTTTGCAGCATTTGCTCTCCACACAACAGATTTGTTTTCTTCGGAACGGATCTTTGGAAGAATGGGTTCAAACCGAATTCCCAATTCCAGGTGGGAGCCCGTTGTGCTCAGGCTCTGCTCTATCCCTGTAGAATACGTAGATCATTCCTTGTTTCAGTCGCCGCCAGACCCTTCCCTCACCTCTCTCTCTCTCTCTCAGGTACATCATGTCTGTATCGGTGCTGCTTCCTGCTCTCGTTCAACGCTTTAACGCTTCGTCTCCTTCATTGCCAGTTTCCAACCAGCTCCCACTTCCCTCTGCTTGAGCCCCGACTCTTCCCTTCACATTCTCGCCATCTCTATCTCTGAGTCAGAGAAAATGCGAGTGACCAAAGTCCATTCCAAGCCCGCGGACGCCATCGGCTACCTTGTCTATCCATTGCCCCTGTTTGCGCATTGGAACTGGAATATTCCCTCAAAGATCGAGTCTGTACAGCAAAACTGACATTTCTTTCCTTCTGTAGTTGCATATAGCCCTTAGTGAAAGCACACTTGGAGTATTGCATGCAGTTTTGTTCTCCAAATTTGAGGAAGAACATTCTTGCTATTGTAGGTTCAACAAGTTAATTCCCGGGATGGCGGGACTGTCGTATGTTGATAGAATGGAGCGGCTGGGCTTGTATACTGTAGAATTTAGAAGGATGAACTTTTTTACACAGAGGGTTATGAATCTGTGGAATTCTCTGCTTCAGAAGGCAGTGGAGGCCAATTCTCTGGATGCTTTCAAGAGAGAGTTAGATTGTGCTCTTAAAGATAGCGGAGTCATGGGATATGGGGAGAAGGCAGGTACGGGGTACTGATTGTGGATGATCAGCCATGATCACTGTGAATGGCAGTGCTGTCTCGAAGGGCCGAACTCCTGCATCTATTGTCTATATTTTTTCCTACGGCCCGCAAAAATGTGCCAAATATATAATGTGGCAATATATATGTGGCAAATATAAATGTTCAACTATTTCTGAAATAGATCCCATACTATTCTGATAAGCCATCATTATGTGCCAGATTTTAAAGTCATTCCAATAACACTACCATGGACATGAACCATGTCCAACGATTTTATGATAAAGGATCAAATTTGCAATTGGTTATAAACTATTATACATGGCAGTTAGAATTTAGGTGCAGAGTGGGTGTCCCCGGGCCACAGAGCAATGTCCATTCCCTCATTTTTATATCAGATTTGAGATTGCCCATTCAGACAAAATAGTGCAGTAAAGCTGGAAGGGACTGTTGTCCAATGATCTTTTCATAGTTGGAGCCTGCCTTAATGACCTCTGCAGGCTTCCTGTACTTTCTTAGTTTACTGAAACTTGATTCATGTTCTTCGCTGGTATTAAGTGTTGTGTTCTTAATTTTTCTGAGTTCTGATATTAGCAGAGTTTGGCTTTAGTGTATGAATGGAGCACCTTTACAACAGAGTTAACTGGTGTTACATTGTGTACCAGTACATTGATCTTCTTCTTTTAGCTTCAGATCTGCAAGAGAGGGGATGTTACTGTGAGGAGCAACCTTTATAGTTCTTGTAGATTAACTAGTTTTATTCTGGCATTTCCCGAATCAATCTGTCAAGGCTGTTGGTGGCCTATGATCTTCTAGGATATTAAAGGGAAAGTGTCACCCCTTTCTGAGGAGCTACTTGGATGGGATTAATGTCCACACATCCTACCTGAGCGGTGTCTTCTGCCCATTCTTGAGGGTTCACATGCTCGTATACCACACTCCCCAGATGATGACATCGGTTGGTAACACTGTCCTGAAGGCCTAATAAAACTCAACAACATTTTAGGTAGATACGTTTGTTTTGCAATTGTCCGGGTCTGCCATACTGATCGCTCCTTTCCACTATTACTCCTGCATCTCTTGTACTTGCTGGAATCTTACTGATACCTCAGTGTATTCTACAGCTCAGCTCCCTCCTCTCCTTCAACTAATGCCAAATTTTATTCCCATCGAGTTTCTTCACATCATCACAATTACTTTGTCTCCCTTCTTATTTTCTTTATTGCTTCCTGATTCCTCTTATACTCTGTTCTATTATGTCTTCTCGCAGGGCATTCCTTGTTCCGATTACATAATTGGTTACAAATATAACAAGCTCTCGAGATTACAATGTTCTTTGCTTTAAAATGTTTCTCTGCACAATTGTGAAACTGCTTACGGTTCCTCCTTGTATGATCTTCAGTTTTCACATTTCAGTACACCCAATTTTCTCATTTTGGTAAATTACTTGATTGGGTCCAGGGGTAGGGGTCAGGTTACTTTGTCCATAAATTCTGGACTGGCTGGTGAGTCAGGATTGTGAAAATGGGTTGGTCTGTGTAAAAAGTGTTTGGCTTCTTGGTCCCTGATATTCTGGCCAGCTTTCTCCTTGCTCTCTTGGATCCCAGCAGGCTCCTGAATTTAAAGACCTCCTATAATTTTTAGGATCTTGGATGTTTCTATATCCTCTAGGATCCTGAGTGTCCCCATGATCCTGAAAGTTCTTTCTCTGACCCCCTTCTTTCCATTTGTTCCCTTGTCGGCCAGGCTCGACTCCAATGCCCTATCCCACCACAAGTATAACACTGATTGGGTCTTATTATTGGATTTCTTCTACCACTAGATCTACCACCCATTAAAATTGGTTCAAAAATGGGCGTATTACTGTAATAGTGATCTGGATATTCTGGGACTCTAATTTCTCCCATTCCATTCTTTGCTAACATTTGAGGACTCCATGGTCCTGAGCCAGAGCTCAGCCCCTCCTTTTTAACCTCATATTCAATTTTTGATTTTATTGCAGGATGATCTTCCTGCTTTCTACCATCTTTCCAGTGGTATCTCACAGCTCTGGCCATTTGACTGGCACGGGTTTCTGACCATTCCATATTATTAGTTCTGATTGATTCAGCCATATTTGTTGGAAGACAGTTCAACAATATTGCACAGTACTGCGGAGAATTTGCTCCATTCCGATAATTTAGGTCACCCGATTGATCCATATATAATTCTGAAAATCGTTCCAAAAATTCATCTGCTCCCTCTCCCTTTTTTGGTTTTATATCCAGGATTCTGGCTGTCAATTGGTTTCTGGAGAGTATTCGCAAGGGCAGTTTTTAACTGCCTCTTCTCGTGCACTATTATCTGCTATTATATTTGCCAGAGCTTCATGTGTCGGGTGTCCTAGGGCTGCTAGAAATCTGATGTGTTCTGTTGGAGTGATTATTTGTTGTATCGTCGCCCATAGGTCTCGGGAGTCTGCATGATACACATGCATTGTAGTTCTTAAGTATTCTACAAAGGAAGTAGGTGATTTCTTTCTATCAGGGATCTTGTTTAACAATGCTATCATTTCGTGGGGTTTCCATGGGGTATGGACATCTATTGTCCGGGGATTATTTACACCCACTGCACTGGTCGAAGCAAAGGAAGAATTTGGCATTTCCCTGATGAGGAACTGCCTATGAGTTACTTGTTTTACCTTTGTACTTTCTGCCATATCGGAATCTATCTCGGTATCTTCAATTATTGTCTCACTCAGATATATCTTCCTCTTCCCTACGTGGTTCACAGTACCTTCTGAATGATTCACTCCTCTTTCTCGCTACTCGTCTAATTCGACTAGGTTTGGGCTTGCAAAAATATTCTGGTGGCTGTACTATGTCTTTAATATCCTCCTTCTCTTTTAATACTGAGGCTAACTTCTTCGTTCTACTCCTGGTACCGTGAGCTACTGGACCATCTATCAATGATGGAGTGGATTGGATTGGATTGGATTCCTTTATTGTCATTCAGACCTTTCGGTCTGATCGAAGTTTTGTTGCCTGCAGTCATACATATAATAATAAATAACAAAACATACAATAAACACAAATTAACATTCACCACAGTGAGTTCACCAGGCACCTCTTAAAGTCTTAAAGTCTCTGTCTCTTCCCTCCTTGTTCTCCCTCTGCACTGAGGCGATCCAGGCTTCCGTTCTTGTGACCCCACCGGGTGATGGTGAGTAAGTCCCGCAGCTCAACCGAGCTCCGCGAATGGGCTGGTTCAAACTCCGTGGCCCGGGGTGGTCGAAGCTGCCGAAGCTGCCGCCCTCCAGTCCAGCGGATGCAGCTGTAGTTGCGGGAGCTCCGGAAAAACAGTTTACCAACCTGTAACCTGCGAGCTCCCGACGATGTCATCCACTGGGCCCGCGTCCGAGCCCCGAATTCAGGTCACTGCCGCCGGAACGCCGCCTCAGCTCCGAATTCGGCCAGCCTTGCGTTGGTAAGTCCTAGCTGGCTCTGCCTCCGGAGCTTCGAGGTCGATCGCAGTTGGAGGCCGCCAGCTCTGCCATTAGGCCTCAGCGCAGACGGAGGCAGAGAAGGGGGATATGACAAGAAGAGTCGCATTCCCCCGAAGAAAGAGACTAAAAACATGTTGCACCCCCACCCCCACACATATACATAACCTAATAAACTAAAATTTAACTAAAACAAGACAAGACAAAAGAAAACAACAAAAAAAGTAAAAACAGACGGACTGCAGGCGAGCCGCAGCTGTCAACAGCGCCACCACTTGAGTGGATAAAGTCAAAGAATCTGGTGCTGTGGTTGCTGCTGTTTGTGGAGCAGGCTCTAATGTGGAATCTGCAGGTGGTGTTATGGGTTCTGCAGGCTCTGGATATTTATTGTGGGCACAAGTTATACAAGATATGTGTGGAGCTTGGGGAATGCAAGAGGACATGGTGGAAGCTGAAAACTTCTTTTAATTTTAACACTTGTCCAATCTTCCAAATATTCGTCTTCTTCCCCCTCGAAGTCAATGCCATCCATCGGATCTCTAAACTCTAAATTTACAGGTACTGGTTTCCTTTCAGGAGATCTACCTCTTCCCTGTTCCTTATGCTTTCTTATATCTCTGCACCTTTCTTCCCTATTGCCTGGAGGTTGATTTACTTCATCTTCTTTCAGTTTCATTCCAAGTTTTGAGACTGCTTTTTCCCAATCCGCCAATCTCATAACTTCTCGATTCACCTTTAGTTCCTCATAATATTTCCTCCATAATCCTATTAACTCCTTCGCTACCTCACTATTACGATATTGCCAAATTATTCGTTCTATATACTTTATTCCCTTCAATGTTCTAATGCCTCCCTTCAACCATAAATTGTCCCCTAATTTCTTATTTAATGCCCCCGAAAAGTCTCTCAATCTCTCAGCTCTTTGTAGAAACTCGCTGCATATTAATTGCAATGTGCTTTCAAAATCCTCAGTCATGTCTTGCTCCATTTGATTCCCAAGGTTTGTGAACAATGGAAGCAACTCCTAAGCCACTCACACCTTCTTAACAATTCACACTTCCCTCACAATCTCCGAGGCTATCAAACTCGTCCCCGAACAATGGCCAAAAGTTCCGTAGCGCACCAACAGTCTCACACTTCTCGCAACACAATGACATAATCAATCCTTTCAATCCAGTACCAAAATTCCTCTACCATCTCCCACAAATCCACACAATTACAACTCCTACAATTTTAACAATCCTCAGCCATCCAAAAGTTAATGTGATCCAGGGAACAATCAAACACAGTCAAACACAATCAAACACGCTCTCGCAGCACATGGCGGCGCACACAGTTGCAGCGGCTCGATGTCCTCCCGGTCAGTGCTTCGTGTTTTTTGTGTATGTGTGCGTGTTGTTTTGTGCCCTGTGTACTTACTGTCGGGCGAACAACGTCTACGGCCGGCAGGATCTTCTTAGGATTGGAGCCGGTCGCGAACGGGGGGTTATCGCCGAGTTTGTCCACTCATACAAGATCCCGGCGGACATAGCGAGGAGCCCCGACTCTCCGTGGATCACCATCCCCGCGGGGAGGAGGCGAAGACGGCGCAGAGAGAGAAGGCAAAAGCGAGGCGGCAGGGCCGGCGCTCTGGTCAGGCTACGGAGGCAGCCACTGAAACCACCGCTTCCCAGCCTGTTTCTCACCAACGCCAGATCCCTCGCTAACAAGATGGACGAACTGAGGCTGCAGACTGCAGCCAACAACGCCGTGAAGGACAGCTGTATCCTGTTGATCACGGAGACCTGGCTTCATTCTTTCATCCCGGACTCTGCTATCGAGCTAGCAGGCTACACAGCACAGCGTCATGACAGGACAAGAGACTCCGGTAAGAGCAGAGGTGGAGGGCTCTGTGTGTACGTGAACAACACCTGGTGTACAAACACAGTGATTGTGGACAGTCACTGCTCCCCGAACCTGGAGTATGTGACTGTTAAATGCAGGCCCATTTATCTCCCTAGAGAGTTTACTGTTGTCATGATAACTGCTGTGTATATACCACCGGATGCTAATGCTAACTCGGCTATCGGACATTTGTATGGTAGCATTAGCAGTCAACAAAGCATATATCCTGACGGTGTTCACATCATAGCAGGGGACTTTAATCATGCGGACTTGAAGAAAATGCTCCCCAAATTCTACCAGCATGTTAAATGTGCTACAAGAGGAGCTAACACACTGGACAAGGCCTACTCCAACATCAAGCTGGGCTACAGGGCTAGACCACTACCACACCTGGGTCAGTCGGACCATATGTCCCTGTTTTTAATTCCTGCATATGCCCCCCTCAGGAAAACCGCTCCTACCATTACAAAGACCATCACAACCTGGCCTGATGGTGCATCTCAGCAGCTGCAGGACTGCTTCGACAGGACCAACTGGGATGTGTTTGAACACCGGGACCTGGAGGTGTTCACAGACAGTGTACTGTGTTACATTAAAAACTGCATGGACACGGTCACAGTGGACAAACGCATCCGGGTCTACCCCAACCAGAAGCCCTGGATGACCCGGGAGGTCCAGCAGCTGTTAAAAGAGAGGAACACCGCTTTTAGGTCTGGCGATGGGGCTTTATACAGCACGGCCCGAGCTAACCTGAAGAGAGGCATCAGAGAGGCCAAATCAGACTACAGGAGGAAGATAGAGGATCACCTGGACAGCAACAACAGCAGGCAGGTGTGGCAGGGGATCCAGTACCTCACCAACTACAAGACCAACCTTGGAGCTGCTGAAGGTGACGCCTCGTTGGCAGAGGAGCTGAACCTCTTCTTTGCTCGCTTTGAAGTGGAGCCACCCGAGACAGCCACATCACACCACATGGTCCACAGCAGCCCAACCCTCAAGATAGAGGAGCATGAGGTGAGGCGCACGCTGCGGGCCATCAATCCAAGGAAGGCTACTGGACCCGACGGCGTCTCTGGACGCGTGCTGAAGGACTGCGCTGACCAGCTGGCTGGAGTCTGTACGAGGATTTTCAACCAGTCTCTGGCCCAGTCCACTGTTCCACCCTGTCTGAAGTCTGCAACCATAGTCCCCTTGCCCAAAAAACCCCACATTTCCAGCCTCAACGACTACCGGCCAGTCGCACTCACACCAGTGGTGATGAAGTGTTTTGAAAAACTGGTCCGGGGTCACATCACATCACTCCTGCCCCGAAGCTTTGACCCCCACCAGTTTGCGTACAGAGCGAATAGATCTACAGAGGACGCTGTAGCCACAGCTCTCCATGCTGCACTGTCCCACCTGGAGCAGCGGGGGAGCTACGTGCGGATGCTCTTTGTGGACTACAGCTCTGCCTTTAATACCATCCTTCCCCACAAACTGGTGGACAAACTGGGGGACTTGGGACTTCCACACTCCACCTGCATGTGGATAAATAGCTTCCTGTCGGGTCGCAGCCAGAGAGTCAGAGTGGGCCATCACACATCCACGGCCCTCAGCCTCAGTACCGGCTCTCCACAGGGCTGCGTGCTGAGCCCCCTGCTCTACACCATCTACACACATGACTGCACCCCCGCCCACAACAGCAACACCATTGTCAAATTTGCGGATGACACTACGGTGGTGGGACTCATCTCCGGGGGGGACGAGTACGCCTACCGGGATGAGGTGGAGCAGCTGACAGTGTGGTGTGGAGAAAATAACCTGCTCCTCAACACCTTAAAGACCAAGGAGATAATAATAGACTTCAGGAAGAATAAAACGGACATGGTACCATTAATTATCAGAGGGGACTGTGTGGAGAGAGTGGCGGATTTCCGCTTCCTGGGAATCCATATTGAGGAGGACCTGACGTGGAGCGTGAACACCTCTGCGCTGCTGAAAAAGGTCCAGCAGAGACTGCACTTCCTGAGGGTGCTCAGGAAGAATAACATCACTCAGAGACTGCTGCTGTCCTTTTATCGGTGCTCCATTGAGAGCCTCCTAACATACTGTGTATGCGTATGGTACACCAGCTGCACAGCGGCTCAGAGGAAAGCGCTCCAGAGGGCCATTGACAACGCCCAGAGGATTGTCGGCTGCCCTCTCCTTACCTTGGAGGACTTACACAGTTCCCGCTGCATCAAAAAATCCCAGAGTATTATAAAGGACATTTCCCACCCCGGACACTCCCTGTTTGAACTGTTACCGTCAGGCAGACGGTACAGATCTACAAGGACAAGGACAAACAGACTTAAAAACAGTTTTTACCCCACTGCTATAAAGGCACTAAATGTAGCCGTCAAGGAACGCAGGGGCGATACATACTAAGAGACTGTGAAATCGACAGAAGGATGTAGGGCTGGGTGTTTATGCGTGCTATTTTTATGATATTTATTTTAGTTGTTTATCTTTTTAAATATTTTACCTTGTATGTATCGTTAGCTTTTAGAAATGTTTGAATGGTGCACTGACTGGCTGACATTTTACAATTTCGTTGTACATGGTTCATGTTACAATGACAATAAAGAAACTATTCTATTCTATTCTATTCTATTCTATACCCAGAGCAACCTTAATCTAAACACATGCAAATGAGCTCCAAACACGCGAGTATCATACAAAACTACACTCCCATATAAACTACAAGCATCGTCTGATATTGCATTCGTTAACTGTACAGTTCCCAAAGCAAATCACAGTATATTTTAATCCTTCCTCACGGTGTTTTCAACCAACGGAACAATCCCTCCCCCAGCACAGCGGTCGGAAGGATACGAACCGCTGGTTGAACAGTTACGAATCGGACTCCAATTATAACAACAGTTTCAATCAAACTATGTTCTTATACAGTCGATTCAAACCACTATTACAACAGTGTATCTAACATTCAAAATTTAAATCAAAGGCAATACACGGTAAATACAATGCAACAACGGCAATCTTAAATACACTTTAAACTACAGCTTCAAAATGTTATTATACACAGATTAATCTGGAAGAAAATATACACACTTTAAATTGACCAGCACCTCAATATGAGATCCTGAATATTGGCAAATTTGGATCGAAAATTTTTCAGCTCGTTTTTTTCTTTGTCCAATTATTTTTTAGTATGCAAATTCGAATAAACAAATTTATCAACAGACGCCCTTTTGCAATGAAATTCTCAAAATTTGAGATGGCGTACGCCTAGCGCATGCCGTTGCCCGATGATGTCACCGCCCGACGCCGTGCGACGTCCAAATTCAGTCGGCCCGCCTCCTGCCCAGCTGATTGGTGAGTTTGACGTAAATTACTTCACACGTGAACTTTGCGCGTACTTACCGCGTACTTAGAGCGTACTTACCGCGAACTTAGCGCGAATTCAGCGCAAACTCCGCTTCCGTTTGGTCGCGCTAGACGCATGCAATCGCATGCTGGTGGGACAGGCCCTTTAACCACTGAGTTCCCGGTACCTTTACGAGACTCCTCCCCCGTCTTTTCAGAGATCCAGATTTTCCCACACAGGCGAGGACTCAACCCCATAGGCTCACCCGTAGGCTTCTTCCTTTCCACCTGCTTGTTACCGGGTGTCAGCGCATAGTCGCTTCACGCTGGCAGTCGATGCCGATCTTTAGAGTGCCTCTCCAATTTGCACCCTCAGCAACGACACAGTACTTTGCCTCTTAGTACTGTTTTGACCCAGTCCTGTATATTCAAATATCCAGCCAATTGGATATCAAAGTCTGGGCAGGGTCTCAAACCACCAGATTGCTTTTGATGTCAGGCCAACAATGGTACCTAACAGTTGGTTTTTGCAACAGCTGTTGACTAAGTTTAGAGGGCCTCGAACCCCAAAACGAGAGGGCCTCGAACCCCAAAAAAGAAAAAGAGGGCCTCAAACACCCTCTTTGTGATGGTACAGCTTCCTACCATGTGTACCTTAAGATGGCACAGTGGTGCAGCAGTAGAGTTGCTGCCTTAAAGCTCCAGAGACCCAGGTTCGATCCTGACTACAGGTGTTGTCTGTATGGAGTTTGTACGTTTTTCCTGTGATCATGTGAATTTTCACCTGGTGCTCCAGTTTCCTCACACATTGCAAAGATTTGTAGGTTAATTGGCTTCTGCAAATTGTCCCTTGGGTGTAGGATAGAACTAGTGTAATGGTGATCGCTGGTCACTGTGGACTTGGTGGGTTGAAGAACCTGTATCCACGCTGTATCTCCACCAAAAATTAAAGTACTTTAACTAAGTACTAGTAACAGACTGTTTTTTTCATTTGCACATAGTTATCTAGCTATATGTACAGTAACGGACAGTGGGTGTGATCATATGAAACTGTGTGATCATTTGTAAATTTTACATATCCATCTATTGATGTGAAACAATAAATCCACTATAAATCTGAGTCATTTTGTAAAGATGACTTAACTATTTTAGTTTTGAGGCATGTACAAAAGTACTGAAGTGAGTACTTCCAATTTTCTTCATGAGTAATGAATGTGGAATATGTGGTTCCATGTAATTATGATACGATAAGATAAAACTTTATTTATCCCAGGTGGGGAATTGATCTGCCAACAGTCATAGAAACATAGAAACATAGAAACATAGAAAATAGGTGCAGGAGTATGCCATTCGGCCCTTCGAGCCTGCACCGCCATTCAATATGATCATGGCTGATCATCCAACTCAGTAGCCCATTCCTGCCTTCTCTCCATACCCCCTGATCCCTTTAGCCACAAGGACCACATCTAAATCCCTCTTAAATATAGTCAATGAACTGGCCTCAACTACCTTCTGTGGCAGAGAATTCCACAGATTCACCACTCTCTGTGTAAAAAATGCTTTTCTCATCTCGGTCATAAAAGACTTCCCTCTTATCCTTAAACTGTGACCCCTAGTTCTGGACTTCCCCAACATCGGGAATAATCTTCCTGCATCTAGCCTGTCCAATCCCTTAAGAATTTTGTAAGTTTCTATAAGATCCCCCCTCAATCATCTGAATTCCAGCGTGTACAAGCCGAGTCTATCCAGTCTTTCTTCATATGAAAGTCCTGCCATCCCAGGAATCAGTCTGGTGAACCTTCTCTGTACTCCCTCTATGGCAAGAATGTCTTTCCTCAGATTAGGAGACCAAAACTGTACGCAATACTCCAGGTGTGGTCTCACCAATACCCTGTACAACTGCAGTAGAACCTCCCTGCTCTTATACTCAAATCCTTTTGCTATGAATGCTAACATACCATTTGCTTTCTTCACTGCCTGCTGCACCTGCATTCCTACTTTCAATGACTGGTGTACCATGACACCCAGGTCTCGTTGCATCTCCCCTTTTCCTAATCGGCCACCATTCAGATAATAGTCTACTTTCCTGTTTTTGCCACCAAAGTGGATAACCTCACATTTATCCACATTATACTGCATCTGCCATGCATTTGCCCACTCACCCAGCCTATCCAAGTCACCTTGCAGCCTCCTAGCATCCTCCTCACAGCTAACACTGCCCCCCAGCTTCGTGTCATCCGCAAACTTGGAGATGTTGCATTCAATTCCCTCATCCAGATCATTAATATATATTGTAAATAGCTGGGATCCCAGCACTGAGCCTTGCGGTACCCCACTAGTCACTGCCTGCCATTCTGAAAAGGACCCGTTTACTCCCACTCTTTGCTTCCTGTCTGCCAGCCAGTTCTCTATCCACATCAATACTGAACCCCCAATGCCATGTGCTTTAAGTTTGTATACTAATCTCTTATGTGGGACCTTGTCTAAAGCCTTCTGAAAGTCCAGATATAACACATCCACTGGTTCTCCCTTATCCACTACTAGTTACATCCTCGAAAAATTCTATAAGATTCGTCAGACATGACTTACCTTTCATAAATCCATGCTGACTTTGTCCAATGAATTCACCACTTTCCAAATGTGCTGCTATCCCATCTTTAATAACTGATTCCAGAATTTTCCCCACCACCGATGTTAGACTAACTGGTCTGTAATTCCCCGTTTTCTCTCTCCCTCCCTTTTTAAATAGTGGGGTTACATTAGCAAAAATTGGGGTTACATAAAAACACAAAATACATGAAACATTAAATTAAAGTGATTAATTGTGTCTCCGAGTCACACAGTGTATACAGATCATTCACCTATTCAAAAGATAGTCAGTCCAGCATTGGATGCCAGGTCCTTGAACCAAAAGGCAAATGTGAGAAAAGAGTCACAAAATAGATAAACCTTCTCTTAATGTTTTGACATTTTAGAAACACAAACATATCCAAGGCTGGAGAACCACTCAACTAATTTTAATAATTAAAAATGTTGGAAATTAAACAATGAAATAAGGATGTTAATAATCAGTAAGAGAAAAATATTCGGTGCCAGAGGATGAGTTTGCCAATATAGAGCAATTATTTCTGAGAGTAATTGCAAGCTTGGATAGCACGTGAAGAATAACAGCTATCAAAGGGTCTTAACAAATTAAAACATAGAAATGAATGTGCAAATAAAAATTAGTATGAACATATAAATTATGATATTAAAAACACTCGAAAGTTGCTCTCCCAAATCTCCCTGAAATGTTGTCCCTCCCACTATGCCTTTTAGTCATTGACATTTCCACCCTGGTGAAAAAGTTCAGCCTGTCGACCCGATCTACACTTCTCATGAATTTATATACTTTTATTAAGTATCCCTTAGAGCTCTGGTACTCCAGAGAAAACAATGTAAGTTGTCCAATGTCCCCTAATCCAAGCAGAATTCCAATAAACATCTTCTGCACCCTTTCCAAAGCCTCCACCTTCTTCATGTAAAGGGGCAAACAGAACTGCACACAATTTTCAAAATGAGGCCTAACCAAAGATAGACACAAAATGCTGGAGTAACTCAGCGGGTTAAGAAGAAGGGTCTCGACCCGAAACATCACCTATTCCTTTTCTCCAGAGATGCTGCCTGACCCGCTGAGTTACTCCAGCATTTTTGTGTCTCTTAGGCTTAATCAAAGTCTTCTAGGGATGCTTCATGACTTCCTGACACTTAAGGGCCTACCCACTGGCGAGTTTTTCGGCGACTGCCGGCATCATTGACTGACATATCAGGTCACTGAAAAATGTTAGATGCGGTGGTGATGCAGCGTGATGCAGCGTGATGCAGCGGTGATGCGGCGGTGATGCAGCGTGATGCGGTGGTGATGCGCGGTGTTTTTTCAAGTGGATTTTGAAATGTTCAAAATCTTTTGGCGACACTGATATGACGCCGGCAGTCGCCGAAAAAAATCACCAAGTGGGACAGGCCCGTTAGTGTAACCTTCAATTTTCTTCTCCCTCATATACTATTCCATATAACCATATAACCATATAACAATCACGGAAAACAGGCCATTTCGACCCTTCAAGTCCGTGCCGAACATGTATTCTCCCCTAGTCCAATCTACCTGCACTCAGACCATAACCCTCCATTCCTTTCCCGTCCATATACCTATCCAATTTATTTTTAAATGATAAAATCGAACCTGCCTCCACCACTTCCACTGAAAGCTCATTCCACACAGCTACCACTCTCTGAGTAAAGAAGTTCCCCCTCATGTTTCCCCTAAACTTCTGTCCCTTAATTCTCAAGTCATGTCCTCTTGTTTGAATCGTCCCTACTCTCAATGGGAAAAGCTTATCCACATCAACTCTGTCTATCCCTCTCATCATTTTAAAGACGTCTATCAAGTCCTCCCTTAACCTTCTGCGCTCCAAAGAATAAAGCCCTAACTTGTTCAACCTTTCTCTGTAACTTAGTTGCTGAAACCCAGGCAACATTCTAGCAAATCTCCTCTGTACTCTCTCTATTTTGTTGACATCCTTCCTATAATTAGGCGACCAAAATTGTACACCATACTCCAGAATTGGCCTCACCAATGCCTTGTACAATTTTAACATTACATCCCAACTTCTATACTCAATGCTCTGATTTATAAAGGCCAGCATACCAAAAGCTTTCTTTACCACCCTATCTACATGAGATTCCACCTTCAGGGAACTGTGCACAGTTATTCCCAGATCCCTCTGTTCACCTGCATTCTTCAATTCCCTACCATTTACCATGTACGTCCTATTTTGATTTGTCCTGCCAAGATGTAGCACCTCACACTTATCAGCATTAAACTCCATCTGCCATCTTTCAGCCCACTCTTCCAACTGGCATAAATCTCTCTGTAGACTTTGAAAATCTACCTCATTATCCACAACCCTACCTATCTTAGTATCATCTGCATACTTACTAATCCAATTTACCACACCATCATCCAGATCATTGATGTACATGACAAACAACAGTGGACCCAACACAGATCCCTGTGGCACCCCACTAGTCACTGGCCTCCAACCTGACAAACAACCATCCACCATTACTCCCTGGCATCTCCCATTCAGCCACTGTTGAATCCATCTTGCTACTCCACCATTAATACCCAACAATTGAACCTTCTTAACCAACCTTCCACGAGGAACCTTGTCAAAGGCATTACTGAAGTCCATATATACAACATTCACTGCTTTACCCTCATCAATTTCCCGAGTAACCTCTTCAAAAAATTCAAGAAGATTAGTCAAACATGACCTTCCAGGCACAAATCCATGTTGACTGTTCCTAATCAGACCCTGTTTATCCAGATGCTTATATATATTATCTCTAAGTATCCTTTCCATAAATTTGCCCACAACTGACGTCAAACTAACAGGTCTATAATTGGTTTACTAGGTTTACTAGGTTTACTCTTAGACCCCTTTTTAAACAAAGTAACAACATGCGCAGCACGCCAATCCTCCGGCACTATTCCCGTTTCTAATGACATTTGAAATATTTCTGTCATAGCCCCTGCTATTTCTACACTAACTTCCCTCAATGTCCTAGGGAATATCCTGTCCGGACCTGGAGACTTATCCACTTTTATATTTCTCAAAAGTGTCAGTACTTCCTCTTCTTTGAATCTCATAGTTTCCATAGCTACTCTACTTGTTTCCCTTACCTCACATAATTCAATATCCTTCTCCTTGGTGAATACCGAAGTGGAGATTTTCACCACTCTTTGATCACAATTATTGATTCTATTCTTTTTTGATATAATTCTGCTTCTGAAATCCATGCCTAGATTATTTCCAGAATTAACTGTCTGGAATCTGCCAGAGGCATCTAGAACATAGAACATAGAACATAGAACAAAACATTACAGCATAGGAACAGGCCTTTTAGAGCATAATGTCTGACAAACATCATGCCAAGACAAATCTATATCTGCCTACACATAATCCATATTCCTCCATTATCTCCATATCCCTACCTGGGTCTCAAAAATACTTTAAAAAATGCTACTTTTATGTCTGTCTCCATCACCACCCCTGCAGTACATTCAAAACATTCACAAGTCTCTGTGAAAAAACTTACCACCTACATCTGCTTTAAACATTGCCACTCTCACCTTAAATACCTCTAGTATTTGATATTTCTATTTTGGGAAAAAGGTTCTGACTATCTACCTTATCTATGCCTCTCATAAGTTTGTATACTTATATAAAATCTCCATTCACCATCTGGCACTCCTAAGAAAACAATTAATGATTTAGATGAAGGGATTAAAAGTACCATTAGCAAATTTGCGGAATGCACAAAGCTGGGTGGCAGTGTGAACTGTGAGGAGGATGCTATGAGGATGCAGGGTGATCTGGATAGGTTGGATGAGTGGGCAGATGTATGGCAGATGCAGTTTAATGTGGATTAATGTGAGATTAGATTATTATCTGAATGGTGTCAAGTTGGGAAAAGGAGAAGTACAACGAGATCTGGGGGTCCTTGTACATCTGTCACTGAAAGTAAGCATGCAGGTACAGCAGGCAGTGAAGAAAGCGAAAGCGAATGGCCTTCATAACAAGTGGAGTTGAGAATAGGAGCAAATAGGTCCTTCTGCAGTTGTACAGGGCCCTAGTGAGACCACACTTGTATTGTGTGCAGTTTTGGTCCCCAAATTTGAGGAAGGACATTCTTGCTATTGCGGGAGTGCAGCATGGGTTCACGAGGTTAATTCCCGGGATGGTGGGGAGTGTCATATGTTGATAGAATAGAGCGACTGGGCTTGTACACTCTGGAATTTAAAAGGATGAGAGGGGATCTTATTGAAACATTTAAGATTATTGAGGGTTTGGACTCGCTAGAGGCAGGAAACACGTTCCCGACGTTGGGGGAGTCCAGAACCAGGGGCAACAGTTTAAGAATAAGGAGTAAGCCATTTAGAACGGAGATGAGGAAAAACTTTTTCACACAGAGGGCTGTGAATCTGTGGAATTCTCTGCCTTGGAAGGCAATGGAGGCTTTTAAGAGAGAGTTAGATAGCGCTCTTAAAGATAGTGGAGTCAGGGGATATGGGAAGAATGCAGGAACGGGGTACTGATTATGGATGATCAGCCATGATCACAGTGAATGGCAGTGCTGGCTCAAAGGGCTGAATGGCCTACTCCTGCACCTATTGTCTATAATAATAAAATAATAATAATAATAATAATAAATACTTTATTGATCCCCTCAGGGAAATTCAGATTTTTTGTCAGCAGCGGTACAATAATAAAGAACACACAACCGCAATAAAAAATTTACACAAACATCCACCACAGCATTCATCACTGTATTGGAAGGCACAGAAATTGGCCAGTCCTCCATTTTCCCCCGTGGTCGGGACCTCCACCTCCGCAGCCATTGCTGCGGGCGTCCAGATGGTAAAGAACAAAGTAAAGTCAAGGGAGGCTGTCCAACCTCACCTTTTAGCAATTCTGGTAAACCTCCTCTGCACTCTCTCCAAAGCCTCAAATTTCTTCCTGTAATGGGCCAAACAGAACTTCACACAATACTCAAAATGCAGCATAATCAAAGTCCTATAAAGCTGCATCATGATTTCCTGACACTCACACTTAAATGCTGTGACCATTGAAAGCAAGCAGACCAGGTGCCTTCTTTACCACTCTATCTACTTTTTTCAGACTCTATCTACACTATCAGAAAGCTCTGGACCCCCAGATCCATCTGTACATCTGTAACATTCTTCATAGCATAAAATCTAATATTAAATAATGATTAAAAGGTTAAAAAAAAATCAATTGACTTGAAATATTAAAAGCAGAGAGTTTGCCTGATGTCCTGGCCAAACAAAACATATTTCTAATAACACTGATGAAAATATCCACTCATGCATTCAGATTGTTTTTTTTTGTTTTTTGTGGAGATAACAAAGAAGATTGCTGAAGGCCATGTGAGTGGCACATTTGCATTCATAAGACAGTGGACACAATATAAAAGTTGGGATATTCTGTTGAAACTTTATAAAACACTGAATAGATCCCACTTTGGGATTGTGTGTACATTTTTGTTGCCACACTCTATGAAGGATGTTCTCAAGCTCGAGAGACTTCAGAGAAAATTGACAGGTATTGGTTGGAGGATTTAAGCAATTGGGAGATATTATTGTCCTTTGATCACCGTAGGATGAGAGGTGGCACAATAGACTCAGAAGAGGAATAAATATGGTAGACAAACGCAAATGCCAGTACATTGTCCACACTCAATACCACCAGTATCAAGACCACAATCTTAAAACACCACCCAGTCACCAAGTACATGTGGCATGAGTATGCTTCTCAGGCATCTATATTACTAAAAATAAGACCTTGACCACTTCCTGTTTTTCTGTTTTGTGATTTTAGAAAAAGCGCTGCCACTTACGGCTGTGATTTTTGGCCATCTTACTCAGAGTCCCCCTCCGTTGTGCAGGACAAGAGGATTGTTCCCATCGATGAAAAATAAAAGAATTATTAATGTTTTTTAAATGTTGAGATTCTCTTTGCTGCCCCTGCTGGTGGAAGGGGGGAGGGACTATAAAACCCGGAAGTGTTGTGCCTCACTCACTCTGCAAGATGGAGAGCACATGTCTACTCAACTGTGATTGCCCTTAATGTGGTTTGAAAATGAAAATGTGGTTGCTTTGAACTGCTGCACTGCAAATGGTTGTTGGTGGGGGGTTGCTTTGAAATGCTGCACTGCAAATGGTTGTTGGTGGGGGGTTGCTTTGAAATGCTGCACTGCAAATGGTTGTTGGTGGGGGGTTGCTTTGAACTGCGAATGGTTGTTGGTGGGGGTGGTTGTTTTGAACTGCAAATGATTGTTGGTGGGGGGTTGCTTTGAACTGCAAATGGTTGTTGGTGGGGGGGGGTTGCTTTGAACTGGTGCACTGCAAATGGTTGTTGGTGGAAACTGTTTGCACTGTATATTGATTTTAGATAAAACGCTACCACTTACCGCTCTGATTTTTGGCCATCTTACTCAGTTCTCCCTCCGCACATCAGGCACAGAGGATTCTTCCCACCAATGAAAAGTAAAAGTCTTATTGGTGTTTTTTTTAAAACTGTTGAGAATCTCTCTCCTGTCAATCACGCCATGAAGACCACACCCCTTCTAGTGGGAGAGGGGAGCGATTATAAAACCCGGCAGTGTGGGTGTGGCTCAGTCTCTGCAACATGGGGGAGGGAAAGTTCACAACTGTCTGAGCTGTGAATCAACTGAACACACTGAATGTCTACTGAACTGTGAGTGTGATTTTTATGTGGTGTTTTGTGTGGTTTTATGCTGGTTTCACCCTTCTTCAAATGGTATGAAATTGCATTTGAATGTGGTAGCTTTGCACCCTGCATGAAATGGTATGAAACTGCATTTGAATTTGGTGGCCTTGCACCATGCATGAAATGGTATGAAACTGCACTTGAATTTGGTGGCCTTGCATCCTGCTTGAAATGGTATGAAACTGCACTTCAATTTGGTTGTCTTGCACCCTGCTTGAAGTGGTATGAAACTGCACCTGAATTTGGTGGCCTTGCACCCTGCTTGAAATTTAATTTCAAAGAATAGCCGTGAGTCAACTGCTAGCCCACCAGCCGTGAGTGAGCTGCCAGCACATCAGGCTTGAGTGACTGAGCTGCCACCCCAAGAATCCATTTGGCTCACTATGTCCATACTAGCCCTCTGGAAACCAGTCCCTTCAGCCCACAATACCCATACTAGCGCTCCAGAAACCCCCCCCCCCCCCCCCCCCCAGCCACCAATATTGGAATTGGTGGCGAGGTGGAATATTGCGTTGGGGGACCAACCCTCCCGTGTGAACATGGGACCCAATGGGTCCCACTTAGTCTAGTACTCTCTATTGCTTGAGAATATAGCACGCATTCTCAATTCCTTGAATTGAGACATTCAGAATTCTTCTATTCCTTGCTCAAAGCCAAAGAATTTGTGGAGGTCAAAATAAATGTTACAAGGCCACCTTCAAGGGAAGTTTGGACTACGTTCATTGTTGTTAAGGGCCTGTTCCACGGTTATTTTTTCACTGACTGCCAGCATCAGTGACTAATGTTTCAGGTCACTAAAATATTTACGGTGTGATTAGGCGTGTTGCGGCATGATGCGGCGGTCACGCGGCATGATGACGTAATGACGTGCGGTGTTTTTTCAAGTGTTGCACATTATTTTGTCGCCGCCGGAATTTTAAATGCGAATTTGAAATGTGACACTGATATGACATCGGCAGTCATCGAGAAAATCGGCAAATGGGACAGGCCCTTAACAACAATGAATGTTGTCCAAACTTCCCGTGGCCATTTGCCAATGAGTTCCTCCTAAAAGATTGGGTTGATCGCACCAGAGGACCCACAAACTGCCCCAATTTCGGACAAGAACAATGTAGAAAATAACATCTTCATTAGTTTTCAGTTTAGTTTAGTGATAAAGAGTGGAAATAGGCCCGTTGGTTCACTGAGTCTGCACTGACCAGCTATCCCCACACATTAACCAAAGCCTACACACATTAATTTACAAAATACCAAGTATACTCAAGCCAATTAACCGACAAACCAGTATGTCTTTGGAGTGAGGGAGGAAACCGAGGATCTCAGAGAAGACCCACCTGGTCACAGGGAGAATGTACAAACTCCATGCAGACAGTACCCAAGGTCAGTTCCGAACCCGGGTCTTTGGCGCTGAAAGCACTGTAAGGCAGCAACTCTACTGCTGCGCCACCGTGCCGCTTTCTTCAAGGATTTTGTCAAGAACTGTTTCTAAGATATCCACCATTATACTACTAATTTTGTGTTTTACCAAGGTATCTGTTCATGTATAAAGCACAGTGAATAAAAAGTTTCCTTGCATCTTTAATCTTGTTTAAAGTTTGTGAATATTCAACATCCATTCCCTTCAAATTTGAATAGGAGGTCTGAATTAATAAAAGGGTTCCATTCAGAATCTTATTAAATAAAACAAAGCACAGCTTCGGTATTCATTCACCTTTGCTTTTACATTATTTAAAAACAAAAATCCATCCTTCTGTTAATCCCTTTTATTGATTGCAAAAAGATGCAGCACAATCACTGTAAATGACAATGAACTGATAAATAATATATTTCTCTGTGGGTACCGAGGCTTAATTATAACAAGGAAGATGCATTGCTATGCCTCTAACTGTGAGCAGACATCTCCTGTTTTTTTTAACTTGCGCTCAAACAAGCAACTGTGAATTTACTAAAAGGCAATGTCTTGCAGGCCAATCATAAGGTCATAGGAATCAGGCCTATCTTATTGACAATTTATTTTTAATGCTATGCCCCAAGCTCCTCATTAATCTAATTTTGCCACATTGTGAAACATCGATGACAAAAGGAGTTAGGTTTAATTACATCAGTGTTATTCTATGGCTTTTCAGTAGCCATTGTGTTAATTCATGAGATTATGTGAACTTGATTATTATTTTTAAATAATTGTTCACCAATCATTAATGCACATTTGGGAACTGGGAATAATTTACTCATGCTTTTATAAAGTGTAATCATTCTCATGACATGACCATTTCCAGCTGAGCCTGCATTTATCATTGTTAATCACTAATTGAAAAGGTGATGGTGGGCCTTTGTGAATGTAGTTTAGATTTAACGGAATGGCTATGGAGAAGTGTTCCATATAAAAAATCTCAATCACGCTTCAATGTAAAACTTAACAATTTCATTCTGAGTTGGAAAACTAAAATCAGTTTTTAAAGGGATGGTAAATTACTCAGGAAAAAGATTCATATTGCCATTGTGAGGGGGCAGTAACCAGAGGAACTGGATACAATTCATATGTGAACTGTTTGCAGTTCCTATTTGAATAATATAATTCTTGTGAAGTAGTCCATTGCTGCATTTAAAACATTGCTTCTTCCAGTGGCCCCCATGGAGAAGTTCATAAACCTACAGACATTGGAATTGGAGAGATTACAAATTCATAAATTCAAAAGGAACAGGAGCAGAATTAGGCCATTCAGCCCATCAATTCTATTCCACTATTCAATAATGGCTGATCTATCAACCCCTTCTCCTGCTTCTCCCCATAATCTTTGACACCCTTACTAATCAAGAGCCAATCAATCTCTGCTTTAAAAATACCCAATGACTTACTTTCCACCGCCATCCATGGCAATGAATTCAACAGATTCACCACCCTCTGACTAAAGACATTCCTTCTCATCTCCTTTCTACAGGTATGTCCTTGTATTCTGATCCTTTTATGCTGCGCCCTTTGATCCTACACGCTCTCCCACTAGTGGAAACATCCTTTCCAGATTATCTACTGGAAATTTGTGAACAGCGATTTGAGACACATATCACTACATCCTGTTTGACATAAGGTGATAAAACAAGGCAGTAATGGTGTTTGTGTATTCCTCATTCAGCAGTAATTTTACTGTATATTTCCAAGAGGGCTTCCCACGATGTAAGAAAAAAAAGTGCACACTCTCATTCAGCCACAATGCTAATTGTTACTGGATATCATTGCAAAGTATGATTGGGTCAGGTTAAATCTGTATTCTTTTGCTTTTAGATCGATGAGAAGCGATCTTGTGAGATGAGGTGAATCTCTGGAATTGTCTGTCCCGGAGAGTTGGAGAGGCTAGCTAATTGAAGTCAAACCAATTTCAGGACTTGACCCAAAACATCACCTATCCATGTTCTCCACAGATGCTGCCTGTCCTGCTGAGTTACTCCTGCAATTTGTGCCCTCTTAAGCTGATTGAAAGTATTTAAAGTAGAGCCAGATATACTTTTGAAAGATAGGGGTTTGAGGGATGTGGGGATCTAGCACTGAAGAGTAATTGGGGTCTAGGATACAACAAAATAGACACAAAGTGCTCTAGTAACTCAGTGGGTCAGGCAGCATCTCCGGAAAAGTGGACAGGTGTCATTTTGGGTCGCCCCTACCTCTCTTCCTGATTTCTCCCTGCACTACAATCGGTTTGACGATGGGTCCCGACCCGAAATGCCACCCACCCATGTTTCCCAGAGACGTGTCTTTTTTTGTAAACCAGCATCTGCAGTTCCTTGTTTCTATGAGGTGTGGGATAGAACACCCATGATCATATTGCATGGGGGGGCAGGCCTGAGATGATGGAAGGTTTACTCCTGCTCCTATTTTCTTGTGTTCTTGAAAAAAAAATGGTAATTATTGGAGTTTTTCCTTTCTGAACGATTTTCAAAAAAAAGGGCAACACAGTGATAGAGTTGCTGCCTTACAGCACCAGAGACCCGGGTTTGATCCTGACTACGGGTGCTATCTGTACAGAGTTTGTACGTTCCCTCGTGACCTGTGTGGGTTTTCTCCAGGATCGGCGGTTTCCTCCCACACTCTGAAGACTTACAGGTTTGTAGGCTCCCTTGTCAATTCTTCCCTTCCCTCCCGCTCCACCCCTTCCCCAGGCACTTTCCCTTGCAACCGCAAGAGATGCTACACTTGTCACTTTACCTCCCCCCTCGACTCCATTCAAGGACCCAAGCAGTCGTTCCAGGTGGGACAGAGGTTCACCTGCACCTCCTCCAATCTCATCTATTGCATCCGCTGCTCTAGATGTCAGCTGCACTACATCGGTGAGACCAAGTGTAGGCTTGGTGATCGTTTCGCCGAACACCTCCGCTCGGTCCGCACTAACCAACCTAACTGGCTCAGCACTTCAACTCCCCCTCCCATTCCGTATCCAACCTCTCTGTCCTGGGCCTCCTCCATGGCCAGAGTGAGCAACACCGGTAATTGGCGGAACAGCACCTCATATTCTGCTTGGGAAGTCTGCATCCTGGTGGCATGAACATTGAATTCTCACAATTCCGTAAACCCTTGCTGTCTCCTCCCCTTCCTATCTCTCCCTCAGCCCTCGGGCTCCTCCTCCTCCTTTTTCCTTTCTTCTCCCCACCTCCCCCCAGCCCCTATCCGTCTGAAGAAGGGTTTTGGCCCGAAACGTTGCCTATCTCCTTCGCTCCATAGATGCTGCTGCACCCGCTGAGTTTCTCCAGCATTTTTGTGTACCTTCAATTTTCCAGCATCTGCAGTTCCTTCTTTAACAGGTTTGTAGGCTGATTGGCTTAGTAAAGTTGTAGATTGCTCCTAGTGTGTGTAGGGTAGTGTTAGTGTGCGGGGATCATTGGTCGGCGTGGACTCGTTGGGCCGAAGGGTCTGTTTCCGTGCTGTATCTCAAAACTAAACTAAGCACCAGATCCTCTCTCTTCTTTTACTAATCTCAACTGCAAGTAAATCCCATGCCAGCTATTATCATTATCAAGAGTCTTTACTGCTTAACAACTTGACATGCAATAGGGAATCAGGGATTCCCAGGGACTCGTTCATATACTGGGCAATAAATAGTTGAACACTGCAATGAAGTTTTTGAGCACCAAAAGACAACAGATCATTCAAGTCTAATCAAATATGTGGGTAAAAAAGATTTATTGTTCATATCATTTAACTTGCTATTGGGTTTAGTTTTATAATTTTATTCAAAATGAGCCCTATTTTTATTTTTGCTAGAACTATTGTTAAAACTGTGAGTTATTTAAGTTGTCACAAGGTTGATGGTTTCCATGTAACATATTATTCAACAGTGGTAACAAACCTAATGATAGACTAAGGGACCTTGACAGAATTAGCATTCACTCAAGTGGCTTCAGCTGCTAAAGTCCAAATAATCGGTTTCCAATGTACTAAAGCATTCCAGTACCAGCCAGCCACATGAATCATTGATAATGTTGTAAAATCCTCAGCTTGTTTCTTGGTTCCCAATTGATTAACTCCTCACTGTTATCAGTTTTCACAGACTTTACTCTCAAGCACAGTACTTCACTCTTATAAAGCCCCGGAGAGATGGGCAAGAAAGACAGGGTTTGATGTTGCATTGCACATACCTTGTCCATCATTCAGTTAAGACAGACATTTCAGCAGAGTGTCAGATTTAGGTAATTTCAATGATACTTATTTTTGTTTTCTATTGGTCTTCAGCCAAGGTATAGCATCACAGGGTACAAGATACAATTACAGAAACTGATTATCATCTCTGTTTGTTACATTTTCTGCATCATAATCAGGATATTACTTCACTTGATGTTTTTTTTTTCATTCTAAAGCTGCTACCCAATTCATCATTTGAAATAGTACAACAATGGGCAAGAAAGCACACCAACGACACTACTTCCTTAGAAGACTTAGGATGTTTGGCATGGCCCCAAAAGCTCTCGGCAGCTTCTACAGATGCGCCATAGAAAGCATTTTATCAGGATGCATCACAGAACAGTTTGAGAACAACTGCATCCAAAACAGCACAAAATTGCAGAAAATTGTGGACACAGCCCAGATTATCGCACAAACTATCCTCCATTCCATTGACTCCATTTACACCTCACACTGCCTAGGTAAGGCCAGTAGCATAATCAAGGATAAGTCTCATCCTTTCCTCTTCCATTAGGCAAGAGGTAGTGTAAGAACACACATCTCCAGATTCAGGGATACTTCTTCCCAGCTGTTATCAAGCAACTGAAACATCCTATCACCAACCAGAGAGTGGTCCTGAGCCACCATCTATCTCACTGGAGACCCTCAGACTATCTTCACTCTGACTTTATTGGACTTTATCTTGCACTAAACTTTATTTCCTTTATCATGTGTCTGTACACTGAGGATGGCTTGATTGTAACCATGTATTGTTTTTCTGGTCGAGCAGTGCCTGTGGAGGTAGAGGTATAATCGATAAACGAAAGTTCTCATGAGAGAAAGTGGTGCATAATTACAGGCTTCTTCATGCCTGCAGTGCACTGTTGGAACAGTTCTAATGCCTGCGCCTGCACGTCCAAGGGAAGGTGACAGCTGCTGTTATCGGGAAGTTTGAAAATTATAAGGAAGATGAGTAGGTTATAATTTGGTTAACTCTAGATCTCACTTACTGGGGAAGCATGATGAGGCATGAGGCCCAGAACAGGCATCACTCATTACACATAGAGCATGGACTGGACTTTGACAATAGACAATAGACAATAGGTGCAGGAGTAGGCCATTCGGCCGTTCGAGCCAGCACCGTCATTCAATGTGATCATGGCTGATCATCCACAATCAGTACCCCGTTCCTGCCTTCTCCCCATATCCCCTGACTCCGCTATCTTTAAGAGCCCTATCTAGCTCTCTCTTGAAAGTATCCAGAGAACCGGCCCCCACCACCCTCAGAGGCAGACAATTCCACAGACTCACAACTCACTGTGAGAAAAAGTGTTTCCTCGCCTCTGTTCTAAATGGGTTACCCCTTATTCTTAAACTGTGGCCCCTGCTTCTGGACTCCCCCAACATCGGCAACATGTTTCCTGCCTCCAGCGTGTCCAAGCCCTTAATAATTTTATATGTTTCAATAAGATCCCCTCTCTTCCTTCCAAACTCCTGAGCATACAAGCCCAGCTGCTCCATTCTCTCAGCATAAGAGCAAAATGGTGCCAAAACATGGTGCCTCTGGAACGCAGCATCAGTAGACTATTTCTATACAATTTGCTAATCTGGGATGTGCTTCGGTATGGCCAATACTCTACTGGACTGTTTGTAAGAAAATAATTTCACAGTGCATTCGTACATGTGACCATAAAAGCACAGTTCACCATTCATTTTCTGTCTGGTAGCTAGGCTCAGGAACTACTTGATGCAGGAGTAGACTGGAAAGACAGCAGATGCTGGAATCTGGAGCAAAAACAAAACTAACTGCTGGGGGAATTCAGCAGGTCAAATAACATCTGTTGTGGCAAAGGGATGTCTACATTTCAGGTCAAGACTTGGCATCAGGAAAAGGCCTCCAGGCCCTCCTCAAACCTGCCTCACCCCCATTGAAAATGCTCATGGCTGGAAAATGCTGGCATTAATTCTTGTTCTATATCAATTCCCCATCAAGTAGTTCCTGACCCTGGCTACTAGACTGGTGATAGCAGAACAGTTCCAAAGGTGCACTGTAGGAATGACACGGCTTGTATTATGCACCACTTCCTCACATTAGAACTTTCCTTTTAAACTTAGTCGTTCCTTGTTGAAATCCATTGCAAGATCAGAACTTTTGCTGCTGGAAACCTCATTACTATGACCGCACACTACAAGAATCAATCCTGCATGTCTTACGAGTTCAATCCAAAAATGCATGATATGGTGAAAACAGGATCTAGACTAGATTTATTTACTAGTGATGAACTAGATCCAGGATATCTAATTTCAGTGGCAATAATCATACAAAGCAAGTGGCAGCTTGTGTGAAACAGAAAAATGCAGTCATTAGAATTTTGCTTCAGCGTGACTTGGTGAATTCAAAGAACATATCAAGGCTCAAATTTATTAAGAATTTTTATTCAGTGGATGATCCAAGGACAAAATTCTTTATCAGACTTCAAGGGCACTAGATAATAGTGTACCATATTTTATCGGAGTAAAAAGTCAATAGCTCTGGAACTGTCAAAGCTGAAAAAGGTGGAAGAAAATAGAGCATATTTGGAAAGTTATGTGAAGTATTGATTTTAGAGATGTGAAAATTGCAAATGACTTGAGAGAGGGAAAAAAAATAGTTTCAAAGTTTTGAGAGTTTGACAAAATATGATTTGAAGCATAAAGAATGGTGCAGTACATGTTGATCTTAAGGCTGTAAGGATCTAAGTAAAAGAAAGAGCATTTCTAGCAAATGTATTGTGGAGGATGGAGTAACTGCAGCTCACTGGCAATTGAGAAAATCTCCAACATCAATCATAAACGGAGATACAATAAGATTGCAAAAAGGGAATCTTTTGTGAAGATCGTGGATTTTGTCTATGACACAACAAACCCCTGAATAAAAATTGTTAATAAATTTGAGCCTTGATATCTTCTTTGAATTCACCAAATCACGCTGAAGAACAATTCTAATGACCATTTTTCTGTTTCACACAATCTGCCACTTGCTTTGTATGAGTAAATGAAGGCATTAACAAGCGTTCCAGGATTGGAAAACTATTTCCATGCCATTGGATAATTTTAGTTCTACACAAAGTGGATGCATAAATATATGTTTTGCATATAGGACAAGGAAACTAGGCCACACTGAAACTAGGATCTAGAGAACACTAGAAATGTCAAACTCAACTACGAAGTATGAACTGTCCAGGTTGCACGAGAGACTTGGGCACTTGTTTTGATTTGCACTGTATTGGGTTTTTGTATTTATTGAACTTACTTTATTGTTTATCACGTTATCGTTATACGTGTACTGTATTTATGAGCCTGTAGTGCTGCTGCAGGTAAGCATTTCATTGTTCTGTTTCAGTAATATGATAATTAAACACTCTAGACGGGAGATGATTGCGGCACGGTGGCGCAGCAGTAGAGCTACTGCCTTACAGCACCAGAGACCCAGGTTCGATCACGACTACAGGCGCTGTCTGTATGGAGTTTGTACGTTCTCCCCGTGACAGGGTGGATTGTCTCCGAGGTCTTCAGCTTCCTCCCACACTCCAAAGATGTACCGGTTTGTAGGTTAATTGGCTCAGTATAATTGTGACAAATTGTCCCCAGTGTGTGTAGGAAAGCGCTAGGGTGTGGGGATGCTGGTCGACGATGACTCGGTGGGCCGAAGGGCCTGTTTCTGCACTGTATCACTAAACTAAACTATACCTCCAGCCTGAAATTGGGTCTGGAACACAGTTGAAACATGACCCTGGCCTGCTGGCGACCGGGGGGAGGTGAGGATCGGCAGAGATAGTGACTGCGGTGCAGATCAGGACCAGCTAAGTCAGTGGGTAGTGAGTGGGGTCGATGGGTCGGGCCGGAAAATGGATGTTTCAATTCTCTTTGTAGAAGGAAATTTCAAATCTTCACAGCCACCTGAGAGAGAAAATAAAATCACCTCATCTCTGTTTAAAATGAGCGTTCGCTAAACTTTATAAAATAATCACTTAGATCTCAATTGTTCTAGAGGTGGATATATCCATTTACATTGACCGTGTCAGGACCATTCAGGATTATGTATGTTCAATTCTGTTCTCACTCTTCCAAATGCAAGCAGAAATAAGTCTAGATGTCCATGTTTTCTTCATATGTCAACCCATTCATACAATAAATCATTTCCAGTAAATCTTTGATGGACTGCATCTCACTCATTTATTTCTTTAAATAAGGAAATTAATGCCATACATAATCCAAACATAATCTCACCAGGGCCCCCTATAATGATAGGTCAGTTAAGGGTATATTTTTACACAATACAAAAACGTGACTTGCAAGTATCATTCATTAAGCTACTAGTGAAATATTTAGAAGGAGTCTGTCGTAGAAAGAATAAAAAATGTTCATTACATTTATTTGCTTATGAGAATAATGTATAGGCCATCAGTCATAGAATCATGGTGCGTAATTGAGCAGAGAAAAGCACTTTTGGTCACAATGTCCAAGCCCACAAGGAGGAGGAGGATGCTATGAGAATGCAGGTTGGGTGAGTGGGCAGATGCATGGCAGATGCAGTTTAATGTGGATGAATGTGAGGTTATCTACTTTGGTAGCAAAAACAGGAAGGAAGATTATTATCTAAATGGTTCAAGTTGGGAAAAGGGGAAGTACAACGGGATCTGGGGGTCCTTGTTCATTAGTCAATGAAAGTAATCATGCAGGTACAGCTGGCAGTGAAGAAAGCAAAGGGCATGTTGGCCTTCATAACAAGAGGAGTTGAGTATGGGAGCAAAGAGGTCCTTCTGCAGTTGTACAGGGCCCTGGTGCGACCACACCTGGAGTATTGTGTGCAGTTTTGGTCTACAAATTTGAGGAAGGACATTCTTGCTATTGAGGGAGTGCAGCGTAGGTTCACAAGGTTAATTCCCAGGATGGCGGGACTGTCATATGATGAGAGAATGGAGCGGCTGGGCTTGTGTACTCTGGAATTTAGAAGGATGAGAGGGAATCTTATTGAAACTTATAAGATTATGAAGGGTTTGGAAATGTTAGAGGCAGGAAACATGTTCCCGATGTTGGGGGATTCCAGAACCAGGCAGGGGCGGAAAACCCGGGGGGGCCATAGGGGGCACATCCCCCCCATGATTTGAGAGGTGGGGGACATCCCCCCCCAAGTTTTCGTGATCCCGGTTTTAAAATCTCAGCTTTTAGCGCTGGATTGAGCCTCCAAAGCCTCGCATGTGTGTGTGAGTGTGAGTGTGAGTGTGTGCATGCGCGCGTGGCCACCAAGAAAATTGTGTCCCCCGTCCCCTCCATGTTTTGATAACGAGTTCCGCTCTTGTAACCAGGTGTCACCTTTTAACACAGAGTTGTGAGTCTGTGGAATTCTCTGCCTCGGAGGGCAGTCGAGGCTGGTTCTCTGGGTACTTTCAAGAGAGAGTTAGATAGGGCTCTCGAAGATAGCTGAGCCAGGGGATATGGGGAGAAGGCAGGAACGGGGTAATCATTGTGGATGATCAGCCATTATCACATTGAATGGTGGTGCTGGCTTGAAGGGCTGAATGGCCTACTCCTGCATCTATTGTCTATTGTCTATTGAGGCACCAAATTAGGAGATTGATAGAAGAATATATGAGAGGCCTAGATCAGGTAGACAGTCAGAAGCTTCATTCCCGGGGTGAAAATGTATTACACTCGAGGGCATAGCTATGTGAGAGCGAGTAAGTTTAAAGGAGGTGCAAGGGCAAGTTTTTTTAAACAGAGATTGAAGGAGACCTGGAACGCATTGCCGGGGTGGTGGAGGTCGATATGATAGTGGTTTTTGGTAGAAACATGGAAGTGCAAGGAATAGAGGGATATGGATCGTGTACAGGGTGATGAGATCATTTTGGTGCAATTCGGCATCATATTTGCAAGGGTGACATAGAATCAGGAGATGTAGAGTCGGTATGGATAGAACTGAGGAATTATAAGGGTAAAAATACCCTAATGGGAGTTATCTACAGGCCCCCAAACTGTAGCCTGGAGATAGGGTGCAAGTTGAATCAAAAGGTAAAATTGGCATGTCGCGAAGGTGATGCTATGTGATTATGGGAGATTTCAACATGCAGGTTGGCTGGAAAAATTAGGTTGGTACTGGACCCCAAGAAAGGGAGTTTGTTAAGTGCCTCTGAGATGGATTCTTAGAGCAGCTTGTACTGGAGCCTACCAGGGAGTAGGCAATTTTGGATTTAGTGTTGTGTAATGATCCGGATTTGATAAGGGAACTCAAGGTAAAGGAGTCATTAGGATGTAGTGACCATAATATGATAAGTTTTAATCTATAATTTGAGCGGGAGAAGGGAAAATTGGATGTGTCAGTATTACAGTTGAGCAATGGGGACCATCGAGGCATGAGGGAGGAGCTGGCCAAAATTGACTGGAAAGAGACTCTAGCAGGGGTGACAGTGGAACAACAATGGCAGGTATTTCTGGGAATAATACAGAAGGTGCAGGATCAGTTCATTCCAAAGAGGAAGAAAGATTCCAAGGGGAGTAAGAGATGACTGTGGCTGACAAGGGAAGTCAAAGAGAGTATAAAAATAAAAGAGAAGACGTATAACATACCAAAGATGAGCGGGCAGCCAGAGGATTGGGAAACTTTTAAAGAGCAACAGAAGATAACTAAAAAGGCAATACGGGGAGAAAAGATGAGGTATGAAGGTAAGATAGCCAAAAATATAAAGGAGGATAGTAAAAGCATCTTTAGGTATGTGAAGAGGAAAAAATTAGTTCAGACAAATGTGGGTCCCTTGAAGACAGAAACAGGTGAATTTATTATGGGGATCAAGGAAATGGCAGACGAGTTGAACAGGTACATTGGATCTGTCTTCACGAAGGAAGACACAAACAATCTCCCAGATGTACTAGACCTAGGGTGACGGACAAACTGAAGGAATTTCACATTAGGCAGGAAATGGTGTTGGATAGGCTGATGAGACTGAAGGCAGATAAATCCCCATGGCCTGATGGTCTTCATCCCAGGGTACCTAAGGAAGTGACTCTAGAAATTGTGGATGCTTTGGTGATAATTTTCCAATGTTCTATAGATTCAAGATCAACTCCTGTGGATTGGAGGGTAGCCAATGTTATCCCACTATTTAAGAAAGGAGGGAGAGAGAAAATAGGGAATTATAGACCAGTTAGCCTGACATCGGTGGTGGGGAAGTTGCTGGAGTCAATTATAAAAGATGAAATTGCGACACATTTGGATAGCAGTAACAGGTTCGGTCGGAGTCAGCATGGATTTGGAAATTTTTACTCGGGAAATTGATGAGGGTAAAGCAGTGGATGTTGTGTATATGGACTTCAGTAAGGCCTTTGACAAGGTTCCTCATGGAAGGTTGGTTAAGAAGGTTCAATGGTTGGGTATTAATGGTGGAGTAGATAGATGGATTCAACAGTGGCTGAATGGGAGATGCCAGAGAGTAATGGTGGATGGTTGTTTGTCAGGTTGGAGGCCAGTGACGAGTGGGGTGCCACAGGGATCTGTGTTGGGTCCACTGTTGTTTGTCATGTACATCAATGATCTGGACAATGGTGTGGTAAATTGGATTAGTAAGTATGCAGATGATACTAAGATAGGTGGGGTTGCGGGTAATGAAGTAGAGTTTCAAAGTCTACAGAGAGATTTATGCCAGTTGGAAGAGTGGGCTGAAAGATGGCAGATGGAGTTTAATGCTGATAAGTGTGAGGTGCTACATCTTGGCAGGACAAATCAAAATAGGACGTACATGGTAAATGGTAGGGAATTGAAGAATGTAGGTGAACAGAGGGATCTGGGAATAACTGTGCACAGTTCCCTGAAAGTGGAATCTCATGTAGATAGGGTGGTAAAGAAAGCTTTTGGTGTGCTGGCCTTTATAAATCAGAGCATTGAGTATAGAAGTTGGGATGTAATGTTAAAATTATACAAGGCATTGGTGAGGCCAATTCTGGAGTATGGTGTACAATTTTGGTCGCCAAATTACAGGAAGGATGTCAACAAAATAGAGAGAGTACAGAGGAGATTTACTAGAATGTTGCCTGGGTTTCAGCAACTAAGTTACAGAGAAAGGTTGAACAAGTTAGGGCTTTATTCTTTGGAGCGCAGAAGGTTAAGGGGGGACTTGATAGAGGTTTTTAAAATGATGAGAGGGATAGACAGAGTTGACGTAGAAAAGCTTTTCCCACTGAGAGTAGGGAAGATTCAAACAAGGGGACATGACTTGAGAATTAAGGGACTGAAGTTTAGGGGTAACATGAGGGGGAACTTCTTTACTCAGAGAGTGGTAGCTGTGTGGAATGAGCTTCCAGTGAAGGTGGTGGAGGCAGGTTCGTTTTTATCATTTAAAAATAAATTGGATAGTTATATGGATGGGAAAGGAATGGAGGGTTATGGTCTGAGCGCAGGTATATGGGACTAGGGGAGATTATGTGTTCGGCACGGACTAGAAGGGTCGAGATGGCCTGTTTCCGTGCTGTAATTGTTATATGGTTATATGGTTATATGATTTACGAAAGGAAAATCATGCTTGACTAATCTTCTGGAATTTTTCGAGGATGTAACTAGGAAAATAGACAAGGGAGAGCCAGTGGATGTAGTGTACCTGGACTTTCAGAAAGCGTTTGATTAGGTCCCACATAGGAGAATAGTGGGCAACATTAGAGCACATGGTATGGGGGTAGAGTGCTGACATGGATAGAAAATTGGTTGGCAGACAGGAAACAAAGAGTAGGTATTAACGGGTCCTTTTCAGAATGGCAGGCGGTGACTGGTGGGGTACCGCAAGGCTCGGTGCTGGGACTGCAGCTATTTACAATATACATTAATGATTTAGATGAAGGAATTAAAAGTAACATTAGCAAATTTGCAGATGATGCAAAGATGGGTACCAGTTTGAACTGTGAGGAGGATGCTATTGTTAATCCTGGCCAAATTGGAGAGGGTAGTGCATTAAAATTGAGTAAAGGCTTCTGGGCTGCTCGGCCATTTGGGCAATTTAAAAGTGCATTCTGTAGAAATGGGACAAGCTGCAAAATGGTACCAGTTTGTCCAGAGCCTAGATAAGAGCTGCAGGAAGAGAATGGTAACATCTGCAGATCCTGACAATTAGGTGCAAAATGCATAGAATGGGTTGGATGAATGCAAACCAGACATACACATTGTAAATAATGTTGCAAAGCTTTACTTTGCTGGATGTTGATTGGATTAAGCAGTGAGCCTCGTCCGGTTTTATTGCATATCTGGGCACATGTTGCAATGTTCGTTTCCTTTGAGAATCACTGTTTGAATACAATTTATTAGTCACTGTATTATCGGGTTAGGGAAATGTCTGTCATGTACGGGGTTAATCGATATCTGTTATTGGACTGTATAGAGACCACCCTTATGTGGTTTGCCCGTCAGGGTTCCATGACCTATAAAAGTCCGCTCCCACGAGGTCCTGTGTCGATCTTCTGGGAGAACGCTTAGGACTGCGTGACCTTCTGGAGTGTTTCTGTTTGAGCGAGGCCAACAGGGCTTGATCAGGCAGATACGAGGATCGAACCTGCGGTGGTTAGGTACAGTATTTGGAACTGTAATTGTGTTTTGTCAAAATAAAGTTTAGATGCGCAAGTGCTTGACAGTGATTTTTGACTGAAACTAGACTGGGGGGAAGCTTAGAATGAGCAATTTACATTGGAGGCTCGTCCGGGATCTCAACGGACCCCCAAACACAAGTTTGCGATTAAGGGTGTTGAGCTGTATCTATCGCGAGTGGAGAAATCGGCGCCACTGTGCGCTTTTCGCAATGAATTTCGGCACTTCGCTAGTCGGAGCGGATCGATCATTCGCGGGCTTGGGAAAAGTTCCAATCGCGATAATTATAACAGTCTAGCATGCACGGGCGGGGGGGTTGGCTAACACTCCTTTGGGATAGGGGACCATAAAACAGGGCTTGGAGTGGCCAAAAACTTGGTCGTAGTTGACAGACTGCAGCTACTTTAACGAGACCCTGATGCGCTTTGAGGGCGAGGGTTGGCCCATTGTCCAGATTTGGTATCCAATTTGCGGGGTATTGAAGCACAAGTCTGGTCTATGTATTGATTTATCTTTGCCGCGAGCGTGATTGGAAAGATGCGTTTGAAAATCGGCATCGATGGCCAGCGTGAAGAGGCGAGGCGCTGAATCCCCGGTGCCCAGCAGAGAGGAATGTCTGCGTGAAGGTGTCTGAGTCCCTCCCTGAGGTGACGAACGAGGAACCTCGTAAAGGCGTTGAGCTTGGTGGCTAGAGTATAGATTGGCTGGGATTCTAGTCCATTCGAGATTTCATTGGGCAATTTAGTTTGAATTAGAGAGCCCGCGCATGTGGAGTTGTACGCACCAAAACTAGGAGTCCGAGAACGAGTCTAGATTTGCTGAATCACATTTCCAAATACAGAATTTCACATTGAAGTTCTGCCGTACGGTAGAATTCGAATTCTGTGTAGATAGAACTTCGGAGTTTGTGTATGTACGTGATCGATTACGAATAGTGGCTGATCAACAGTGAATAGTAACCCTCTGATCGATTGTTGATTAGTACCTGATAGCAAAGAGTAACTGAGAGATGGGAACCTGATTTACTTGGTGAAAAGTAACCCAAATGCGAAGGGTACCCCTAATTCTGTAGAACATAGAGAGGAGGGATAGAGGTCCCCCTATATTAAATTTATTAAATTTGGTAAGAGTGCAGCAGTATCTGTAGACCTCGAAGGGAGAGAGGCTCACAATATGCCAGGGTGCGTAGAATTTTTCGGAATGGAGTCACAGCATTCCTCACAGCACTCTCATGTTCTCAGTTCAGAGACGCCATGCACAGCTTGCGAGCAGGGCACACGGGAGGAGTCAGCGATATCTTCGACTCTTCCCACTAATTTCAAATCTAAGGTGGAAAAATCAGGGAAGGACCTTCTAGCTCCTATGATTGCCCACCGGTGGGGGATAAAATGGGAGATCAAGGAGCGAGAAGGAAGGTTCCGCCGAAGTGGGCACCAAAATTAATTAGGAAATCCAGTAGTGGGAAAGTGAAGGAATCCTTCCTGAAGTACAGCGACAGAACAAGTAGCTTTTCTGAGGGTGAGACAGCAGGAGGATATGGAGGGATTGATCCTGACATTGATAGTATTATTATGTCAGAGTGATTTCCCGACGATGGGGTTATAGAACAGATTACCCATAGGCAGTTCGTTTGTAGAAAGCTGCGTACTCAACCTCTGGTACTAAGTCCCGCAGTAGGTGTAAATGGCCCCAGGCCACAGACGTCCACACTGCAATTCAACCTGGTCTAATGGCAGGTCAGAGACCGTATTAAGAATTCAGAAACGGCAAATAACTACGGAGGAAGACAAGGAAGAGGAGGATCTCAAGGCTTGTATTGACCTGCTATTCCGAGAGCTGACTTTTCCTCAGTTTGAGAGGGTAAAGATCTGTTGGAGAGGTTGGAGAGGGTATAGATCTGTTAGACCTGATCAGTGCTACAACTGTGGGGAATTAGGACATTGGTCGATCGTGCCCTGTGAGGGAATACCGAGAAAGAAGAGGGCCACGTGGTTTCAGAAACCAGTGAATCCCGAAAGGTTACCGGGCCACTTGGGACCCCGAAGGTAGTGGACGAGGACACTGGCAAGGAGATCAGGGGGCAGGGACATTTTGGCAATCAAACCCATTCCGTTAGCCCCAACCTGCCTGTTAATACCACCTATGGAATTTGGAGGCATCCTCACATGGACCAAAAATAACAATAAAAACCAGAAAGAACATCACCCCCTTCCAAATCCAAAGAGAAGACACAAAGAATCTAGTTATCGAGAAACCTCACTGAAAAGGAAGGACTACAAAAGGGGAAACATGGTAGCAGATGTGAGAAGGAATGGGAACTAAGGAGAACTGAAATGGCACTGGGGAGATAAGAATCAAACTTATTGTGCAGGAGGTACGGGAGTGGGGAAGGAGCTATTGTACTATAATGTGTTACTGAGTTTGAGCCTGCAGGACAGAATAATCGACAACATACTATCTGAGGATAGAGGTAAAGAATATACAGACCCCTTGAGAACAGGCAGAAGACAGCACAGGTAATGTAGCTCCCCAGAAACGGGAACCAACAAGCAGGAGGAAATGACACTGTACTGTCCCTTTAAGACAAATGTGGGAAGGCCAACAGATAGAGAAAGCTGCTCCTCAGTATCCCTACTCCCTTGAAACTGACATCAGGGAAGAAGAAGTAGATACCTACCCCAGTGCCCAACTTTAACATCATCTAGCTTTTGACCCCAGTGAAGGAAGGAAAGTAACACTATCTAATCTTTCCTAAAGAAACAACATCTACAACATATGATGACTATTGGGGCAAGCTCCACTTTGAAGAACTGAAAAATACATTCCTCTGTGGGTTTGGGTAAAACACCTACTTTGCGTCTAAATTATGATTATTAGAAATAAATTTATAAAATTTTGAATTCAGTCTCTAAATTGTATGGTAATGAATTGGAGGGACTTTAGAAGTTTCAGATTTGGAACTGACTTGCGAGATTTGGTTTAGGAATATTTGGAGTTGATTATTAATTGATATTGTTATTGTCTCATCCCTAGACAAGCAGCCAAAGATGGGAAGGATTATTCAGCGAACCAGTCAGAAACAGGTGAATTGATCATGGGGGAAAAGGACGGCAGGCCAATTGAATAACTACTTTGGTTCCGGCTTCACTAAGGAAGAAATAAATAATCTGCCGGAAATAGCAGGGGACAAATTCAGGGTCAAATGAGATGGAGGAACTGAGTGAAATCCAGGTTAGCCGGGAAGTGGTGTTGGGTAAATTGAATGGATTAAAGGCCGATAAATCCCCAGGGCCGGATCGGCTGCATCCCAGAGTACTTAAGGAAGTAGCCCCAGAAATAGTGGACGCATTAGTGATAATTTTTCAAAACTCTTTAGATTCTGGAGTAGTTCCTGAGGATTGGAGGGTAGCTAATGTGACCCCACTTTTTAAAAAGGGAGGGAGAGAGAAAACGGGTAACTATATAACAATTACAACACGGAAACAGGCCATCTCGACCCTTCTAGTCCGTGCCGAACACGTATTCTCCCCTAGTCCCATATACCTGCGCACAGACCATAACCCTCCATTCCTTTCCCGCCCATATAACTATCCAATTTATTTTTAAATGATAAAAACGAACCTGCCTCCACCACCTTCACTGGAAGCTCATTCCACACAGCCACCACTCTCTGAGTAAAGAAGTTCCCCCTCATGTTACCCCTAAACTTATGTCCCTTAATTCTCAAGTCATGTCCCCTTGTTTGAATCTTCCCTACTCTCAGTGGGAAAAACTTATCCACGTCAACTCTGTCTATCCCTCTCATCATTTTAAAGATCTCTATCAAGTCCCCCCTTAACCTTCTGCGCTCCAAAGAATAAAGCCCTAACTTGTTCAACCTTTCTCTGTAACTTAGTTGCTGAAACCCAGGCAACATTCTAGTAAATCTCCTCTGTACTCTCTCTATTTTGTTGACGTCCTTCCTATAATTAGGCGACCAAAATTGTACACCATACTCCAGAATTGGCCTCACCAATGCCTTGTACAATTTTAACATTACATCCCAACTTCTATACTCAATGCTCTGATTTATAAAGGCCAGCACACCAAAAGCTTTCTTTACCACCCTATCTACATGAGATTCCACTTTCAGGGAACTGTGCACAGTTATTCTCAGATCCCTTTGTTCACCTGCATTCTTCAATTCCCTACCATTTACCATGTACGTCCTATTTTGACGTACTATTTTGGGTAATTACAGACCAGTTAGTCTAACATCGGTAGTGGGGAAACTGCTAGAGTCAGTTATTAAAGATGGGATAGCAGCACATTTGGAAAGTGGTGAAATAATTGGACAAAGTCAGCATGGATTTATGAAAGGTAAATCATGTCTGATGAATCTTATAGAGTTTTTCGAGGATGTAACTAGTAGAGTGGATAAGGGAGAACCAGTGGATGTGTTATATCTGGACTTTCAGAAGGCTTTCGACAAGGTCCCACATAAGAGTTTAGTATACAAACTTAAAGCACACGGTATTGGGGGTTCAGTTTTGATGTGGATAGAGAACTGGCTGGCAGAGGAAGCAAAGAGTGGGAGTAAACTGGTCCTTTTCAGAATGGCAGGCAGTGACTAGTGGGGTACCGCAAGGCTCAGTGCTGGGACCCCAGCTATTTACAATATATATTAATGATTTGGATGAGGGATTTGAATGCAAAATCCCCATGTTTGCGGATGACACGAAGCTGAGGGGCAGTGTTAGCTGTGAGGAGGATGCTAGGAGGCTGCAAGATGACTTGGATAGGCTGGGTGAGTGGGCAAATGCATGGCAGATGCAGTATAATGTGGATAAATGTGAGGTTATCCACTTTGGTGGCAAAAACAGGAAAGTAGACTATTATTTAAATGGTGGACGATTAGGAAAAGGGGAGATGCAACGAGACCTGGGTGTCATGGTACTCCAGTCATTGAAAGTAGGCATGCAGGTGCAGCAGGCAGTGAAGAAAGCAAATGGTATGTTAGCATTCATAGCAAAAGGATTTGAGTATAGGAGCAGGGAGGTTCTACTGCAGTTGTACAGGGTAATGGTGAGACCACACCTGGAGTATTGTGTACAGTTTTGGTCTCCAAATCTAAGGAAAGACATTCTTCCATAGAGGGAGTACAGAGAAACATAGAAAATGGGTGCAGGAATAGGCCATTCGGCCCTTCGAGCCTGCACCGCCATTCAGTATGATCATTGCTGATCATCCAACTCAGTATCCCGTACCTGCCTTCTCTCCATACCCCCTGATCGCTTTAGCCACAATGGCCACATCTAACTCCCTCTTAAATATAGAAGGTTCACCAGACTGATTCCTGGGATGTCAGGACTTTCTTATGAAGAATGACTGGATAGACTTGGCTTGTACTCGCTAGAATTTAGAAGATTGAGGGGGGATCTTATAGAAACGTACAAAATTCTTAAGGGGTTGGACAGGCTAGATGCAGGAAGATTGTTCCCGATGTTGGGGAAGTCCAGAACAAGGGGTCACAGCTTAAGGATGAGGGGGAAAACCTTTAAGATGAGAAAAACATTTTTCACACAGAGAGTGGTAAATCCCTGGAACTTTCTGCCATAGAAGGTAGTTGAGGGGAGGGGAGGAGACTCGGGCACCTGGCATAATTCCAGGAGCCTGACTTCGGTTAACCATTTCAGCGAACAACTCACTTTTAACAATACTAACAATACTAAAACCAATTACAAATAGTTAAGAGATAAAGAGTGAGGAATATATGTAACTGAATACATGATTAGATTTGATAAGTCGGAATGAAACATATATATATATACTGCAACTGGGTGAAATAGAACTGAATTGGAAACGGTACCGACCCCCTAGGTTTTGGGTAATAAAGGCAGCGGGGCTAACCTTATAACATCTACGCCGGAAGCGATATAGATGTCGTACCCCACAGACGAGTGGGTCACTCACTACGGTGTCCAAAACTCAGACACCGTAAATTTATTTGATATACTTTTTTTTTTAATCACAATATGTCACATCTATGTGTTTTTTTTTCAAGGACAATCGCAGAGGGGAACTACCAAGGAAGTCTATAATATAAATGCTCCCAAAATAACCAGAGTCCTGAGGTATGAATGCACCATAATAAATAAGGTCATCAAAATAGGTAGAAATGTATGACGACAATCAAAAGAAAATGGGAGGAATCACACTATGTAGTTGGAATATAAGGGGTATTAATGAACCTATTAAAAGGGGCAAGATACTAGCTCAGTTGAAATCATACAACACGGATATTTCGTTTCTACAGGAAACGCATCTTAAACATCAAGATCAGACGAGACTGAGGGCGAACTGGATAGGCTAAACATTTCACTCTTCATTTACTTCCAAATCTAGAGGTACTGCTATCATTATTCGTAAAGGAATTCCATTTAAATCAAAGAATATTATTTCAGATAAGGAAGGGAGATACCTTATAGTAGCAGGAGAGATCAATAATATGCCAATTACGTTGGTAAACATATATGCGCCCAATTTTGATAACCCTCAATTTTTTAATAAAATTTTGAATATAATTGCAGAATGTAATTATCAAAATGTTATAATTGGAGGAGACTTTAACTGTGTTTTAGACCCTTATCTAGATAAATCGATGCAAATACAAAAAGGTAATAGGAAATCTAAAACCAGTGAACTTTTACATACATATATGGAAAACACAAATATAGTAGATGTGTGGAGGATTGCAAAGCCGACGGGAAGGGATTATTCATTTTATTCAACGGTGCATAAAACATACTCACGGATAGACTATTTTCTTGTGGATACAAAATTAATTCCGCACACTATGAACCCTAAATACCACACTAATGCGATCTCAGACCACTCTCCGTTAACTTTTGTTTTAAAACTAGAAGGAATGTCTATGAATAAATCGTTCTGGAGGTTTAACTCGCAAATTTTAAAAGACCCACAAGGGAGTATATATCTAAAAAAACAGATGGACCTATTTTTTGAGGTAAATGATACACCAGATATATCCCCCACGCTATTATGGGAATCCTTCAAAACATTTATTAGAGGAGTCATTATTTCATTTCAAGCTTATCAAAATAAAAAGAATAAGAATGAACAAAGACATTTAGAAGAACAAATAAAACAATTAGATACAGATAATGCTAAAGATCCAACTATGGATAAACATAATAAAATCCTACTATTGAAATTCAAGCTAAATAAATTACTGTCAGAGAAAGTTATAACATTATTTCAAATCACAAAACAAGAACACTTCGAATTCGGGGATAAACCCCACAAACTTTTAGCACGCCAACTGAAAAAACGGGAAAAAGAGAATGCAATATTAAAGATTAAATCAGATAGAGGGGAATTATTAACATTACCCAAGGATATCAATAAAAGATTTGCTCAATTTTACCAGAATCTATATACATCTAAAACGTTAATAGACAATAATAAAATTTCAGAATTTCTAGATAACTGTAACCTACCACAATTAGAACTGAGGAAACAAGAGGAACTGGGAGCACAAATTACTTCTAAGGAGATAGAAGACACAATAAAAACACTAAAGAATGGAAAAACATCAGGACCAGATGGATTCAGTAATGAATTTTATAAATCTTTTTATGACATAGTTACTCCACGATTACAGAAAATGTATACATATGCTTTTAAAGAGCAAAGCCTACCTGAAACACTAGCAGAATCAACGATCATATTAATACTTAAAAAAGATAAAAATATAGAAGAACCAGGTTCATATAGAGCTATCGCTTTGTTAAATACGGATCAAAAAATAATAGCGAAAACACTAGCCAGTAGACTAAGCAGGTATGTTAGTAGACTAATAAATGAGGATCAAACAGGATTTATACCTAAGAGACATTCACTCAATAACTTGAGACGTTTGCTTAACATAATGCACTCACATAAATCTCACGACCAAGAGTTAGCTATCATCTTACTGGACGCAGAAAAAGCGTTTGATCAAGTAGAATGGGATTATATGATTAAAGTATTGCAAAAATTCCAATTGGGAGAGAACTTCATTGCATGGATAAAACTATTATATAACAAACCTACGGCTAGAATACTAACTAATAATATATTATCCTCGAAATTTGAACTATCAAGGGGCAATAGACAAGGTTGTTCATTATCTCCACTGTTATTTGCTTTGGTAATTGAACCCCTTGCTGAAAAAATAAGAACACACCTGGATATTCACGGTTATAATACAAAATATTCAAATAACAAAATATCCCTATATGCCGATGATGTACTACTGTACATCACAAAACCACAAATTAGTGTACCGAATATATTAAATTTAATTGAGGACTTTGGATCCTTTTCAGGATATAGAATAAATTGGAACAAAAGTGAAATTATGTCGATAAAACCAAAAGACTCAACACACCTCAGGAAATTCCCCTTTAAAATAGCTACAGAAAAATTCAAATATTTGGGAATTGAAATTACTAGAAATTACCAGGATATGTTTAAAGCCAATTATAATCCCTTACTTAAGAAATTAAATAATTTGATTAAATTCTGGAAAACACTTCCGATGTCCTTAATAGGCAGAATAAACGCTATAAAAATGATTTTCTTACCACAAATTCTATACCTATTTCAATCAATACCTATATATCTCCCAAAAAAGTTTTTCAAAAAATTGGACTCAGACATTACAAATTTCATATGGGATTATAAACCCCATAGAATACAAAGAACACACCTTAATAAACGAAAAGAGTGGGGGGGGGTCTAGCGCTCCCTAACTTTATGTATTATAATTGGGCAGTAAATATTAAAAATATGATTCACCTGCTGGACAATTCTGCCCAGCAGGCGGACTGGATTGTAATGGAAAAAGGGGACTGCTCCCCGAGTAATATAGGAGCGATTATCCTCTCACCAATAAATCTGAATAATAAAAATTATAATAAAAACCCAATTATACATAGCACAATTAGAACATGGAAACAAATAAAACAGAATCTAAAATTAAGAAACCTATCTCTCTCAATACCAATAGTCAATAACCCATCGTTTAAACCATCAATCATAGACAAATCATTTATACAATGGGAAAGAATGGGAATCAAAACGCTCGAAGATCTGTATGAAGTGGGAAAATTACTATCATTTCAACAACTATAACTGAAATATAATTTGAAAAATAACCAATATTTTAAATATCTTCAAATTTGTGATTATCTGAAAAAATACACAAAAGACTATCATAATATGCCTTCCGACTTACTGGATGAAGCAATGAAGACAAAGGTGGAATCAGCTAATTTAATATCGTACTTATATAATATCATTTTAAACATAGAAATACCCACAACAGATGGAATTAGAAGAGACTGGGAACAAGAATTAGCTATAAAATTTTCAAAAGAGAGCTGGGATAATCATTTACTACAGGTGCATAAATGCTCGATCAATGTACGACATACGCTTATCCAATTCAAAACATTACATAGATTATATTATTCAAAAACTAAATTAAATAAAATCTTTCCTAATGTTTCACCAATCTGTGATAAATGTCTGTGTCAAGAAGCTACCATAGCGCATTCTTTTGTTTTTTGTACAAAAATCCAAAAATTCTGGCATGGAATATTTGATATTTTTTCAAAATTAATTAAAATAAAACTGATACCAAAACCAGAATGGATCATTTTTGGGATATCGGAAGGTATCCCTGAATTAAACGTGTATCAGAAGAATTTACTCAATTACGGGCTAATAATGGGAAAAAAGCTCATACTTAAATTCTGGAAAAATGCGCCCACACCAACAATAAAAATGTGGACATCAAATATGTTTGAAACATTACATCTGGAAGAGATGAGATTCCTCTTAGCAGGTAAAGCAAACCAATTCCAAAAGACGTGGTCTACATTTATGGACCTATTACAAGCATGAGGTGCAATAGTAATTTTATAAATAAATAAATGGTATCAGGACCTGGCAATGGGAGGTAAAACAACAAAAACAGACTTGGTTGGTAGTCTTTCTGCGGAGTTTAATGTTATAATAGAGCGATTGTCCTTACTTTCTTTTTCTTTCTTTTCTAGGGTCTACTTTCTTACATTACTTCCTTCTCTAACTTCTTTTCTAAGGGGCTTTTTTTTCCCAACACTCTCTTGCACTTCACGACTCTTGCGCACCTTCTTTACTTTCCTTACTTCTATCTTTTTCTTAAAAAAAAAAAAAGATCAAAAAAAAGAAGGTAGTTGAGGCCAGTTCATTGGCTATATTTAAGAGAGAGTTAAATGTGGCCCTTGTGGCCTAAGGGATCAGGGGGTATGGAGAGAAGGCAGGTACAGGATACTGAGTTGGATGATCAGCCATGATCATATTAAATGGCGGTGCAGGCTCGAAGGGCCGAATGGCCTACTCCTGCACCTATTTTCTATGTTTCTATGTTTCTATGTTTCTATGAACATTGGGAAGGATGGAACTTGGGAAGATCTGGTAACATGGAAATTATTCAGGGAACATGAGAGTTGGAATTGGAAATGGTCAAAAGAGGAACTGTGAACAGCAAGACTTTCCTTTAAGAGACCAGGCTAGAAATTAGTCAGTGGTTAGGAAACTAGTATAAGAGAACCCCTATGGACTGAGAGCCGAGCCAACATTATAAGGAAGAAGTACTGGGGGAGAAGTTTATTGAATTAGAAGGAGAAGCTTGAATGGGTGTGGAGATATCAGAGTCGATGTATTTGACCGATGGATCTAAATTGTTTAACCCTTGATAGTAAAGCGGCTTCTATTATCAAGGTGGAAAGAAATTGTCCCTAGAAATGGCATTCTTAATTGGATTTATGATAGCATTGACAACCTATGGAAACTGATTGTTTAAATTTGAACAGCTGGGAATTCCACAGGAATTGGAATGGAATTGTATTATCGGCCACAATGCTGTGAAATGAAAAGGATGAGATGGACACTGAAATTTAAAATAGTAAACTGAAGCCTGAGACTGAATTTGGTTGAATTGAAACATTTTTCATGGTTTGCTTTAAATAAGAGTCACGCCTGTAGGGAAATCTGGACTGAACCCAGATGAAATTTATATGAGAAACCATCATCAGATATACATATTATAACATTGTGTGAATACGGAGTACGGAGAGAGCTGATTAATGTTGATCCTAGGATAGTATTATAGGACAGAATAGTAATAGTGATAGAGTAGAATATAATAGAGCAGAATAGTGAAATGGAAAAGGGATAGTATTGCAGAATTACAGTGATTGTATGGGGAAGCAGTGGTGTATGAATGGTAATTTGCTTTGTCCCAAGTTTTTCAGGAATTATAGGTTTTAGGTTCAACTATGGAAAGGGATAGAAGAATGGGCAACAACACGGTTGGAGGGAATTCACGCCCACGAAAACTCGGGAGGTGATGACTCATCAGACAGAAAATGTGAAGCTACGCCCACGAAAACTCGGGAAGCTTGATAAGATTCTGGGAAGAAACTTCATCTTGTTGTTGTTCATAGATGGAGAATGTAATAGACACACATATGTATATCTGATCTGATTATCTGACTACTTAGTTATCATAAATGATGGTTTATCATAAATGATAAAAGGAAGGAATGTTAATCCTGGCCCAATTGGAGAGGCTAGGACACTAAAATTGAGTAAAGGCTTCTGGGCTGCTAGGCCATTTGGTCAATTTAAAAATGCCTTCTGTAGAAATGGGACAAGCTGCAGAATGGTGCCAGTTTGTCTAGAGCCTAGATTAGTGCTGCAGGAAGAGAATGGGTACATCTGCAGATCCTGACAATTAGATGCAAAATGCATAGAATGGATTGGATGAATGCAAACCAGACATACACATTGTAAATGATACTGCAAAGCTTCACTTTGCTGGATGTTGATTGATTAAGCAGTGAGCCTTGTCTGGTTTTCTTGCTTATCAGGGCACTTGTTGCGATGTTTGTTTCCATTGAGAAACACTGTTTGAATACAATGTAATAGTCACTGTATTATTGGTTTAAGGAAATATGTCATGTACGGGGTTAATCGATATCTGTTATTGGACTGTAAAGAGACCACCCCTATGTGGTTCGGCCCCTCAAGGTTCGGGGACCTATAAAAGACCGCTCCCACGAGGTCCTGTGTCGATCTTCTGGGAGAACGCTTAGGACTGCCTGACCTTCTGGAGTGTCTCTGTTTGAGCGAGGCCAAGGGGTCTTGATCAGGCAGATACGAGGATCCAACCCGCGGTGGTTAGTTACAGTATTTGGAACTGTAATTGTGTTCGGTCAAAATTAAGTTTAGATGCGCAAGTGCTTGATTCAGTGATTTTTGACTGAAACAAGACTGGGAGGAAGCTTAGAATGAGCAACTTACACTGTGAGGATGCAGAGTGACTTGGAAAGGTTGGATGAGTGGGCAGATGCATGGCAGATGAAGTTTAATATGGATAAATGTGATGGCAAAACAGGAAGGCAGAGTATTATCAGAATGGTGTCAAGTTGGGAAATGGGAAAGTACAACAGGATCTGGATGTCCTTGTACATCAGTCACTGAAAGGCATAAAACATGTTCCCGATGTTGGGGGAGTCCAGAACCAGGGGCCACATTTTAAGAATAAGGCGCAAGCCACTTAAAACGGAGATGGGACAATAGATGTGTTCAAGAAGGAACTGCAGATGCTGGAAGATCGAAGGTACACAAAAATGCTGGAGAAACTCCGCGGGTGCAGCAGCATCTATGGAGTGAAGGAAATGGGCAACGTTTCGGGCCAAAACCCTTCTTCAGACTGATGGGGGGTGGGGGGGAGAAGGAAGGAAAAAGGGAGGCGGAGGAGCCCAAGGGCGGGGGGATGAGAGGAGACAGCTCGAGGGTTAAGGAAGGGGAGGAGACAGCAAGGGCTAGCAAAACTGGGAGAATTCAACGTTCATGCCATCCGGACGCAAGCAACCCAGGCGGAATATGAGGTGCTGTTCCTCCAATTTCTGGTGTTGCTCACTCTGGCAATGGATGAGACCCAGGACAGAGAGGTCGGATTGGGAATAGGAGGGGGAGTTGAAGTGCTGAGCCACCGGTAGTTCAGGTAGGTTATTGTGGACTGAGCGGAGGTGTTCGGCGAAACGATCGCCCAACCTACGCTTGGTCTCACCGATGTAAATCAGCTGACATCTAGAGCAGCGGATGCAGTAGATGAGGTTGGAGGAGATACAGGTGAACCTTTATCGCACCTGGAACGACTGCTTGGATCCTTGAATGGAGTCGAGGGGGGAGGTGAAGGGACAGGTGTTGCATTTCTTGCGGTTGCAACGGAAAGTGCCCGGGGAGGGGGTGGTACGGGAGGGAAGGGAAGAATTGACAAGGGAGTTGCGGAGGGAGCGGTCTTTGCGGAAGGCAGACATAGGGGGAGATGGGAAGATGTGGCGAGTGGTGGGATCACGTTGGAGGTGGCGGAAATGGCGGATTATTTGTTGAAAATAAATAGATAATATTATAATAGATAATAGACAATAGACAATAGGTGCAGGAGTAGGCCATTCGGCCCTTCGAGCTGCAACCGCCATTCAATATGATCATGGCTGATCATCCCCAATCAGTACCCCGTTCCTGTCTTCTCCCCATATCCCCTGACTCCGCTATCTTTAAGAGCCCTATCTAGCGCTCTCTTGAAAGTATCCAGAGAACCGACTTCCACTGTCCTCTGAGGCAGAAAATTCCACAGACTCACAACTCTCTGTTAGATAAAGTGTTTCCTTGTCTCCGTTCTAAATGGATTACCCCTTATTCTTAAACTGTGGCCCCTGGTTCTGGACTCCCCCAACATCAGGAACATGTTTCCTGCCTCTACTGTGTTCAAACCCTTCATAATCTTATATGTTTCAATAAGATACCCTCTCATCCTTCTAAACTCCAGAGTATACAAGCCCAGCCGCTCCATTCTCTCAGCATATGACATTCCCATCATCCAAGGAATTAACCTTGTGAACCTACGCTGCACTCCCTCAATAGCAAGAATGTCCTTCCTCAAATTAGGGAACCAATACTGCACACAATATTCCAGGTGCAGTCTCACCAGGGCCCTATACAACTGCAGAAGGACCTCTTTGCTCCTATACTCAACTACTCTTGTTATAAAGGCCAACATGTCATTTGCTTTCTTCACTGCATGCTTACTTTCATTGATTGATGAACAAGGACCTCCAGATCCAGTTGTACTTCCCCTTTTCCCAACTTGACACCATTTAGATAGTAATCTGCCTTCCATGTTTTTGCTACCAAAGTGGATAACCTCATATTTATCCACTATAAACAGCATCTGCCATGCATCTGCCCACTCACCCAACCTGTCCAAGTCACCCTGCATTCTCATAGCATCCTCCTCACATTTCACACTGCCACCCAGCTTTGTGTCATCTGCAGATTTGCTAATGTTACTTTGAATCCCTTCATCTAAATCATTGTTGTATATTGTAAATAGCTGCAGTCCCAGGAACGAGCCTTGCGGTACCACACTAGTCACTGCCTGCCATTCTGAAAGGGACCCGTTAATCCCTACTCTTTGTTTCCTGTCTGCCAACCAATTTTCTATCCATGTCAGCACTCTACCTCCCAATACCATGTGCCCTAATTTTGCCCACTAATCTCCTATGTGGGACCTTATCAAATGCTTTCTGAAAGTCCAGGTACACTACATCCACTGGCTCTCCCATGTCCATTTTCCTAGTTACATCCTCAAAAAAATCCAGAAGATTAGTCAAGCATGATTTCCCCTTCGTAAATCGCTGCTGATTCGGACCGATACTGTTACTGCTATCCAAATGTTCGGCTATTTCATCTTTTATAATTGACTCCAGCATCTTCCTCACCACCGATGTCAGGCTAACTGGTCTATAATTCCCTATTTTCTCTCTCCCTCCTTTCTTAAAAAGTGGGATAGCATTAGCTACCCTCCAATCCACAGGAACTGATCCTGATTCTATAAAACATTGGAAAATTATCACCAATGCATCCACGATTTCTAGAGCCACTTCTTTAAGTACCCTGGGATGCAGACCATCAGGCCCTAGGGATTTATCAGCCTTCTGTCCGTCTCAGTCTACCCGACACCATTTCCTGCCTAATGTGGATTTCCTTCAGTTCCTCGGTCACCCTAGATCCTCTGGCCACTAGTATATCAGGAAGATTGTTTGTGTCTTCCTTAATGAAGACGGAAACACTTTTTCACACAGTTGTGAGTCTGTGGAATTCTCTGCCTCAGAGGGTGGTGGAGGCCGGTTCTCTGGATACTTTCAATAGAGAGCTAGATAGGGCTCTTAAAGATAGCAGAGTTGGGGGATATGGGGAGAAGGCAGGAACGGGGTACTGATTGGGGATGATCAGCCATGATACCATTGAATGGCGGTGCTGGCTCGAAGGGCCGAATGGCCTCCTCCTGCACCTATTTTCTATGTTTCTATAGTTCTATGTTAAGTCAATCATTCCTGGGATAATCTCGTAATCCTCACAATGACCTTGAAATGCCATCACTCCATGTTTTCCAGAGATCCTGCCTGATTTACTCCAGCACTTGGTGGCCTTTTATCTATTAACCAACATCTGCAGTTCTTTGTTTCAGCATTATTTACCAGCTCCATATACAGTATGTAAGTCCCTGTAAATTCAAAGTTTGTGTTAATATTTAGGACCCTTGACAATGTTTCTTTTGATGGCTGTATCCCTGACATCTTAACTTTATGAAGCTCCTCAAAGTGAAAAACTATTGGTGACTCACCATGGTAATTAATGTGTCCTTTGTTGTCAGAGTCAGCTGCAATGTTTATTAAATTAATGCAAAATTTTGTGGAATCACAAAGCGTGCCTAAAATTCCACAGTCCTTCTCGATTTTGTTCAATATCCGGCTAATTGTGTAGTACTCCAGTGCAACCCAGTGGAAATAATACCCTGTGGCGGTCTGAATGAAATGAAAAATCATACATTCTGCATATATTAATTGCATGCCAATAGGTATATAAAATATTGTTAAGTATGTTGATGTTTTATGTCTCTCAAGCTTAATGTCAATTCTATTGATATCAGGAAACAAAGCAGGGTTATTGAATTCTTAAATCGGTTTCAATAAATAGATGTCAAAATGATAAGACTCATATATTCTACTTATCTGTGGTTTGAATATATACGTACACAAGAAAATCAGGTAATGATAGCAAGCAACATCCCTCCCGCTGTGGGGGCCTGGTATTCAACATTACCACCACAAAGTTATTCTCTGGCCCCCTCAAGCCCTGATCCCTGCCTGATAAATGATAAAGAGAAGTGAATAGCAAAGAACTGTGAATGTTGAGCAAAATCCGCAGAATGATCCTAAAGCAAGCCTATTAGGATGCAATAGAAAAACACGGTGCTGCAGCAACTCAGCGGGTCAGGCAACATCCCTGGAGAACATGGATAGGTAACGTTTTGGCTCATAACCCTTCTTCAGTCTGAAGATGGGTTCTGACCCCAAATGTTACCTATCCACATTCTGCCTGGCCTGTTGCGTTACTCCAACATTTTGTGTCTCGCTTTGGTAAAATCTAGCACCTTCAGTTCCTTGTTATTACTATTAAGATTCCAGTTGACTTTAGGCCATAATGTAAATATACGGGTACCTCCATGTGAGTGGGTTGAAGGGATGAGATACAAGAATCGCCCATATATTTGAAAAAGAAACAATTCTGAAAAAGAAACAATTTGTAATTATGCTTTTTATGTGCTTTCAATTGCAACTAATAAATTAATAGAAATAGCTGCAATTTAATCTTGGGATTTCTATCCATTTTGCACTGATGGCAATTGAATCTTTCCATAGATCATACAGTGAAGCCATGGTTTGAGATTTAATAGAGAATAAATAGAATTGTGAAACATTATATCTAAAATATATACAACATCATGTAAACTTATTTAGCTGTTTTGTAGATCCAGCCTTGGAGAAAGGTTATTCATTAACTTATTTTTTTACATTGTGGATTCATTTCGGAAATCTGTGGGCCTTTCAAAGTTGCTTATAAACTCTTCTGAGTTTTGAGGTTTGGCATTTGTACCTACATGGCACATCACCCGTGTACAGAGTAGAGCTGTGAAGAACAGCTTGATAAATCATGATAAATTATGACTTCAAACCTTGAGAGTAGGCACTCAGAGGAGACCCGAGAGCAGTGTGTAAGATACTTATCAGGTGTGGGAGAACATAAACAAAACATAACCTTCAAAAAAGGAATAGCTGCAGATTAAGGAAGCACATGCGAGAGGTTCTGAAGGGCAAATTTAACACAGACATCAGAAGTGTTTCTTTACACAGAGATTGATTAATATGTTGTGCTGGTTAGCTGATAGGATGTTAGAGGCCATGACATGACGCTCATTTAAGCGGCTACCAGGCAAGTAATTGGTGAGACTGATATTCTGAAAAGATTAATTTAAAATATATTGTAGAGTCTGCATATCCAAACCAGATATTATTTTCAGAAACAGGATTGCGCCCCTTGCAGTTAGTACTACTAATGCAAAGTTGACACCTTCTGGAGGTATACTTAGTCACAAGGAAGTATTATTTTATTACTGGCAGTGATATATTTTCTCTAGTCATCTTTAAACTTTAGCTACACTCATCAGTAGCATGCTCATATTTGACACAGAAGATTTTGGGTTCAATCTCTGCCCAGAAAGTTTGGGCATGAAATGTAGGCTGTCACACCTTTCCATTAGTGAGGAAATGCTTTGCCGTTTTTTGGTTTCGTTTAGTTTAGCGCAGAAACAGGTCCTTCAGCCCACCGAGTCCGCGCCGACCAACAATCCCCTGTATACCAGCACTATCGTACACACTCAGGACAATTTACACTTTTACCAAAGCCAATTAACCTACAAACCTGTAGGTCTTTGGAATGTGGGAGGAAACCGGAGCACCTGGAGAAAACCCATGCGGTCACGAGGAGAACATACAAACTCCGTAAAGACAACAACTGTAGTCAGGAACGGACCTGGGTCTCTAGAACTGCAAGGCAGCAACTCTACCGCTGTGCCACTGTGCTGCCCAGTCGGAAGGAGAAAAACTCAACTTTCAGCAGATGAGGCAGCATCTGTGGAAACAGAAAAAGAGGTTAAGAACAGAGTCCAATGAAACCTGAAATGTTAACACTGCTCATCTTTCCATAGACACCGCGTGGCATGCTGAGTGTCTCCAGCATTTTATGCTTCTATTTCAGACTTTCAGCATCCTCAGATTCTTGATTTAATTTTTATTTACAGAGAGTGGTGCCATATTTTGCAAGAAGAGGGACTTATGTGTGTAGATGAATAAAGTGGAATGTCATGTTAAGTCGGCAATTAGTAATACCTTTGGAAACAGGCCTTTTAAAAATAATAGAAATGGGTCTTTGCAGTAGTTTTTGGAGACTATGGAGTCACAGTCATACACCATGGAAAATGCCCTCCAGCCCAACTTGCCTATGCTGACCAAGCTGCCTCATCTACCCTCCTTTTCCTTTCCCCTGACCCAGAATATGAAGAAGGGTCTCAACCCAAAACATCACCCATTCCTTCTCTCCAGAGATGCTGCCTGTCCCGTTGAGTTCCTCCAGCATTTTGAGTATATCTTCCATCTACAGTCGCCCCACCTGCCCGCATTTGGCCCATATACCTTTTAACCTTTCCTGCCCATGTACCTGTCCAAATGCGTTTTAAATGTTGTTATAGTATCGGCTTCAACTACTTACTTTGGTAACTCATTTCATATACCCACCACCCTCTGTGTGAAAACGTTTGATCCTCAGATCCCTATTAAATCTTTCCCCTCTCAAACCTAAGTCCTCTGGTTCTTTATTCCACTACTCAGGGTAAAAGACTGCATTTACTGTATCTCATGATCTTATACACCTTTATAAGATCATCCCTCACCCTCCAGCACTTCAAGGAATAAAGCCTGAACCTGCCCAACCTCTCCCTACAACTCAATCCTGGTAACATCCTCATAAAAGATGTATTGCACCTTGGAACATACAATAGCAGGTCTGCTCTAAGATTAGTACTTTGGGTCTTTGTTTTTAATATCAAAAATATTTTTTGCAGACGGAACCCTCTGCTCAACCTAATTTCAAACCTCCCATTTAATTACCTATTCCATCGATCTGTCCTGGTACTAGAGGCTGTGCAAAGATATAAATTGTTCCTGAAAATGAATGCCTGTCAGTCGATTGAACATTACATTATAGTTTAATGGCCTATCAATGGATGTTGCTTTGCATTATTTTCATTTGTGGCCGTGAGGAATTAGAACAAGGTGAACGGTATATGTTCTTCTAACCATATTGCAAACTTTATCTGTAGGAATTACAATACTTGTTCCTGTGACTCACTGGAATTTATGGTACTGTTTGGTTCTTTCTTCTTTTCTTTTTATTGCTTTTAGATAAGAACATGGAATGCATCCTATCAAGTTTCGTCACAGCAGGATATGGCTAATGTTCTGCTCATGACCATGAGAAACTGTAGATTTGTGGATGCAGCCCAATCCATCACGCAAACCAGCCAGCAACCCCCTCTCCCCCTCCCCCATTATTCACTCCATCTGCACTTCAAACTGCCTCGCAAAAGCAGCCAACATAATCAAAGGCCACTCACATTTCGTTTAATTTAGTTCAGTTTAAAGATATGGCGCAGTAACAGGCCCTCCGGCCCACCAAGTCTGCACCGACCAGCAATCCACGCTCATCAACATTACCTTACACACGCTAGAGACATTTTACACTTTTGTCCAGCCAATTAACCCACAAACCTGTACGTCTTTGGAGTGTGGGAGGAAACCGCAGATCATGGAAAAAAACCCACACGGTCACGGGAAAAACATACAAACTGCATACAGATAGACCCGTAGTCGGAATCGAACCCGGGTCTCCGATGCTGCAAGCACTGTGAGGCAGCAACTCTACCCCTGGGCCACTGTGCTGCCCTGGTCATTCTTTTTTTCCCCTTTCCCATCAAGTAGAATATACAATAGCCTGAAAGCACAAACCACCAGTTTCAAGACCAGATTCCCCCCTCTGTTATTAGACTCTTGAACAAACTCTCATACATTAAGGATGGATTGCCAATCTCCCAATCTACCTTGTTGCAGCAGCCCTTGCAGTTTGTTTTAATGTCTGCACTTCTTTTCACTGTCTTGTAAAATGAATGTGTAACATGTATAATTTATGTATACATTATGTTTATGTCTATGTGCCTGTGAAGCTGCTGTAAGCAAGATTTTCATTGTACCTCACTCTATTTGTGCAGATGGCAATAAACTCAATTTGCTTTGACTTGAAGGTACCGCTGAAGCTGGATACAAAGCGCTGCATTAACTCAGCGGATCAGGCAGCATCTCTGGAGGCAAAGTTTCAGGTTGGGGCTCTTTAGAATATACTCTTGGGGCGGCAGCTTCGACCACCCCCGGGACGCGGAGCTTGAACCGCGGGACTGACTTACCATCGCTCGGTGGGGTATCGCCTCAGCGCAGAGGGAGAAGAGGAGGGAAGAGACAGTAACTCTAAGACTTTTGCCTCCATCACAGTGAGGAGATGCTTGGTGAACTCACTGTGGTGGATGTTAATTTGTGTTTATTGTGTGTTGTTATTATTACATGTATGGCTGCAGGCAACAACATTTCGTTCAGACCGAAAGGTCTGAATGACAAATAAAGGATTCAATTCAATTCAATTCTTCAGACTGATTGCAGTGCAGGGGAGAAAAGCTGGAAAAGTGATTGGGGCAGATCAAGGTTTGGTGAGTAATAGCTGGATACAGGTGAGGGGGGGAGGTTGACTTTTGTTTAACTTGACTATGTAGACACAACACTATAGTCTGCACACTTTCCTTTCTGTTTTGACTTACCAGTTGTACTCATGCATGGTATGATTTGCCTGGATAGCATGCAAAATAACATTTTTTCATTGAATCTCAGTACGTCAATAAAAAACTATTCTAATATCAATACCAAGTACCAAGATGTAATGAGAGTTGAAGTAGCAGGTGGTTAAGTTACTGCAATAGGAGCCCAGAGATTTCATTAGTTCATAAATGATAGGAGCAGAATTAGGCCCTTCGGCCCATCAAGTCTGCTCCGCCAATCAATCATGCTTGATCTACAGGTATCCTTCCTAACCCTATTCACCTGCCATTTCTCCATAACCCCATGACACACGTATTAACCAAATTCAAGCTAACCCAGTGTTATAAATTCTTGACTTAAATTTATAAGTTCATAAGTCTTACGAGCAGAAATAGGCCATTTGGCCCAATAAGTCTACTCCACCATTCAATCGTGGCTGATCTATCTTTCCTTTTCAATCGCATTCTCCTGCCTTCTCCACATAACTCTTGACACCTTTACTAATGTAAGAATCTGTCAAGTTCTGCCTTAATAATACCAATGACCTAGCCTCCACAGCCGACTGCAGCATTGAATTCCACAGATTCACCACCCTTTGACTAAGGAAATTGCTCCTCGTCTCCTTTCTTAAGGTATCTCCTTTTATTCTGGATTTGCTGCTGGGGAATCAAATTGTCATAAAAAACAAAACTAATGCTCCCTGGTAAAGATAATCTGTCATTCTTATCTTTCTAGCTGTGACTCCAGACCCACAAAGAAGTTATAAGGTCATAAGGGATAGGAGTAGAATTAGGCCATTCTGCCCATCAAGTGTACTCCGCCATTCAATCATGGCTGATCTATCTCTCCCTCCTAACCCCTTTCTCCTGCCTTCTCCCCATAACCTCTGACATCAGAATTTTGTTGACTCATTTGTTGACAAAAGTTGACTCTTCACGGCCACTGAATGGTTACTCTGCTCAGGACCAGTGAGAAATGATTTCTCAACAATGCCCACATATTGTGCATGAATTTAAAAAATGCATTGTTAATGAATACGAATGGAGACATGAGGAGTGAACAAAATCAATCTGCTTGTTATGTTGCTTTGTAACAAATCTTGCTGGTCCTTTTTTTAGTTCATCAAATTCAGTTTGATATTGCCCTGTGTGTTCACATACACATCATGATGATTAATCCATAGAATGATGTATGCTGACTGCTTCAGTTCCAATCATATTACGCTTAAAAGAAGTGCCAGCATTATCTTTAAGTACAACAGGAGAAACTTCCATTGTCTCAGTGCTGTTGTCATTGCCTCAGTAGCATTATTTATTGCAGGTAAATCTCACATCCACACTGAGTCCCCGCGGTAACAGGACTTAACCCTCAGAGGAGCATTTCCCTGTCAGAGTAAGGATTATTTTTTAAATGCACAATAAATTCAATAAGAATTTATTCAATGCAAGTTACCATTCACCACAGAAAAAATCTTCCATTACAAATGATGGATAAACCACTTTGTATTTCTAGTAATTTATTATTCCTCAGCCGATTACTTCCGTTCAGTAACTCATTCCACTGAAGAATGATAACTTAAATTAGTTAATGTTTGGAGAGGATAGGTATTAAATACTGAATGGACAGATTTGAAGCTATTGCTGCAATGCATTATATTGGGGCTATGATGCGCTGCTGCAGAGCTCCTGTCTGCATTAATAATTTTGCATAAGATGAGAACCTAGTCACTGTCAGTCCATTATAAAGTGTTCTGAACAGAGTTAAGACATTAAGTTAAAACTCTTGAACCGTACTTCTTCCCACCAGCTAGTGTGTCAGAGAGCTGGGAGCAGGTGTACTGTCTGCTGTCTATGCAAGAGATGATGCATGGCGATGAAGTTGAGAGAAATGGACAGGGAAGCAGAATGGAGGTATTTAATCATTTAAAAAAGAGTAAAGTGCAAACTGTACAAACTGTCCAAACTGTCATAGGAGCCAGAGAGTCATACAGCATGCCGTTCTGTGTTTTGGACAAGTTGAGTAATGTGACATATCTGGGCCATTCTAAAATGTTTGCATTCACTCATTCATGCCCATAACTATAAACAAAATTTAAAAAGAAATCTTCTTACAAGTCAGAAGAAAAATGTTAATGATGGCCACATAGCAAATAGGCAGACTACAGTATATATCAGTCTTTGGGTTCTATTCTGAAGAATTGTGGTTATCTATATTACTAAAACTCTGATCTTGACCGCTTTTGGCCCACTGTGCTGCCATTTCCGACAGAACGCCGCCACCTACAGCAGTCATTTTTGGCCACCTCGCTCAGAGCCCCCCTCCGCCCTCCGGTTGCGGAGGATTTTTCCCATCAATGACAAATCAGAGAGATATTAATGTTTTTTTTTTTAATCACCATTCTCTCTGCTGCCCCTGCTGGAGGGAGGGGGAGGGACTATAAAACCAGGAAGTGGTGTGACTCACTCAGTCTCTGCAAGATGGATGAAGCCAAGGGTCACGTCACGTCACTCTGAGCTCTGAATAGCACTGAACAAATGGCTACACAACTGTGAGTCCCCTTAATATGGTTTGAAAATGAAAATATGGTTTGATTGAAGTAAAAAGGCACTGCCTGCAAATGGTTGTTTGGGTGCTTGGCTTGAAGTTGAAAGGTACTTCTTACTGCAAATGGTGGCTTGGGTGCTTTGTTTGAAGTTGAAAGGCACTACTTACTGCAAATGGTGGCTTGGGTGCTTTGGCTTGAAGTTGAAAGGTACTTCTTACTGCAAATGGTGGCTTGGGTGCTTTGTTTGAAGTTGAAAGGCACTACTTACTGCAAATGGTGGCTTGGGTGCTTTGGTTTGAAGTTGAAATGCACTACTTACTGCAAATGGTGGCGTGGGTGATTTGGCTTGAAGTTGAAAGGCACTTCTTACTGCAAATGGTGGCATGAAGTTGAAAGGCACTACTTACTGCAAATGGTGGCTTGGGTGTTTTGGCTTGAAGTTGATAGGCACTACTTACTGCAAATGGTGGCTTGGGTGCTTTGGCTTGAAGTTGAAAGGCACTACTTACTGCAAATGGTGGCTTGGGTGCTTTGGCTTGAAGTTGAAAGCCATTACTTACTGCAAATTGTGTCTTGGGTGCTTTGGCTTGAAGTTGAAAGGCACTACTTACTGCAAATGGTGGCATGAAGTTGATAGGCACTACTTACTGCAAATGTTGGCTTGGGTGCTTTGGCTTGAAGTTGAAAGGCACTACTTACTGCAAATGATGGCTTGGGTGTTTTAGCTTGAAGTTTATAGGCACTACTTACTGCAAATGGTGGCTTGAGTTCTTTGGCTTGAAGTTGAAAGGCACTACTTACTGCAAATGGCGGCTTGGGTGCTTTGGCTTGTAGTCAAAAGGCACTACTTACTGCAAATGGCGGCTTGGGTGCTTTGGCTTGTAGTCAAAAGGCACTACTTACTGCAAATGGCGGCTTGGGTGCTTTGGCTTGAAGTTAAAAGGCACTACTGCAAATGCACTTACTTCCTGTTTGCACTGTATATTGATTTTAGATAAAACGCTACCACTTACGGCTGTGATTTTTGGCCATCTTACTCAGTCCCCCTCCGCTGAGCAGGTGCAGAGAATTCTTCCCATCAATGAAAAATAAAAGTGTTATTAATGTTTAAAAAATGTTGAGAATCTCTCTCCTGTCAATCACGCCATGAAAGTCACACCTTTTCCGGTCGGAGGGGGAGGGGTTATAAAACCCGGAAGTGTGGGTGTGGCTCAGTCTCTGCCTGATGGGGGAGGGAGAGGTCACGACTGTCTGAGCTGTGAATCAACTGAACACACTGAATGTCTACTGAATTGTGAGTTTGGTGTTTTGTGTGGTTTTATGGTGGTTTCACCCTGCATGAAATGGTATGAAGCTGCATTTAAATTTGGTGGCCTTGCACCCTGCTTGAAATGGAATGAAACTGCACTTGAATTTGGTGGCCTTGCACCCTGCTTGAAGTGGTTGGAAACTGCACTTGAATTCGGTGGCCTTGCACCCTGCTTGAAGTGGTAGGAACATGGATTTGAATTTGGTGGCCTTGCACCCTGCTTGAAATGGAATTTCAAGGAATAGTCATGAGTCAACTGCCAGCCAACCAACCGTGAGTGAGCTGCCAGCAGATCAGGCTTGGGGGACTGAGCTGCCACCCCAAGAACCCATACCAGCACTCCAGAAAGCCCCCCCACAGGCCACCAATATTGGAATTGGTGGAGAGGTGGAATATTGCGTCGGGGGACCAGCCCTCCCGTGTGAACATGGGACCCAACGGGTCCCACTTAGTCTAGTATATTCTATTTCTTTACCTTTCAATTTTATTTCCAATTTCATTCAGGTTTAGTTTGTAACCAAAGGCCATATTTTCCCTTGCTGTCTTGGTATTAGGCCAATCCATAACTCAGCACAGATTGTGGATGCGGTTCTTGTATATTAGGCAAAATCACATCCACACAACGCTAAATATTCATATCTCATCATGATCATTAAAAGCCACGATAAGCACAGGCAACGCTTTGTTGATTAACATTGGAGCAATCATTCCATTACCACACAGTGAGAAATGTTCGACACACTAACTGACTGATAGAACCCATCCTTAAGTAGACTGTATTTTCTGATGCAGAGGATTAAAAATTATTCCACATATCCAAAGTCACATTAAACCAACAACATGGAGGAACAACTTGTACATTGGGCATCCCATGAAATATTTCTGCTCATCAAAAGTCACAAGGCGTTTTGCACAACAAGTTATTACTCAATCGAATAGGTTTTGGCACACAAAAGGTTTTTTATCTGTTAGCTTCACGACCAGAGCTGCACTGGTGCAGCAGTAGAATTACTGCCACAGCGCTGGAGACCCAGATTCGATCCTGACTGCAGGTGCTGTCTGTATGGAGTTTGTACGTTCTCCCTGTGACCACATTGATTTCCCCCAGGTGCGCTTTCCTCCTATATTCCAAAGACCTGCAGGTTAATTGGCTTCTGTAAATTGCCCTGAGAGTGTAGGATGGGAAACTAGGATAAAATAGTATGCGGGTGATTATAGTTCAGAGCAGACTTGGTAGATGAAGGGCCAATCTCCACGCTGTATCTAAAATTAAAAAAACTCCAAGAGAGTAGATGAACTCAGGAATCTTTAGCCCATAAATCTTGGATCATGAAAAGGATGTTAGAGTGGAGGCAGGTGAGGAAATATGAAGGAGGCACTTCAGTCATAGAAGGAATTATCAGCACCTGGAGAATTAGACTATAGCGTTGGTGACAGGGTTTGGTGAGCCAGTGATCAGTGATGGATTGGGGTCCAATGATAGATTCAAGGTCAGTTTATTGTCACATGTACCAATTAAGGTACAGTGGACCTGCAGTCCAGTTGATGGGGGCTCAAGGTGGTTCACAACAAGAGATAATGAATGAGCAGGAGGAATGATGTTACCATTTTTAATTTTGCAGGGAATTGGAACGTTGGAGTCCCAAGGTGACAGACCAGTCATAGTCATCGCATCATACAGCGTAGAAACCGGTCTTTCAGCCCAACTTGCCTATGCAGACCCGTATGCCCTATCTACACACCAGTCCCACCTGCCTGTTTTTGGCCCATATCCCTCTAAACATACCCTATCCATGTACCTATCTAATGTTTCTTAAATGTTGCGATAGTACCTGTCTCAACTATCTCCTCTGGCAGATTGTTCCATAGACCCGCAACCATTTGTGACTTAGCAAATCGTGCAGAAGGTAACCTCAAGTATCTTGCTAATGTTTAGTTCTGCTTGAGACCCTTGTTACTCAAGAGCAATCCAAGTACACATGGACTTTAAATGAGTGGTTGAGATATATTGAAAGTTGTTTGGTACCAATTCACATGTGCCGGATACACAGTGTGCAAGCAGGTGCACGGTGGTTTGGGGGGAGAAATTCCAATCCTACAAGAAACATATATTAAATATGTGATAGTATCTCGTGACCATTAAATAACTTTCCTAGTCAAGTGCTCAAAAGTACTATAATAAATGATTACATTTCTAGGCCTATTTTTGCATGGCTCATTGTTTTGAGCAGAGAAAGGTAGTTTAAATAACAAGGCTAGGATAGGATGTAATTCTCTCTTAAAATACCAAAGATTTGACGGCAAATTGCAAAGTAATTTTCCATTTTTTAACATTTGTTTTAAAACATTAAATGTTTAAACATATACCATTCAATGTAGGCACAGATAGACACAATATGCTGGAGTAACTCAATGGATCAGGCAGCATCTCTGGTGAAAAGGAATAGGTGACGTTTCCGGTTGAAACCTTTCCACCTTCCCCCTTTATCTGCCTTGAATGCAACACATTTCTGCATGGCTGAGGAAGGGTTCCCACCCGAAACATCATCTATTCCTTTTCTCCAGTGAAGCTGCCTGACCCGAGTTACTCCAGTATTTTGTGCCTATCTTCGGCATAAATCAGCATTTGCAGTTCCTTCCTACTCATTCAATGTAAGCACTCGAGCAAGTGCATGATCACAGCATGTTATATGTGCAGGAAATCAATGGATTGAATCTTTTCTCATAGGGTGTAGATGGGGTTGGGGAGGGATGTGTGTCTTTAAAAGCTGTGGCAATTTCAACACAAAAATTATAGAAGCCGGTGTGGAAATGGTATTTGTCCAGCCTTTCCATCACTCTTTTGCCAAGAGACACCAATAGCCCGTCAATGGTCACTGAGTCGGAAGAAGCCATTCGGAAATGTTTTGCATTTAATGTAGATTAAGGGAGAAAGCTTGCGATGAAATGGAGAAAGAAAAATAATGGGGAAAGCTCTGGGTAGTCCAGATAGTAATAGTCTGTTGCAATATGAAACAAATAATCATTTAAATTTTTGATTTGCTAACATGCCTTGGGCATTTCCCTCTGGTTATTTAGAAAAGCCTTCATAGAGCCCATGGAGCAGATACTTTGCCTTTATCCCCAGCTGGGTAATGTTGTGCAGCATATCCCATTTCATAAATTCATGAAAGCAATCCAAAATGTTCCAAGGTGCATTTAAAAAAAAAAGGATCAAATACTCCAACATTTATTGAGTGAAATGGTGGAGGCGTTGCAAGGAGATCACGATGATTTGTGGTTGTGAACAGGCGTTGCTGGGAGAGAACAGCAACATCAATGATTTGGATGAACATCAATGATTTGGATGAGAACATACAGGGCAAGATTAGCAAGTTAGCTGATGATACAAAAAATAGTGGTTTTGCAGATAGTGAAGAAGGTTGTGAAAGATTGCAGCAGGATCTGGATCGATTGGCCAGGTGGGCAGAGGAATGGTTGATGGAATTTAATACAAAAAAGTGTGAGGTGTTGCATTTTGGGATGTTGGAAAAGGGCAGGACCTTCACAGTAAATGGTGGTCCTCTGGGTATGTTATAGAGCAGAGGGATCTAGGAGTACAGGTGCATGGTTCCTTGAAGGTCGAGTCACACGTAGATAAGGTGGTCAAAAGGTTTTTTGGCGCTTTGGCCTTCATCAGTCCGAGTATTGAGTATAGAAGTTGGGAGGTCATGTTGCAGTTGTATAAGACGTTGGTGAGACCGCATTTAGAATATTGTGTTCAGTTCTGGGCAGCATGTTAAAGGAAAGATATTACCAAGCTTGAAAGGGTTCCGAAAAAAAAATTACGAGGATATTGCCACGATAAGAGGGTGTGAGCTATAGGGAGAGGTTGAGCAGGCTGTGTTTCTATTCCATGGAGCACAGGAGGATGAGGGGAGATCTTATAGAGGTGTACAAAATCTAGAGAGGAATAGGTCGGGTAGATGCAGAGTCTTTTGCCCAGAGTAGGGGAATCGAGGACCACAGGACCTTGGTTCATGGTGAAGGGGAAAAGATTTAATAGGAATCCAAGGGGTAACTTTTTCACACAAATGGTGTATGGAACAATCTGCCAGAGGAGGTAGTTGAGGCTGGGACTATCCCATCATTTAAGAAACAGTTGGACAGATACATGGATAGGACAGGTTTTGAGGGATATGGACCAAGCGCAGGCAAGTGAGACTGGTGTAGCTGGGACTTTGTTGGCTGGTGTGCGCGAGTTGGTCCGAAGGGCCTGTTTCACATTGTATCACTCTATGACTCCATGACTGTATACAGTGTTCAGTGTTCAGTTCCATTAAAAAATAAAAAATTGGCCCATAAGTTTCTGTAGGTGTGAATCCAATAATAATTGCTGTTGGTGAGACTCGCTGTGGCACATTTAGGTTTGTAAATGTTCTGTGTGTCAAGATGCTAGCGCTTTGAAATAATAATGTGGCAGTGAGGGGAATCTGCCATCTCAGACATGCATGCTCCAATCACACTGAGATCAATAGTGTAAAGACTGTGTAAATTACAGTAGGTGAACCCAATCTCAAATCAGGCACAAAAAGAAAAATAAAGAAGGAAGAAAACGTCCTCGACCATTTCACTCAACTGAGGTTTGAGTGGTTTCTTTTTGCTCAAAAGCTGGATTAAACCTTTTTATTGCCATGGTTTATTGTGCTCACACTCTTTCGGATCACTTGCAAACAATTGGGAAGTTGATCAAAAATATGTCAGAAATGGTTATAAGGTGATTTATACCCCAAAATGTGGACCATTACTGTACTCTGACATATTAGACTCAGCACAGTTGCTGGCAACGTGTTCCATATTGAAGAGAGCAAGAAACAGGAGCAGAAATAGACCTGTCGGTCCCTCAAGCCTGATCCAGTAGTCATTATGACGATTGCTGATTAAGGCTGATCCAGTTTTGACCCCAACTGCACACCTCCACCACATTCCTCCCCTCCCCCTTCCCAATCAGAATATTACAAAAACAAAATAACCTCGCATTCTTCTCAGCTCCAATGACTGTTGGCCAACCTGCATCAGATGGGTTGCACCAACAGGAGACTGTACTGCAACTAATGAACAAAGGAGTCACCAAATGTCACAGCACTTTGAGCTGTAGTGTGAAAAACAGTTCCTCGGGTATGCTTACTTAGTTTCATTGTGATTGCTACCTTCAATGCAATTTAATCTATAATAAGCAATCCTATTACCATCTGTGCTGTGACATTACCATTACGACAGTAGTGCTGCAGTTTACAAATTCAATTACCCACTGTTTTGCTTTTGCATGGCATTGAGGAGGAGAGAAGAGATGAGCAAATTAGTTTAGTTTAGCTTAGTTTATTGTCACGTGTACTGGGGTTCAGTGAAAAGCTTTTTGGTGCATACTATCCAGTCAGTGGAAAAACTATACATGACTACAATTGAGCTGTCCAGAGTGAAGCGATACAAGATTAAAGGAATAACATAGAGCACAAGATAAAGTCCAGTAAAGTCCGATTAAAGATAGTCCAATGGTCTCCAATTAGCTAGATGGCTGTTCAGGACTGTTCTGTAGTTGTTGATAGGATAGTTCAGTTGCCTGAAGACACTGTGAGGTATTGGCCCTGAAACTGGAACAATTGAAGTTTGGCGCCAGTTTGAAGTTTGGTAATCTGATGCAGTACTCAATGGTGTGCAGAACTGCACAACAGTGCATACTCCAGAGAACCTACAGAAGATGAGGACCATGTCTGGATGGGATGTCAGGACTTTCATATGAAGAAAGACTAGATAGACTCGGTTTGTACTCGCAGAATTTAGAAGATTGAGGGGGGATCTTATAGAAACTTACAAAATTCTTAGAGGTTGGACAGGCTAGATGTAGGAAGATTGTTCCCGATGTTGGGGAAGTCCAGAACAAGGGTTACAGTTTAAGGATAAGGGGGAAATCTTTTAGGACCGAGATGAGGAAAACATTTTTCACACAGAGAGTGGTGAATCACTGGAATTCTCTGCCACAGAAGGTAGTTGAGGCCAGTTCATTGGCTATATTTAAGAGGGAGTTAGATGTGGCCCTTGTGGCTAAAGGGATCAGGGGGTATGGAGAGCAGGTACAGGATACTGAGTTGGATGATCAGCCATTATCATATTGAATGGCGGTGCAGGCTCGAAGGGCTGAATGGCCTACTCCTGCACCTATTTTCTATGTTTCTATGTTTCTATGTCTAGGATGTGTTCATGACTAGCTACCAGGCATGCCTTACTGTAAATGCAGTGAATAGGCAAATTCAATGCTAGCATTTATATCAAGAGGACCGGAATACAAACACAGAGATGTAATACTGAGATCCTACAAGGGGCTGGTCAGGCCACATTTGAAGTACTGTGAGCAAATTTGAGACCTGTATCTGAGGAAGGATGTTCTGGCTCTGGAGAGGGTCCAGAGGAGGCTTACAAGAATGATTCCAGGAATGAGTGGGTTAGCATATGATGAGCGTTTGACAGCACTGGTCCTCTACTCGATGGAGTTTAGCATGTTGAGGGGGGACCTCATTGAAACTTACAGAATAATGAAAGGCATAGATAGAGTGGATGTGGAAAGGATGTTTACACTGTGGGAGAGTCTAGGACCAGAGGTCATACCCTCTGAATTAAAGGGAGCTCTTTTAGAAAGGAGGTGAGGAGGAATTTATTTAGTCAGAGGGTAGTTAATCTGTGGAACTCTTTGCCACAGAGAACTGTGAAGGCTGTCAGTGTATATTTTTTAAGGCAGAGATAGTCAATTCTTGATTATAATGGGTGTCAAGGGTTAGGGGAGAAGGCAGGACAATGGGATTAGGAGGCAGAGAAGGGCCATGATTGCATGGATGGGCCGAATGGCCTAATTCTACTATAACTTGTGAACTTGTGAATAGCTTGATGTCCACAATGAAGAGCAAGATAAAATTGTGAGCAGCTTACTGGTCATAATGGACACAGGGTTGCAAGGCAATATTAAAGGATGATTCTACAGGAACAAAGGGATACTGCAGATGAGGAGATGACTGTTCTGCATGAACAGAGTTGCTGCACACCAGCAGATTATATTCTGTCTCTGCAGACAGTTGCCACAATTAATCAGGGTGTGTTATGCACAAGCTCAACTCTCATCTGCAGGTTCAGAGAAAGGTGCTCACCTCCCCACCATCATCCCTTCCCATACCCATTTTTTACCAAGAACCGAACCCTACTGAGGTTTCAAGGAGATTTGGTTATGAGAAGAAAAATGAAAATACCAGGGACCAGATATTGATTAATTCATATACAAACACCCCTCAGTCTTGCTTATTCCATATACCCACCTCACTCTGTGTGGAAAAATTGCCCCCTCGGGTTCCTATTAAATCTTTCCTATCTCACCTTAAACTTATGTCCTCTGTTTCATGATCATTAGTTCTAGGAGCAGAAGAAAGCCATTCGGCCCATCAAATCTACTCCACCATTCAATCATGGCTGATCTATCTTTCCCTCTCAACTCAATTTTCCTGCCTTCACCCCATAACCCCTGACACCCTTACTAATCATAAATCTGTCAATCTCTACCTTAAAAATATCCACTGACGGCCTCCACAACTGTCTGTGGAAATGAATTCCACAGATTCACCACCTTCTGACTAAAGATGCTCCTACTAAGTAAACAATCTATGCATCTACCCTATCTATTCACTCTATAAGATCACCTCTCATCCTCTTGTGCTCTAAGGAATAAAGTCCTAGCCTGCCCAACCTCTCCCTATTGCTCAGGCCCTCACATCCTGGCAACATCCTCGTAAATCTTTTTTGAACTCTTTCCAGCTGAACATCTTTCCTATAACACTGAAGACAAACCTCTTGTCTCTCTTTCCCAATTCTGATAAAGGTCTAGGGCCTGAAGCATTAATTCTGTTTCTTTTTTCTGCAGATTTTTCCACTAATCCTGCTCCCATCACATGAACGTGAACTTGCGAGTTATTACAGCTCATTGTGTCCTTTTCTTGATTATATAGTGAAACTGAGAAAAAAAATCCAAACCCCCAAAATGATTGTTTTTATTTTTGATGTTTTTAAATATTTTATGCGTATAAATTAGTTTGACCAGATGATTTGGGATTTTTTTTTCATTTGAAGAGGTAAGTGATACATGATTTTATACACCTCTACGAGATCATCCATCAGGCTCTTGTGCTCAAAGGAATAAAAGTCCCAGCCTGCCCAACCTCACTTTATAACTCAGTCCCTTTAAGTCCTGGTAAAATACTTGTAACATTTTTCTGCACCCTTTCCAGTTTAATGGCATCTTACATATGGCAGGGTGACCAAAACCGAACACAATACCCTCAAATGCTGCCTTATCAACATCTCATACAGCTGAAGCTCTCCTGAGGTAGATATCACCACAACAATAATAAGTAGCATAAATAGAACAGTTTCACCAGGCTTGTATCCAGAGCTCTAAGAGTTAAACTATTGCCTAAACCTGGTTGGCTTTCCACTGAACATAGAAGGTTGATAAGCGGCCTAATTGAAGGTTTTTAAATTATAATTAGGTTCATTAGGATTGGAAAAGAGAAGCAATTTCCTCTGGTGGAAAATCCAGATCAAGGGTGGTGTAATGGGAATATGAATCTTTACTTAAAATTACTGTATTCCTTGGCTTAATTTAAATATCCAAGACTGAGTCTAATGGAATTTTGTTGTGAAGGTCAACTGAAGGTATGGATCAAAGGTGGGTAAATGGAATTCTGAACAGATGGGAAACAATCAGATGGGTTTGAGATACGGTTGAATACTCCAGTACGCATATTTTCATATCAGTTTGAATAAATCGTGTTGGGACGTGTTATTCCAAAAAATACTGCGGTAAACTTCCACACTTTGACCACTAAATGGGATATGATTAGGATAGCCAATCCTAACAACTTGGATAGGATAGGAGAGACAAGTTTTGGGCAGGATTTGTAGCGCACACCCTTTTTTATTGTAAGGGTCAAAAGAGACCATGTTTTCCAACAAATGTTTTCGAATATGTTCGAAAACAAGTAGAAGGTGTCCGAGCATGTTTCCAAACAAGTAGAGGATGTTCAAACATGTTCCCAAACAAGTTTAGGAATGTCTGGGTTTGCTGAGCAAAAACACTGCAATAGCTGGGCAGACCACTCACGCCCCCTACCGCAAGTAGTGCAAAAATGGTGCACACAACAGGCTAAGTGAGGCATGGCCTGAGAGGATTATAAGGTCATAAGGTCATAAGTGATAGGAGTAGAATTAGGCCATTAGGCCCTTCAGGTCAACTCCGCCATTCAATCATGGCTGATCTATCTCTCACTCCTAACCCCATTCTCCTGCCTTCTCCCCATAACCTCTGACACCCGTACTAATCAAGAATCTATCTATCTCTGCCTTAAAAATACCCACTGAATGGGCTAATAGACAATGAACAGCTCACGGGAGGGGGTATGGCGTGGTCAGATTGGACGGGAAAACCTGTAAAAAACCGTGTCAGGCGCCCTTCGGGAAGGAGAGAAACCCGACATCGGATCGTGTCGCGAATGGTGCTAGGAGATCGACAACAGGATATGATCCAGCTCCGCACTTTGCTGTGTACTCGGGGTTTGCCAGTGCATATGCGGATACGTGAGTTATGTGCCTTATTCGATAGTGTAATAAAATACTTTGGTATACAAACTGTTCGATGATTCAAGTGATTTATCGAACGCAACACCCTTCCACTCAGTTGCTTTTCAATTGCTATGATTCTCGTTTCCCCTGTTATGGGCAAAAGATTGTGCGTTTTTTCCGATCTATTCCTACATTTACCCAATCTATTCTTATGTTATTCCAATAATTGTTATTATATTATATATGTAATAACATATGTAATTATATGTTATTCCATGATAGTGCAAAAAACAAAACAAAAAAAGCAACCAATGACATGCAAAGTTCATAGTGCTTTGATACTGAGGTAGGGTTATGATTAAGGTTTTGCAGTGTGTTTGGAGAACTTGATGGTAAGAAGCTATTCTTGAACATGGTAATGGTTATCAGGAACCTATATCTTCTTCCTGAAGGCAGCAGTGAGATGAATGCATGCCTTGAGTGGTATGAGGCTTTGATGATATTGGTTGCCTTCTTGAGGCTGTGCTTTCCGTAATTCACTTCAGCAGTGGGGAGGTCAGTACCTGTGATGGACTGGGCAATATCCACACTTCCTCAAGGCAAGCACGCGTTACTGATTGTGGATGATCAGCCATGATCACAATTAATGGCCGTGGTGTCTCAAAGGGCCAAATGGCCTCCTTTAGCACCTATTTTCTATGTTTCTATGTTTCAACCTTCAATCTTGAGCTCTTGATTTCCCGAACCAGGCTTTGATGCAACCTGAGTCAGTATGCTATCTACCATGGATAGACACAAAATGCTGGAGCAACTCAGTGGATCAGGCAGCATCTCTGGAGAAAAAGGACAGTGGATGGTACAGGCTTCTTCAGACTGCACACTTGTTGAGCTTTAATAGAATAATCAGTATCTCAGTAATTAGTAATAGACAATAGATAATAGTAATAGACAATAGACAATTAGCAATAGACAATAGACAAATAGTAATAGACAATAGAGGATAATGCTGAATATCCTCAAACTAATGAGGAAATAGCAGCGTTGGTGCGATGCCATTGTGATTGCCCAGGACAGATCATCAGAGATGTGGACACCCAGGCACAATGCATTTGCCTCCTTCTATCTATTATTCACAGTAACTGCCTCTTTCTACATAAGTGATCTTAGTCTTATTTAATACCAGATGGTATTTCTATGTTTCAATGTATTTGTGCCTAGGAATTCCTGGTCAAAACCCGTTCTCTTTAACTCCTCTAATGGTTACGTGGTAGCATCAGTATCCCATATCAAAATAAGATTCAACAGCAGAGTTTCCTTTAAGAAATAGATAATTCTTGCAGGTATCTGTAGATATCCCGAGATATGAAACACAGAAAGGAATTTCTCAGTTAGGGTAAAGCAGTAAGTAAAGGGAAATTTATTTGTGAATTTATCTTTTTCAGTGAATTATTCATCTCATTGTAGTTAGTGTTACTTCTTTCACAGAAAGTCGGATAACTCCGAGCACAATTCATCCACTTGGTGAAATGGCCGATGACCGCAGGAGGTGTGCGGGGCAGATTTTTACACAGAGGGTGATAGGTGCTTGTAACACTTTGCCAGGGGGTGGTGGTTCAGGCAGAAACACAGACATTTGGGCCGAAGGGCCTATTCTTGTGCTGTACTGTTCTACAGAGTCATAGAGTCAGTGTGGAAACATGCCCTTCGTCCCAACTTCGTCCCAACTTGAAGGATGAGGAGGGACCTTATTGAAACTTACCAAATAGTGAAAGGCTTGGATAGAGTGAATGTTGAGAGGATGTTTCCACTAGTGGGAGAGTCTAGGACCCGAGGTCATTGCCTCAGATAAAAGTATGTACCTTTACGAAGGAGATGAGAAGGATTTTCTTTAGTCAGAGGGTGGTGAATCTGTGGAATTAATTGTCACAGACTGAGGAGGCCGTCAATATATATTTTTAAGGCGGAGATTGACAGATTCTTGATTACATAGATATAGATACATAGAAAATAGGTGCAGGAGTAGGCCATTCGGCCATTTCGAGCCAGCACCACCATTCAATGTTATCATGGCTGATCATCCACAATCTGTACCCCGTTCCTGCCTTCTCCCCATATTCCAGAGCTCTATCTAACTCTCTTTTGAATGCATCTAGTGAGTCGGCCTCCACTGTCTTCTCAGAGAATTCCACAAATTCACAACTCTCCGGGTGAAAAAGTTTTTCCTCATCTCAGTTGTAAATGACCTATCCCTTATTTTTAAAGTGTGGCCCCTGGTTTTGGACTCCCCCAACATCGGGAACATGTTTCCTACATCTAGCGTGTCCAATCCCTTAATAATTTTATATGTAAGATTAGTAAGGGTGTCAGGGATTATGAGGAGAAGGCAGGGAATGGGGTTGAGAGGGAAAGATAGATCTGCCATGATTGAATGGCGGAGTAGACTTGATGGGCGAATGGCCGAATTCTGCTCCTAGAATCTGTGACTTATGTTAGTCCTCACCCACAGGGAAGGTGCACAGCTACATGGGCCTGGACTCCTCTGCCAATTGGTATTCAGTCAGTGTGCTAGATTGCTTTGAGAAAAAATAAATTCTTACACTTCCATAACACTTTTCACAAAGTTAGGACACCCCATTGCGATATAGAAGCAGAGTTGCCTTTGAAAGTAGAAAAACAGGCCATCCAATTTATACAGAGCAATAAGCGCAATAAACACAAATGGGTATTTGAAATGTGGCTTGATAATCTGTTACAGTGATGTTTGCTGAGGGAGAACTTCAGTCTAGGATGTTTGCAGGAACTGCATTGTTTTTTGACAGTGATATGAGGTCTTTGATATCCACCTGAAAGAGAAAAATTCACTTATTGTTTCATTCAAATAATAATGTCACCGATAGTGCAGATTTCCTTTAGCATTAGAGTGTCGGACCAAATTTTGTGTTCCGAAATGTATTTTAAACCAGTAACTAATACGTCTGGTTTATCATAATATTATAAGATCATAATAATATTATATCCAACTGGCATGTCCAGCATGAGATTTTCCATCCTTATTACAAAGTTCTCAAAACCTGCGTGGACCAACTGGCTGGAGTTCTTGCAGACATTTTCAACCCCTCAATGCTGAGATCTGAGGTTCCCACCTACTTTAAAAGGGCAACAATAATACTGGTGCCCAAGAAGAGTAAGGTGTCATGTCTCAATGACCACCGAGCGGTGGCACTAACGTCTGTGGCAATTAAGTTGTTTAAAATAGACACAAAAAGCTGTAGTAACTCAGCGGAACAGGCAGCATCTCGAGAGAAGGAATGGGTGAAGTTTCGGGTTGAGGTCCTTCTTCAGCCTGATGTCAGGGGAGTGGGCAGTACAGAGATAAAATGTAGTCGGAGACAGGAAGACTGGTCAGAGAACTGGGAAGGGGGAGGGGATGGAGGGTGAGGGAAAGCAAGGGCTACTTGAAGTTAGAGGTCAAAGTTCCTACCGTTGGTATGGAACCCATACAAAATATGATGTGCTGTTCCTCCAATTTGCACTGGGCCTCACTCTGACAATGGAGGAGGCCCAGGACAGAAAGGTCAGTGTGGGAATGGGAGTGGGGGTTAAAGTGCTGAGCAACTGGGAGGTCAGGTAGGTTTTGGCGGACTGAGCGGAGGTGTTCAGCGAAACGATCGCCGAGTCTGCGCTTGGTCTTGCCGATATACAGGAGTCCACACCTGGAACAGCGGATACAGTAGATGAGGTTGGAGGAGGTGCAAGTGAGCCTCTGCCTCACCTGAAAAGACTGTTGTGGTCCATGGACGGAGTTGAGGGGGGAGGTATAGGTACAGGTGTTGAGGAGAGGATGGTTTGGGTGGCACGAGAGGCACGAGTTGACCAGGGAGTTGTGGAGGGAACAGTCTCAGCGGAAAGCGGAAAGGGGTGGAGATGTTAGTTATGGCACATATCAACTCTTACCTTAGCAAGAACCTGGACCCACTAGAGTTTTCCAACTGCTACATTAGATCAACGGAGGATGCAATCTCGGTGGCTCTCCACTCTGCACTTGGATAGTCTACTTGGATAATACAAACACATACATCAAGCTGTTATTCATAAACTGCAGCTCGGCATTCAACACCATCATCCTCTCCAAACCTGTTACCGAGCTCATGGAACTGTGTATCGCTTTGCAACTGGATCCTTGCAACAGAACACAATCAGTATGAATTGGCAACAACACTTCCTCTTCGATAACTATCAGTACAAGGGCACCGCAAGACTGTGTGCTCTGTCCCCTGCTCTACGCATTCTACACCCATGACTGTGTTGCCAGATACAGTTCCAATTTTATCTTTACATTTGCTGACAACACCACTATTGTTGGATTATGGATAATGATGAGTCAGAGTGTAGGAGGGAGATTGATTGTCTGATTGCATGGTTCCAGAACATCAAGCTTGCTCTTAACGTCAGTAAGACCAAGGACCTGATTGTTGACTTTAGAAGAGGATTATCTAGGATTCAAAAACCTGTCTTCATTGACGATTCAGTGGTGGAGCAAGTCAACACCTTCAAGTTTCTGGTCGTGCATATTTCTAACGACCTGTCCTGGACCCAGCGCATAAATGCAATCATAAAGAAATCCCTTCAACACCTCTACTCCCTTCTACGATTGAAGAGATCTGGTATGTCAACAAATACTCGATTGAACTTCTACAGATGTACAGAAGAGACCATATTTACTGGTTGCCTTGAATACCCAGAAATGGAGGAGATTACAAAATGTGGTGGGCACTACCTCATCCATCATGGGTATTGACCTCCCCACTGTTGAAAGGATCTATAGGAGGCGCTGCCTTAAAAAGGAAACCACTATCATCAAGGACCCACATCACCCTGGCCACGTTCTCATTTCACTCCTGCCATCGGGAAAATGTATAGGAGCCTGAAAACTCTAACAACCAGGCTCAGGAAGTGTTTCTTCCCGATGACTATCGGGTTGTTGAACACTACATACACCAACTAAGCTCCAAATGTTTAACTGCTTTGGTTGTACTGGTGTCTTTGGGCACTGTTTTGGTTTATTTGTTTTATATTGGGCTTTTTTATTTATTGAACTTTTTATTATTTTTCTTTATCGTATGATCTATTAGTACTGTGCTCACAAACCTGTTGTGTGTCTGCAGGTAAAAATGTAATTGTTCTGTTTTGGTACATATGACAAGAAAACACTTTTGACTCTTGACATAGAAACAATCTTCTTTCTCTTCCAATAAGTCTTAACAGAGTCTGTGAGGAGCAAGGGATAGGAAAAAAAATGGTCTAAATTACTAAAATAGCTATCATTTATTGATCATGTGTTCAAGGCATGGATGTGATTTTCGATAAATATTGTACATGCCCTAGCCTGTGGAGATGAAGAATATAGATCATATGGTCATGTGATATTAGAATTAGACCTTTTTGCTCATCAAGTCTACTCTGCCATTCAATCATGGCTGATCTGTCTCTCCCTCCTAACCACATTCTCCTTCCTCCTCCCCATAACCTCTGACACCAACACTAATCAAGAATCTATCTATCTTTTCCTTAAATATATCCACTGATTTTGCCTCTATGGCAGAGAATTCCACAGATTCATCACTCTTTATAGCCCAAGATACAACACTCTCAGTTTCTCATTCTGTTTTCATTTATCTTTCTGTTCAGTGATGAAGTATACTGAGGCTGGCTCTCATAATCTACACAATTATAGGAATTCATTCAAATCCCACATTGAACAGTTTGATATTCCTGTAAAATGATTTTGTGTAATATTTGTTTTAACATCTCTTAAGTTCTAAGGGGAAGTTGGCCAAACTTTGATTGTTTTCTCTGGAGCGTTAGAGGCAGAAGGGAGACCTGAAAGCAAAGTTTATAAAAATTATGAGAGGCAAAGATAGACAGTCAGGACCTTTTTCCATATTGGAAATGTTGAAGACTAGAGGGCAGAGCTTTAAGGTGAGGGAGGCAACATTTAAAAGAGATATATGTGAGGCATGTTTTTTACACTGAAAGTGCTGCATGCCTGGAACAAGCTGCTGGGGGTGATGGAGGCAGATATTTACATAGATATTAACATAGGAGCATAGAAAAGTACAGCACAGGAAGGGGCCTTTCAACCCACAGATAGAGCAACGGGTAAGATACTGGGTGCAAAATATTATTCTCACCATTGTAACACATGTAAACTATTCTCCGTATGCACTTAGCTTACATTCCCCTCACCATTCCACACAAATGCATGTGCCCATTTAGAAGCTTCTTTAACATTAGCATCATATATATAGGGAATGGAGGGTTATGGATCATGTGCAGGCAGGGATAAGTTAGGCACAGACATTGTGGGCTGAAGGGCCTGTTTTAGTGCTGCACTGTTGCGTGCTCAATGTTCAATTGTGTAGTAAGGAACTGCAGATGTTGGTTTAAACCGAAGATAGACACAGAAAGCTGGAGTAACTCAGCGGGACAGACAGCATCTCTGGTGAAAAGCAATAGATGATGTTTCGGGATGAGACCCTTCTTCAGACTGAGAGTCAGGGGAAACGGAAATAAGAGGTATAGACGGTGATGTAGAGAGATACAAATGAATGAAAGATATGCAAAAAAGTAACAATGATAAAGGAAACGGGCCATTGTCAGCTGTTGGCTAGGTGAAAACGTTACAGAAAATGAGACTCAACAAGATGACTTTGAAATGAGTACAATGACTTGGGTAGGAGAGGGACGGACAGAGAGGGGGTGCAAGGGTTACTTGAAGATAGATAAATAAATTTTCATACCGTTGGGTTGTAAGCTGCCCAAGCAAAATATGATTCGCATTTGGCCTCACTCTGACAATGAAGAAGGCCCAGGACACAAAGGTCATTGTGGGAATGGGATGGAGGATTAAAGTGTTTAGCAACCGGGAGATCAGGTAGGCCCAGGCAGACTGAACGAAGGTGTGCAGCGAAACCATCGCCCATTCTACGTTTGGACTTGCCGACATATAAGAGCCTGTACAAATGTTCAATTGTCTCCTTTAAAAACAAGAAATGCATAAAATAAATTTAATTTCATAATATTTGAGACTTCTGTAATACAATTTTCAATCTTAAATTGGTAAAAGTTACGGCAGAGAGATGTTTCTCCGGATAGGTGCGACACTAATATAAATTTTATGCCAATTGAAGAGGAATAAAATTGAAACGTCCTGAACATGAAAATGTGAATAGAGCACCATCTAGTGTCAGATAACAGAGAATTTAAACGTTTTCTCTCATTGTCTCAAAAACAATAAATAGCAAGCTGAAATTTCCATAAAGCCTCTCAAAAGGATAATATGACAATGTTAGCCCAGAGTCAAAGAAGGAAATACTAAGCGGCTGATAGATTGCTAAGTCTCAGAGGTAGGTTTTAAACAACATCATAGAGTAAGGTGGAGAGGTTAAGATGTTAGGGAGCATTTAGTGAAACAGGAGCAGGCAGAGAACCCATTGTAAGTGATTTTCTGGATATAACTGGATATTACATATGACACCAAACTAAGTGAAACTGTCCCATTCAGCTTGCTTATCGAGAAAAGACATTGACAGAGGATATCGCGTGCGATGGTGTCAAAGGCTTAGGTTCAGGTTTAGGTTTATTATTGTCACGTGTTCCGAAGTACCATGAAAAGCTTTGTTGTGCATGCTGTCCAATCAAATCAATTAATACTATACGTAAATATAATCAAGTCACACTCAAGCACAATTGGTAGAGTAATAGGTAAAACACGGAGTGCAGAATAGATACTTGTCAGCATTGTAGTGCACCAGTTCCATAGGCAAAGTCCAATGTCCGCAATGGGGTATAAGTGAATCGGACAGTACCGTAGCTTATGGAAGGACTGCTCAGAAGCCTGATAACAGAGGGGAAGAAGCTGTTCCTGAGTGTTGTGGTGCACACTTTCATGTTTCTGTATCTTCTGCCAGACAGTAGGAAGGTGAAGAAACAATGACCAGGCTAGGATGTCTATAATCATGTTGGGTGCTTTTCTGAAGAAACGTGAAGTGTAAATGGAGTCAATGGTGAGATTTCTCATCCGTGTGATGAACTGGCCAACATCCACAATTCTCTGCAATTTCTTGCTGTCTTAAGCAGACCTATTTCATAACATGAATATGATGTATCCTGACAGAATGCTTTCTATGGTGTATCTGCAGATGTTTGGAAGAGTCATTGGAGACACAAATTCAATGATAGATACATAGATACATAGAAAATAGGTGCAGGAGTAGGCCATTCGGCCCTTCGAGCCTGCACCGCCATTCAATATGATCATGGCTGATCATCCAACTCAGTATCCCGTACCTGCCTTCTCTCCATACCCCCTGATCCCTTTAGCCACAAGGGCCACATCTAACTCCCTCTTAAATATAGCCAATGAACTGGCCTCAACTACCCTCTGTGGCAGAGAGTTCCAGAGATTCACCACTCTCTGTGTGAAAAAGTTTCTTCTCATCTCGGTCCTAAAGGATTTCCCCCTTATCCTTAAGCTGTGACCCCTTGTCCTGGACTTCCCCAACATCGGGAACAATGATATACCTGGGAAAGGCCCTTCAGCCCACCAAGTCCACGCCAATCATCAATCACCTGTTCACATTATAATTTTGTTATCTCACTTTTGCATCCAGTCCCTACACACAAGAAGCAAATTATAGAGGTCAATTAAATCATAAATCCACACATCTTCGGGATTTGAGAGGGAACTGAAACAGCTGGAGGAAACCCGCATGGTCCAGTGAGAACTTGCAAACTCCACACAGACAGCACCCAATGTCAGGATCGAACCCAGATCTCTGGGGCAGTGAGGCAGCTGCTCTACCAGTCGGGCCATTGTGCTGCCCAAGCGCTATTGGAGATATGCCACAAAATATGTCAAGAAGTATACACATATTCACAGCAACTGAACATTTCAATTTGTGGCTTTGATGAAGAACACATGCGAGCTTGACAAGTATGGTCACCTGACGGTAGGAATACCAGTAAGGAATTGGAATAAAAAAAAGACAACATGCTGAAGCAATTCAGCGGGTCAAGCGGCATTTCTGGAGAACATGGCTTGCTGATATTTCAGGTCAAGATCATTTTTCAGACTGATTGTAGTGGGGGGGGGGGGGGGAGGGGGGGGAAGGGGTGGTAGGAGAACAATGAATGAGGTGGGGGCTGGACAATGGGGAGCGCTGTTAGGCAGATGGTTGGGAAAAGGGAAGAGATGAAGAGATTTAAAAAAGTGTGAGGTAAGGATTGAGAAGTACGATTTGTGAAGGTAGAGGAAGGAATGTAATGAAGGAAAGGAAAGTTCAGAAGTTTAATGAACTTTTTCTTTCTTTTCTCTTCCCCTGTTATGTACTATGTTTGCATATTGACATATTCTGTTGTGCTGCAGCAAATAAGAATTTCATTGTCCCATCCGGGACATATGACAATAAAACACTCTTGGCTCTTGAGGAATATAAATGGAAGGGGACAGGGGCAGGAGAAGGGGAGAAATGGGTATAAATTCAGGTAGGACGCAGGGAAGACGGGATAAATAGGTTTTTTTAGGTTAGATATTTAAAATTGGAGAATTCAGTATTCATATCATTAAGGGGCTGTCCCACTTGGGCGACCTAATTGGTGTTGAAGACCTCCTTCGACTATGCAGAAGACCTCCTTCGACTATGTTTTGGTTCTCCAAATCTGAGGAAGGACATTATTGCCATAGAGGGAGTGCAGAGAAGGATCACCAGACTGATTCCTGGGATGTCAGGACTGTCTTATGAAGAAAGACTGGATAGACTTGGTTTATACTCTCTAGAATTTAGGAGATTGAGAGGGGATCTTATAGAAACTTACAAAATTCTTAAGGGGTTGGACAGGCTAGATGCAGGAAGATTGCTCCCGATGTTGGGGAAGTCCAGGACAAGGGGTCACAGCTTAAGGATAAGGGGGAAATCCTTTAAAACCGAGATGAGAAGAACTTTTTTCACACAGAGAGTGGTGAATCTCTGGAACTCCCTGCCACAGAGGGTAGTCGAGGCCAGTTCATTGGCTATATTTAAGAGGGAGTTAGATGTGGCCCTTGTGGCTAAGGGGATCAGAGGGTATGGAGAGAAGGCAGGTACGGGATACTGAGTTGGATGATCAGCCATGATCATATTGAATGGCGGTGCAGGCTCGAAGGGCCGAATGGCCTACTCCTGCACCTAATTTCTATGTTTCTATGTTACTATGTTGAAGACTAGCTACGACTAACTTCGGGAAAATTGGACAACGAATATTGGAGAGAGAAGACGACCTCCTTCGATCTCCTTTGACCTCCCTTCGACCTCCCTTCGACTATGATGAAGACTATCTACGACTACCTTTGACTATCTTTGACTACCCTCGATTACCCACGACTAACATGCCAACCTACTACGACCTATTATGACTAAACCTACGAGTAAAAAATGTGTCGATTTCTTTTCCATGGCAACCTTTTTTTACTTGCGGGCATTTTTCAGCATGTTGAGGCCTCGAGTACGCGGAGACCACTCTCGAGCATGAAGGAGAGTTACAAAGACCTCCTACGACCTCGTGTTGACCAATATGTGAGTATGAGTCAAGGGCATACTCGCCAGAACTCGCGGGTTAAGTCACCCATGGGACAGCCCCTTTAGGTTCTAAGTTACCCAAGCAAAATATCGTTCAAATGGTTGGCTACCGGGAGATCTAGTAGGCCTTGACGGATCAAGCGCAAGTGTTTAGAGAAACGGTGGCATTGACTGGGCTGGATCTACTGTTTCATCTCCCAGGGGCTAACCATTTGGCTTTTCAATTTGTGGCAGAGAGTGAAGCAGGGCCACTTAGTGCAACTGAGTGGAAATGGGTCTGACAGACCTGAAGACGATGGAGATCAGAAAGAGCGTGAAAAGTTATAGGATTGAAGATGGATAACAGTATAAACCTGGAATTAGGGCAGAAGAAACTCAGAGGAAAATTGAAGCATAGAAACATAAAAACATAGAAATATAGAGAGTAGATGCAGGAGTAGGCCATTTGGCCCTTTGAGCCAGCACCATCATTTAATATGTTCATGGCTGATCATCCAGAATCAGTACCCCATTCCTGCTTTTTCGCCATATCGCTTGATTCCGCATGTGTATAGCTGAAAGATTAGTTTCATTCCCAGTGGAAAAGAAATCCATGAGGTGCTGACACTTATGTATTTGGAGGGCAAATCTCTGTCCTCCTTGTGAGAATATATGACTTGGGTTAAAGGTTGCTGATTCTCACCAGCTAGCTCATCTTTCTATCAAATAAAAATGACGCTTTAATAATAGACATGCTAGGCAGGATTTTGTTTTCAATTGAGAGTATGGAAAAATAGAAAAGTTTTGAATTCTGGATGTTATAGCAAGATAAAACAATGTATTTATTAATATGGAGAGTATGTATGGGATTGAGTTGGAGTTGAGTTTGATTTTAGTTTATTGTCACGTGTACCATGGTACAATGAAACAATTTAGTTGCGTACTAACTATTGAGTGGAAAGACAATACATGATTACAATCAAGCCGTCCACAGTGTACAAATACATGATCAATGGAATAGCAGCAATAACATTTAGTGCAAGATAATGTCCAGGAAAGTCCAATCCAAGGTAGTCCAAGGACCAATGGGATAGTAGTGGAGCATGTGACAGAGGTACAAACAATGTTATTATGGTGAATCTTTCCTCCATTCATTAGATACAACAAAACTATGCACACAATTATGAAGAAATGTTCACATTGAACCACTTGTAGAAAACCTATAGGAAACTTATTTTCTATTATGTTTCAATTTAATTTTAATATTTGTTTTAGTTTATCTATTATTGGGATATTAACCAGAAATATCCACATTGTAGGGGTATCAGCAGTGCTCAGAATGTCTCTCTGAATTTACCCCCCCCCCCCCCCCCCAGGATACAGACATAGATGTTGCATATTTTGCAGAGATGCAAAGAAAAGTAACACAGAAGAGGGATGAATTAAGGCCAGCAAAGGGTAGTGGGCCCAGAACAAAACAAATAAAAAGACTGGATTAGATTTCTAGTCAAAACATTTATTATAAATTACTAGTACCATCCATCAGCTGGCCTTTTTTACATCACCCATTTGTTTTTAAGAACCTTCGACTTGCAATTTATTAGCAATTTCACATGAGCTTCAACATCAAGTCAGTGCAACGAGGGAGTCAGGATGTGAAACTGATGCTCCAACTCTAACATTAGGAAACAGTCTCATGCAAGTTACAATTGAAACTAGATGGGCGGCTCGGTGCCCAGCTGTATGCTTGCTGCCTTACAGCGCTTACAGCGCCGGAGACCCGGGTTCGATCCCGACTACGGGTGCTGTCTGTACAGAGTTTGTACGCTCTCCCCGTGACCGCGTAGGCTTTCTACGAGATCTTTGGCTTCCTCCCACACTCCAAAGGCGTACAGGTATGTAGGTTAATTAGCTTGGTGTATGTGTAAATTGTCCCTAGTGTGTGTAGGATAATGTGCGTGGATCGCTGGTCGGCGTGAACTTGGTGGGCCGAAGGGCCTGTTTCTGTGCTGTATCTCTAAACTAAACTAAACTAGATTGAATCCAATATAATGACATTTAATAGACACGATCCTTAATAGACATGGTCCACAATGGCACTTATTGAGCTTCCTTTCAGAAGTTTTCAGTATCTAAATAATGTTTGATAACACTAACAACTTCCTGCATCATAACTAACCATCCCAACATTCCTTCATAACTCCTTTAAGCTCAAGTGTCATTGATGCAATGCACAGCAAAAAGTACTGTATACCCTGAGGCCCAATGACAAAGAAAATCTCTTTAAATTCAGTTAAATAATTCAGAATGTTGATATTGTATGATTCAGTGAACTAAATCCTCATGATTCTGACACCAAGTGTATTGTCAAAAACAAGAACATTTCTGAGACACCAGAAGTATTAAAAGCATTACAGTCAGACAATAGATATTCTGATAATAAAAAGGACCAAATGCTGTAGTAACTCAGCAGATCAAGCAGCGTCTCTGGATGACATTGATAGGTGATGTTTCGGGTTGGGACTCAGTTGATTCAGTTGAACTACTCCAGCATTTTGTATCTTTGCAGGTGAACCAGCATCTGCAGTTCCTTGTTTCGACGATAGATTCTGATATTCATGTTACCATCAGCCCAAAGACGATCAAGAATTTCTAAAACAATTGAGCACAGCTGCAAAGTAACTATTAGTAACTATTAGGTAAATCCGTCCATACATAAGAAACAGAAAATCCAGTCAGCCTCTCATGCTGGCTTCACCCATTTAATAAGACCGTGTCTTATTCCAGATTTCTCTACTCCCTTATTATCTAAACATCTTTCAATCAAGTAACCATATAATAGTCAAGAGGGTGGCGCAATCTTAAAGGACCTTGACTTACGTGAGTGAAGTTTACACATGATGCCCAGAATATATACATTGATGTGACATTTCTTCACACCAAATATTCTCACCTTGATGTACCATTCGCCTTGATGGTTTAACTGCTAATCAATTTATTTCACAGTATGTGAAAAAATTTCTTGAAGTGAATTAATTTAATCTAAAAAGAAAGAAACTGAAAATGCTCATGAGCTTACAGATTGGTGCCATGATCTCTAGGTCACTCGTTGGATCAACAGATTCTGTCTCCCCTCTGTTGCATCCATTCACTGGTATTCATCTCAAGTCCTTATCCGATAATGAATTTAAGATCCAACAAACACAATGGTTCAATTAATGGTACTTCATTGTCACGTATACCATGGTACAATGAAATGGGTCGGTTGATGTAAGCACTGACTCTACTTCATACTCCATGGGTACAAGAACAATAACAACTTTAATATTGCCATTCTTTCATATAGAGGCCTAAAATAGTTTAGTTTTGCCTTTTGTAATGTTGCATTACAAAACCTGCTATGATAGCACCAAAACTGATTCCAGTCTTCCAGATATGTTAACAATTATGAAATGGACTGCTGTTATTTAAACCGTGTATTGAACCTTGGTAAAATTATCCTGCAGATTACAAGCTGCATTTCAAATTTACAATTTAATTTATCTACTTATTTGGTTGTTAACTTAGATTGCAATTACAAAAATGTAATTAATTTCATTGTTCTACATTCCAAATATGTACATGTTTTTAGTAAAATAAGGATATTTTCTCCTCATTTCTTACTCCCTTGAATAAAAAAAACATCCTTTTCTGCATGATGGGGCCAGCTCAGTCCAATTCAATGAGAACGGTAAACTTTGTGCAGAGCTCATTCATTATTAAAATATTTGCAGAAGATAATCCATTCAGTCAAGGGACTGTTCCAACGCAGCAGAGAAATTACAGTTTGTTGTTTAAGGTCTTGTTGGGTGAGGAAACAAAGCAGATAAGAATCTTATAGAATTTTCAAATTGGTATCCTTTCGCATTTTCAGGAAGACATGGAAGATAATTAAGAAGCTATATTTTCTAGCAAAGTACAAGACACCGCAGTGTGTTGTCAGCTAGCATAATTAAACCTCTTGAAATGATATGACCATCTATGTTTCTTTACAAATTAGATTTAAAATGCACCACTGCATCCCTCTTACTGAACAGTGCTGACAGAAAGCTGGGATCTGATCAAATGAAGATGGCAGGTTAATTACTTTAATTCTGTATGTGTTTCGGTGTATTTGTGTGTGGTTGACTGAAATGCCAAGTCTTATTACTACTCCTACACCGGCTTCTTTAATGGCAATAGAAATTCAATGATAATACAATTTAACCTGCATGACAGATGGACAGATGCAAAATAGCCGGCGTTCAAGGTTTATGACCACAGTCTGTGTGCAAAACACAGTAAATTATTAGGGGCAAGGAGGGTTGGTACAAAGCTAAAGAATCAGGTCCTAAGTGAATTTTACACTGCATGCAGACAGAGAGCTAAGCCGTCAAATTAAAACGTGTTATATTCAGGTTCATCAAATAACAGACATCCACTTATGTCAAGAATTTATTGCAGTTTGTATGCACTGGACACTCGAAAAATACGTGTGACTTGCATAGAATAAATGGATAAACAGGTTGGTAATGAATGTAATGATAGTTTCTCTTTTGAAGGAATAAGGCAACGTGCGCAGGTTCTAGGTGTGGATGATTAGTATAATCTGCTCATGCGACAAATATGCTGGATTGTTTATTAACCAATGGATATTAATATATCATTGAACATAAGGAAGTGTTAACGTCTGAGGCAATAGATGATTCAGACTTGGGTAAGCTTGGGGGTCTTTATCATTTCATGAACCTGGGATCCAAGAGATAGTGTGGGGATCTGAGATTGGTTAATGAAGTCCTCAGAAGAAGTAATAGAACAGAAAGTTTATAAAGGGATAAGAGTCTAAGACCAGGCAAAATGGGGACCAATTTGAGAAGAGGAGTGGTGAACACTGAACTAAGTGTGTTAAGGGCCTGTCCCACTCGGGCGTAATTTGCGCGTCATTTAGGCGACAGGCCGGCAGTGACTGACGAGCGACTATCACGCGCAAATCATGCGACATCATGCGACATTATGCGTCAGCACAGCCGTCTGGTGCGCGTAACGTCATTAGAATACCCTGCTTCCCTATTCTGCATCATAACCATCATGGAAGAACTACAGATTTTATTGCTACAGCAACAACAGAGACGTCTGTTAGCAGCAGCCCTCATACTTACAGATCAGCCAGGCAGGAGTACAACAAGAAAGGCTAGCAAGAAACCCAGGAAGAGGTCTGTGTAGACGAGGTTAGAGATTACATGACGCGTAAAAGGCGGGCCGACTGCGTATGGGCAGCGCGCGGCATCGCATATTTACAGACGTTGACGCACGGTGACGTAACCATGCATCACCACATGATACACCGTGCGTAGCCAATGTGTCAGCGTGCGTAAGCGATACGTCTACACTACGAAATACTGGAGCGCCGCGCGATACCACACACCACTACATGCGGTTCCACACCTCGCTATGCACGCGTCACCCACACGCCCCCGACGCATCACGACGCGTCGACCAACTTTCTACATGACGCGTAAATGAGGTGCAAATGTCGCCCAAGTGGGACAGGCCCTTTATGTTTGAATGCATGCAGTACACGGAACAAGATAGATGAGCTTTTGGGGAAGTTAGACATTGGTAGGTATGACATAGTGGGCATTACAGAGACGTGGCTGACAGAGGATCAGAGCAGGGAGCAGTACATACAAGGAATCGCATCCTATCGAAAAGACAGGCCAGTGGGCAGAGGAGGTGGAGTGGCTTTGTTGGTAAGGAATGAAAGCCTTAGCAATGGATGACATGGGATCAGAAGATGTAGAATCCTTGTGGGTAAAGTTAAGAAACTGCAAGGATAAAAAGACCGTGATGAGAGTTATATGCGGGTCTCCAATCTGCAGCCAGGTATTTTTGAAGCAGGGATAACCAGGTTCTTGATTTGTAAGGGTGTCAAATGTTCCAGGAAGATAGCAAGAGAAGGGTGTTGAGAGGGAAATATAGGTCAGCCATGATTGAATGGAGGAGCAGACTCCATGGATCTAATGGCCTAATTCTGCTCCTATGGCTTATGAACTTATAATAAGTGTTTTGTGTTTTTTCTACACTTTTCTCTTTTTCCTATATCATTAAGTAAATCTGACATATAACTTTGCAGGTAGCATCAAGCAGTTCAGTTGTTGGAATTTAGAGAGTGATTAAAGACTGAGGAATTATTGACATTGCATAGGGAAGCAGAATGCGATCTCTCAGGATTCAGCAGCGTTTTTCAATTCTAAACATGAAACTAACTACTAATAGTTGTAACATTTTCTGCTGTACTTGATTTCCTTTTTCTTTTGCACTATCTGTTGTAATCATGTTTGGTTTGATTGTACTCATGTATGGTCTGATCTGCCCAGATAACACACACACAAAAAACATTCACTATCTTTGTACATGTAATAACAAACTAATACCAATACCAATACCAATACCAATAGAAACACATGGAATAACAGATGCTGGAATCTTGAGTAAAACACTAGTTTGAGTAAAACACCACAACTAGAGAGCAGTCCTGAACTGCTATTTATCTCATTGGTAACCCTCGGACTATCTTTGATCGGACTTTACAGGCTTTACTTTTAACTAAATGTTATTCCCTTATCATGTATCTATATAGAAACATAGAAACCATGCATCTATATAGGAATCATGTATCTACATAGAAACATAGCAAATAGGTGCAGAGGTAGGCCATTTGGCCTATTCAATATGATCATGGCCACAATCAGTACCCCGTTCCAGCTTTTTCCCCCATATCCCATGATTCCATTAGCCCTAAGAGGGAGAATGCAGAAGAATGGCTATATTTAAGAGGGAGTTAGATGTGGCTCTTGTGGCTAAGGGGATCAGAGGGTATGGAGAGAAGGCAGGTACGGGATACTGAGTTGGATGATCAGCCATGATCATATTGAATGGCGGTGCAGGCTCGAAGGGCCGAATGGCCTACTCCTGCACCTAATTTCTATGTTTCTATGTTTCTATTTCTAATGGGGTTAGGAGTGAGAGATAGATCAGCTTGAATTGAATGGTGAAGCAGACTTGATGGGTTGAATGGCCTAATTCTCCTCCTATCACTTATGGCCTTATGAAATGTTCATGGTTGCGTCTGAGAATTTCCAAGGTTGGAAGGAAGTCCCAGGCCCACTGCAAATCAAGGATCTACAAAGTGACAGAAGGATTTCAGGAGCAAAGCTTTGTCTTGCTGAGATTCCCTCAACATTATATTGAGGAATCATCTGTCTAATCTGACATCAGGTCAGGTCCATCTAAAAATCTGGGACCTAATCGATTTCATGGGAATTCTCTGTCCAGAGTATTGGGAAGGGAAAATTCAAAAATATATTTTTTCTTCAGTCTAATGCTCTTAAGGATTTTATAATGATCCAATGTACTTAATGAACAATTTTATCTTTATTTTATTATTTCAATATTTTAATTACTTTAATTTTAATACATTTTGAATGTCAAAAGAAGTGAAAAAAAGTAAATGCCTCACAGATTGGACAGAAGCTTACACTCAACCCCAATACACTTCTCACCCCCTCCCATCACATCCCCTTCCTTCTTGCCACAGCCTTGCTTTACTGTCAGAACTTGGATCAGGAGCAAGGGCCAGGAAGCAAGCAGGTAAGATCATCCTTGACCCCTCTCACCCTGGCCACAAACTCTTTGAATCACTTCCCTCTGGAAGGCGACTCCGGAATGTCAAAGCTGCCACAGCCAGACATAAAAACAGCTTTCTTCCACGAGTGTAGACAAAAATGCTGGAGAAACTCAGCGGATGAGGCAGCATCTGTGGAGCGAAGGAAATAGGCAATGTTTCGGGCTGAAACTCTTCTTCAGTAATTCTACTCAATAACCAAAAATCTGTAGCTTTCTTTTGCTCTGGTATTTTATTTAATTCACATGTTTAATCAATAATGTTTTATTATTAATGTTTAATATTTTATGTATCATTCTTAACTGTCACTGTATATCATGTTGTTGCTTGCGGGCGGAGCACCAAGGCAAATTCCTTGTATGTGAATATTTGGCCAATAAACCTATTAATTCATTCATTCATTCAATTTCTGCCTTACAGCTCGAGAGACCCAGGTTCAATCCTGATTACGGATGCTGCCCGTACGTACTATTTGTGATCGAATGGGTTTTCTCCGGGTGCTCTGGTTTCCTCCCATATTCCAAAGACGTACTGGTTTGTAGGTTAATTGGCATTGGTAAAATTGTAAATTGTTGCTAGTCAGTAGGATAGTGCTAGTGTACGGCGTAGACTCAGTGAGCCGAAGGGCCTGTTTCCATGCTGTATCTCAAAAGTCTAAAAAATAGAACTAATGTACGGGTGAGGCAGCATCTATGGAGCGATGGAATAGGTGACGTTTCGGGTCGAGACCCTTCTTCAGACGACCCGAAACGTCACCTATTCCTTCGCTCCATAGATGCTGCCTCACCCGCTGAGTTTCTCCAGCATTTTTGACTAGCTTCGATTTTTCCAGCATCTGCAGTTCTTAACATGGATTCAATGGGCTGAAGGGCTTGTTTCCATGTTGTATCTCTAAAACTAAAACTCAAAGTGTAAACAAATAAAACATCCAGGCAAGGTGAGTGTGGATATACATGGACCATGAGAGGTGATTCGAGGACCTACGACTGTACCAGAACAATCCAAAGCCATGCCTCTTTGTCCAGCAAGGTTACAAGGACTATTTTAAAAAACATCATAAAATCTTTCCAGCAATTGCACTTGACAAATGATTACAAGAATTGTTTGGAAAGCAGCCAGGTCATGTTGAAAACTTTATGAAATGAATGGTAGCTGAAGTCAATTTAAGGCAGCGAAGATCTACTGGCAATGTTAACTGCTTAGTTTAGTTTAATTTAGTTTAGTTTAGTTTAGCTTGGAGATGCAGAATGGAAACAGGCACTGTGTCCCACTGAATCCTCGCCAGTCATCTACCACCTGTTCACACTGAAGGTAGACCAAAATGCTGGAGTAACTCAGTGGGACAGGCAGCAGCTCTGGAGAAGGAATGGGTGATGTTTCGGGTCAAGACCCGATTTAAACCAGCATCTGCAGTTCTTTCCCACACATCTGTTCACACTGGTTCTCTGCTATCCCACCTTTTTCACCCACTCACTACACACTAGGGAGTTTATGTGGGAGGAAATTGGAGATCCCAGAGAAAACCCACACGATCATAAGAAGAAACTATGGAGGTGCAAACCCCACACAGGCAGAATCCAAGGTCAGGATTTAACCTGGGTCTCTGCCGCTGTGAGGAAACAGTTCAACCAGCACATTCCTTCACTTTCAGAAGGGATCTGTCTCTTTATCGGTAAACTTTCGTAGAAATAAAAGTTGGTTCCTAAGGAATAGGTTTTACTGCCTGGATAAGCATTTTTGAGAATAACGGAGAGGTACTTCCACACTATGATGCTGTTGTTCTTTTTTAAATAAGCCCATGAACCTAATGGGTCAAGACTGACGTGCAAGAAATTTGGAATGTATCACCTTGAAATATTGCTGTCACTTCCAAAGCAATCGAGCACTTTCCACAACCACCACTTCACTGTATGAGGAGAAAAATGGCAAGGAGAACTTTCAAATAGAAGAAGGAAATTCCTCGGAACTGTAAAACCCTTGTTCACACAGCTAAAAGTGAATCTATCACATTTGAGACAAAGGTTGTCCCAAGGCACTCCGTTATTTCTCTTTTACCTCCAGTCGTGATGCTCGAAATAATCTTCCTTTCTATCCATACATCTAAAATAATAGGCTAGAAGAAACAAATCTGCTTGCTTCATATCACCTTAAGACTATATATTTTTTTGTGCACAGGAGCAACTTTGTTTCTTTCCGACTGCCTAGCTATGTCAAAGCCAAGCAGAATGTAATATACAAGATGAATTGAAGCCTATCATCGAGGTGCCAAGATGAAAAACTGACAGATCATAACAAAAAGAAAAATAGTTTCCATTTCTAGCTACTGTAAGTAAGGAGCTAACAGTCAAGGGAGCTCCTACGCTGAAAAATGTACGTGATAAACAGCCTATAAAACGAAGGGCATCCATGTGAGTAATCAATTAACATTCAACTGTAACTGCATGTTCATTACATTTGTAGTAAATTAAATAATTAGTCCTCCATTTAAGAGTACCATGATCAAACGATTATCCAACCAAATAGTGTTGTCTGCATTGCCAGACTTGACCTGAGGCATAACAGTTGTAAAGCGAGAATAAATGTCCTGTACACTGATATATTTAACCCTTTCACAGAGAAGTCATTGCAATGATGCAGGAGTTCTTGGTGTGTAAGAGATGTGCAGAAATTAATGTTTAGACCAAAGGGTTGAAGAATAACGTTCTTTTTTGTTCTGTTAATTATGGAAAATTATGCTCTCATTTTTGTTAGAAATTCCCGCTGAGTTGCATCTGCTTCATCAGAGTTTCATTTGCAGAATGTCATGCTGGTGTGAAATGTTATAGTTTCAATCTGAAAATGAAGACAGGAGAAAAAAAATAGAAATAACCCTAGCCATCTGGTGTGCTCATCTGAACCTAAAATTAACTTTGTTCCAGTGAAAGGAAATGGAAATTGCTGAGTTAAAAAAATTAACACAGCGAATGCCGCACCCTGGTTCGACGGATGCTGCCTGTACGGAGTTTGTATGTTCTCCCCACGACCTGCGTGGGTTTTCTCCGAGATCGTCAGTATCCTCCCACCCGCCAAAGATGTACAAATATGTAGCTTAATTGGCTTTGTATAAGTGTAAAAATTGTCCCTGGTGTGTATAGGATAGTGGTAATATGCGGGGATCGCCGGTCAGCGTGGACCCGGTGGGCCAAAGAGCCTGTTTCCACGCTGCATCACTTTAAACTAAAATTTGTAAGTATTGACATTTATGCCATGGTGCCGGATGCATTAATCTTTTTATCTATGTTTTCATGAGGTGCAACTGACCTATCAACTTTGGCGCAGTTGCTGGCACTCTTACTGCTGAATCCTATGCAATTCCAAGCTAAGTACTTCAACGCAGTAGTTCGAGATTACTGCATTTTCCAATTGAGAGATTAGAGATAAAAGATTCCAGGACACTATTCTAAAGAAGTGAACTTTAGGTGACCTCGTCAAAGCATTTCATCAATGAATGATCTGATCTGAACAAGACAATTGAAATGTAGTCAAGCAATCTTGCTTTTTCTCTGTTCTTTTACATTTTATCAGATATTTCTGAACTATGTCGTCTCTTCTTTCAAATTTGATTTCACTTGGTTTTTGACATCTACCATTTGAAACAGGCGATAGAGTGGCACAGCGTGAAAGATCAGGGTGCAATCCTGACTATGGGGCAGTCTGTGCGGAGATTGTCCATTTCCCTGTGACTGCGTGGCTTTTCTCCGGGTGCTATGGTTTCCTCCCACATTCCGAAGGCATGCAGGCTAATTGGCTGCTGTAAATTGCCCATTGTGTGTAAGATGTGAAAGTGGGATACCATTGAACATAATCAGTGGTTGGTGTGGAGTCAGTGGGCCAAAGGACTTGTTTCCATGTTGTATCTCTAAACTAAGGTAAACAGTTCCTTTGACACGGTATAAAACCCACTAATGATTTTCAAAATCTTTAGCATATCTTCTCTGCCCATGCACAGGAAACTTTTATTCCTTCAGTTTCTCTATGTATCTAAACCTTTTTATCTCTATCACCATTCTCGTATACTTCCTCTCCATTTCTTCCAAGGCCTAATTTGTTGTCAATATGGAATAGCTACTGTATGTTAGCATTTGTTAAAGGATTTCCGCTCAGTCTTCATTACTTCTGAGTTTAGAATTGATTATAGAAGTTGGGAGGTCATGTTGCAGTTATACAAGATGTTGGTGAGGCTGCTTTTAAAGTATTGTCTGAAGAAGAGTTTTGACCCGAAACGTTGCCTGTTTCCTTCGCTCCATACATGCTGCCTCACCCGCTGAGTTTCTCCAGCATTTTTGTCTACCTTTAAAGTATTGTGTTCAATTCTTGGCACCAAGTTATAGGAAAGACGTTGTCAAGCTGGAAAAGGTGCAGAGAAGTTTTTAAAGAATGTTGTCCGGACTCGAGGGTCTGAGCTATAAGGGCAGATTGAGCAGGCTAGGATTCTATTCCTGGGAGGGCAGGAGGATAAGATCTTATAGAAGTGTACAAAATCATGAGAGGAATCGATTGGGTAGACGCACAGAATATCTTGCCCAGAATAGGGGAATTAAGAACCAGAGGACATAGGTTTAAGGTGACGGGGGAAATATTTAATAAGAACCTGAGAGGTCATTTTTTCACACAAAGCATGGTGGGTATATGGAAAGAGCTGCCGGAGTGGGTGGTTCAGGCAAGTTCTATTGCAACGTTTAAGAAACATAGGCACGTACATGTATAAGACAGGTTTAGAGGGATATTAGACTAAATGAGACCCATTGGGTCCCTGTCACACAGGAGACTTTGTCCTCAATGCAATATTCCACCACTCACCCATAGCCCCCAACTGGCGCAGCTCATTTCCCCTCATCCCTAGCACTCTCTCCCCCTCCTCCTCACCCTCCCTCTTCTTTCCCCTCTCCTCCTCCCCTCCCCAATCCCTCCTGCAACTCCTCTCCCCACCTTACTCCCCTCATTGAATTGATTTTATTGAATTGAATTGATTTTATTAGGGACAGTGCATATTAATAAACATTTGCATGTAATACGCAAGATTGTAGCCAGTAGCTAATTTCCATCTTTAGTCCCAAACAAGGTAAAGACATCCCAAACAAGGTAAAAACAAAAGATAAAAACAAAACAAAACAAACAATATGGTTTAGCCTGCAGTCATAACATAGAATAAATAACAAACACTCAACACAGTTTAAAGTCCCAAAGTCATTGTCTCTTCCCTCCTTGCTTTCCCTCTGCGCTGAGGCAATCCAAGCCTCCGATGTTATGACCCCGCCGGGTGATGGTAGGTAAGTCCCGCAGGCTGAATCCGAGCTCCGCAAACGGGCCGGTTCAAACTCCGCGGCCCGGGGCGGTCGAAGCTGCCGAAGCTGCCGTCCTCCAGTCCAGCGGACGCAGCTGTAGTTGCGGGAGCTCCGGAAAACAGATCTCGAGCTCCCGATGATGTCGTCCACTGGCCCACTGGCCCGTGGCCGAGCCTCCGAGGCTCCAAAGTCGGGTCGGAAGTTGTGTCGCACCGCAACCACAGCCCCGAAGTCGGCCAGGCTCGCGTTGGTTAGTCCTGGCTCTGCTCCACAGCCTCCACAGCCTCGAGGTCGGTCGCAGTTGGAGGCCGCCAGCTCCGCGATAGGCCTCAGCTCAGACGGACACGGAGACGGGGATACGACAGGAAAGGTCGCATCCCCCCGAAGGAAGAGTCAAAAAACATATTACACCCACCCCCCCACACACACACAGCCAAACAAACCGAAATAAACTGCAAAAACAGGACAAAAGAAAACAAAAAACGGAAAAGACAAACGGACTGCAGGTGAGTCGCAGCTGCAAGGCAGCGCCGCCACTCCCACATATCCCTCTATCCCCCACTTTCCCCACTCCTCACCTCCCCCTATCCCCCACACTATCCCTTCTCACCTTCCCCACTGCCCTCCTCTCCCTCTATTCCCCCTCCTCTACAGGAGAAGAGACCAATCCATATGGCGCTGACTGGCAGGAGAGGAGATCGATCTGCACACCCACGGCTTTTACGCTTTTTATCCTCGCTAACTTTTACAATATACTACTGATTGGAATGAAACTTGTTGCACCCACAGCACAGGAGAACGGTGAGTGAGCTGACGGAAATCATAGCAATATCGCGTACCGTTTTTGCGCAAATAGAAAAACCGCGCAAACCGGAAGAGCACACGAGGATAGATAGATAGATAGATAGATAGATAGATAGATAGATAGATAGATAGATAGATAGATAGATAGATAGATAGATAGATAGATAGATAGATAGATAGATAGATAGATAGATAGATAGAAAGAAAGAAAGAAAGAAAGAAGGTGGGACTAGTGTAGATGGGACATGTTGTTCGGTGTGGGCAAATTGGGCTGAGGGGCCTGTTTTCACACTGTATCACTCTATGACTATGACCAAAAGTACTAAAACTTCAACCTGCCTTTCTCCCCGAGGTGGTGACTGATCTCCATTCTGGGGTCCTATCAATGGTGAAGCAAGCACAGGTACAAGTTCCCTGATGCTCATATGGAAATTATGTTAGAATTATGTACATGGGTTTGTCGTATAAGATAAAGAATTGCTGGCCTGTCCCCCTAAAAGTGAGCAAAATTAAATTTCAACATTTGCCACCACAAGTGCTGTAATAGAAAATGTTCATCATTTTCAGGTTTCATATCTAATCAATGCCTTTTGCTGCAGGAAAAGAAATTATATCAAAGAATGAAAGCAAGATTTTGAACATCGAGAAATAATCTTTGTATTCGGATCCCTGAATAACTGTGCGTGAAAAACTTCTATATAATCAAGAACTAGATATTGAAAGATATAATTTGTCAAGAGTTTTGTATAAAATAATTCAGAGAATCCAGGATCAAAGATGATGTTGTACAGATTTAGGGTTCAGCCTATATATCTTTTCTTTGTTTGAACACCAAATAAATGTATATTCCCTTTTATTTTAAATAAGGAATGTTTTTAAATGTTAAAAAATGATGTGGATATAAAGGGTGATGACCACAATAATATTTAAAGTAGCAATAATAAGATTTTTGCTTTTGATTAGATAAGGGAGGACTCCAATAGATATATTTGCATGTAACATAAAAATAGGTAGCTACCTAATTCAAGCTTTTGAAATAAAGACAGGAGTTTACAAAGTTGATCAAGACCAATTTTCAAAAACCAGAAAGATACACGTTTTATTAAAACATACTTACTATTATGAAGAAAAGTGAGCCATTAGTGTTTCACCCCAAAGGTTGTAGAACAAGTTACCAAAGAATACTACTGAAGCAGAAAGCATAAATTGATTCAAGGCAATCAGAGGAGAGATTTTCTACTTCAGCAGTTCCAACACACACCAGGCGTGCATATTGGGAAATGCCAATTCAAGCCCATAATTTTCTAGCCATTAATTTTAATGGACCAAAAATCATAAGGGAGGTGAATGAGCAATTTCTCAATGCACAATCCTCAGTAAGCATCACAAGTGCTAAAATGGAAAACCTCCCCATGGATAGCTCTCTGGAGGGAAAGCTAAAATTGTAGAATGTGTTCTGAAGGTTGGTAGAAAGCCCTGATAAATGAAAATGTATAGGTTTGTTGTCTTGTGTTATCTTAATTCCGATGACTGGCTCTCTGAACCTGCACCATGGCTTCAGGAATGGAGCGCAAAATATTAGCTGGGTAAGGAGGAAAAACTAGATGCAACGCAATCCAAGTTCAATATTACCTTTTTCCCTTCAAGTACTCTCAGAACAGGGGCTTGTAAGCAGTTCACATTTTGTCCTTTTAGTTATAAAATTGAAGCAATGTATAAAAAGCAGTATAAATCCTGAGTCTGGAATCCCAGGAGGCCGACGAGCATATAGAACACAATTCAATTCAATTCAATTCAACTTTAATGTCATTGCACAAATACTGAGTATCGGTACAACGAAATGCAGTTTTGCGTCAGTCCGTAGTAGTGCAATATAGAATTTTTTTTTTTAAAAAGAGGATACAGAACAATAGAAAATGCAGAATAATTAAACAATGGGGACGGAGGGACCGGAGGAATCTATCGGCGGGACTCCGAGTTCAGCAATGCGACGGTATGATTGTAGAAGCTGTTCCTCATCCTACTGGTACGAGACCTGAGGCTCCTGTACCGCCTCCCTGATGGGAGGAGGGCAAACAGTCCATGATTGGGGTGGGAGGGGTCTCTAATGATCTTCCCAGCTCGTTTCAGACACCGTTTTCGGTGGAGGGCATCCATGGCAGGGAGCGGGGCGCCGATGATGTGCTGCGCGGTTTTCACCACCCGTTGTAGTGCCTTCCTGTCCGCAACAGTGCAGCTGCTGTACCATACCGTGAAGCAGGCGGTCAGGATGCTCTCGATGGTACACCTGTAGAAGTTGGTCAGGATCTGGGGGGACAGGTGGGCTTTCTTGAGCCTCCTCAGGAAGTAAAGGCGCTGCTGTGCCTTTTTGACCAGCTTGGAGGTGTTGAGGGACCAGGACAAATCCTCCGAGATGTGTACCCCGAGGAATTTGTAGCTGGAGACGCGCTCCACCTCAGTCCCGTTTATGTGGATGGGGGTATGTCTGCCCCCTCTGACCTTCCTGAAGTCGACAATAAGTTCCTTCGTCTTCTTGGAGTTGAGGACGAGGTTATTATTGGCACACCAGGTTGTCAGGTGCTGGACCTCCTCTCGGTAGGCTGACTCATCGTTGTCACTGATCAGTCCTACCACCGTGGTGTCGTCAGCAAACTTAATGGGGTAGTTTATAACTATTGCCAAGAACTCAATCATGCAGAAAGCAAGGAGGTACTGGGGAGGTACCGGGGAGGTACTAGTATATATATAGTAGACTATGTGGGACCCGTTGGGTCCCAGCTTCACACGGGAGGGCTGGTCCCCCAACGCAATATTCTACCTCTCCACCAATTCCAATATACACACACTCACACACACACACACACACACACACACACACACACACACACACACACACACACACACACACACACACACACAGAGGCACACGCGCACACTCACTCATAGACACATACACACACTCACTCACTCACACACTCACACACTCACACACAGGCTCACACACTCACACACACATACACTCACACACACACACACATACTCACATTCACACACATACACTCACACACACTCACACACATACACTCACTCACACACCCACACATACACTCACACACACTCACACACAGACTCATACACTCACACACACACACTCACACACGCACAGACACACAAACACACATACACTCACACACACACATACACTCATACACACAGAGACTCACACACACACATACACTCACACACACACACACACACATACACACACACACACACACACACACGTTCACACAGACTCACAAACCATATATAAGACAGGAAAATAACCTGTAAGTTTGGAGACCTTCAGTTTCACTAGAATGCTGTATTTACGGAAATATCCATATATATATACCTCTCCACCGATTCCAATATTGGTCGCCATTGGTGGGGGGGGGGAGGGGGGTTCTGGAGCACTAGTATGGGTGTTGTAGGCTGAAGGGACTGGTTTCCAGAGGGCTAGTAAGGACATTGTGGGCCAATAGATTCTTGGGGTGGCAGCTCAGTCACTCAAGCATGATGTGCTGGCAGCTCACTCACGGTTGGTGGGCTGGCAGTTGACTCACGGCTCTACCTTGAAATTCCACTTCAAGCAGGGTGCAAAGCCACCAAATTCAAATGCAGTTTCCTACCATTTCAAGAAGGGTGCAAGGCCACCAAATTCAAGTGTAGTTTCATACCACTTCAAGCAGGGTGCAAGGCCACCAAATTCAAGTGCAATTTCATGCCATTTCAAGCAGGGTGCAAGGCCACCAAATTCAAGTACAGTTTCATGCCACTTCAAGCAAAATGCAAGGCCACCAAATTCAAGTGCAGTTTCATACCATATAATATAACCATATAACAATTACAGCACGGAAACAGGCCATCTCACTTCAAGCAGGGTGCAAGGCCACCAAATTAAAGTGCAGTTCCATTCCATTTCAAGCAGGGTGCAACGCCACCAAATTCAAATGCAGTTTCATACAATTTCATGCAGGGTGCAAGACCACCAAATTAAAATGCACTCATACCAAGGCCACCACCTTCAAATGCAGTTTCATACCATTTCAAGCAGGGTGCAAGGCCACCCCATTCATATGCAGTTTCATACCATGTCAAGCAGGGTGAAACCAACGTTAAACCACCATAAACCAGACAAAACACCACATAAACACCACATAAACACCACACTCACAGTTCAGTAGAAATTCAGTGTGTTTAGTTGATTCACAGCTCAGACAGGGCCATGACCTCTCCCTCCCCCATCTTGCAGAGACTGAGCCACACCCACACTTCCGGGCTTTATAATCCCTCCCCCCTCCCACCGGAAGGGGTGTGGCCTTCATGGCGTGATTGACAGGAGAGAGATTCTCAACATTTTTTAAACACGAATAACACTTTTAATTTTCATTGATCGGAAGAATTCTATGCACCTGATGAGTGGAGGGGGACTGAGTAAGATGGCCAAAAATCACAACCGTAAGTGGTAGCGTTTTATCTAAAATCAACATACAGTGCAAACAGGAAGTTGTCAAGTTTAGACTCCATTTGCTGTGCTTCAGTTCAAACCAACCACCACCAACCATTTGCTGTGCTTCAGTCCAAACCAACCATCACCAACCATTTGCTGTGCTTCAGTTCAAACCAACCACCTCCAACCATTTGCTGTGCTTCAGTCCAAACCAACCATCACCAACCATTTGCTGTGCTTCAGTTCAAACCAACCACCTCCAACCATTTGCTGTGCTTCAGTTCAAACCAACCACCACCAACCATTTGCTGTGCTTCTGTTCATACCAACCACCACCAACCATTTACTGTGCTTTAGTTCAAACGAAACACCACCAACCATTTGCTGTGCTTCAGTTCAAACCAACCACATTTTCATTTTCAAACCACATTAAAGGCACTCAAAGTCAGTAAAACCACACTCACAGTTTACTACACATGTGTTCAGTGTTATTCACAGCTCAGACTGAGAGGCGTGACCCTCTCGCATTCCCCATCTTGCAGAGACTGACTGAGGCACTCAACACTTCCGGGTTTTATAGTCCCTCCGGAAGAGGCGTGGCCTTCAGGAGATAGAATCTCAACATTTTTTAAACACTAATAACTCTTTTATTTGTCATCGATGGGAAAAATACTCTTGACCTGTGCAGTGGAGGGGGACTCTGAGTAAGGTGGCCAAAAATCATAGCCGTAAGTTGCAGATTTTTTTCTAAAATCAATATACAGAACAGGAAGTGGTCAAAATCAGACTAAGTAATATAGATATATATCCATATATATTGCGTATACATATATATATATATATATGTGTGTGTATATATGTGTATATATATTAATATATAAAGAGAGAGAGAGAGCGAGAGAGCGAGAGCGAGAGCGAGGGAGAGGGAGAGGGAGAGGGAGAGGGAGAGGGAGAGGGAGAGGGAGAGGGAGAGGGAGAAAAATAAAAAAAGCAATAGAAATTTTGAAAAATTCAGGTTATCGCTATTATTTTATCGGATCACAGGACAGAAATGGACTATTCATTTACTCCAGTTCCGAACACCATTTCCCACCATTATCTAACAAAAAAAATAATCTATGGAGCTGCGACATTTTGACATGAAAAGGAACTGACGGTGGTTGAAGACAAAGTTTTTGGACTGCTAGTAATTACTTGATGTCAACAACTAAATTTTGCACTATTTCAGCCAATCAAAAATATTAATTTTACTGCTGGGTGACACAATGTCACATTTGAACGCACTTACACTTTTGTGTTGGAAGATGCTGCATTAATTTCCATTTCCAAGTATTGAATTATGACCTGGTGCAGAACTGAAGGAATGCTGAACTCTCTAAGGAACTGGCTTTAGGTTAAAATTCCATAAAATATTTAACAAAATGGCGAGGGAGTTTTTCCCTGTATTGAAACATAGAAACGTAGAAAATAGGTGCAGGAGGAGGCCATTTGGCCCTTCGAGCCAGCACCGCCATTCATTGTGATCATGGCTGATTGTCCCCTATCAATAATTCGTGCCTGCCTTCTCCCCATATCCCTTGACTCCACTAGCCACTGGAGCTCTATCTAACTCTCTCTTAAATCCATCCAGTGACTTGGCCTCTACTGCCCTCTGTGGCAGGGAATTCCATAAATTCACAATTCTCTGGGTGAAAATGTTTTTTTTCACCTCAGTCTTAAATTACCTCCCCTTTATTCTAAGACTGTGGCCCCTGGTTCTGGACTCGCCCCACATTGGGAACATTTTTCCTGCATCTACCTTCATCCTGTATCTGCCCACTGTGGACAGCTTGATTGTATTCATGTGTAGTCTTTCCACCGACTGGCCAATATTAATTTCCATCCCAACATTATGAGTTTAGCATTTGTGGTAATTTGATCTGTGCAAATTATCTGCCATATTTTTAACATTATAATGGCTCTGTTGCCTAGGTTCCAGGAGGTTCCGGACACTCTCCATGAGTCACCAGAGGTTTCGTTCACTTGCCTGGAAAGCTTCGACCGAAGCGTGAGCTGCATCTACTGATCAAAGATCCTATAGGATCTTTGCTACCGACCGCACACACACACACACAAACACATCGCGAAGATGGGGGCCAAGGACAGCAGAGGAGCACTGTCTGCGCGATGAAGAGGAAGGTAAGCAGCTGCCACAGAGCACGGTAAGTCCTTTAGAGAGCGCGGGAGAGAAGGGGAAAGAAGGGGAGAGATGGATAGAGATGGGGATGAGAAAGGCAGAGAGAAGGGGGGAGAAGGGGAGAGAGAAGGCGAGAGAAGGGGGGAGAAGGGGAGAGAACGGGGGGGAGAAGGAGGCAGTTTTAAGAACTTTAATAAAGTTAGCGGGCATTTTACCTTCGTAGGTCCTGAAAACCAAAGATCCGATAGGATCCTTGCTGAAAACTCCAATAAGCCAATCAAAATGGCCGGTCAGCGAAGGAGAATGCCTTCGACTGCCTGTAAGTAAATAGCAACCCCATTCCACTGCATTTTTAAAAAATAATCGCAGGAACATAGGAGAAGCCTCGACTACGCGGAAACCACTTTCCACCATTAGGGAGAGTGTCCAGAACCTCACAGAAACCTTGGGTGGGACACAAGGTCTCCAGAGGTTTCCGTTCAGGTTTCCTAAGTGGGACAGGGGCATAAGTGCTTACATTCTTTATTTTTATTTACAACAATGCCTAATAAATACAGTGACATAAAAAATAAAAACACAGATTGGTTTAGCAGCAGAATGTTTCATCCACCATTGGACAAATATAAGGATTCCCCCCACACCGTCACAGTTGTGAAGAAGAAAATAATAATCCATCACTCTGGTCTTCAATGGATCAGTGAGCTGCAAGTAGTTACTGACAGCAGACTTTCTCAGCAGGAACCACACTAAATAATGCCATGGAAGAAAGGAGTGTACAATGCAGTCATGAATTTCAAATGACACAGTGGAGCAGGGGAACAATCATCAGACAATCCAACAAAGCCTGGGTCACAAGAATGAGTCACATTTGCTGAAGTATTCCCTGCCCATCTGTTGCATTATATATGATATATTAAATCCAAGTGACATTTTTGAAAACAATGAAAAAGAATACACTAACACCGTTCCCTTGCATATAAACTTTCTTGACAGATGGAAGTGAAAGGCGATCATGACCTATTAAAGTTTGGATGGAAGTATTATGAGCCTTTGTGACACTGGAAAAATAGGAAACCAAGAGCATTAGGCATGTGTCACAACGTTCTGATCAAATAGGACATGTGTTCTTTTCTCTAGCTCAGTTATCACAATGAAGGGTGTCAGTACTGGGGAGAGAACGTATGTCCATTCTGAACTCCAATAATCAAGGAAATCCTTAGACGAGAATTTAGCATTTGTTTAATATTGTTCCTCACTTCAGAATAGCAGTGGTTATCGTAAGTGGACAATTTATAAATAAACTGAAACAAATAGAAAATCACATGGTTGTTAAGTGATCCCTTGATTTATTTGAGGTGGGACAAAGGCATTTTATGGGTGCTGGGAGAGGGGGCGTGAGAATGGTAACTCCATGCCTCAGAAACCATGACTGCTGCGAGGTCACAGCATGCTTCTGAAATCGTTGCTGCTCCAAATTTGCTGCAAAAAAAATTCCTCATATACTTTCATCGTGTTTCTTCACCAGAATGTCACCAGTCTCTTCCAGTGTAACTCATGATACTGGTTTTAAGGTTACATCATCGCATTCGTAATTTGTATTGCAAGGTAATGCAAGCAATGAATAAGTCTTGTAGCATTGCCACCCATTCCTAGGAAGACCATAATGACCATCAGTATTATGGAGCACAGCGACTGTCCTCTGTCTCTATTGACTGGGTAGTCAGGCTGCAGAGGATGGGGCGTGAAGAGGAGGTTGGCCGCGCCACTGAGAACAAAGAGGGACCTAGAGTTGGAGCTGCAACGATTGACACTAATGAGTACTTCTGCACCTTTGTCAGTGCCAGAAACATGGCCTCTCTGTATACTTTGTGAACGTGTATGGTAAGTAAAAACAAAGAATATCTCTGTAACTAGGTGCATATGACAATAAAGTATCGTTGAACCATCAATGAATCATTGAATCTTTATAGGTACCTACCGAACCTTTAACATTGACTTGCCAATTGACATCACCGTGGGAGAAAGACACTCAAACTATGGACAAATCTGTGCAAGGACCAGAAGCCACTAGCATTTTATAACAGAGCAGTAAGTGAATTCTGACAAATGTTCGGAGACATGCAATTAAGGTCATACTCTCATCTGAGAAATAGGATGGGAGGATAGCTATTTTGGAGTGCTACCTATTCCTCAAGAAAGGCCAATTGCTCCGGCTGTTTCCCTTTAACTAGCCAAGAAAACTAAATGAAGATATCTGGATTTTGCCCAGCATTATTCACAGAGATCACCTCAGTGCAGCAATACAGATGGCCAATATTCCAATAAAATTTCTGGAAATTAAGTGAGCCAATTTCTGTCTCATCTGATGCTCCTGTTCGGTGGAAACTCATTAAATTGTCCATTTGGTGGAGGCTGCAAATACATTTATGTTTTACTGGAGAAAAATGCATATGTATGAACATTTTATGCAAACAAAGAAATAACAATAGGCTGGAATTGACAATTAAGAGAGTGATTATTGGCTGCAGAATTATGGGGATATTTTGACAAAAATATTTTTTACTATGTCCTGACTTAATGTTATTAAATAAATGCTGGCACAGAGATTGTAGTCATTATTTTTTTCTCGTGTCAAAAATCCTACAATAAGATAAGGGATCTGAGGATTTAATCCGTTGATTAATATGATGTGATAAGCGGCATGAAATAATGTATGTGATGGGGAAGATTAGTGTAGATAGCAGCTTCCCATCTATGTCTTGTCTGTCCGCAATGCCCTTTCACTGTTATGGTGAACCATTCACTGTATAAACAAGAAAATGCTGCAGAATAGCATAGTGGATTGCTGATTATAGGATTCACTCACACAATAAGGGAGGACATTAGGAGGGAAAATGCTGCAACAACTTCAACCGGTCAGAATATGCAGAATGCTGCTTAGTGTATGCAGAATTTCATGAAGTTAATGTTGAAATGCATCACCAATGCAAATATTGTTAATTGCTAGAGTAAGCTATAATATTTGTTAACATGCTTATTTCCTGTCTTAAGTACTGAGAAATGACACAGAGGTAGATTGCTGATACTAAATTATTTTCCTACTCATTTTATGGTTTAATAAATGTCTGGACTCTTCACCTATTTTTCTCATCTACCATAGCACTGGAATATGTTCAGCCATTAAATATGTTCATGAATATGTTCAGTTATTAAAGACAATCAAGGACTTATTTCAGGAAACATGAGGCATATGATTTTCCTTCCAGATAATTTGTGTGCCTGATGCATGAACGCACAGATATTTCGAAATTAACAGCAATGTACACATGTTTTGTATAAAAGATTCACAAACTGCATGACATTTCAGTTTTGTGAGCACACCTTTGGCATTAGTTAGCTTAGAGCCCAGTATTCCGAACCCACCAGAGGTCGGGCCTCTTTACATTCTTATCCCATGCCACAGCGCCCTTTTTTCCTCCCAACTCACAATCTCAATCATGAATTCCCCTCTTCGTGATACTAATGGGCCTGTCCCACTTAGGCGACTATTTAGGCAAGTGCAGGAGACTCTGGTGATCACTGGTGGTCTCTGGTGAGTCTCCTTCATGGTCGCGAGGAGTTCCCGCTTTCTGGGAACTAGTCGCGGCCTCAGTATGGTCGCCGCACATTTTTCAACATGTTGAAAAATTTTGGTTGCCATGGAGATAATCGATAATCCTGTAGTCGTAGGTGCAGTTGTAGTGGGGTCACCATGTAGTTGTAGGTAGTCATAGGTAGTTTCAGTTATTCGACTTTGCTGACATTTGCATTAGCTCATTGGGGAAAAAAACGTAAGCAGAAGTTTTCAGAACCAAGGATAACCGACCGTAAATGTAAGCGAAATTCACAACTGTGTATCTCTGACTCATTAAAAGTTGTCTGGCTTCTTAAATGTTGTCTCCACTCCTTCTACCCCATCTCCCCCCTTAACCCCCCCCCCCCCCCCCATCTCCCCCCCCCCCCGTCTTTTAAAGGACTTACCGTACACTGTGCAAGCCATCTTAATTACTAGCGCCAACCTTCCTGTTCATTGTGTCTGTATCAACTTGGTTTTGCACCGTGTGAATTTCAGACAGAGCTCCCCCCCGCTTTCCCTGGCCCCCGCATTTGTGATGTGTTTGTGTCTGTGTGTGCCACTCGGACAGTCACTGTTCCAGTTCCCGGTTTTTCAGGCGACTGCCGGCAACTTGACAGTCGCTGGCAGTCCGCTGAAAAATCACCTAAGTGGGACAGGCCCATAACTCTCAATCTCTCCCCTGATTCTCCCTTCCAGCATCCAGTGCAGAGACTCATCCCCTGATAATTCGATCTGAACTTTCAGATCACGATCTCACCTCCTCCCCCACAGACCGTTGTCTCTCAGTACTAAGCACCACTAACATAAATATTTTCACAGTCACCAAAGGATTTCCAGGCCATGAATCCCCCAACTCAGAATTAAGAATAAGCGGCATGGTATCTAGAAGAAATCTATAAAAGGATGAATTAGTCATTTGGCTCCCTTCATGAGTAATGATGATCAGTAGTAAACGCTACTTTACCATTAACAATTATATTGCATTACCCATTGTCACAACTTTAAATGCACATTTTAACAATGTGATTTGATTTTGAAGGATAAACGATCATGTCAGCTATGGTTTTATACTAAAAGTGCAGTTTCAAAGGACTTTAACGTTGTCCTTGGCTTCTACTCACAAGTTGTGGATTTTGGCGATAATGTGCAGAAACATGAACATTAAAGATGCATTAATATTGCCATTTCCACTTCACCACAGAGATTTCATGGGCATCCTGAACATCACAGCAAAAGTAATGAATCTACCTGGTACTTTTCAGTCATGCTTCCTTAGCATTAATATTTAACCAAGCCACAAGAAATCCGTGGAGAAAGCTCCTTTCTCTCTAAACAATGATAAGAGCTCAATAGTGGAATCTTGCAGCAATCTGAGAGAGGGCATTATACTTGTAACTTCAATATGAATTGTATATAATACAAAAATAAAGTCCTGGAAATGCACATCTGGCCAGTCAGCTGGAATTATTCACTTCATAGTGAAACAGATAAAGGGAAGATTTTAAGATACTCCAAACCTTGAGTAAATGAGAATTGTATTCTGTTTGAATATTGTAGGTAATCAAAGGAGATACATTTAATGAATTTGTCTTATTAACTTGAGGCAATGTCAGGAAAAATAAATTATGCATTGATTTTTTTTTTAAATCGGATCAAGCATGAAAGAGTTGTAGAATCAGATTCAATAATAACTTCCAAAAGAGAAATGGCTTGAAAGCCTTTCCTGGTGCAATAATGGTTTGTTTATACTTCTTTCAATTTAGCTTAGTGTGTTCACTCTTTATGATGTTATTGACTCCAGCTTCCAAAGTGAATTCCTTGTCCATTTAATCAACAAACACAACCCACACTTCCTGTTGTTTGTTATCAATTGAGCACTGTGTTTACAGATCTGTCATGCAAGTAAGATTGTCATTGTGCCATTTTGGTATATTAAACACTCTTGACTCTCTTGAATCTTACTTTTATTCTTGATGCTAATCCCACTGCGATGTCTGCATCATAAAAACATAAAGTCCTGGAAATACTGAGCATGTCATGCAGCACCTATGCAGCGAGAAGCGAAGCCAACATTACAGGCCTTCATCAGAATGTTCTATGTACCTTCACGTAATGTCTCTGCTTCTATAGTTCACACCTCCATTGAATCATTGAAAGATATAGCACGAAAACTGGCCCATCTGCCCACCGAGTCCACGATCACCATCGATCGCCCATCACAGGAGTTCTAGGTTATCACACTTTACCGATGAGGTCAATTAACTTACAAACATGCATGTCTTTGGGGTATGGAAGGAAACCGAAGAATCCAGAGGAAACCCAAGTTGGCACAGGGAAAACGTGCAAACTCCACACAGACAGCACCCGATGTCAGGATTGAACCAGTGTCTCCAGCATTGCGAAGGTAAGTCAAATAAAAGACTCAGGACTTGGAAAAATCTTTGAAGCAAAACTGAAAACTACTCATTGTTTTAAGAAGGTCTGGCTTTCCCACCATGTGTTCTGTTTTCCTTCCGCATTCTAAAGATCTGTGAGTGCTGCGTTAATTGGTTGCTGTAAATCACCCTTACTATGTTACTGAGTGATATCCTGGAAATATGGGGAGAAAGGTAAGTGTGTCAGGGGTTATGGGAAGAAGTCAGGAGAATGGAGTTGAGGGGGAAAGAGAGATCAGCCATGATTGAATGGTGGAGAAGACTTGATGGGCCGAAAGGCCTAATTCTGCTCTGAGAACTTATGAACTTAGGAAAATGTTACAGGGAAATGGGTATGCTCTGTGAATTAGACCAAAATGTCCTCCTGGCACAGGGAAATATGGAAAACAATATACCTCAAGAGCTTTGGTAATAATGGTTTTAGTCCTCAACTGATAGTAAAATAAGTGAATGCATCCATATCAGTAATAACAATTCTGTTTTGTTTATTTTTTTAAATTTTAATAGATTTTTTTTAAGTTAGAGCTATAGAAAGAAGGTAGGGAGAAAAAAAATTAAAAAAATTACCAATAACACAATTTTGGAGATAAGTCCGTAGATTATAAAGTGTAATTATTCATCCAATCCTGGATTCAAGTTTCAGTCAAGTTTCCGTGCTGGACCAATTTACCCTTTCAGAAAATCAATAAATGGAAACCATATTCTAGCAAATAATTCTGGTTTGTTAATTAAGACAAGTCTATTTCTTTCCAAATGAAAGGTCCCAGACATTTCCATAATCCACATTTTAATTGTGGGGGTTATTGGGTTTTTCCAAAATGTTAATACAGGTGCACAACCTTTTATCCGAAGATCCAAATAACGAAAACATCCGAATAGCGGACATTTTTTCGGTCCTTGAAGAAAGGTCCTTGAAAACGTTCACCGAGGGCGGCCCGCAGAGGTGTCAGCGGAACCTCCGGTCGGTCCTCGAAGAAAGGGGAACTAAATCCCCATTCATAAAAGCGAAGGTGAGGGTATATTGCGCGGGAGGGTTAATAATTGACAATATGCTGCTGCCTGCCCGCTGAGTTAAAAAGTTCCCACGGTAGACTCACGATACACAGTGTATCGTGAGTCTTGCGTGGGAACTTTTTAACTCAGCGGGCAGGCAGCAGCATATTGTCAATTATTAACCCTCCCGCGCAATATACCCTCACCTTCGCTTTTATGAATGGGGATTTAGTTCCCCTTTCTTCGAGGACCGACCGGAGGTTCCGCTGTCACCTCTGAAGGGAGCAGATTGTCGCTCCCTTCAGTTTCACCCCACCTACACCCCTCTGCTTCCCGGCCATGTGTGTGACCCCTTCCCTCCCCTCTCCAGCTCCCCGCTCATTGCACCAGCGCAGGGGCTTTGCACTGTCTTCACGTCGGCGATACCAGCAGGTCAGTGCCAATCACCGGAGACGTCAGGACCAACGGGACACCGACCCCCAGGCCCACTGCAAGAACGGAGATCCCAGAGACCCACAGCCAGCAGCAGCCCAGCCCCATTCCAACTCCAGAGGAAAACTGCAAACTGGCTGGAGACGTCAGGACCACCAGAAGCCGTTCCCCGAGCTGCGCCCCCTCATCGGGACACCGACCCCCAGGCCCACTGCAAGCACGGAGATCCCAGAGACCCACAGCCAACAGCAGCCCAGCCCCGCTCCGCTTCAACTACAGAGGAACCTGGGTTGCGGATGACGGGGCGCAGCTCGGGGCTTCGTAGGTGCCCATCGGGGAGCGGGTTCCTGTTGGTCCTGACGTCTCCGGCCACCTGCCATCCTCCGGGAACTGTACCGCCCTTGCAGGAGAGTGGGGTTGTTTGCAGTTGCAGAGGGAGGGGGCAAGGGCGGTACAGTTCCCAGTCTCAGCTCCAGTCCAGGGGGGTGGCCGGAGACGTCAGGACCAACGGGACACCGACCCCCAGGCCCACTGCAAGCACGGAGATCCCAGAGACCCACAGCCAGCAGCAACTCCAGCCCAGCCCCGCTCCAACTCCAGAGGAACACGTAGGGGCTGAAGCTGATGGTGTGCAAGGTACGTCTTGTTCTTGGGGTGGCGGATGAAGGGGCGCAGCTCGGGCTGTGGGCAAACTGCCACGTCGCCGTAGCGGCCCATCGCGGAGCGGATTCCTCTGGAGTTGGAGGGGGAGGGGGGTATTGTGCTGTTTGACCGCCCCCTGCTATCCCAGGGACAGGGAGACACAGCGGCTTTTTAGACTGGTGGGCAATCACTTCCAAAGTTCTGCCCACACAGTCAGTACACCTCTCCTACACTGCATTTCATACAAACATTTATTCTGCAAGAAAAAACTACATTGAAGACTCAAACTCGCGACCGAGTAACTGCCAGGATCGAGGCGCAAACTCGCGACCTTGCGGATATGAGCCGAGCACTCTACCACTGAGCCAGCCATTAAAATCTACGCTAAAAAATTTCCATTCCGAAGGCCGACAAATTCTGAATTACGAAAAGTGTCTGGTCCCAAGGCTTTCGGATAAAAGGTTGTGCACCTGTATTAAATTTTTCCCAATTATTATACTATAATCAAGGAAATGTCTTTGCTTTGTTGTAAGTTTTAAGCTTTGTTCTGATATTCCTAATATTATTAGTTTTGGATCAGGATCCAATTGGATATTAATAACTTCAGAAATAATTTTTAAAATATCCGTCCAGAAATTTTTAATTTTTGTACAGTTTACAAAAGTATAAGTTAAATTAGCTTCTAAATATTGACATTTGTCACAGATAGGAGAAATATTTGGAAAAATTATATTTAATTTTGTTTTAGAATAGTGCAGTCTATGTACTACTTTACATTGTATTAAAGAGTGTCTGGCATTTCACGAGCATTGATGTATATGTAGTAAACTTTCATCCCATATATCTTTCATTATAGGTTGAACTAGTTCATTGTCCCATGCTTGTCAATATAGTCCCGTCAACGGGAACTCACTATCTAAAAGATATTAATTTATCTGTGTTAGGATGTTTAATCAAACATTCATCAAGTATCTCTGGCTCTCTAGTTCTATATTCTTGTGTATGTGATTTAACATAATCTCTAAATTGTAAATATCTAAAAAAAATATTTGAATGTAGTCCATAATTCTGTTGTAACTCCTGAAATGAAAGAAAAATAACTTTTCTGTAAAGGTGTCCCACCTTTTTAATTCCATAACTTTTCCATTGTACAAAACCTTTATCCAACACAGAAGGTTTAAATTATGGATTATTTAAAATGGGGAGAAGGAGTGATAAATTATCCAATTTTAAAGTAATTTTTAACTGTTTCCAAGTTCATATACCACTATATATTATCGGATTTTCACTATACGTTTTTTTATTCAGTTTTGTGGGAACTAACAAAATCGAGCCAATTTCAAAAGGTAAACAATCTTCCTTTTCCATCTTTAACCAATCTGGTTGTTGATCCATATCTTCCAGCCAGAAGTTCATATTTTTAATATTAACTGCCCAAAAATAAAATAAAACATTTGGTAAAACTAATCCTCCATTCATCTTGGATTTACATAAATGTTTTTTACTTATTCTATGGTTCTTATAATCCCAATTAAAACTTGTAACAATAGAATCAACTTTTTTTTTTTAATGTTGGGAGATATATCAGAATTGATTGAAAAAGGTACAGTAATTGTGGAAGGAAAATCATTTTTATGGCATTAATTCTACCGAGCATTGAGATGGAATGTGTTTTCCGTGACTGAATATTCTCATGCAGTTTATTAAGTAAAGGGGGGAAATTTAATTTAAATAAAAAAGTATACTTCTTAGTCACATTAATTCCAAGATATTTAAATTTTTTGTAGACTATTTTAAAAGGAGATTGTTGCAATGTATGTAGGTTAAGTTCCATTATTGGCATAATTTCACTTTTGTTCCAATTAATTCTATATCCCGAATATGAGCAAAATTGAGATAAGATTTAGCAAGTTTGGAATGCTAGTTTCTGGGTTTGTAATGTATAGTAATACATCATCTGCTTATAAAGACATTTTATTAACTGTATCTTTAGTATTATACCCATAGATTTCTGGATGGGCTCTAATACTTTCAGCAAGTGGTTCAATAGCTAGGGTGAATAACAACGGAGATAATGGGCATCCTTGTCTATATCCTCTAGACAAATTAAATTTGGGTGATAACATTTGACTTGTCACTATTCTGGCTGTTGGGTTAGTATATAGGAGTTTAACCCAAGTAAAAAACTTCTCACCCAGTTGAAAATTTTCCATCACCGAAAATAGATAGGGCCATTCCACCTAATCAAATGCTTTTTCAGCATCTAACGAGATGACTGCTAAATCTACATTAGCTATTTTATTTGAATATATAATATTAAATAATCGTCTCAGATTATAAAATGAATAACGTTTTGGGATAAAACCTGTTTGATCGGGATGTATTAATTTATGAATCACTAAACTTAATCCATGGGCGAACATTTTAGTTAATATCTTCTGATCAGTGTTTACTTGCTCTATATGAACCTGGATCCTCAAGGTCCTTATCTGTTTTTGGTATAAGTGTTATTGTTGATTCATTTAAAGTTTCTGGCAGTTTCTGTTGAGTAAAAGCATAATTATATAATGTCTGTAGACGTGGAGAAATCAGATCATGAAATGTTTTATAACATTCAGATTTTAAGCCATCAGGGCCTGCGGCCTTTCCGCTTTTCAAAGCTAATGGACTCTTCAATATCTTTTACTGATATTTCAGCACCTAATATTTCCCTCTCTTTCAGATCTAAGCCTGTAAGATTACATTTCTGTAAAAATGTTTCCATTCTCGCAGGACACTCTGTCGTTTTGGTTGAATAAAGTGTTTGATAATATTGTAAAAATCTGTCATTGATATCCTTGGGCAATGTGAGTGCTTCTCCCATATCTGATCTAATTTTATGAATAGTTTTTTCCCCATCCAATTTACGAAGTTGACGAGCTAATAGTTTTTGTGGTTTATCACCAAATTCAAATTGTAGTTGTTAGTGTGTTGATAAAGTTTTATGATTTGATCTGAATATATTTGATTTAACGTATATTTAAGTGCAGCAATTTTATTATGTTTTATCATAGAGGAGGCGGCCGCATTCTCTATATCTAATTGCCTTATTTCCATTTCCAATACATGTTGTTTAACACGATTATTTTTTTTATGAAAGGCTTGTGAGGAGATTAACGTTCCTTGTACAAATGCTTTGAATGTTTCCCAGAAAAGGGAGACAGATGTTTCAGGGCGGTCATTCAACTCGAAAAACATATTAATCTGTGTAATAAGATATTCGTAGCATGCTTTATCATTTAAAATTTGAGGGTTAAGTCTCCATTGTGGCAGTTTCTCGGTCATTCCATTTAGTTTAATCGTGAATGTTAAAGGTGCATGATCTGAAATTATAATATTATGATATTTCAAATTATAAGTAAATGGGATAAGTTTAGAGTCTACTAAAAAGTAGTCTATTCTTGAATAAGTTTTATGTACCGGTCAATAAAATGAATATTCTCGTCCAGATGGATTTTCAATTCTCCAGACATCTTTATTTACTAGAATGTTGCCTGGGTTTCAGCAACTAAGTTACAGAGAAAGGTTGAACAAGTTAGGGCTTTATTCTTTGGAGCGCAGAAGGTTAAGGGGGGACTTGATAGAGGTCTTTCAAATGATGAGAGGGATAGACAGAGTTGACGTGGATAAGCTTTTCCCACTGAGAGTAGGGAAGATTCAAACAAGGGGACATGACTTGAGAATTAAGGGACAGAAGTTTAGGGGTAACATGAGGGGGAACTTCTTTACTCAGAGAGTGGTGGCTGTGTGGAATGAGCTTCCAGTGAAGGTGGTGGAGGCAGGTTCGTTTTTATCATTTAAAAATAAATTGGATAGTTATATGGACGGGAAAGGAATGGAGGGTTATGGTCTGAGCGCAGGTATATGGGACTAGGGGAGAATACGTGTTCGGCACGGACTAGAAGGGTCAAGATGGCCTGTTTCCGTGCTGTAATTGTTATATGGTTATATGGTTATATATCTTTGATATTGGTAGTGTTAATATATGAATTTAGTAATTCACTTGCCTTGGATTTTATTTTCCTTTGTCTGGATGATCTATCTAGATAAGAATCTAATGTACAATTTAAGTCTCCACCAATTATCAAATTATGTTGTGTAAGTTCCGGAATAGAATTAAGTGTTTTCTTGAAGAACAATGGGCTGTCAAAATTTGGTCCATAAACGTTAAGAACGATCACTTTTTAAAAATATAATTCACCCACCAGTATAATATACCTACCATCGATATCCCCAATGGTTGATATATGCTTAAAAGGTATACCCTTATGGATTAAAATTGCAACCCCTCTAGACTTATGAGAGAATGAGGAGTGATACGTTTTGGCAATCCATTTTGCTTTCAATCTATGTTGCGCTTCATTTTTAAGATGAGTTTCTTGAAGAAACATTATATCAGCTTTGAGTGATTTTAAATGTGCTAATACTTTACCTCCCTTGATTGGTTAATTAATACCCTTGACGTTCCAACTACAAAATGTAATTCCTTCACCCCCAATTTTCATATTAACATGTTGCATCTTATGGGTAGGGTGGTCTATAAAAGAGCAGACCCAACAGACCCAACCCGACATTCCACCCGAACACAGGATAGATGAATTTTAGATTGTCTTTAGATAGATGAAGTCTTCATCCCGAACATATCTCCTTAAAAAAAGCTTATAATTGAATTTAATATCTATATATTACTAAAAGTCTGTTCTTGACCGGTTTTGGCCATCTGTGCTGCGATTTCCGAGAGAACACCGCCACCTACGGCCGTCATTTTTGGCCACCTTGCTCAGAGCCCCCCTCCACCCCATGTGTGCCGAGGATTTTTCCCGTTGATTAAAAATGACAGAGATATTAATGTTTTTACAAAATTCCCCATTTTCTCTGCTGCCCCCGCTGGCAGCAGGGAGGAGGGACTATAAAACCAGGAAGTGGTGTGCCTCAATCAGTGTCTGCAAGCTGGAGGAAGGCAGAGGGTCACGTTTCTCTGAGCTGTGAATAACACTGAACACATGTCTACTCAAATGTAAGTGCCCTTAGTGGTTCTAAAATGCTTGCAGAATGTGTCTATTGGTTCTAAACTTGCAAAAAGTGTCTCTAATGGTTCTAAAGCTTGCAAAAAATGTCTATTGGTTCTAAAGCTTGCAAAAAGTGTCTCTATCGGTTCTAAAGCTTGCAAAAAGTGTCTCTATTGGTTCTAAAGCTTGCCAAAAAATGTCTATTGGTTCTAAAGCTTGCAAAAAATGTCTATTGGTTCTAAAGCTTGCAAAAAAATGTCTATTGGTTCTAAAGCTTGCAAAAAATGTCTCTATTGGTTCTAAAGCTTGCAAAAAATGTCTTTATTGGTTCTATAGCTTGCAAACAAATGTCTATTGGTTCTAAAGCTTGCAAAAAAATGTCTATTGGTTCTAAAGCTTGCAAAAAAATGTCTATTGGTTCTAAAGCTTGCAAAATGTGTCTCTGTTGGTTCTAAAGCTTGCAAAAAAGTGCCTCTATTGGTTCTAAAGCCTGCAAAAAATGTATCTATTGGTTCTAAAGCTTGCAAAAAAATGTCTATTGGTTCTAAAGCTGGCAAAAATATGTTTATTGGTTCTAAAGCTTGCAACAAAAAAATGTCTATTGGTTCTAAAGCTTGCAAAACAAGTCTATTGGTTCTAAAGCTTGCAAAACATGTCTATTGGTTCTAAAACTTGCAAAAAGTGTCTCTATTAGTTCTAAAGCTTGCAAAAAAAGGCTATTGGTTCTAAAATGGTTCATACTAGCGCTCCAGAAAGCGCCCCCCCCCCCCTCCCTCCCCTGCTTGGCTTGGCTTGGGTGTGTCTTGAAATTGAAAGGCACTACTTACTGCAAATGATGGCATGAAGTTGAAAGGCACTACTTACTGCAAATGGTGGCTTAGGAGCTTTGGCTTGAAGTTGAAAGGCACTATCACTGCAAATGGTGGCTTGGTTGCTTTGGCTTGAAGTTGAAAGGCACTACTTACTGCAAATGGTGGCTTGGGTGTGGCTTGAAGTTGAAAGACATCACTTACTGCAAATGGTGGCATGAAGATGAAAGGCAGTACTTACTGCAAATGGTGGATTGGTTGCTTTGGCTTGAAGCTGAAAGGCACTACTTACTGCAAATGGTGGCTTGGGAGCTTTGGCTTGAAGTTGAAAGGCACTATTACTGCAAATGGTGGCTTGGTCACTTTGGCTTGCAGTTGAAAGGCACTACTTACTGCAAATGGTGGATTGATTGGTTGCGTTGGCTTGAAGTTGAAAGGCACTATTACTGCAAATGGTGGCTTGGGAGCTTTGACTTGAAGTTGCAATGCACTACTTACTGCAAATGGTGGCATGGTTGAAATGCACTACTTACTGCAAATGGTGGATTGGTTGCTTTGGCTTGAAGTTGAAAGGCACTACTTCCTGCAAATGGGGGGCATGGGTGTGGCTTGAAGTTGAAAGGCACTACTTACTGCAAATGGGGGGCGTGGGTGCATTGGCTTGATGTTGAAAGGCATTACTTACTGCAAATGGAGACAGGAAGTTGAAAGGCACTACTTACTGCAAATGGTGGCTTGGGTGCTTTGGCTTGAAGTTGAAAGCACTAACTGCAAATGGTGGCTTGGGAGCTTTGGCTTGAAGTTGAAAGGCACTATTACAGCAAATGGTGGCTTGGTTGTTTGGCTTGAAGTTGAAAGGCACTGCTTCCTGCAAATGGTGGCTTGGTTGCTTTAGCTTGAAGTTGAAAGGCACTATTACTACAAATGGTGGCTTGGTTGCATTGGCTTGAAGTTGAAAGGCACTACTTACTGCAAATGGTGGCTTGGGTGTGGCTTGAAGTTGAAAGACACCACTTACTGCAAATGGTGGCATGAAGTTGAAAGGCACTACTTACTGCAAATTGTGGCTTGGGAGCTTTGACTTGAAGTTGAAAGGCACTACTTACAGCAAATGGTGGCTTGGTTGCTTTGGCTTGAAGTTGAAAGGCACTACTTACTGCAAATGGTGGATTGGTAGCTTTGACGAAGTGGAAAGGCACTACTTCCTGCAAATGGTGGATTGGCAGCTTTGACGAAGTGGAAAGGCACTACTTCCTGCAAATGGTGGCTTGGTTGCTTTGGCTTGATGTTGAAAGGCACTATTACTGCAAATGGTAGCTTGGTTGCTTTGGCTTGAAGTTGAAAGGCACTATTACTGCAAATGGTGGTTTGGGTGTGGCTTGAAGTTGAAATACACCACTTACTGCAAATGATGGCTTGGGTGTGGCTTGGGTGTGGCTTGAAGTTGAAAGACACCACTTACTGCAAATGGTGGCATGAAGTTGAAAGGCACTACTTACTGCAAATGGAGGCTTGGGAGCTTTGGCTTGAAGTTAAAAGTCACTACTGCAAATGCACTTACTTCCTGTTTGCACTGTATATTGATTTTAGATAAAACGCTACCACTTACGGCTGTGATTTTTGGCCATCTTACTCGGTCCCCCCTCCGCTGATCAGGTGGAGTGAATTCTTCCCATCAATGAAAAATAAAAGTGTTATTAGTTTTTAAAGAAATGTTGAGAATCTCTCTCCTGTCAATCACTCCATGAAAGCCACACCTTTTCTAGTGGTGGGGTGGGGGGTGGGGGGGTGGGGGGGGTTATAAAACCTGGAAATGTGGGTGTGGCTCAGTCTCTGCAAGATGGAGGAGGGAGAGGTCACGACTCGCTGTCTTACTTAGACTTAGATCCTTTATTTGTCATTCAGACCTTTCGGTCTGAACGAAATGTCGTTGCCTGCAGCCATACATGTAATAATAAACAACAAAACACACAATAAACACAAATTAACATCCACCACAGTGAGCTCACCAGGCACCTCCTCACTGTGATGGATCCAAAAATCTTAGGGTTACTGTCTCTTCCCTCCTCTTCTCCCTCTGCGCTGAGGCGATACCCCACCAGGCGATGTAATCAGTCCCGCGGCTCACCGAGCTCCGCGAACGGGCCGGCTCAAGCTCCGCAGCCCGTGGTGGTCAAAGCTGCCGCCCTCCAGTCCAGCGGATGCAGCTGTTGCTGCGGGAGCTCCAGAAAACAGGCACTAGCCTGTGACCTGCGAGCACCCGACGATGTCGTCCACTGGCCCGCGGCCGAGCCCCGGATTCAGGTCGTCGCCGCCAGAATGCAGCCTCAGCTACCGGAGCACCGTCTCAGCCCCGCGCTGGGCCGCCCTCACGGGAGTGCCGTCCCAGCCCCGAGTCGTGCCGCTGCCACCGGAGCGTCTCAGCCAGCACCGTCACGGGAGTGCCGAGTCGTGCCGCTGCCACTGGAGTGCCCGAACGCCGCCACAGCTGGAAGACGGCCAGCCTCTCGTTGGTGAGTCCTGGCTGGCTCTGCCTCCGGAGCCTCGAGGTCTGTCGCAGGTTGGAGGCCACCAGCTCCGCCATTAGGCCTCAACGCAGACGGAGGCAGAGAAGGGGGGGATACGACAGAAAGAGTCGCATTCCCCTGAAGGGAGAGACAGAAAGCCCTGTTTCAGCCCCCCCCCACACATAACACAGCCTAATAACTAAAAATTTAACTAAACAAGGCAAAGAAAACAACAAAAAAGTAAAAACAGACGGACTGCAGGCGAGCCGCAGCCGTTCAACAGCGCCGCCACTTCCGGAGTCTTTAGTGGCTTTGCACCCTACTTCAAATGGTATGAAACTGCACTTGAATTTGGTGGCCTTGCACCCTGCTAGAAGTGGTAAGAAACTGCACTTGAATTTGGTGGCTTTATACCCTCCTTGAAATAGAATTTCAAGGATTAGCCGTGAGTCAACTACCAGCCCACCAGCCGTGAGTGAGTGAGTTGCCAGCACAACAGGCTTGATTGACTGAGACGCCAGCCCAAGAATCCATTTGGCGCACAATTTGCATACTAGCCCTCTGGAAACCAGTCCCTTCAGCCCACAACACCCATACTAGCGCTCCAGAAAGCCCCCCCCCCCCCCCCCCCCCCAACTGGCCACCAATATTAGAATTGGTGGAGAGGTGGAATATTGCGTTGGATGACCAGCCCTCCTGTGATGCTGGGACCCAACGGGTCCCACTTAGTCTATTTAATATTGTAATTAAATGAAGAGTAAAAAAAGTGGAAAAATAGATGGTTAGAAGAGTGCAAAGAAAAGAAAAAAACTACATCTCCAATCAGTGTAGTTAGTGATAGCCACACTAAGGTGGCTAACCCTCTAAAGACTTCCGTAGCCTTAAAAAAAAAAAATACTAGCTCCGTGCTTTAATAAAAAAGAAAATTTCAATAAAAACAATTTTTAAAAGGGAGAGGGGGGAAAACATATTTAGGTCCAAAGAATTTGTAATCCAGTAGTAGAAATTTTTTATTCTACTAAAAAACTATTAGTCAAATATTAGTCAAATATTAAAAAAAAAAAATAATAATAAAATACCTAAATCAAACCTTATTTACAGTTCTTATTTATAACTAATTCTAAGAATATCTTGTTAATAATAGTTAGTAATAATTAGTAGTGATTAGTACTAAATAATAAGAGTTGTAAATCAATAGCAAGATAACTTGCTCAACTATCATTATCAACTAACATTAGTCCTTATGTATAACAATTTAAAGTTCCATTTGTTCTCTGCAAGGTGATGACATCATGGAGATAATGTTCAATCATCAGTTAAATTCTCAATATCCTGGGCGAACTCCAGTGCTTTCTTGTAATTGGTGAAGAAATGTTCCTTCTGCTTGTAGGTGACTCAGTTTTGCAAGGTACATCAATCCATATCTCAGATTTGGTATCTTCTTAAGGATTCCTCTTGTCTCATTGAAAAGCGCTCTCCTCCTAGCGACCTCTACAGGATAGTCTCTGAATATACTGATCCTGTCTCCTGCAAATTAGAGATTTCTGTTGCCAGCAATTTTTGTCATGATGTCATCCAAAACATGGTCATATTGCACCTTCAATATCATTTGTCTTGGGGGGGCGCAAGCACTCGGACGAGGTCTCAGTGCTCTGTGTGCCCGACCTAGTAGAGGCTTTTGATCTAAATTTAAAACTTTTTGTAATAGATCTGCAGCAAAGTCACGGAGGATTTTATTTCATTCTTTGCCCTCTTTAACACCAACAATTCTTAGATTCTGGCGTTTCTGACGTCCCTCCAAAATACATTTTTCAGGCACTTTATTCAATAAGTCTGTTAAACGCTTAGTCTCGGAGAGAATTCTTTTTGTATTTTCAGCACTTGTATCGGCAATTGACTCTAATTCAGTTATGGCTGCAGTGTGCTGATTTACTTATCGATAATGGGATCCAACCTTGAGTTAAAGTTAGATTCCATCTGATTAAGTTTAGCATTTACCTGTTCCATTTGTTGATTACATTTTTCAGACATTTCTTCCTTCCAGGTAGACAATTCTTCTCGAACAGAAGCAGTGATTTCTTCCTTAAAATGTTTCAGTTCTTCTTTAAAATTCATTTCTACTATAAAATGTTTCAGTTCTTCTCTTATACTTGAGATTTCTCTTGAAATAAAAGTACGAAGGTCCTCCGTTTCAGCTTTTTTAGTCTTTGTCTTCTGGTCCTGTTTTGAAACTTCCTCCTGGGACGACGCTGAAATTGAGCCCAAGGCTTCAGTCAGGCCTACTTCTTCCACCGGTGGTTTAGTCCTACTGGTTTTCCTTGCCTGTCCTTTTGGGGAAGTATGTTGTAACGACATTAGAACACCGGAGTCATCAGACTCTAGTCTGATGACGTCACTCACCCTCGACAAAGGCTGCCGGTTAGTTCTCAACAGGTCAGTCCTGTTTTTCTCCCGTTTTTGTTCGGATTTAGCATGGAGCTAGCTGGCACGTGATTCTACTCCAGCATAGCGCCACCAGAAGTCAGATAAGGATTCTGTTTGAGTGCATTCACATCCACATCCTGGTCCCAGTGTTTAATATTTCTTCCTTCCTATATAGAATCATAGAGTGATACAGCGTGGAAACAGGTCCTTCGGCCCAACTTGGCCACACTGGCCAACATATCCCAGCTACACCAGTCCCACCTGCCTGCGTTTAGTCCATATATCTCCAAACTTGTCCTATCCATGTACCTGCCTAACTGTTTCTTAAATGTTAGGATAGTCCCAGCCCCAACTACCTCTTTTGGCAGCTTGTTTCATACATCCACCACCCTTTGTGTGAAAAAGATACCCCTCAGATTCCTATTAAATATTTTCACATTCACTCTGAACCTGTGTCCTCTAGTCCTTGATTCCCCCACTCTGGGCAAGAGATTCTGTGCATCTACCCGATCTATTCCTCTCATGATTTCATCTCCCGTTTTCCCATCATAAATTTTCATTTTACTTGCTGGCAAACATACTTCATGCTCTTTCCTCTTTCTCACTACTTTTAATCAAATAAAATTATCAGATTTCACAAATTCTAGTCATTCCTTATCTGGCCACTCTCCTTGATGTTGCAATTAAAAACAATGCATCTGCCTTTCATACTCCAGTTATCTTACAGCTCTGCATTTTGGTTGCCGTGGTAAATCTTGTAAGATAATTTTTGAAGATTAACTGAACAAACTGAACATTTATGTTTCCTATTTCCACACAATTAAACTATGAGAAAATAATAATGAGGCTTGAACAAGTTTTAAAAAGACTTTTCCAAATTTAATGTGCTTTATTCTCTTCAAGGTGAAATATGTCAGGGAAGCATCATTTATCTGTTGCAAATTATGCAGTAATAAAATATAATCAACAAATAAATGAGCCGAGACTTGGCAAAATGTTTGATGTGCCTTAGCAATGTTTACGTGAAAAGAAAGGCTTATATCACAAAATATTCCAAAATCTAAGATCAGTATTGCATCTCAACATTTTGTGCTTTCTATACAGTGGACCACAGGTGAGTACCCTGGGCCTCTGCTCGCTGGAGTTTAGAAGGATGAGAGGACACCTCATAGAAACTTATTGAATAGTGAAAGGCCTTGATAGAGTTGATGTGTAGGGGATGTTTCTACTGGTGGGAGATTCTAAGACCAAAGGTCATAGCCTCAGAATTGAAGGACTTTCCCTTAGGAAGGCGATGAGGAGGAATTTCTTTGAATGCCCTGTCTCGTGCCATGTGACCATGATTCTCCGTATATTTCTGTGGGATTAACTGGCCCATCACCTGTAACCAGTAGGTGCTATGGGTGCATAAGGAGGACTCTTCCAAATGTGTCTAGCCATATCATTAAGGTTTACAGAGAGTAAATCTACAATTATTCAACCACACAGATTGCAGCAGTTGAAGAAAATGATTCAACACCACCTGGTAGGTATACAGAATAGTGAAAGACGGATAGAGTGGATTTGGAGAGGATATTTCCAAGAGTGGGAGAGTCTAAGACGAGAAGACATAGCCTTAGAAATAAAGGATGTTCTTTTCGGAAGGAGATGAGGGGAAATTTATTTAGTCAGAGGGTGGTGAATCTGTGGTATTCTTTGCCGAGGTCAAGTCAGTGGATATTTTTAAGTCAGAGATAGATAGATTTTTGAGTAGTACAGGTGTCAGAGGTTATGGGGAGAAGGCAGGAGAATGAGGTTAGAAGGGAAAGATAGATAGCCGTGATTGAATGGTGGAGTAGACTGGATGGGCCAAATGGCCTAATTCTACTCCAATTGCATGACCTTGTGATCTTATAAGCTGCCAGAGGAGGTAGTTGAGGCAGGTACTATAACAACATTTAAAAGACACTTGGAAAAGTACACGGATAGGAAAGGTTCAGATGGATATGGGACAAACAGGGGCAAATGGGACTAGCTTAGATGGGACATTTTGTTAATTATGGACGAATTGGGCCACAGGGCCTGCTTCCATGCTGTATAACTCTATGACACCCTGTGACTTGTACCTCAGATAGGCACACCCAAGCGGGATGTAGGAGAAGGTAAAATTGGGGTGGATATGTGACCTGTCAAAGTTATCCATGATGTTAACACTTTCAAACACATTTACAAACCATTAAAATTGAAGTAAATAACTTTCATAACTAAGTAAAATAATATTAGGAATAACTTAGCTTCCTTTTTGCCTCCAAACCCACAAATGCAACATGGATGCCAGTGACAGAGTGTAGCGACTGATGCAGGGTTGCTCAGTAAGTCTGGACTGTCAAATGCAACAGCACTTACCAGGAAGTCTGAGACAGGCTGAAGCTGAAGTGGCTAAATATCACCAGCTCCAATAGTAACGGTCAGCTCCAGCCAGCAAGATGTGCCTCAATGCAGTGAATAAAAGCCAAAGGTTAGATAACTGTCAGCCATTTTCATGCTATAAAATTTTATACAATTCTAAGTCAGCTGTGAAGAAATCAGAGATGAAAAAAACACTGCTTTAAAAAGTAGGCGCATCTCACTATAGAATTATTTGTCCTTCCCTTGTATTTTTTGTTTTTGGAGGCCACCTTGGCGTGGGGGCCTCTGCAGCTTGCCCTTGCTTCCCCCTAACATGGATAACATTCATTTCTGTTTGTTATGTCAACCTGTCAATTTAAAAACAGAATCTGTAGTTGAGTAAATAAAGATAAACGATCCTGCTGGAACTCTGCAGCTCCAAAGCTAAACCATGTTATTCCCTTGGGATTTGGAGCTGCTTCACTGACTTTTCAGTCAGTCTGGTAATATAGCAGATGCATGCAGCTGATTCCCATCCTCCTCCTTCTCTGCCCAGTAGATTATGTTATCTCATTCTCTGTGATAGCGCCAAGGTCAAAGGAACCTCTGGTTTCCTTCAGACAGTTTTTTTTTCCTTTAAGGGGCTGCTTCTCCACACAATTTGGTAAAGAGGGAAACGATTCACCATTTAACTTTGATTTCTCTTGAAACTGATACATTCCTTCCTCATTCACCATTTTGTGCTACATTAGAATTCTCACACGAGTAATTCATCAACAGCAAAGCTTGAGGAAAATTGTGGATGTACACATGCCCATAAGGGCATTGTGTGCCCTTCACTAGCATTGACTTTGCAGTTTGTAATGTTCTTTTCTTTCAGGAATGATTGTTTCGTTTAGTTATGAGATACATCATGGAAACAGGCCCTTTGGCCCATCGATTCTGCGCCAACCAGTGATCCCCACGCTCTATCACCATCCTAGACGTGGACATACATTTGTTTTATGGGTGGTCATCATAGCTCCATCCAGTCAAATAATAACCTGAAGAATCAGTCCTTATGATAAGTAAAAACTTTTACTACAAATCAGCAATTCTGATCTTGGTGGTGGTGACAAATATTTACCTCAGCTACACCATTCTTTACTTGTTATTTAATGAATTTAAAGTTGAAATTCAGGTAGGCACAGAAAGGGGGACAACGCTTGGACTACTTTATTAAACACTCTGCTTAATAGTCTTTTTGATTCAAGAGAGGATTAAATCACAACACTCCACCAAAAATTTATTTCAATGCAGCCACTGGTTACAAGGCTGCATAATTGTGACCATTTAGACAAAAGGAACTGCAGGTGCTGAAATCTTGCACAGAACACAAAGCGCTTCAATAACTCGGCAGTTGAGGCACCATCTCTGGAGGACATGGATAGGCATGAATATGTGTGAACATATCTGAGAGAATGATCAAAGATAGACAAAAATGCTGGAGACACTCAGAGGGTGAGGCAGCATCTATGGAGAGAAGGAATAGGCGACGTTTCGGGTCAAGACCCTTCTTCAGACTGATGTTGGGTGGGGGAGGGGGGAAGGAAGAAGAGGCAGAGACAGTAGGCTTGTGGGAGAGTTGGGAAGGGGGGGGGGGGGAATGAGGGAGAAAGCAAAGACTAACTGAAATTGGAAGTCAATGTTCATACCGCTGGGGTGTAAACTGCCCAAGCGAAATATGAGGTGCTGTTCCTCCAATTTGCGCTGGGCCTCACTCTGACAATGGTAGAGGCCCAGGTTATTTCACAGAGGCATGGGAATGGCAAATGAGATCGAGGAGCACAGGTGCAGGGATCCTTAAAAGTGGCAGGTCAGATGGACAGTGTGGTGAAGAAGGTGCTTGGCATGCTTTCCTTTATTGGGAAAGGTATTGAATACAAAAGATAGGCACATCATTTTGCATCTGTACAAGCTGTTGGTAACTCCCTCACACCATTTATTCAGCAGGATATCCTGTGTAGAAAGGAGCTGCAGATGCTGGTTTAAACCCAAGATAGACACAAAAAGCTGGAGTAACTCAGCGGGACAGGCAGCATCTCTGGAAAGAAGGAATGGATGACGTTTCGGGTCGAGGCCCTTCTTCAGACAGAAAGTCACTGGAAAGGGAAACGAGAGCTATAGACGATGATGTAGAGAGATATAGAACAATGAATGAAAGATATGCAAAAAGTAATGGTGATCAAGGAAACAGGCCATTGTTAGCTGTTAGGATATTACCTGGGTTTGCTGGCTTCAGTTTAGAGGTTGGATAAGCTGACACTTTTTTTGTAGCTTAACGTGGCTGTGGTTAACTTATTGAGGTGTACAAGTCCATGAGAGACAATGATAAAGTGAATGCTTACAATCTTTTTTCCCAGAATAGAGGCTTCTAAAACTGAAAGGCAAAGACTTAAAGTGAGAGGGGAGAGATTTAAGAGGGACCCAAGGGCATCAATTTCACTCAGAAGGTAGTACCTATCTGGAATTAGCTGCCTGAGGATGCTATAGATGTGAATACAATTAAGACTTTTAAAAGACATTTGACATATATATATATATGGATAGAAAGGGTATTGCAGGATATGGAATACAATTATGACTTTTAAAGGATATCTGACATATATATGAATAGAAAGGTTATTGAGGGATATGGATCAAATGCAGACAAATGGAACTAGTGCAGAATGCTAATTTAGTTAGCATTGCTGAAATGCGGTGAAGCGCCTGTTTCCATGCTGTATTAGTCTATGACTAAGAATCTTCAGCTGATCTTCAAGAGCACAACACCAGAATGTAACCCAAAATACAATACAATACAATACAATACAATAAGGACGACAGATGGCACAATGGGCTAAGTGTTCGGCTGGCAACCGGAAGGTAGCTGGTTCGAATCCCGCTTGGAGTGCATACTGTCGTTGTGTCCTTGGGCAAGACACTTCACCCATCTTTGCCTGTGTGTGTGGATGTAATTATGTGAAGCACTTTGGGGTCAATGCAAGTTGACTAAAAATGTGCTATATAAATAAAAAGAAAAAAGAAAAGAAATACAATACAATACAATACAATACAATACCGTTTATTTGTCATTTGAACCTCACACAAAGTTCAAATGAAATTTGGTTTCTGCAGTCATACCACAAGAAAAGAACCAAGACACACACCAACACAATCCCCACAAACATCCATCACAGCGAATCTCCTCATCACTGTGATGGAAGGCAAAGTCTTGTCTCTAGTGATGGTTATAATCTGAATTTCAACAGCCTAAGATAGACACAAAATGCTGGAGTAACTCAGTGAGTCAGGCAGCATCTCCAGAGAAAAGGAATGGATGATGTTTTGGGTCAAGAATCTCCATCAGACTGAGGCCTCACACTCGGGCTGAGACTTTCAACAGCCAAACACTGCTTTTAAAGGGTCACAATGATATGTTACTTATAGCATTTCATCGTCTTGTGTCTTCTGGTCAGCTTTAGGAAGAATTAATCATCAAAGATTACGATCACAGACTTTAAAACAAAAACAATTATGAGTGGTGTGCAACCATCCCTGGCTCCTTAACCAGTTAACAGTTCAGAATCATATTCTGATTAGTTTATTGTCATGTACACCAGGATACAATAAAAATCCTAATTTGCATGAAGATCATAAAATGAGTAGAATCGTGCAAAGAGTGTAATGTAATCTAAAGCAGTACAAAGTGGTGTGGATTTCCCAGACACATAGAACACCATGCCTCCCTCCTCCACCGTTGCCCTCACCTTCATGGTAGATTTTTCTGCTGCTGTTCTGTGGTTGCCTGTAGCACATGGTCTTTTCTGCTGCTGTTCTGTAGCATATGATGAGGGCACTAAAAGCAAGTGAGAAATCAAGTCTTAATCATAATGTTTCCCTGACCAAAATGTTGCTCTCTGGTTGATTTTGGACGTGAGAAAAATATGAGCAATCGACTTCCAAAGCAGCAGAAATTAAATGAATTCAGAAAAGTAAGTGGTGGCATTGAAGAGGCCTTTAGAGAGACACATGGATATGCAGGGAATGGAGGGGTATGGATCACGTGCGGGTAGAGGAAATTAATTTAACTCGACATTGGGTTTGGCATGGACATTATGGACTGAAGGGCATGGTCCTGTGCTGTACTGTTCAATGTTCTATGTTAAATGGCCATTCTGCTTCAGTATTCATGCCAAGATACAGAAGGACACGGTAGAAAATTTTAACTAAATAGAAATGGCTTTACTTATACTTAAGAAATGTTTTAGGACTGTTGTACTCAGGAGGAGGAGGAGCCATCTTGGGGAACGGCTGCTAACCAGCGATGAGAATAACATTTTTCACACAGAGAGTGGTAAATCTCTGGAATTCTCAGCCACAGAAGGTAGTTGAGGCCAGTTCATTGGTTATATTTAAGAGGGAGTTAGATGTGGCCCTTGAGACTAAAGGGATCGGGGGGTTTGGAGAGAAGGCAGGTACAGGATACTGAGTTGGATGATCAGCCACGATCATATTGAATGGCGGTGCAGGCTCGAAGGGCTGAATGGCCTACTCCTGCACCTATTTTCTATGTTTCTATGTTTCTATGTACAGTGAATTACATTTTTTGCATACTGTTCAGCAAGACTGTCCCCGTACTTGAGCACAATCCCCCAGTTAGTACAGAATGGACAGAACAGCCCACTGAGTCCAAATGTAAGAGGTGCCATTTTAAATTGTAAGATTGTAAATTGTCCCTAGTGTGTGGCATAGTGCTAGTGAACGGGGATCAGCACGGACTTGGTCGGCCGAAAGCCCCAGATACGCACAGTATCTCTTAAACAAAAACTAAAACCTAGAATCCCCATTCTGCCATTGCTCTGGCAATGGATTGACATTCTCACCTCTTCTATATTTGCATGTAGCCTCTGGGGTTATTTTACATTTTGAGTCCACATCAGCTTTAAAAGATGTCATTCTCTCACTGTCAGTATCCATGGGGCTTATAAGTAATTCTTAGTTGATGTCTGGTCTCCGTTGTATGTACTTTCCTTTAGTGCTCCAGGAGAGGTGATTCCCAGGCCAGGTTGGGAATTATGTAGTTTAGTTTAGTGATACAGCATGGAAACATGCCCTTGAATGCGTGCCGACCAGTGCGATCACCATGTACGCTACCATACACATCTGGTACAATTTACAGTTTATGGAAGCCAATTAACTTAAAAACTGTACATCTTTGGAGTGTTGGAGGATACCAAAGCACCGAAGAAAACTCATACGGTTGCAGGGAGAACGTACAAACTCTCCATACAGACAGCACCCATATCCAGGGTTGAACCCAGATCACCGGCGCTGTAAGTCCCTCTTACTCCCATCTAACTCCCTCTTAAATATAACCAATGAACTGGCCTCAACTACCTTCTGTGGCAGAAAATTCCAGAGATTTACCACTCTCTGTGTGAAAAATGTTATTCTCATCGCGGTCCTAAAAGACTTCCCCCTTATCCTTAAACTGTGACCCCTTGTTCTGGACTTCCCCAACATCGGGAACAATCTTCCTCCATCTAGCCTGTCCAACCCCTTAAGAATTTTGTAAGTTTCTATAAGATCCCCCCTCAATCCTCTAAATTCTAGCGAGTACAAGCCGAGTCTATCCAGTCTTTCTTCATATGAAAGCTCTGACATCCCAGGAATCAGTCTGGTGAACCTTCTCTGTACTCCCTCTATGGCAAGAATGTCTTTCCTCAGATTAGGAGACCAAAGCTGTACGCAATACTCCAGGTGTGGTCTCACCAAGACCCTGCACAACTGCAGTAGAACCTCCCTGATCCTATACTCAAATCTTTTTGCTATGAATGCTAACATACCATTCGCTTTCTTCTCTGCCTGCTGCACCTGCATGCCTACTTTCAATGACTGGTGTACCATGACACCCAGGTCTCGTTGCATCTCCCCTTTTCCTAATAGGCCACCATTCAGGTAATAGTCTACTTTCCTGGTACACGTGACAATAAAGAAACCATTGAACTATTGAACCATTGAATCTTAACTGAAGCCAAGTAATCTAAAAACGTGTGCATCTTTGGAGTGTGGGAGGAAACCAGAACACCCGGGGAACGTACAAACTCTGTGCAGACAGCACCCGTAGTCAGGATCAAACCTGTTCTCTGCCATTGTAAGGCAACTCTATCACTTTGCCACCCTGTCTCCCCTAAGGTCTGCAGGTTTGCAAGTCTGCAAATAAAGAAGCAAAAATAGGAAAAGGTGTGATTTAAAGAACATGTTTTTATTTGATTATTTACTTCCGTTTTTTAATGTCGGAAATATGATTATTATTGAACAGCATCTCAACATTGACATTAAAGAAAGCTTTCCTATCAGCTCTGCCTTCTATTAAAGTGTGTCAGGGACATCCTGGGGAATAGGAATTTGTGCCATGCAACCTCGGGTCTCTGCTTAGTCCTAACTGAGATCTCAAACCAAACTCGAGTGTGGCGAAATAATGAGCTGAGCCCCTTGCATCTGCAGCAGATCAGTGTAGGCATGCAGAGCCTGTAACATCTGAGTACAACACAATCCGCCCCCAGATATTGATCAAACTCGAGAGTCCAAAGCAGTGCTTAGGAAAAAATGAATATTCACCGTGAGCTGAAGTGACATTAGTAACGTTGATTGTTTCTATTTTTATAAATGATAACGCCATCCAACCTTGACTGGAGTCCTCCCAGTTTGCCGCGGGGCAGAAGTCTTCACGGGGAGCCGATCATGGAACCCGCTGCAAGTTCCGAAGGCTCGGCCAGCCACGGAGCCAGGAACTAGCCTGGAGGACTGGAAGGCTCGGTGGACCGTAGCCTGTTGAGGGAAGCTCCTGGGCCGGACTCTGCTCATCCCCCGACGACCTGGGAAGCGATCTTGGTTCTTGGTTTCTTGGTCCTCCAAAATATTCCAAATGGAATTTAAACTGGAGGTGGATTTAAACTGGAGATGGATGAGGAGGGAGCTGCTGGAGACGTTGGACGTGAGGAGCAAGGGGCCGGTAGGAGGGTGAAGTGAGGTACTGCCTCCAGCGCCTTCAATGTCAGCTACAGGGGGTGCCCCCGGGACTCCAAATGGCCGGTCGAGAAGAGGCACGTCAGTTTTATGGCCGATCGGGTCAAAGGCGGTGGAGGGAGGCCCTGCAGATGCCTGGGGCTTACCTGGATCGGGAACCGCTCCAGTAGAAAGAACACGCAGGCGGACCGGATTTTGGACTTTGGAAATGGCGCCAAAACATGGCGGCGCCTGCATGTGTAAATATGCAGAAAGAATTTCACTGTGCAGTTGCCCACGTGATAAATAAAGCACCATTGAACTATTTAATATTTTTACCCTGTATTACATCTTATGCTTCTTCACAACTAAGTTAAGCCTACAAGAACAAGGATCCCATGTTGCTGTCCAGCTGCAATCCTTTAATTGGTCTATTTACATTTTCATTTTTATAATAGACTTAATGTTCCAATGTGCCTCAAGGTGGTTGTTACACAATAGCGATGTTAATACAATACAATACCAATACAATACAATACCGATTATTGTCATTTGAACCTAAGTTCAAACAAAATTTCGTTTCTGCAGTCATATGAACAAGAAAAAAAACCAAGACACACAATTTATGCAAACATCCATCACAGTGAATCTCCTCCTCACTGTGATGGAAGGCAAAGTCGTCTCTCCCCTGTTCTTTCTTCTTCTCCCGATGTTAAACGAGCAACTTTTAAACAATATTTCATGTGATAGGAGCAGAATTAGACCATTCAGCCCATCGGCCCATTTGATAATAAACCACACTTAGAAATAGTTGAGCAGAGCAGCATCAGAATAGTTTAATCTGAAGCCAACAAATGGATGAGGATTTCAGCATTGGATGAGCAGAGGCCAGGCACGAGCAAAGACACATAATATTGCAGAATTCAAGCCAGGCCTTCATAGTGATGTGAGAATATGGAATTGGAAATGTAAACCGTGGTTACAAATGACCTGCTACCTTTCAAAGCTGTTTTGCACTAAACCCCTTTGTCTATTTCTGCCCTGCACAATGGTTACAATGAAATGGTGTCACAGGATTTGGCTTATCTATTTTTTATTTGCTGCCCACAATGTAGAAAGCAATTGCCTCTCATGGATTGCTTTTTTGACATTATGTTACAATGAGCAGCAACATGAAGAATGGAAGTTTGCAGTTTATAAAGAATGCTTTTTTGAGCACTGAAGGAAAGTACATACAGTGGAGATCAGACATCAACTAAGAGTGGCCTATAAGCACTGTGGGCGCTGACAGTGAGAGAATTATATTCTTTAAAGCTGATGTTGACTCAAAATGTCAAATGTCCCCAGGGTGCAACATGCAAATATAGAAAGAGAAGAGAATGTCAAAAATAAATCCTTTGGGTAAGTTTAGTTTAGTTTAGTTTTGAGATGCAGCTCGGAAACAGGCCTTTCGGCCCACCGGGTCCGAGCAGACCAGCAATACCCGCATATTAACACTATCCTGCACACACTATTGAATTGAATTGAATTGAATCCTTTATTTGTCATTCAGACCTTTTGGTCTGAACGAAATGTCGTTGCCTGCAGCCATACATGTAATAATAAACTACACACAATAAACACAAATTAACATCCACCACAGTGAGTTCACCAAGCACCTCCTCACTGTGATGGAGGCAAAAGTCTTAGGGTTGCTGTCTCTTCCTTCCTCTTCTCCCTCTGCGCTGAGGCGATACCCCACCGGGCGATGGTAAGTCAGTCCCACGGTTCAAGCTCTGCGGGCCCGGGGGTGGTCGAAGCTGCCGCCCTCCAGTCCAGCGGACGCAGTTGTTGCCACGGGAGCTCCGGAAAACAGGCATCAACCTGTGACCCGCGAGCTCCCGACGATGTCATCCACTGGCCCGCGGCCGAGCCCCGGATTCAGGTCGCCACCGCCAGAACGCCGCCTCAGCCACCGGAGCACCGTCTCCGCCCCGCACCGGGCCGCCCTCACGGGAGCGTCTCAGCCCCGCACCGGGCCGCCCCCACGGGAGCGCCTTCCAGCCGGGAGCCGGGCCGCCCACACGGGAGCGTCTCAGCCCCACGCCGTCCGCCCACAAGGGAGCGCCTTCCAGCCCCGCGCCGTCCGCCCACATGGGAGCGCCTTCCAGCCGGGAGCCGGGCCGCCCTCACAGGAGTGTCTCAGCCCCGCGCTGTCCACCCTCACCGGAGCGCTGAGTCGTGCCGCTGCCCAAACGCCGCCGCAGCTCGAAGACGGCCAGCCTCGCATTGGTGAGTACTGGCTGGCTCTACCTCCGGATCCTCGAGGTCGGTCGCAGGTTGGAGGCCGCCAGCTCCGCCATTAGGCCTCAGCTCAGACGGGGGAAGAGAAGGGGGATACGACAAGAAAGTCAAATTCCCCCGAAGGGAGAGACAGAAAGCCCTGTTTCACCCCCCCCCCCCCCACACCCACACATAACACAACCTAATAACCAAAAGTTTAACTGAACAAGACAAAAAAAAGACAAAAAAGTAAAAACAGACAGACTGCAGGCGAGCCGCAGCCGTTTCACAGCACCGCCACTTCCTAGGGACAATGTTTACATTTACCAAGCCAATTTACCTACATACATGTCTTTTACCTACATGTCTTTGGAGTGACCTTAAGATTGATTTCTATTTAATGACTGATCTATTTTTGGTGGCTAAATATGGCGTCCTTAAGAGGTTACTGTGAATTGGGTCCTTCACAGAAAGAAAAGCAAAATTGGCCAAAATCCAGGTTGCATTAGGGTGGTTTATACTCACAGAAAAGTATAGTTCCCAAAAGGATCTCACTCAGTTAAGTACAGCTCTTAACGTTTTGTTGAGCAGCAATCAGAGAAAGCTACAGTATCAGCCCTTAATGCCACACTCTGCAGCCACTCAGCAGCTGCACACACTTTGTGCACACATCTCCAACAGACTCTCAAAGGGATAGGGAAATCTTGAGCGATGACTTACGTTCCCTGGTACGTGTGACATTAATAAACCTCAACCAAAACCTAAACAATTATAGTTGTGAGCTTTGAGCTCTATTTCATATCCACAAGGGCTGAAATGGACATTACATAAATATTGTTTAAGAAAATATTAGGAAAAATTAGCAGAAACAGCAAATAAAAAAGTTCAGTCCACTGGTGCGATTTTATCCAACCATGATTTCCAGTATGATCTACACTAGGTAAACAAAAAAATGCGGGCATATTTCTAATTTTTTTATTTCTATTTAATTCTAAGCCAATTTCTAAACGTAAGTGTATCTTTCTCAGCTATGCTGAAATAAGGTCAGTCCATTTCATATATGGAGTTTGGAGATGCTAATATAGTGATGAATGTGACCTTTGTGCAAACTGATTTGTTTCAACTCCTGAAGAAACAGTAATACAGCAAGAATCTTTGTGTTTGTAATGTCAGTATATAAACAAATAAATCAGTCTAAAATATAACATTGTACCATATATTTACTCAATGGCACACAATGCTTTGGGAAGTGAAGTTTTAATTGAAGAAGGTACCCTTTTTATATCCTTCAAAATGTTTTATATCATTAATGAAAGTAACTTGCCTAAGGTATATTTTCCATGAACATCCTCTCAGTTTGTTACTGGTTTTCATCCAGGCTGCTTGACCTAGCAATCATGCTCAGACATGTGCAAAGCGACAGGAAATTAATCCTGTAACAAATAACAGAAAGTGACAAAATCAAAAATGCACAGCAGGTCAGTCAGGAATGCAGAGAGAAGAAACAAGTTAATGTTTTGTCAAAATTCTCAAGTTAGCTTGGTCCCAACCGATTCACCAAAATTGGCTTGGTGCACTTTTTGAAATGAACTTTGACCATCTTTTTGACCTTTATGACCTATTTCCACTCAGTCTTGCTCTTTTTTTCCAATACTCAGTGGCAAACATTTCAGAATGTCTGAGCTGGTGCTTTTAAGCTTTAGAATAAGAAACTCTGCATGCTGTGAGGATTTGACTTGCTTTGTTATGTTCCTCCCTAATGAGCTTCCTGTGGCACACATAGAAATAAAACATTTGGGGCTTTCACTGTTCCTTTATCTCTTGATGTAACTCCCAGGGGGAATGAATGAATGGAAGTTTGCTTCAGTGAATATCAGTGTGTGGGTGAATAGAATGCAATACAAAAAGCAGGAAAAAGCTACTATAAACTCTAATCTGGGGTCAGGTCTCTTAATTCCACTATCCCTGCTCTTTCATGGGAGCTTTTCGCATTTATTTCCACAAACCAATTAGACAATGTAAATTGAAGGAGCCTCCTTCAAGATGGATTTTTTTGTTTTAATATATCTTGTCCTGAAATCTGAATGTAAGAAGCGAAAAATGTAAATCCCAGTATGTCAATTCCATGTACAACCTGCAAAAAACATATATGCATGACGCAAGTAAATAGCTCAATTAATTTGTTAGCTCGAATTGCATTGACCCAATGGTGGTTCTATGATTTCCAAATCATTTTCACTTTCCAGACTTGAACGCGTAACTTAGATTGACATTTCAGTGCTGCGGTGTTGAAGGTATTGATTTTTAGAAAGACATGAAAAGGGGACCCTTCTGCCAAAATTAGGACTTTAGCAGAAAAAATGTGAAATTGTCTTGTGTAGGAAGGAACTGCAGATGCTGGTTTAGACTGAAGATAGACACAAAATGCTGGAGTAACCCAGCGTGATAGGCAGCATCTCTGGATAGAAGGAATGGGTGACATTTCAGGTCGAGACCCTTCTTCAGACTGATAGTTAGGGGAGAGGGAAACTAAAGACATGAAAGAGGGAAACTAGAGATATTAAAGCAGATGATGATCAAGGAAATGTAGAATGGTTCATTGTTGGCTGAGGGTAAGGTGACATTGAGGCATACGAACAGTAAAATTAATCAGGAGGACAGTGAAACTAGTTGGAGAAATAAGGTGGGGGTGGGACGGGGAGAGAGGGAAAGCAAGGGTTACTTGAAGTTAGTTGAAATTACTTGAATTGTCTTGGTTGTTCACAGGGGAGATGTCCACCTTGTTGGATCGTGGCTATTTATATCCTAAAGATTGTGTTTTCACAGAGATTCGTTGGTGAGATTTGACAAAGCTGCTTCATTCTTTGTCTAGGCCTCTGGATGAATACACCAAGTGTTATGCGAGCTTGGCATATAGTATAGATATATAGTCACATTGATGCTTAATATTTTAATGACACGGATAAAGAGAGAGGCCAGTATTTAGGGAAATAACCTTGCAAAGCTGAGAAATAGAGAGAAAATTAGCAGAATTAATTTTTTGGGGATTACATGAAAAAATAAATGGGGGAAGATAATTGAATATTTCTAATTAACCTACACAACAAAGTTAATTACTTTGAAAAAAATATTAATTGGCCACTATGACCCATTAGTAAATTCATACTTCCATTATATTATTTCAACTTAATTCCATTTAATTACTCTGAATATTTGATGAATATTTGTATTACTTTATTCCCAGGCCTCTCTGTAATCTTATTCAAATCTCCTAGGAATCTAGGATATTTTTATCCTACTAAAATTATATGTGTGATTGATAAATGTACAGACTACATCAGCAAATCAGAAGCCAAGGATACCAGATAGACACAAAATGCTGGAGTAACTCAGCGGGACAGGCAGCATCTCTGGATAGAAGGAATGGGTGACTTTCGAGTCGAGACACTTCTTCAGCATTTTGTGTCCAGTATCTGCAGTTCCTTCCTACACAGTCAAGGGTACCAGTTCAATATTGCTGCATGTGATGATGGACCATTTTATGGGTGTAATTGTGAATTATGCTAAAACTGTGTAAACATTCTTTAATAATCTTACAGCTGCTTATATGATGAGTTGTTGATAAATAAAATGTTGAGGATGGTAAGTGGTGACAATACTGAATGTGGTAATTCAGAGATATGAGTTCATCCCATCAAAGTACTTACATACTTACAGTATTCTTAAGGGATTGGACAGGCTAGATGCAGGAAGATTGTTCCCGATGTTGGGGAAGTCCAGAACAAGGGGTCACAGTTTAAGGATAAGGGGGAAGTCTTTTAGGACTGAGATGAGAAAAACATTTTTCACACAGAGAGTGGTGAATCTCTGGAATTCTCTGGCACAGAAGGTAGTTGAGGCCAGTTCTATATTTAAGAGGGAGTTAGATGTGGCCCTTGTGGCTAAAGGGATCAGGGGGTATGAAGGGAAGGCAGGTACAGGATACTGAGTTGGATGATCAGCCAAGATCATATTGAATGGCGGTGCAGGCTCGAAGGGCCGAATGGCCTACTCCTGCACCTATTTTCTATATTTCTAGGTTTCTATGTAAGTATCCGGTGAATTGAAGTAGCTAAGCCTTGAAATGTGATCCATTCATACCTACTTTAGACCACAGAACTTGGAATATAACACTACTACTGTTATATTATGTTGACTGGAAAGATACACTAACAGGGATGACAGTGGAACAAAAATGGCAGGTATTTCTAGGAATAATACAGAAGGTGCAGGATTAGTTCATTCCTAGGAGGAAGAAAGATTACAAGAGGAAGAAAGGGACGACTATGGCTGACAAACGACGTCAGGGACAGTATAAACATTAAAGCGAAGAAGTACATCATAGCAAAGATGAGCGGGAAACAAGAGGATTGTGTAATGTTTAAAGAACAACAGAAGATAACCAAAAAGACAATACGGGGAGAAAAGATGAGGTACGAAGGTAAGCTAGCCAAGAATATAAAGCAGGATAGTAAAAGCTTCTTTAGGTATGTGAAGAGGAAAAAATTAGTTAAGACCAAAGTTGGACCCTTGAAGACTGAAAAAGGTGAATTTATTATGGGGAACAAGGAAATGGCAGATGAGTTGAACAACTACTTTGGATCTGTCTTCACTAAGGAGGACACAAACAATGTTCTATAGACTCAGGATCAGTTCCTGTGGATTGGAGGGTAGCTAATGTTATCCCACTTTTTACGAAAGGCGGGTGAGAGAAAACGGGGAATTAGAGACCAGTTAGCCTGACATCGGTGGTGGGGAAGTTGTCAATTATAAAAGATGAGATTGCCGAACATTTGGATAGCAGTAACAGGATCGGTCCGAGTCAGCATGGATTTACGAAGGGGAAATCATGCTTGACTAATCTTCTGGAATTTTTTGAAGATGTAACTAGGAAAATGGACAAAGGAGAGCCAGTGGACGTAGTGTACCTGGACTTTCAGAAAGCATTTGATAAGGTCCCACATAGGAGATTAATGGGCAAAATTAGGGCACATGGTATTGGGGGTAGTGTGCTGACATGGATAGAGAAGTGGTTGGCAGACAGGAAACAAAGAGTAGGGATTAACGGGTTCCTTTCAGAATGGCAGGCAGTGACTAGTGGGGTACCGCAAGGCTCGGTGCTGGGACCGCAGCTATTTACAATATACATCAATGATTTGTATGAAGGGATTCAAAGTAACATTAGCAAATTTGCAGATGACACTTGGATAGGTTGGTGGAGTGGGCAGATCCGTGGAAGATGCATGGCAGATGAAGTTTAATACGGATAAATGTGAGGTTATCCACTTTGGTAGTAAAAACAGGAAGACAGATTACTATCTAAATGGCATCAAGTTGGGAAAAGGGAAAGTACAATGGGATCTGGAGTTCCTTGTTCATCAGTCTATGAAAGTAAGCATGCAGGTACACCTGGAGTATTGTGTGCAGTTTTGGTCCCCTAATTTGAGGAAGGACATTCTTGCTATTGAGGGAGTGCAGCGTAGGTTTACAAGGTTAATTCCCGGGATGGCGGGACTGTCATATGCTGAGAGAATGTAGCAGCTGGGCTTGTACACTCTGGAGTTTAGAAGGGTGTGAGGGGATCTCATTGAAACATAAAAGATTGTTAAGGGCTTGGACAAGCTAGAGGCAGGAAACGTGTTCCCGATGTTGGGGGAGTCCCGAACCAGGGGCCACAGTTTAAGAATAAAGAGTAAGCCATTTAGAACGGAGACGAGGAAACACTTTTTCTCACAGAGAGTTGTGAGTCTGTGAAATTCTCTGCCTCAGAGGGCGGTGGAGGCAGGTTCTCTGGATGCTTTCAAGAGAGAGCTAGATAGGGCTCTTAAAAATAGCGGAGTCAGGGGATATGGGGAGAAGGCAGGAACGGGGTACTGATTGGGGATGATCAGCCATGATCACATTGAATGGCGGTGCTGGCTCAAAGGGCCGAATGGCCTACTCCTGCACCTATTGCCTATTGTCTATTGTCTATTCTAAGTTCTGTGGTCTAAGCAGGTATGAATGGATCACATTTCAAGGGTTAGCTTCTTCAAGAACTGCAGTTGTTGGTTTAAATCGAAAGTAGACAAAATGCTGGAGTAACTCAGCGAGACAGGCAGCATCTCTGGAGAGAAGGAATGGGTGATGTTTCATGAAACGTCACCATTTCCTTCTCTCCAGAGATGCTGCCTGTCAAGCTGAGTTACTCCAGCATTTTGTGTCTGCCTGAGAATATAACAGCACAGGAACAGGTCCTTCAAACAACTATGTCTGTTTTGACCATGATGCTAATTAAACTAATGCCATTTATCTGCACATGGTCTGTAACCCTCTATTCCCTGCCTAGTCTGGCTTGGTCTGGATCATTCTATTAACATAGAAACATAGAAAAATAGGTGCAGGAGTAGGCCATTCGACCCTTCGAGCTTCATGGCTGATCATCTAAAATCAGTACCCCGTTCCTCCTTTTTTACCCATATCCCTCAATTCTTAAGTTCTGAAGAAGGGTTTCGGCCTGAAACGTCGCCTATTTCCTTCGCTCCATAGATGCTGCTGCACCCGCTGAGTTTCCCCAGCAATTTTGTGTACCTCCCTCAATTCTTTTACCCCTAAGAGATAAATCTAACTCTCTCTTGAAAACATCCAGTGAATTAGCCTCCACTGCCTTCTGTGCCAGAGAATTCCACAGATTTACAACTTTCTGGATGAAGAAATTAACAGGGTAGTTGCTGAGTTCCAATTTATGTACTAAAATATTAGTCATAGAGTCCGAGAGTCATCGGGTGATGCAGTGTGGAAACAGGCCCTTCAGCCCAACTTGCCCACACAGCTACAGTACACTAGTCCCACCTGCCTGCACTTGGTCCATATACCTCCAAATTTGTCCTATCCATGTACATGTCTAACTGTTTGTTAAATGTTGGGATAGTCCCAGCCTCAACTACCTCCTCTGGCAGCTTGTTCCATACATCCACCAGCCTTTGTGTGATAAGGTTACCCCTCAGATTCCTACTAAATCTTTTCCCTTTCACCTTATACCTATGTCCTCTGGTCCTCGATTCCCTTACTCTGGGCAAGAGACTCTATTCCTCTCATGAACTTATACACCTCTATAAGATCACCCTCATCCTCCTGCGCTCTAAGGAATAGAGACGCAGCCTACTCAATCTCTCCCTATAGCTCAGAACCTCTAGTCCTGGCAACATCCTCGTAAATCTTCTCTGAACCTTTTCAAGCTTGACAATATCTTTCCTATAACATGGTGCCCAGAACTGAACACAATATTCTAATTGCGGTTCTACAGACATCTTTTACAACTGCAATATGACCTCCCAACGTCTATAGTCATTCAATGGAATCACAGTGATGTCAGCAATCACAATAATCCATGATTGGAGGGTTAGTATATCAGTGACTGGCTACTTGGGACAGGAGACAAAGACATACCTAACTGCAATGAGACTACACCAAGAGAGTTTTCAGAGATGCTACATTCTGCCTTCCTGTTGAACAGCATAGTCACAGGTTCTGCTGAAGCATCTTCAAACTGAAATGTGAACATTAATTATTTCTCTATGCTAAATTTTCCAGTATTTTCAGTTTTCATTTCAAAAATCCTGTATCAGCCCTGCCATTTTTGCTTTTCCTTTCATTTGCGTTTAATTGTGTGTTTACTGATGCAGATTCCATCTGCTGGCTTTATACAGACTTATAAAATGCCACAGGAAGACCAGGTTTTAATCTCTGCTCTCTCATGGGAGATTAAGGTCACCTTCAACTGCATGCCACAAAATCTTTCGAAGAAAAACTTAGAAACATAGAAACATAGAAACTTGGTGCTGGAAGAGTCCATTTGGCCCTTCGAGCCAACATCGCCATTCATTGTGATCATGGCTGATCACCCACAATCCGTAACCCGTGCCTGCCTTCTCCCCATATCCCTTGATTCCGCTAGCCGCTAGAGCTCTACCTAACTCTCTTTTAAATTCATCCAGTGAATTGGCTCTACTGCTTCTGTGGCAGAGAATTCCACAAATTCACAACTCTCCGGGTGAAAACGTTTTTTTCTCATCTCAGTTTTAAATGGCCTTGCCTTTATTCCTAGATGGTTTACTCGCCCAACATTGGGAACACTTTTCCTGTATCTAGCTTGTTCAGTTCTTTTATAATTTTATATGTTTCTATAAGACCCCCTCTCATCTTTCTAAATTCCAATGAATACAAGCCCAGTCTTTCCAATCTTTCCTCATATGACAGTCCCGCCATCCCAGGGATTAACCTTGTGAACCTACGTTGCACTGCCCCAATAGCAAGGATGTCCTTCCTTAATTTAGGAGACCAAAACTGCACACAAGACTCCAGATGCGGTCTCACCAGGGCCCTGTACAACTGCAGAAGGACCTCTTTACTCCTATACTCAAATCCTCTTGTTATGAAGGCCAACATGCCACGCAGTTCCAGCAAATCTCCAAAATGTCTCACAAAATCTTGCCCACTACTGCATCAATGAAGAACACCCTTCCAGAAATAGGTTCATGTGCTTTAATGTGTTTTAAAGAACTGCAGATGCTGGTTTAAAGCACAGGCTCGGCGATCGTTTCACTGAACACCTTCACTCAGTCCACCTAAACCTACCTGACCTCCCAGTTGCTCAACACTTTAACTCCCACTCCCATTCCCACACTGACCTTTCTGTCCTGGGCCTCCTTCATCGTCAGGGTGAGGCCCAGCGCAAATTGGAGGAGCAGCACCTCATATTTTACTTGGGTAGCTTGCACCCCAGCGGTATGAACATTGACTTCTCTAACTTCAAGTAGCCCTTGCTTTCCCTCTCTCTCTCTCTCTATCCCCTCCCCCTTCCCAGTTGTCCTACTAGTCTTACTGTCACTGACTTCATTTTATCTCTGTACCGTCCACTCCCTAGACATCAGTCTGAATAAGGGTCTCGACACGAAACCTCACCCATACCTTCTCTCCAGAGATGATGCTTGTCCTGCTGAGTTACTCCAGCAATTTGTGTCTATCTTCATGTGTTTTAACACTCAATAATGTTTTGAAAGCATCTTGTCTTTCTTCATTCAGAATCCTCCTCCATATTATACATTCTCCCCCAGTATTCAATTCTGCTGATTTTCACATTATTTTCTCCATGTTGTAAGGGTATTTCCTTGAATATTTTTCTGTATTGGCAGTGCTAAGATAATATGTTTTTTTGTTGTTGGCATTATTGGCTTCCCTTGAGAGCAGGAAGGCAGTGACAACACTTTGGTACCAGTAAGGTGTCTCATTAATAACCCAAATACTTACAGCACAGGAAAATGTGGCACAGACTGCAGAATTGCAGAGACAAGAGTACAAGGATGAAGAAGGGTATTGTCTGAGCATCACACCACACAGATAAGCATCGACTTGATGGCAACTCTCTCCCTTTGGGCAAAAGTATAGAGGTGTGAAAATGCATACCTCCAAATTCTTCCCAACTGTTATCAGGCAATTGTACCATCCTACCAACAACTAGAGAGCAGTCCTGAGCTACTATCTACCTCATTGGAGACTCCCCGACTATCTTTGATCGGACTTTATTGGACTTTATCTTCCATTAAACATTAGTCATGTTATTCCCTTTATCATGTATCTGCGCATTGGGGATGGCTCGATTGAAATCACGTATTGTCTTTCCACCGACTGGTTAGCACGCAACAAAAGGTTTTCAATGTACATTGGTACACGTGACAATAAACTAAACTCGGAACATGAACTCCCTGACAGACAGGCATGTTTTCATCAGGAGCCTGCTGAATCCGACTGGGCACTACACTAGATGCAGCACTTATTTAGCGCACCTAAGCATGTTGAAATCCAAATGCTTGCCAATAATCCTGCACTAACGAATAATATAACAAAAGAAAATCCAGAGTGAAACTTAGCAACAGTTGACTGTAAAATAAACAGAAACAGAAATCTCAGCTGAGCAACATTCCATGTTTTATTGATGTGCTTTATTGCAATGTCAATTTTTTTCCCCTCTGCTTTTGTGAGCCTCCAGCTGGCAGAGCAAATCAAGCAGAACTGAAGAATTCCTCTGCAATTTAGTCGTACCCAACTGAAGGCATGGGCTGCTAAGCCAGACCTCTGAAACTAATCAGCAGCAGACAGATTGTAAGTTTTTCCTCGGGCAGGACACCTACCGTTACCTTCCCTAATTCACGAATAATGAAACACGTATTGCAGCACATTCTTCCCCTGAGTCAAAATTTATATCTGAAACCATGAGACATATAAAAAATGTTGTCCCACCTCCATAACACCAATTAAATTATGTGTTTGTTTGAAAAAAAAATCATGCTTAAAGCAGGTTTTATATTTGCCACTGAACACTCCGATGTTATTTATTGCTTGAAATATGCTGCCATTTCAGGGAAGGTTAATATTTTTTCATATGCATGGACAAGTTTATTTTTACTATCTATTAAACTTTTTGAAATGTTTCATTGTATAATGCATTGAAGCAGTAAGGTTAAATAAACTTTATTATTTGCTGGGGAAGTGAAATTATCAGGACGTTTGATGTACACACATTTAAAATACATTAGTCCCTTAAGGATCTTGCCTTTACTTCCACTCAGCATCTGTTTATAACCAAGTAAAGTGGAACCTAGATTTGATGATAAAAGGGCACAAAGTGCTGGAGTATTGTGTTCACTTCTGGCCACCATGTTATAGGAAATATGTTGTCAAGCTGGAAAGGGTACAGACAACATTCACAAGGATGTTGCAGGACTAGAGGGTGTGAGCTATAGGGAGAGGTTGAGTTGTCTGGGACACTATTCCTTGGAGCGCAGGAAGATGAGGGGTGATCTTATAGAGGTGTATAAAATCCCGAGAGGAATAAATTGGGTAGATGCGCAGAGTCTCTTGCCCAGAGTAGGTGAATCGAGGACCAGAGGACAAAGGTTTAATGTGAAAGGGAAATGATTTAATAGGATTCTGAGGAGTAACTTTTTCACACATAGGTTGGTGGGTGTATGGAACAGCTGCCAGAGAAGATAGTTGAGGCAGGGACTATCACAACTTTTAAGAAACAGTTAGACAGGTACATGGATGGGACAGGTTGGGAGGGATATGGACCAAACGTGGGCAGGTGGGACTAGTGTAGCTGGGACATGTTGGCCGGTGTGGGCAAGTTGGGCCACAGGGCCTTTTTCCACAGTATATCATTCTGTGACTTTATAACTCTAACTCAGTGGTTCAGGCAGCATCTCTGGAGAATGTGTATTGGTGAATTTCCGGGTCACGTTCCGTCACCTTTCCACATTCTCCAGAGATGCTGCCTGACCCGTTGAGTTACTCCAGCACTTGGGGTCCTTTTGTGTAAACCAGCATCATCAGCTCCTCGTTCCTACATTTGATAATAACTGCATGAATTTATATCTGATATTACATACTGTACATCCGTGTGGACAATTATGAGCACCAGACCCATAAAGATATTTTTAAGGATTCTTGATTAGGACGGATGTCAGAGGTTATGGGGAGAAGGCAGGAGAATGGGGTTAGGAGGGAGAGATAGATCAGACATGATTGAATGGCGCAGTAGACTTGATGGCCGAATGACCTAATTCTACTATCACATGATCTTATGATCTTATGATTCATTGCAAGACCAATAATCCCAAATATGGTGGGTTAATAAACACCTCAAGTTTTTATAAACTTGTTTAGAGGACCTTCATTCTCATCTTTATGCACCTAGGTGATTCAAGTTTTTTGTCCACAACAGAACAGAAAACAGCTGGAGCCTGTTTTAGTCAAGCCGGTCACAGGATGCCAGTAGAGAAAGAATACAATGAGCTTATTTGGCATGTTATTTAATTTCATTCCGCTTGCTGCTTCTAATCATCCCATCTATCCCACTGACACAGCTACCCCTCTTTTCATCAATGACACTCAGGTTGTGCCCTTGAATTTTATCCACCCCCATCCCTAAAGTATAAAGCTACTTTAAGATATGCAGGCACCCTGCCAAGTTAAACATGGCCCAACAATAAAGTGGTTAGTGTCTCATTCTTATGACACAAGATGATTGATAAGCTACCTGTCCTCAACATATCCGTTGGGGAAACAGACCCAACGGGTCTGCACTTGGTCTAGTAATACAATAAAAACAACAATAAACACATATTAACATCCACCACAGTGAGTCCACCCCACATCTCCTCACTGTGATGGAGGCAAAAGTCTTAGGTCTGCAGTCTCTTCCCTCCTCTTCTCCCTCTGCGCTGAGGCGATACCCCCCGGGCGATGTTACAATCAGTCCCGCGGCTCAAACACCGCGGCCCGGGGTGGTTGAAGCTGCCGCCCACCAGTCCTGCAGACGCAGCCGCTGGCCCGCGGCCGAACCCCGGACTCAGGCCACCACCGCCAGAACACCGTCCCAGCCACCCTCACGTGAGTACCGTACCGTCTTCAGCCTCGGGCTGGGCCGAAGATAGACACAACCGGTATAACTCAGCAAGTCAGGCAGCATCTCGAAAAATAAATGGGTTATGTATCAGGTCGGGACCCTTCTTCAGACCTCCTTTTTCTCGAGAGATGCGGCCTGACCCGCTGAGTTACTCCAGCACTTTGTGCCAATCTATCTGAAAATATCCTTGACAGATTTTGTTTTAATTAGTCAATCGAGGGATACAGACTTTGTAGGCAATACCAGCATTTATTATTCAGGCTTAATTGCCCCTGGAGTTACAGCCTTTCTGGCCATTTCAGAGGACAGAAGCCATTGTCGAAACAACACAAGTGAATTAAACATGACTTATGACAATCTAATAGCTCTATGAGCTTTGTGCCTTCCAATCCAGATGTTGATTTAATAGTATTTGAATTTATATTCCCCAGCTGTTGTGGTAAGACTCAAAATCATACACCAACCAATAGTCTAGACCTCTGTGTAAAGTAACCTAAATACTATATCGTCTGACACCTAAGGTGCAAAACAGAGTCTGAGAAATGCGGGCTGACTTTTAACTTATCAGTTCAAAATGACTTGCAAAAAATTATTTCCCAAACTAATTCATTTTGCTTTGATTTGTATCCATAAACCTTGCACTATCCCTGCCTTACCTCTATTGTACCTTCCCCATCCTCGTGTTGCTATGGTAATTTAAACCATTTGCGAGTTGTATTATGCTTAAAGGTCACATTTTTCATATGTGGTAACATGATTCCTTTCTAGGAAAATTGGTCTCCAATCCTTAAATGCAGTAGCAGAAATGTTAAACAATTTCTATGATATATGACACAAAAATATTTTGTTGTTACAACAATATTGTTAAATAAGATCAGGGAATTATTCTTACACTGTCATCCCAAATGTAATTAGTTATTTGTAATGACAGATTACAGATCACAATTGTAATATAAAAATCATTGCATTTATATATGTAGATCCTTTTATGTAGAGGAAAATGTCTACACTGCTAGAGTCATCCCTGCCAGTAGTAGGATGATGTAGCCTTGATTTTTAAAGGATTGAATAGCTGGATGAGCTAATAGAGGTTGGAAGGGGTCTGGCCATTAATAGATTTAAACCTTCAAGGACCTGTCCCAGATAGGCGGGTGACTGTAATAGTGACTGCCGGTGACTGTCATAGTCATAGCAGGTTGCCGAAAAACCGGCGACTGGACCCGCCTACGACAATTTCTACAACAATGTCTACAACAACCTTTCACCTAGTCAACGTCAAGCTACGGCAAGCTATCGACAACCGGCGACCCATTAGGACGTCCACCTACGACCACACCTACGACAACCTACGTTCACCCGCAACAATCTACGATCCTGTTGGTGACAACTTAAGACAATTCAGTTGCCGGTACCTGTCGCCGGTTGACGTAGGTTGAGGGTAGGTAGTCGCCAATGGAATTCACCGAAGTCAGCACCGGCGACAACCTACGTAACCTGGTGACAACCAACGACAGCGCCTACATCAGGAGAAGTCAAGCTACACACATTGTCGCCGAAACATTTTAAACATGTTGAAAATCCAGCGGCGATCAGAAAGACGCTATGAATCTTTGGGCAACTGAGGAGACTACTCACGACCATACAGGTGACACCCTGGCGACCATGGCGACAGCCTAGTCGCCTGTAGTCGCCTAAAAAATAGCCTGTGGGACAGGCCCTTAAGGCACTCCTGGTACCAGAACCAGAGTCAGTGGGCAGTGTTGAGCAGAAAGGTCACATTTAAATATCAGGCATACCATGATTATTTCATATTTACCAACAATTAAGATGGACAGGAAATGGAAAAAGGTTGCTCAAGGATCAAAGGTCAAGAGTGTTTAACTGTCATTTGCACTGGGACCTGAATAATGAAATTCTTATTTGCTGCAGCTTTACAGGCCCATTAACACGGTAACACCACAAATAAATCCACAATAATGAATAATACAAGAAATTATCTGTTATACTTGGTAACCAGACCATAATAGTGCAACCCAACATACATAGTTCGACAGATCAGGAATTAATATGTTAACATATGATGAGCATTTGTTGACACTGGGCCTGATCTCACTGGAGCTCAGAAGAATGAGGAAGGACGTCATTGAAACATACAGAATAGTGAAAGGCTTGGATAGAGTGGATGTGGAGAGGATGCTTCCACTAGTGGGAGAGTCTAGGATTTGAGGTCATAGCCTCAGAATTAAAGGATGTTTTTTTAGGAAGGAGATGTGGAGGAATTTATTTAGAGGGTGATGAATCTGTGGAATTCTTTGCCACAGAAGGCTGTGGAGGCCAAGTCAGTGGATATATATATAAGGCAATAAATAGATTCTTGATTTGGCATGGGTGTCAGAGGTTATGGGGAGAAGGCAGGAGAATGGGCTAGGATGAAGAGATAGATCAGCCGTGATTGAATGGCAGAGTAGACTTGATGGGCCGAATGGTCTAATTCTGCTCTTATCACATGATCTTATGATCATTGGTGAAGTAGGGTTGTGGTTGGCATGTTGCAGTGTGATTCAGGAGTCTGTTGGGTGATAAAACAAAGCTGGTCTTGAACCTGGAGGTTCAGTTTCTTGGGTTCCTGTACCTTCTTCCCAATGGTAGTGTAAATAGCTCATTCTGAGCTCCCCCCAGTCTAATTTCAGTCAATAAAATGCTGAATCAAGCACTTGAGCAACTAAACTTTATTTTGGATAACACAACACAAATTCCCCTATACAATACCTAACCACCTGTGGGTTCGATCCTTGTATCTGCTTGGCCAAGCCCTTCTAGCCTTGTGCAAGCAGAGACACTCCAAAAGGTCACGCAGTCCTAAGCGTTCTTGGGCATTCGACTTATTGATCCAAGCCATGATGCTATCGGTCAGTATACACTTTACCTTAGAGCTGTAGAAATTTAATAGAGTATTCAGTGACATGCTGAATATCTTCTGAATTCTGAGGAAATAGAGGTGTTGATGAGATTTAATTGTGATTACATCAATGTGCTGGACCCAGAACAGATCTTCAGTATATGTATGCCAGGAACTTGAAGCTGTTGACTCACTCTGTCAATGAAAACAGGTACATGCATTCTTGGCTTCCCTTCCTGATGTCGACAATCAACACCTTGGTCTTGCAAATGATGAGACTAAGGTAGTTGTCCTGGCACCATTCATTCAGATTATTGATCTCCATCCTGTACTTTGACTCATTGTTACCTGTTATTCATCCAACAACTGTGATATCATAGGTGAATTTAAAATGTCATTGGAGCTGTGTCTGACTGCACAGTCATGAGCATAGGGCGAGGAGAGCAGGGGACTGAGCACGTAAACTTGATGGTCGGAGAGCAGAAAGCATTTTTGCCATTTCATGCTGATTGAGATCTGCCAATGAGGAAGACGAGGATCCAATTGTATAGGGATGAATAGAGATCTAGTTCCCTGAGTTTGTCGATAAGTTCTGGGGGAATGATGCTGTTGAATGCTGAGCTGTAGTCAATGAACATCAGCCTGACATGTGTGGTCTTGATGTCCAAGTTGTTCAGTGCAAAGTAGAGAGCCAGCAAGATGGCATCCATTGTTCATCTCTTGTGGTGGTAAGCAAATTGTAGTGGGTCAAGGACTTTACTGAGGCACTGTTTCAGGACTTAATTTAAAGTCCCATCTGAGTGATGGTATCTGTAACAATTTTGCATTCCATGCTGATTTTGAATGCCAGTTTGTGGCTCTAAGCCTGTGCTGGAGATAGTATGCATTACCTTTTGTGTTAGAAAGTCAGAAATATTTTTAAATGTGACTCAAACTGAGAAAGTAGGAACAAAGTTATAAGTGCATCTTTATTTAAGGTGTTTATGCTATTGCATGCATTACTGGCATCTGCATGGATTCTCCCTTTGTGAATTACTAAAGGGTTAATGCAAATATGCTCCGAAACAAGCAGGTATTACCAGGGGCAATAATTACATAGATCATACTGAATTAGCTTTAGATGATCATGGCTTTGGGATATTTTGACAATAAACTTGTAATGTAAAGGTGGATTCAAATAGACAGGTTTTGGAAGGTCTGTACAAAGAGTTCGGTGTAAATATGTTCAAGATGACTAGATCAGCACAAAATAATAATATAAGATAGATGAGAAATATGAAGATGTAAGGCATGAATGAATAGCAGTAATAAGAAAGAAAAGTGAAAGATAGATTAGAATCATTAGATTATAGCCAAGGATGGGACAATAATTGGAATAAAGCTGTATCTGAAAGGTCATCATTCATCAGAACTGTAGACGTATATTTTCTTTCCAGCTTATACTGTGTTCCACACTGATGGACATGTGCAGTATTAAACAAAACCCGTGAAATGCCAATGAAGGTACCTATCAGATCAGATTTTCAAGCAAGTTTATATTAATATTAAGTTTTTAATCATACTCAGGTCTTTATTTTACTGCCTTGTTCAAAAGCACCCCTGTGAAGAACAAATTAAATATAGGATGCAATGAAAGCAATGAATTCATTTGCAATACAAGCTCATGTTCACAATAGGGAGGGGACACGTTATTGAATTAGTTTTAAAACATTGTGTTTGGAGAAGGGTTTTGTTAATGTCTTGAAAAGTACCACCATTGGTGCCTCTGAAAAATCTTCCACCTTACGTGAGAAGACTGATGGACATGTGCAGTATTAAATCAGTATGAATCAGCGAGGTCAGACATGTTTCGGTCAGGCAGAGGATGTTGCAGTGGTAGGGTGGTGTTGAGGGGGTGGAGTGGTGTTGGGGGGGTGGGGGTTGTGGGGGGGGAGGGGGGGGGAGGGGTGGAGGTTGGGGTGGTGTGGGTGGTGGGTGGGGTGGGGAGGGGGGAGGAATGGGTGAGGGATAAAGGGGGGGTGTGGGTGTGTGGGGGAGGGGGTTGTGTGGGGGAGGGGGTTGTGTGGGGAGGAGGGGAAGGGGGGAAGGGGGGGTGGGGTGTGTGACTCCACTCAGTGTCCACCGGCCGCGGCACCACACAGCGACTTTCCCGACTCCACTCTTGCAGACTTAATCAGCACTTATGGACTCATCCCCGCCTCCGGGGCTTTAATCTCCAGCGGGTGCCAGAAGGAGCCATTTACCTTCATGGTGATTGACAGGCGAGAAGACCAACCTGCTGATCTCACGATTTTTAAAATCTTCATAACGTTTGTAATCTTCCACCGATCAGAACAAAACTTGGTGCGCATAGAGGAGAGGAGAACGGTGAGTAAGGTGGCAAAAAAAATCCTAGCGATAAAGGGTACAGTTTTAGCGCAAATTTTTAAAAAAGCAAGATGAGAATTTTAGAGATAGATAGATAGATAGATAGATAATGGCAGGAATAGACAGGATAGATAATAAGGGTTATCAGGCAACTGAATCATCCAACTAACAACTAGAGAGTGGTGCTGAGTTATTATCTACCACTTTAAATACCTTCAGACTAACTTAAATCGGACTTTACTGGACTTTATCATGCACTAAACGTTATTCCCTTTATCATATTTCTGTACACTGTGGACAGGTCAAGAGTTCAAGAGAGTTTATTGTCATGTGTCCCAGATTGGACAATGAAATTCTTGCAACAGAATATAGTAGGCATGAATACAGAACAGATCAGTGTGTCCATATCTATATTACTAGAAGTCTGTTCTTGACCGGTTTTGGCCATCTGTGCTGCGATTTCCGAGAGAACGCCGCCACCTACGGCCGTCATTTTTGGCCACCTTGCTCAGAGCCCCCCTCCGCCCCATGTGTGCCGAGGATTTTTCCCGTCGATTACAAATGACAGAGATATTAATGTTTTTACAAAATTCCCCATTCTCTCTGCTGCCCCCGCTGGCGGCAGGGGGGAGGGACTATAAAACCAGGAAGTGGTGTGCCTCAATCAGTGTCTGCAAGCTGGAGGAAGGCAGAGGGTCACGTTTCTCTGAGCTCTGAATAACACTGAACACATGTCTAGTCAAATGTAAGTGCCCTTAGTGGTTCTAAAATGCTTGCAGAATGTGTCTATTGGTTCTAAACTTGCAAAAAGGTATCTATTGGTTCTAAAGCTTGCAAAAATAGTCTATTGGTTCTAAAGCATTCAAAAAATATCTATTGGTTCTAAAGCTTGCAAAAAGTGTCTCTATTGGTTCTAAAGCTTGCAAAAAATGTCTATTGGTTCTAAAGCTTGCAAAAAAATGTCTTGGTTCTAAAGCTTGCAAAAAATGTCTTGGTTCTAAAGCTTGCAAAACGTGTCTCTATTGGTTCTAAAGCTTGCAAAAAGTGTCTATTGGTTCTAAAGCTTGCAAAAAATGTCTATTGGTTCTAAAGCTTGCAAAAAGTGTCTCTATTGGTTCTAAAGCTTGCAAAAAGTGTCACTATTGGTTCTAAGGCTTGCCAAAAAATGTCTATTGGTTCTAAAGCTTGCAAAAAAAATGTCTCTATTGGTTCTAAAGCTTCCAAAAAATTTTCTCTTTTGGTTCTAAAGCTTGCAAAAAAAATGTCTCTATTGGTTCTAAAGCTTGCAAAAAAATGTCTCTATTGGTTCTAAAGCTTGCAAAACAATATCTATTGGCTCTAAAGCTTGCAAAAAATGTCTATTGGTTCTAAAGCTTGCAAAACATGTCTATTGGTTCTAAAGCTTGCAAAAAGTGTCTGTATTAGTTCTAAAGCTTGCAAAAAAAGGCTATTGGTTCTAAAATGGTTCATACTAGCGCTCCAGAAAGCGCCTCCCCCCTCCCTCCCCTAGTTGGCTTGGCTTGGGTGTGTCTTGAAATTGAAAGACACTACCTACTGCAAATGATGGCATGAAGTTGAAAGGCACTACTTACTGCAAATGGTGGCTTAGGAGCTTTGGCTTGAAGTTGAAAGGCACTATTACTGCAAATGGTGGCTTGGTTGCTTTGGCTTGAAGTTGAAAGGCACTACTTACTGCAAATGGTGGCTTGGGTGTGGCTTGAAGTTGAAAGACACCACTTACTGCAAATGGTGGATTGATTGCTTTGGCTTGAAGTTGAAAGGCACTACTTACTGCAAATGGTGGATTGGTTGCTTTGGCTTGAAGTTGAAAGGCACTACTTACTGCAAATGGTGGTTTGGGAGCTTTGGCTTGAAGTTGAAAGACACTATTACTGCAAATGGTGGCTTGGTTGCTTTGGCTTGCAGTTGAAAGGCACTACTTACTGCAAATGGTGGATTGATTGGTTGCTTTGGCTTGAAGTTGAAAGGCACTATTACTGCAAATTGTGGCTTGAAGTTGAAAGGCACTACTTACTGCAAATGATGGCTTGGGTGTGGCTTGTGTTGAAAGGCACTACTTACTGCAAATGGGGGGCATGGGTGCATTGGCTTGAAGTTCAAAGGCACTATTACTGCAAATGGTGGCTTGGTTGCTTTGGCTTGAAGTTGAAAGGCACTACTTACTGCAAATGGTGGCTTGGTTGCTTCGGCTTGAAGTTGAAAGGCACTACTTACTGCAAATGGTGGCTTGGGTGTGGCTTGAAGTTGAAAGACACCACTTACTGCAAATGGTGGCATGAAGTTGAAATGCAATACTTACTGTAAATGGTGGATTGGTTGCTTTGGCTTGAAGTTGAAAGGCACTAATTCCTGCAAATGGGGGGCTTGGGTGTGGCTTGAGGTTGAAAGGCACTATTACAGCAAATGGTGGCTTGGTTGCTTTGGCTTGAAGTTGAAAGGCACTACTTACTGCAAATGATGGCTTGGGTGTGGCTTGGGTGTGGCTTGAAGTTGAAAGACACCACTTACTGCAAATGGTGGCATGAAGTTGAAAGGCACTACTTACTGCAAATGGAGGCTTGGGAGCTTTGGCTTGAAGTTAAAAGGCACTACTGCAAATGCACTTATTTCCTGTTTGCACTGTATATTGATTTTAGATAAAACGCTACCACTTACGGCTGTGATTTTTGGCCATCTTACTCGGTCCCCCCTCCACTGAGCAGGTGCAGAGAATTCTTCCCATCAATGAAAAATAAAAGTGTTATTACTATTTTTTTAAATGGTGAGAATCTCTCTCCTGTCAATCACTCCATGAAAGCCACACCTTTTCCGGTGGTGGGGGGGAGGGGTTATAAAACCTGGAAATGTGGGTGTGGCTCAGTCTCTGCAAGATGGAGGAGGGAGAGGTCATGACTCGCTGTCTTTAGTGGCTTTGCACCCTACTTCAAATGGTATGAAACTGCACTTGAATTTGGTGGCCTTGCAAGGATTAGCCGTGAGTCAACTACCAGCCCACCAGCCATGAGTGTGTGAGTTGCCAGCACAACAGGCTTGATTGGCTGAGACGCCAGCCCAAGAATCCCCCCCCCCCCCCCCAACTGGCCACCAATATTAGAATTGGTGGAGAGGTGGAATATTGCGTTGGATGGCCAGCCCTCCTGTGATGCTGGGACCCAACAGGTCCCACTTAGTCTAGTACCATTATATAAATATATGCACACATGAATAAATAAAACAGATAAGGTGCAAATAAACTGATAATGGGCTATTAATGTTCAGAGTTTTGTTTGAGTTTAGTTTAATAGCCTGATAGCTGTGGGGAAGCGGCTGTTTCTGAACCTGGACGTTGCAGTCTTCAGGCTCCTGTACCTTCTACCTGAAGGTAGCGGAGAGATGAGTGTGTGGCCAGGACGATGTGGGTCCTTGATGATGCTGCCAGCCTTTTTGAGGCAGCGACTGCGATAGATCCCCTCGATGGTAGGGAGGTCAGAGCCGATGATGGACTGGGCAGTGTTTACTGCTTTTTGTAGTCTTTTTTGCTCCTGGGCACTCAAGTTGCCGAACCAAGCCACGATGCAACTGGTCAGCATGCTCTCTACTGTGCACCTATAGAAGTTAAAGAGAGTCCTCCTTGACATACTGACTCTCCATAATCTTCTCAGGAAGTAGAGGCACTGATATGCTTTCTTTATAATTGTATCACTGTTCTCGGACCAAGAGAGAACTTCAGAGATGTGCACGCCCAGGAATTTGAAGCTATTGACCCTTTCCACCATCAACCTGTTGATATAAACGGGACTGTGGGTCCCCAACCTACCCCTTCCAAAGTCCACAATCAGTTCCTTGGTTTTGCTGGTGTTGAGGGCCAGGTTATTGTGCTGGCACCATTTGGTCAGTCGGTCGATCTCACTTCTATACTCATCCCCATCAGTGATACGTCCCACAACAGTGGTGTCGTCAGCGAACTTGATGATGGACTATGCAGTCATGAGTATAGAGTGAGTACAGCAGGGGGCTGAGCACGCAGCCTTGAGGTGCTCCCGTGCTGATTGTTATCGAGGCTGACACTTTTCCACCAATTCGAACAGTCTGTGATCTGTGAATGAGGAAATCGAGGATCCAATTGCAGAGGGATGTGCAGAGACCCAGTTCTGAGAGTTTGATAACCAGCTTGGAGGCGATGATTGTATTAAACGCCGAGCTGTAGTCAATGAATAACAGCCTGACATATGAGTTTTTGTTGTCCAAGTGGTCCAGAGCGGAGTGGAGAGTCAGCGAGATCGCATCCACCGTTGATCTGCTGTGGTGGTAAGCGACCTGCAGTGGGTCCAGGTTTTTCTCGAGGTAGGAGTTGATTTGCACCATGATCAACCTCTCGAAGCACTTCATCACCACCGACGTTAGTGCCTCTGGTCAATAGTCGTTGAGGCACGTCACCTTGCTCTTCTTGGGCACTGGTATTATTGATGCCCTTTTAAAGCAGGTGGGAACCTCGGACCTCAGAATTGAGAGATTGAAAATGTCCGTAAAAACTCCAACCAGTTGGTCCGCACAGGTTTTTAGAACATGACCAGGTATACCATCAGGTCCAGGTGCTTTTCGAGGGTTCACCCCTCTGAAGAATTTCCTGATGTCGGCCTCTGTAACTGAGACTGAAATACCATCACAGCGAATGGGGGCTCGAGAAGGCACTTCAGTGTTCTCCCTATCAAAGCGTGCGTAAAACGCATTGAGCTCGTCAGGGAGTGATGCTACACCAACATTTGAGCTGCCTCCTGCTTTCGCCTTGTAGGAGATGATTGCATTCAGGCCCCGCCACAGCTGCCGAACATCTGTCTCATCCTCCAGCTTGGAGCAGAAGTCCCTTTTGGCCTTTTTGATGGCCTTACCAAGGTCGTATCTGGACTTCTTGTAGACATCTGTATCATCAGACATGAATGCCCGGTGTCTGGTCTTCAGGAGAGTGCGGATCTCAAAGTTCATCTAAGGCTTCTGATTGGGAAACACTTGGAAGGTTTTTTTTGGGATGCAGTCCTCCACACATTTCTTTATGAAGTCTTTATGAAGTCTATAACAACTGTGGCGTATTCATTCAGGTCCGTTGCCGAGTCCCTGAACATTGCCCAGTCTACAGACTCCAAATAGTCCTGAAGTTGTTCCTCTACCTCAATACACGTGACAATAAACTGAACTAAACTAATCTAAAGGGTAGAGATGTCAAATGCCAGAAGGCATAGTTTTATTAGCTGAGTGAGGGAAATTTAAAGGAGATTTGCAAGGCATGTTGTTTTCAACAGAGTGGTAGGTGCCCGGAATGCATGCCAGGGGAGGTGTTGGGAGCAGATACAATTGCAATATTTAAAAGACATTTGGACAGACACATGAACAGGCAGCGGATAGAGGGATATAGAGCATCTACACATGGATAGGATTAGTTTAAATGGCATCATGATCATGAAGGTTGTGGTGAAGGGCCTGTTCCTGTGCTGTACTATTCCTGTGTTCTATGTTCTAAACCAGACCCAAATTCAAAAATCATCTTCTTGCCCTCGAAGTCAACCAAGAGAATGTAAAAGGGAACAGAAGGAACCTTTGCAACCAAGGAGCTCATCAGCATGGAAATAACAGCAGTTTCTGTGGGTGGACAAGTGGCTCTAGAATTGGATTACTGAGTCACTTCAGGGTTCATCGGGGAATCATAGGAGAGACAATTTTCAAATTTAGGGATTTCCTATGGCAACACACATTGTTGGAAAATGTAAGAACATAGCAGAAACTAATTGTAATACCATCCACGTAAATAGCCTGTTAATAAAATGGTGCATATTTGCCCCTGCCTAGTCACGAGTGGTACTTTGAGGCTGAAATTGGCTATTAACACTTTAAGAATCACCTACACCTGAAAACATGAATTTCCAAAAGAAAGGCATGAGAAATGTCTCTATATCAATTTGTTGAATTCCCAAACTTCACATTTACAATCCCACAGTGAAAAGCTCTGTGCAGTGGGTGTTGAAATGCAAGGTATCCTTGCTTGCAAAGGCGTGGACAAACAGAGGGGGGACATGTTCAGAATGTATTTGGGCTTGTGATATCATACCCCAATAATAACACCTCCATGGGTAGGAATGTGGAGACATTTTTTATTTAAATTATTAACGTTGTTTAAAAAATACCCTGTTTTGTTGTTTTAACTCTTATAGAGCAAGCCAAAAAAAAATGTTTAATATCTAAGCTAAGGAACGGCTCACTATCTGTGCATTCGTAATGACCAGCTGGACAGTGAGGGATAATACAATTTGTGTTCGATGCTATGGGTTAAGAATGTGAAAAATGACCCTGGTTTCCGAATCCTGATTGCTAACCAGCGATTTCTGCTGGTGGTGCTCATGCATAGATGTCAACTGAGACAGGGTCAGGTTTGGCTGTACGGGACACACTCTCCATGATTGAGAACACTGTCAATACTCACTGTCCAGACTTACACACAATGAATTGCCACTTTAGTGATACACTGAAAGGCCACTTTGGTGTAGATTTTAACTGTCGGATGGCCAAGTAAAAATCTTTGGCTGTCTGACCAGTCATGCTGGATAAAAACACAGTCTCGTTCAAGGACACTAACATCAAGTCAGAGATCTATCTGCAGAAATTGTGAATAAAAGGACGTACCTTTAGAAAGGAGACGAGGAGGATTTTATTTAGTCAGAGGGTGATGAATCTGTGGAATTCAATGGAACAGAAGGCTGTGGAGGCCAAGTCAACGGATATTTTTAAGGTGGAGATTGATAGATTCTTGATTAGTATGCATGTCAGGGGTTGAGGGAAAGAAAGTTCAGCTAAGATTGGATGGCAGATAGACTTGATGGGCTGAATGGCCTAATTCTATCACTTACGAACTAATTAACTTTGAGTGCACAATATTTCTTTTCAAAGTAGGCTATTGCTTGGATATGGTGAACTGCAATCAGATGCCCATTTACACCATTTACAGACAGGTTGTCATTTTAAACATCATGGAATTTCAGGAAATGTGTCCATGAATTTGGCGGGCAATTGCTTGATTTAGCGAGGGAGGGATGGCTGAGGAGTATGAGTTTTTTTAGGTGAGGTCAGAGAGATCAGGGGGAAGATTAAGGAACCCAGCATCCCTTATCTGAAAAAATAATAAAAAAGATTGCAAAATATTTAAAAAAAAATTTAGGCCAATTGATGGGAATAGCCAGATGCTAAAATGACAATTTGTTGTGCGTAAATCTAGTGAGTATTGACAGGGGTCCTCAACCATAGGGTATGTGGCTTGCACAGGGAAGCCTAACAATACTCAGTTGACATTAGAAGGATGACTGTCAGCTGACAAGGGACACAAGAATATTAAAATTTGCATAGTTTAATTGGATCCATGTTATTAACAATGCTTAGACTTTAAGCCCAAAATTATATATCCAAAAGCTATTTAAAAAATCCTGCCCTTTCAGCCTTGAAAATACCTGGTATTCCAGCTTTGGTCTTTCCTGGAGATATTTTTAATAGCCACACAGTGAGCTGGTGTGTATCAGATTAAGATATGAATATTTCAGAGATTTATAAATATAGCTTGCAGATGTTTTGATACACAGCTTGATGTTCATTCCTTTGTAGGACTGAAATACATAACAAATAAGCATTCATTATACTTCTACACGGAGGGGGAATGAATTATTAAAAATGCCCCGAATCTCACTTTTAAATCCAAATTTTCAGCTAGACGGAAAAAGTTAGACACAGAGTTAGTTAGACATGATCCTTTCATCTCCAAGACCTACATTCATCCAGAATCTTTTGATGAAAAAGCCTTACATGTTGGAAGTGTTCCAAGGTACAAAATCTCTTGGCCTATTAGAAAATAGAGTCTGGTGCTTTTGATTACATTGGTGCACCCTATGTTTTACTGGGACTCATTTACTTGTAGGTTGAAGTTAGCATCATGGAACAAATTAATACACGTGTCCTAATGGCCCTAACTCAATTCCAGTGAGTTCCATTCCCCCATTCTTTCGCGTGCTCTAAGCATTGTGTTTTTTTTCCTTTTCAAGTATTCATCAAATTGCCTTTTGAAAGCCATTATTGGATCTACCATCTCTTCTCTTTTTGGCAGTGTACTTAGGTCTCAGCAACTCTTATGTAAGAAAAACAAAGAGACACAAGAGACTGCAGATGCTAGAATCTGAAGCAACAAACAATCTGTTGGAGCAGCAAGTCAAGCAACAACTTAGGGGGGTGGAGGGGTGGGGGGGGGAAAGAATTGTCAACATTTCTGGTTGAAACTTTACACCAGGGCTAAGAATGGAGAGGGGAGTCACCCAGGATAAAGAACGGAGGGGACAGGATGAGACAGCTGCTAGAAAGAGGAGACCCAACATAAACTAGTTGAAAAACACCTCATATTCCTCCTATTATAAAGTATCATTGAATCATTGAATCACCTATTAGTCTACAATCCAATATTGAAACCAATGAACTTTACAGTTTTACATAACCCTTGTTTTTGGTGCATTTCCTCTCTCGCTGTTCTTCCAATCCGCTTCTTCCCCTTCCATTTCTGTCCCGTTGTTCCCTTTCCACCACCTCTTCCATTGCCAGAGTGATGCCACAAGCAAACTGGAGGAACGGCACCTCTTATTCCACTTGGGTAGCTCACAACCTATCAGCATGAACATTAAATTGTCCAATGTTAGGAAACAGCTCACTGCCCCACTCCCCTTTTTCTCCACTCTCTACCCTATGCCTCATCTGAATGTGCATCTTTTCTCCCACTATCCTGTCCCTTTCCAACTATATACCCCCCACGCCCCCTCCCCCCGGATCATAATTTACTCCTCATCTCTCCATATCTCATAGCATTTTGTCTTCTTTTCATTTCTGCCCTTGTCCATCCATCTTCTAATGAACCCCCCTCCATTTGTATCATTGCCAGTCTTTGTCGGGCCCCCACCTCTTTTCTCAGCTGTCTCCCACATCCCCTACAATTAGTCTGAAGAAGAGTCCCAACCCACAATGTCACCTATCCATTTCCTCCACATGTGCTGAGCTGCTGATTTACTTCAGCACTTTGTGACTTTTATTTTTGTAAACCAGCAGTTCCTTGTGTCTATCCCATTTCTACTCTGCCCATACATTGGAACATTGCAAAAAGACATTTCACTTTCCCATAGAATGATCCCAAGGCTAAATCGGATGCTAAAACTGAAATTAGTAGATCTTCTTTATTAGGTAAAAAAGAAAAGAAAAATGGGAATGAAGCAAGTGGATAGAGTTATGTTGTACATCAGCTATGACCTCATGAAACAGCAGATGTGTGAGAGGATGAATGAAAATTTCTTATTTTTGTGTTTTAACAACACTATTTTATGAAGTTCAACAATTTCACCAAAATAGTCAAAGTGCCAAATCAAAGCGCTTCCATCTTGCTACAGCCTGCCTTGAGTGCTTGTGTATGACCAGGCAACCAATAGACCGGAGGCTCTATTAACATTTCCATTACCACAGAGTGAGCAATTGAGCTCTGGATTCAGATTCCTATGTGAGCATTTCCACAAAACACAGTGGTGTAGCTGGTAGAGCTGCTGCTCACAACATCAGAGATCCAGGTTCAATCCTGAGGATCCTTGGGTGCTGTCTGTGAGAAGTTTGCATGTCCTCCCTGTGACCATCTGGGTTTCCTCCAGGTCCATGTTTTCTCCCAAATCCCCCAAAATGTACAGGTTTGTAGGTTAATAGTAAGATTAAACGAGAACTTACCAGTTCGAAGTTTGATCGTTATTTTATGAGGAGTACGTTGAGGGAATACGTGAAGAACCCCGCCAGGACGCATGCGTGTCATTCTTCAAAGCAGCGGTGTGAAATCACAGATAACTGCAATGACTTAAACATAGTAAGATTAGAGAAAGAAATACCAGTTGAGTATATGATCATGGGTGGGAGCGGAGGGCACGTATTCCCTCAACGTACTCCTCATAAAATATCGATCAAACTTCGAACTGGTAACTTCTCGTTTAATCTTACTATTTTACTTCGGAGTCACGTGAGTGACTACGTGAAGATTTCAAAGCTCTGTAATTTCATGCCGTGGAAACTAGTCCATGCATCACATCTGCCTTAATGACTGTAGGAGGAATTGTGTCAACATAATTTAGACATGAATCCGACATTGAAATCCATTAAATTTATTAACACAAAATTATAACCCCTATTTATGGGGTAAATTAAATTACAGAACTTAAAATTGTTTCTGCAAACGTTCCAGGTTTCATGACTGGTTTATGATAAAATAGTTGGAATGTTTTTTCCCCTGACCATCCTGCTGCCTTGAGGATTTGGTCCATTGGTACATCCAACTGCATAGCTGCCGATGTAGCTGCAGCCCTGGTGGAATGAGATTTACAAATATTAGTATCCACCCCAGCCTGTGTTAGAACCTGTTTCAGCCATCTTGAGATGGTCTGGACCGTCACTCTTTTGTGTGGTTGCTTATGGCTGACTAAAAGTGCCTTCTCATTGCCTCTGATGATTTTCGTTTTCTCCATGTATAACGACAAATGTCTTACTATACAGAGACGATCATCTGTTAGGTAAGACCTAAATTCGATATTGAAGCCCGCTGATCCCTGTCTGTTCTGTTTCACTAATTCATAAATGTAAAGAGTATCAATAACACACTGTTGTCTTTACTACTATTTATTGGTAATACACAAACGTTGCTGCCCTAGCTGTACGTGGTCTGTCACAGGAGCTAGAGAGAGATCAATGGGTGGGGAGGTTACATTTATACTTCTGATATGGGGAGTGGTTAGTAGTGGTGAGGTCACTGTGTTAAAGGCACATGCACATGTCATCTACATCCTTCCCCTTGGAAACAAAGCAATACAGTAGTGACGGGGCGACCACGTCTCATGCGCTACGAGCAGGTAAGCAAATAGTTAAACAAACAGAGGAGCAAACAGCTAAGCAAATTCACCATAGCGGACAGGCGGCTTAACCAGTCGGCCGGATCGGGTACGCAGCTCACCATCTCCCCCCTCTGCAGAAACAAAGAGGTGAGCGATCCCACCCGGTGGGTCTCCACCATGGTTGTTGCCGCGAAAAAGGACAAAAGTGAAATTCGCATTTGCATCAACCCCAAGGACCTGAACCTTGCGATCAAACGCCCGCACTTCCCAATGCGAACAGTAGAGGACGTCGCTGCACAGGTCGGCCCGGCCACTGTCCTTTTCGGTCCTTGACGCCAAGAGCTCTTTCTGGCAGATACCGCTGGACGAGCGATCCTCCTACCTGACTACCTTCAGCAAGCCTTCAACGTACTCCTCATAAAATAACGATCAAACTTTGAACTGGTAAGTTCTCGTTTAATCTTACTATTTTACTTCGGAGTCACGTGAGTGACTACGTGATGATTTCAAAGCTCTGTGATTTCATGCCGTGGAAACGAGTCCATGCATCACATCTGCCTTAATGACTGTAGGAGGAATTGTGTCAACATAATTTAGATATGAATCCGACATTGAAATCCATGAAATTTATTAACACAAAATTATAACCCCGATTTATGGGGTAAATTAAATTACAGAACTTAAAATTGTTTCTGCAAACGTTCCAGGTTTCATGACTGGTTTATGATAAAATAGTTGGAATGTTGTTTCCCCTGACCATCCTGCTGCCTTGAGGATTTCGTCCATTGGTACAGCCCTGGTGGAATGCTGCAGCCCTGGTGGAATGAGATTTACAAATATTAGTATCCACCCCAGCCTGTGTTAGAACCTGTTTCAGCCATCTTGAGATGGTCTGGACCGTCACTCTTTTGTGTGGTTGCTTATGGCTGACTAAAAGTGCCTTCTCATTGCCTCTGATGATTTTCGTTTTCTCCATGTATAACGACAAATGTCTTACTATACAGAGACGATCATCTGTTAGGTAAGACCTAAATTCGATATTGAGGCCCGCTGATCCCTGTCTGTTCTGTTTCACTAATTCATAAATATGAAACGTAATATTTTCAGATGAAGAAGTCATGTTGTCCAGTCTTAATTTATGTAATGACTGTACACTTTGTGCCGTGACCAATGCCACTAGCATGACTGTTTTTAATGTCAGTCTGTGTAGGGACAGAGCTGTTGCTGGAGACCAATTCCTGAGCATCTTCAGGACAATACTCACATCCCATATTTGGGAGTATCTGGTTCTTGGGGGATTGGTATTAAAAATTCCCCTCATAAGTTTTGTTACCAGTGGGTGAGTCCCAACAGAGTGACGCTCTGTTCCTTGCCATAGATAAGTTGATAGGGCACTTCTGGCGCAGTTGATGGCACTATAACTGAGCCCCTCATCATAATGGAGGCCTGCCAGGTATTCCAGAACAGACGGGATGTTCATATCTCTGTAGGTGATGCTGTTTTTGTGACAATACATCTCCCACTTCCTGATATAGACCAGACACTGTTTTTTGGTGGACTGTCTTGAGCCGCCGAAATCATGTTCACTGTTCGGTCCGTCAGTCCCAGTTGTAGTAGAGGTGTTTTTAAACTCTACAAATTAATAAATTCAAATAGTTATGGCATGGGTGGCTATCCCTTGTTACGGGATGAACCAATAAGTCTGGTCTATTCGGGATGGTGATACATGGTTCTAATACCATGATCAGTATCACTGGGAACCATGGTTGAGTAGGCCAATCGGGTACTACCAAAATACCAGATGCAGAGTCTTGCTGTATTTTCCTTAATACCCGACTGATGAGGCAGAAAGGAGGGAATGCATAAATAAACAATTTCCCCCAATGCAGCGAAAATGCATCATGTCGCCGCTGCCCCAGGGTCTGGTTCCCACGAAACATAATTTGATAACTGGTAATTAAGCCTGGATGCGAATAGATCGAATACTGGTGTTCCATATCGTGCTGTAATATCAGCAAATACTTTTTTATTCAACATCCATTCGGTGTTTTCATTAAATTTGCGTGACCTGGTGTCTGCCACTAAATTTAGTTTTCCTGGTAGGTAAGTAGCTGATATCCAAATATCTCTCTGGATACACCACTGCCAAATTGTATTAGCCAGATTGTCACATGATGTCGATTTGTTTCCACCCATGTGGTTGATATATGCTACCACGGTGGTATTGTCAATCTGTAGTCTAACATGCTGGTGATATGACCCAGTACAATATGACTTTAGGCCATAGAATGCACCCAACATTTCCAGGTAGTTTATGCCCAGTGTGAGTAATAATGATGCCTCCTGAGCAGTCCATCTACCTCCACAGCTGGAGATGGAATTGGTGGCACCCCAACCAAGTGCACTGGCATCAGTTTGTAGCACCATAGAAGGGTTGCTGATAATGATTGGATTGAAACAAAGCCAAATGTTATCTATCCACCATTTTAGTTCCATTATAGCTTTGATTGGTAGCTTCATTGTTCTGTCAAAATGACCAGCGTTGATTTTGAGTGCTTGTATTTTTGCTCTCTGTAAATTTTGGTAATGTAAAGGTCCAAATTGTGTGTCTGGAAAAGCAGTCACCATTTTGCCAATTACTTTTGCTACCAATCTGATGGATGGTTTACTGATGTCAATGAGGTTATTGCAAGCCTCTATTAAGTCTATAGCCTTTCCCTTTGGCAAAGTCACCGACATGTGAACTGAGTCAATGGTGAACCCCAAATAGTCCATAGTAGTGGAAGGCTTTAATTTAGATTTAACTGGATGGATAATAAACCCCAGTTTTTCAAATAACTGTTTTGTGGCTGTTACAGTTTGTTTGGCCAATTCCAAAGTTTTGCCCACAATAAGTATCATCTAGATATGCCATGACCATGTGTTTTCATTTCCGTAGAAACGCTAGGGCTGGTTTCAAAATTTTTGTGAACAGCCTGGGGGCTGATGTTTATCCATTTGGCAGCGCTCTATACTGTCAATGCTTTTCCATCCAGTTGAATTTTAAGTAACATCTGTGGTCACCTCGTATAGGCACTGAATAGTAAGCATCTTTTAAATCGATGCTAGCCAGGAAGTAACCTTTGGAAATCAATTGTTTAGCAGTAACAAAGGTTTTCATTTAAAAATGAATATATTGTACAAATGTATTCAATTTGGTCAGATCTATGATGATGCGACAACCACCATCTTTTTTGTTTTTGGTAAATATATTGGACACGAATTCTAGCGGTTCGTGTTGGGATTTTTCAATTACACCTTTTGCGTAAAGCCGCTCCAGTTCAGCATGCGCTTCTGATTTTTCTTTACCAGAAAGTACGAACATTCGGTTCGGTATATGTTGAACTGGAGGGCTGTATTTGTGTATAAATTCTATGGTATATCCCTGGATACTGCTTAAAATATAAGTATCGGTAGTTAACATACTCCATGCATCCAGAAAGGAGTGTAATCACCCCCCAACCTCCATGCTCCCTGTATTTTGTAAGGAACCAGACCCACCTACCTCCATAGTTACCAGTGGCAGGTTTACTTCTTTTTGTAAGTCCTTCGTTGATGTTGAGGCGTTGGTGTCTGGGTTTGTGGTTTGGTTGATGTTGGAGGTTCGCGTATATTTCAAGAAGGCCGGCATGGGACATGGCCTAAAAAAGACTCATGTTTGGTGTACCGGACCTTCGAGCTTTCACCAGTCGGTCTTGTTCTACTGGTGGGTGCGTAGGGGTGCTGTCTATGGCTGTAGTGGGGTTTTGATGGTCCCTTTTATGAGTCCCAGGGTTTTTGCTTCCTCATCGAGCTCCTTGACTTGCTTCGATAGGTTACCTCCAAATAGTAGTATTGATGGTTTTATGTTCCCAGGTTTGCACAGACCCGCGAATTTCGGATTTAAAGTGGGTCGGATGGCACTCTTCCTGATGCTGTTTATCTCATATTGAGTGTTGCAAAGCAGTGCCAGTGCATCCTGTTGGTCCTGGGACATGTCGTTCGCATCCACTGTACGGGCGAATGCTGTTATCCCTGCTGTTAGGAGTTTTAATATCTTTTGGAGTTTGATATCCATGCCTCTAACTCCTATTCCAATATGTTTCCATATACAAGTATTTACTACTGGAACATTCAGGGATATACAGTTACCCGGTGCCAGGTGTCTTGACGTGGTTTCCAATACAGCCTGTTCTTGTAGCTGGTTAAAGGACATATAGTCTATACTGGCAGCTAGCTTTTGCTCCAGGTTTTGGCCAGTCTGGTCTGGCTGTATGAAGTTGGACACCATGTCCAGCAGATTTTCTCGTTCCTGCACCCCCTGCACACTTGATTTTTCTTCTGCGAACCCCTCTACAGGATCAGCCCAGTACTGACCCCCAGTGCTCCCCTCTGATGAGGGAGAAGCACTGTGCAGCCCTACAAGAGGTGCTGCTGTGGGTTTTCCATAGAGCCCACAGTGACTCAACTCCATCTCCCGGAGCCTGTCACGTTGGAGCAAATGCTCCACACACCGCTCCATCCGGCTCCAGCGCTCATGGTCGCTGGCCGCCCGCGGCTGCTCAAAGTCGGACTCATCTGAGTCCACGACTTTGTTAGTTTTCTGTCTTGCCTTACCGCCCGGCCGCGGAGTGGATCTGGCCGGTGCGGAGGCGACATCGGGCACAGCTGATCCCATTATCGGTGATTCAAGTGCCGCTGGCCGCTGCTGGCTGCTTGCTACTCCGCGGTCCTCCCCCACCAGCTTTGTCGCAGCCCTTGTTGCTTTCTTCGATTTGTCCATGCTCCCCACCTGTAAATTGGTATAGGAAACACACAAAAAGACCGCAGAGTAACTCTTACCTGCAGGTTCCGGCTTTTAAACTGCCGCTGCGGGGGAACATCGTTCCACCCCGCCTGATGTTTCGCAATGCGTGTAGCGATATGACACGCATGCGTCCTGGCGGGGTTCTTCACGTAGTCACTCACGTGACTCCGAAGTAAAATTGACCTCTGTAAATCGCTCCTGGTGTGTAGGGAGTGTATGCAAAAATGGGGTAGCACAGAACTAGTGAATGAGCAATTGATGATCAGAGTGGACTAGGTAGGCCGAATGGTTTGTTCCCAAGCTGTATCTCGTAACTAAACTAAAGCAGGGGGAGGCAATGTTCTCTTGCTTGCTAAATTTGACGGAGGGAATTAATAATTTTATAGAATAAAAGATTTTACAGAGATTAATTATTTTACTGAACCATTTGACAGTCAGTATAGTTCACTCTCTTAGCTTACACAAGTCACTCCACTACATATAATGGATGATTTGGAATTATGCAAGTCTGACATTTTTTTTTCTATCAACTTTTCCTTTCCAATTTCTTAATGCTCAGCAGCGATACCAGTGTAATTGAATAGCCTGCTGACATTCTTATCTCAGCAATGTAAAGAACGGTCACTTGGATGAAAAGCACAACAAGCAGAGTTACATGTATTTAAAAGAACTAAAGCAAGCTTCAGTAAAGTGAAATAAAATAAACTCGCAACAAGGGCAGAGTCCCTCTGGTCCTCACCTTTCACCCCACCAGCTGGCAAATACAACAAATAATCCTCCGCCATTTCCGCCACCTCCAACGTGACCCCACCACTCGCCACATCTTCCCATCTCCCCCTATGTCTGCCTTCCGCAAAGACCGCTCCCTCCGCAACTCCCTTGTCAATTCTTCCCTTCCCTCCCGTACCACCCCCTCCCCGGGCACTTTCCGTTGCAACTGCAAGAAATGCAACACCTGTCCCTTCACCTCCCCCCTCGACTCCATTCAAGGACCCAAGCAATCGTTCCAGGTGCGACAAAGGTTCACCTGTATCTCCTCCAACCTCATTTACTGCATCCGCTGCTCTAGATGTCAGCTGATTTACATCGGGGAGACTAAGCGGAAGTTGGGCGATTGTTTTGCCGAACACCTCCACTCAGTCCGCAATAACCTACCTGAACTCCCGGTGGCTCAGCACTTCAACTCCCCCTCCCATTCCCAATCCGACCTCTCTGTCCTGGGTCTCCTCCATTGCCAGAGTGAGCAACACCGGAAATTGGAGGAACAGCACTTCATATTCCGCCTGGGTTGCTTGTGTCTGGATGGCATGAACGTTGAATTCTCCCAGTTTTGCTAGCCCTTGCTGTCTCCTCCCTTTCCTTAACCCTCGAGCTGTCTCCTCCCATCCCCCCCGCCCTCGGGCTCCTCCTCTTCCCTTTTTCCTTCCTTCTCCCCCCCACCCCCCATCAGTCTGAAGAAGGGTTTCGGCCCGAAACGTCGCCTATTTCCTTCGCTCCATAGATGCTGCTGCACCCGCTGAGTTTCTCCAGCATTTTTGTGTACCTAAAATAAATTAGGGACTGGTAGAACAAAGTTAAAATGCGTCCATGTTTAGTTCAGTTGAGTTTAGAGATACAGCACAGAAACAGGCCCACCAAGTCCGCGCTGACAAGTGATCCCCATACACCGTGCACTGACGCTATCCTACACACTAGGGGCAATTTACAATCTTTACCAAAGCCAATTAACTGACACTGTATGTATTTGGAATGTGGGAGGAAAGCAGAGCTCTCGGAGAAAACCCAAACGGCCACAGGGAGAACGTACAAACCCCATACAGACAGCACCCGTAGTCAGGATTGAACCCGGGTCACGGGAGCTGTAGTGCAACAACTCTACTCCTGCGCCACCGTGCCACCACTATTCAGATGCGAAAATACATGTGAAAAAAATGCCAAGAAGGTCTTTTGATTGGTCGAGAGTGCGTGCACAAATCTTCAAAGCTTAGAAACAAAAGCACCTGGTGTCAGATTTAGTTGTTAGTTTAAGGGAAGGAAATTTGTCTGGTTTTGAGCTGACCCTCAAGCATTGTGTTCAGACAAAGGAAAAAGGAAACATGCATAAGATTAAGCATTCAACCAAGAATTATTGCATTTGGCTGATCCTAAACTATTGGGAGTGTTCAATAGGATGCAACATTAAAGATGAAGCTTAATAATATCCCAGATAAGGTGTTTTAGAAATGCTTTTACAACATTTCAAAATGTGAACATTGTAAACTGCATGGTTTATATCTCTAACATAGTGCTTCAAATTGTCATGTGTTCTCCAAAACTTCTGCTCAAGTACTCTCACTTTTAAAGTTTCATAATGTACATGATAATGATTGTTCAGATAAAGAAGAGGCCTATCTGAGAAAACAAAGCATTATGAAAATTAAATAGGCATTTGTGTCCTCTAGCACAGGTCATATTTTTGATCGGAGGATGAAAAACCTCTCCGGAGAATTTCCACAATCAATAACTGGTAAGGGTTTAAAAATCCTCTTTTATTTGTTTCTATGACTATATATGTTTAATAATGATGCCATTCATGAATTATTAAACTAGTTAACTTTAACATCTCTAACATCTTTAACATCTAGTTGGAAAATCAGATGTTGCTTATAAAACTTACATTGGGTTTTGTTTAAAGAATGTTAGAGGCCAAATAGAGAGAGTTCGGAATGATAGTAGGATGAGGATGAAAAGTAACAAGGAACTGAAAGTTGAAGGTCGTCCTTGCAGACCAAATGGGGATGTTTAGTAAAGCATTCACCCAGCGGTAGAGTAGCTGCGTTATAGCGCTTGCAGCACCGGAGACCCGGGTTCGATCCCGATTACGGGTGCTGTCTGTACTGAGTTTGTATGTCCTCCACATGATCTGCATTCTCCGAGATCTTCGGTTTCCTCCCACACTCCAAAGACGTACAGGTTTGTAGGTTAATTGGCTTGATAAATGTAAAATTTGTCGCCAGTGTGTGTAGGATAGTGTTAATATGTGAGGATCGCTGGTCGGTGCGGATCCAGTGGGCCAAAGGGCTTGTTTCCACACTGTATCTCTAAACTAAATAAATTGAACTAATATAGAGGAAACCACATCTTGGACATCACATGAAATAATATTCAGTTGGAAGAAGTACAAGGTAATCAATAATTCACCTAGGAGGATTGTTTAACATCAGGAATGGGTGATGGGTGGTGCCAGCAATGGCTGCCTCGCCAACAGTCTGTCTGTCCATTCCTTCTGTCCCTTCCTGGAGCCATTCCTTAGTCTGCTTCGGAGCAGGTTGATGGGCATGGTTCTACATGAGCCGAACATGGAGGTGGTCCTCTCGGTCTAAGCCGATGACGTGCTCCACATGGTGCTAACCTCGTCGACCTGCAGAGGATGCGTGAGTGCCAATGAGTCTTCTCGGCCGCCGCCTTTGCCAGGATCAACTGGGGGAAATGTTCTGGACTCTTGGTGGGTCCCTGACAGGTGGACTCCTTCCCGGAGGAGATGAGGCCTTTCACATAGAGCACCATGCACCACATCTACTTGGGAGTCTACCTGTCCCGTAGCGGAGACCTGGCCAGCTAATTGGCAGGAGCTGGAGATGAAAGTCGCCGCCCGGCTGGGGCGCTGGTTGGGTCTCCTCAGAGTGCTTTCCTACCGGGGCAGTATGTTGGTCATTAACAAACTCGTGGCATCCATGCTCTGGTACAGATTGACCACATTGATCCCATCAGCCACCTTTGTTGGGATCATCTTCCAGATGATCCCAACACCCACTCAACAGGAAGTACTCATTGAACCCAGGCGCAGTAATCCATCCCGGGAGCTGGTCCCACACAACATGAGCAGCCTTTCATCGACACCCTTCATCTCCCTCCGAGACGCGGTAGGCGTCTCCTGTACGGGCTCCTCCTCCACACCCTGCACGTCCTCGCCCTGGTCTACTGTCCGGACACCAAGTGGCGGTTGGTGTTGCCTTCCGGTCACAAGGGGTCCCCCAGTGGAGGTCCCTCTATGCAGGGATTCTTCCCCTATACATCGGGGACCTGGGGTGGAGGGTATTTTACCGAGGCGTTTCCTGCAACCTGTTTCTCTCGCGGTTCACAGACTCGCCAGCCGCCTGCCACTTTTGCGGGCTGGAAGAGTCTGTGTACCACGTGTATATGGAGTGTGTGAGGTTGCAGCCCCTGTTCCAATACCTAAAGGGGCTGCTCCTTGCGATCTGGCTGAACTCCCATCCACCATCCTCATCTTTGGACACCTTGTGCATAGGGGAGAGGGTTGGGCCGAGGATGTCCTAGTTGGGTTGCTCCTGGGCCTGGCCAAGCTGGTCATCCACGAGTCACGGCACCAGGCGGAAGAGGGCTCTACCTGAGCTGGCTGCCGGCCCCTTTTCCAGAGTTATGTCCGTGCCCGGGTGGTGTTAGACAGTGCAAACTCCATCTTCAAGTTTGCCAACAACACCACCGTTGTTGGACGAATTACAGATGGTGATGAGTCAGAGTGTAGAAGTGAGATCGACCGATTGACCAAATGGTGTCAGCACAACAACCTGACTCTCAATATCAGTAAAACCAATGAACTGATTGGGGACTTTGGAAGAGGAAGGATGAGGACCCACAATCCTGTTTATATCATCGATGGTGGAAAGAGTAAAAAACTTCAAATTCCTGGGCGTGCATATTTACGAAGATCTTTCCTGGACCCTGCACACTGATGGAATTATAAATAAAGCCCATCAACGCTTCTACTTCCTGAGAAGTTTACGGAGATTCGGTAAGTCAGAGATGATTCTCTTGAACTTCTACAGGTGTACAGTAGAGAGCATATTGACTGGTTGCATCATGGCCTGGTTCGGCTACTTGAATGCGCAGGAGTGAAAAAGACTGCAAATAGTTGTGAACATTGCCCAGTCCATCACCAGCTCTGACCTCCCCACCATCGAAGGGTTTTATCGGAGTCGCTACCTCAAAAAGGCAGCCAGCATCATCAGAGACCCACACCATCCTGGCCACACACTCATTTCACCCCAGCCATTGGGAAGAAATTACAGGAGCCTGAAAACTGTAACATCCAGGATCAGGAACAGCTTCTTCCCTACAGCCATCAAGCTATTAAACACTATGACCTCAAATAAGCTCCAAACTACAATAGATTATTATTATTATTATTATTATTATTATTATTATTATTATTATTATTATTATTATTACACTACTATTGTTTGTTTTTTGTGTGTGCGTATGTGTGCATATGTGTACTGTATATGTGTGTGTGTGTATATATATATATATATATATGTGTGTGTGTGTGGGTGTGCCTGTGAGTGTGTGTATGTTTTTTTTCTCTTGTTTATTATATTGTTTACAGTGTACTATGTTTACACATTCTGTTGTGCTGCAACAAGTAAGAATTTCATTGTTCTATCTAGGACATATGTCAATAAAACACTCTTGACTCGTGACTTTAAAAATAGGTGAACATTAAACTTATCTGTAAAGATAAGGGGTTGGCCTTCGACAGCTATACTTAAGAAACCAAGTGAGGCATAAGTTTACAGCATTCAAGTAAATGACCACAGGCAGTACAATAAATCTATCTATTACCTTAGCACAGCCTTTAAGGATGACCAGAGGGAATTCAGGGCCAAGCTGGAATCCCAAGGCAATGAAACAGATACTCGGATTATAACCATATAACCATATAACAATTACAGCACGGAAACAGGCCATCTCGGCCCTACAAGTCCGTGCCGAACAATTATTTTCCCTTAGTCCCACCTGCCTGCACTCATACCATAACCCTCCATTCCCTTCTCATCCATATGCCTATCCAATTTATTTTTAAATGATACCATCGAACCTGCCTCCACCACTTCCACTGGAAGCTCATTCCACACCGCTACCACTCTCTGAGTAAAGAAGTTCCCCCTCATGTTACCCCTAAACTTCTGTCCCTTAATTCTGAAGTCATGTCCTCTTGTTTGAATCTTCCCTATTCTCAAAGGGAAAAGCTTGTCCACATCAACTCTGTCTATCCCTCTCATCATTTTAAAGACCTCTATCAAGTCCCCCCTTAACCTTCTGCGCTCCAGAGAATAAAGACCTAACTTATTCAACCTTTCTCTGTAACGTAGTTGTTGAAACCCAGGCAACATTCTAGTAAATCTCCTCTGTACTCTCTCTATTTTGTTGACATCCTTCCTATAATTGGGCGACCAAAATTGTACACCATACTCCAGATTTGGTCTCACCAATGCCTTGTACAATTTTAACATTACATCCCAGCTTCTATACTCAATGCTCTGATTTATAAAGGCTAGCATACCAAAAGCTTTCTTTACCACCCTATCTATATGAGATTCCACCTTCAAGGAACTATGCACGGTTATTCCCAGATCCCTCTGTTCAACTGCATTCTTCAATTCCCTACCATTTACCATGTACGTCCTATTTTGATTTGTCCTGCCAAGGTGTAGCACCTCACATTTATCAGCATTAAACTCCATCTGCCATCTTTCAGCCCATTCTTCCAAATGGCCTAAATCACTCTGTAGACTTTGGAAATCCTCTTCATTATCCACAACACCCCCTATCTTGGTATCATCTGCATACTTACTAATCCAATTTACCACACCTTCATCCAGATCATTGATGTACATGACAAAAAACAGTGGACCCAACACAGATCCCTGAGGCACCCCACTAGTCACCTGCCTCCAACCCGACAAACAGCCATCCACCATTACCCTCTGGCGTCTCCCATTCATCCACTGTTGAATCCATCTTGCTACTCCTGCATTTATACCCAACAGTTGAACCTTCTTAACCAACCTTCCATGAGGAACCTTGTCAAAGGTCAAAGATTATGGCAAGGCTTGCATGTAATTATGGATAACAAAGGTGGGCAGTATCAAAAGCAACAACACACCTTTCCCCGATGAGACTAATGTATTCTACATTAGCTTTGATCAGGATCAAATTTGTGTATTAGTTCTTTGGCCAACCATCCAATATTTTCTCTAAGGAACTAATTCTTTTTATCAGTTTCATGTTTTGAAAGAAATTGTTGGGCCCAATGTGAAGAGCTGTTTTTAATAATCCAGTGTTAAGGGCCTGTCCCACTTGGCGATTTTTTCGGCGACTGTCGCCAACATTGACCGACGTATCCGGTCGCGGCGTAACGCGCCACAACACGGCGTGGTGACGTATTGACACGTAGTGTCTCCACAAGTGTAGCGACTTTTTTTTGTCGCCGCTGAATTTTGAAATGTTCAAAATCTTTTGGCGACCCTGATACGTCAGTCAATGACGCCGGCAATCGCCAAAAAAATCGGCAAGTGGGACAGGCCCTTTAGGTTACCAAAACATATTGTTCTCCATTATATTTTGCCATAACCTTGGCACGGTAAAGGTTAACTTTTTGATATCTTCATGAATTGACACAGAGACATTAATTCAATGGGGGATTTCTTTACATTTTGTGCAGCCTTATCTTTTTTCTGCTCAAAAAACTCATTTTTGACTCCCCAGATTGAATCATTTGGTGAATACACAAGAAATCAGGTTGTGTCCAAAGAGAATACTGTGGTTCAGAGTAAATATGTTCTCACCAGTGAAAATTGAGGTATTCAGAAATCTATATCTCCTGAACATTGAGAAACATTTAAGTGAGTATATGCCAAAAAAGGGAAAGCTACCTAACACTGAGGGCAAAATAGTATTAAAAATTCAAGAAGTATAGGTACAAAATTAAAAGAAAACTTAAAATGACAAAGTGGGACCATGAAAAGATATTAACAGGCAACATCTAGTAATTGGAAATTTATTAAGCGAAAATGGATGATAAAAAAAAAGACTCGGGTCTATTATGGCAAAAGGCATAACTATAATGTGGAGATAAAAGTCATGAATATGTTCTAAATTAAAGCTTAACAAAAGAGATACATAATAAAGAAAATGAAAATAAGTAAGTAAGGAATAGGAGCCATACAACTACTTAAGCTATTCCATAGATACATAGACAATAGGTACAGGAGTGGGCCATTCGGCCCCTCGAGCCAGCGCTGCCAATCAATGTGAACATGGCTGATCATCCAAAATCAGTAGCCCGTTCCTGCCTTCTCCCCATATCCCTTGATTCCGCTAGCCCTCAGAGTTCTATCTAACTCTCTTTTGACTGCATCCAGTGAATCGGCCTCCACTGCCTTCTGAGGCAGAGAATTCCACAAATTCACAACGCTCTGTGTGAAAAAGTTTTTCCTCATCTCAGTTTTAACTGGCCTACCCCTTATTCTTAAACTGTGCCCCTGGTTCTAGACTCCCCCAACATTGAGAACATGTTTCCTGCATCTAGTGTGTTCAATCCCATAATAATTTTATGTGTTTCTATAAGATACCCTCTCATCCTAAATTCCAGTGTATTCAAGCCCAGTCGCTCCATTCTTTCATCATATTTCATCATATAAGAGTGTCTTTCACAGAATTGAAGGTCTTCCGGCAGCACTAGGGTGACGGAGGAACTGAAGGAAATTCACATTAGTCAGGAAATGGGGTTATGTAGACCCAACTCTCACACTCATAACTGCACTTACTAACTGAGCCTCTACAGTTGTCTGGGGTAGGAAATTCCAGCGGCCAGTTACCATGAGAGGAAAACTTAGCCTCAAGCGGTCAATATCGTGAGAAGATATTCCCGGTTTTAGATTTCTCCCTTTGGAGGAATCATCCACATAACCTCCAGCCATTAAGGAGGCCTCAGTATTTTATGTGTCTCAATTAGACATTCTGGGATTTTTTTTCCACTATGTATAGAACCAACCTGTTCAAACTTTCCTCACAGAACTCCTTCATGTCAGGTATCTATCTTGTGACTATTTTGATGTTAACGACTTTTTATGTTAACTACTTTGATGTTAACTACTTTTTAAGCATCCCACTGAACTTACATTTAAAACCACACTGAAAAACAAGCCGTTAAATCTGTAGGCTACATCATAGCCCTTTTATGAAACAGTCAAAATAAATGTGTGAAAGCATTAATATCAGAAATTTTCCCAGAGAATTATTAAACTTCACACAATCATTGCGGATTCCATTAACCTACCTATGCTTTTTTGAAATGGTAGATTGAGAACCGTGTTTTTAAAAATCGTAAAATAACCACTTTCCCCAAAAACATTTTTTACTTCCTTTCAAATGTTCACAATTATATAGAGATTACAATGTTTATATCCTTCAGAGCTGTTATTCCACTCAGTATATTCCCAGATTAATTAGGAGTAATTAAATGTACAAGATGATAGTATTTAACCACCTCGGCAGCAGACGTATTCAATCCGTAAGCATTTTCAGCATCTTGAGTTGGAATTCAGTCAATTATTTTATCAAATTTTAGTTCACCATTAGCTATGCATTCTTGCTGCAGGCTCCTTCCCTTTGTACCTCTGACTGCTCCATCATTGTTTAAATCTGAGGTCCAAGCAGAAGAAGAGAATATGAAGGGAAGGGAGCAGAAGAAGATGGTGAAGAAGAGAGATACCATACCATGCCGTGGGTTGGGTACAGTGCCAGAGATGACTAGTGGGATGAGCGTTATCTTTGTGTTTAGACACCATGGGCTATTCTAAAACGAATAATTAAGCAACATTGCCTAGGAATTGGATATCTGGTCTGCTAAACATGAACTGAAGTTCGTACAAATGCCAAATCAGTGACTGACAATTCTATAACCATCAGACTTCAATACCTGAATGTCATTAATCTTTTGAAAATCAATATGTTTGTCATTAGCTCTATGGATCATAGGGATTTTGGCACTAGAGAAAAGCCAACACAGCTTGGCAAAATTCCTTCAAAGGGTTTTTAAAAATCTTTTTTTTTAATCTTTCAAGAAATTGATGGTTTCCTCGAGCTCCAGCCTAATGTTGGTCAGGGTGACAGGGTATAAAAGTTGAGATGTCATGTTACAGTTGTATAAGACATTAGTAAGGCTTCACTTGGAGCACTAAGGGTGTCAAAGGTTATGGGGAGAAGGCAGAAGAATGGGGTTAGGAGGGAAAGATATTCAGCCAAAATTGAACGGCGGAGTAGATGTGATGGGTTGAATGGCTTATTCTGCTCCTATCACGAATGAATATGAACATAATGTTAACAAGATAAAGAACACAGAATAGTGCTGAATAGGAAAGGCCCTTTCGCCTACAATGTCTGAGCCAAACATGATGCCACATTAAACTAACCTCACCTGCGTGCACATGATCTATGTCCCTCAATTCCCTGCATATCAATGTGCCTATCTCAATGCCTTGCAAATGCCACCAACATATCTGCCTCCATCACCACCCCTGGCAACATGTTCCAGGCACCCACATGCACTTTAAATTTTGCCCCTCCTACCTGTTGACTATGCCCTCCAGTCTTTGACTTAAGTAAATCAGGTGAAAAAGGAAATAAACAGTAAGTTAAGTATCATGCCTGTAGAGGGTGAACAGTCAACTATTTTCATGCGAGACTGAAATATTTGGAATAAATAAAGTTTAAGATGGAATGAAAGGAGAGAAAGGAGGAAAGAACAAAATACAAGGCATGTGATGAGTCGTGATACATAAGAGTTTGGGCGGAGTCGAGACCGTGAGTTAATTCAATGATCTTTATTGCGAACGGTAAAACAATGAATAACGTGAATCTGTAAGACAGCTAAATAACGATGTTGCATCCACAAGTGTGGAGCCCAAAATACAATGAAGACGACAGAAAGCACGCAAAACCCACTCCCCACGCCCACGTGACTGGAGTAGCCAACCCGAGGGTTTGACTACCCCAAGGCACCAGTATGTGCCGCTACAAGAGATTATATTATATCAGTTGGGTAATCTGAATCTGAAGGCTGAGTCTGAAGAAGGGTCTCGTCCCGAGACGTCACCTATCCATGTTCACCAGGGATGCTGCCAGCCTTGCTGAGTTACTCCAGCACTTTGTGTCCTTGTGTGTATCAACCATCATCTGTAGTTTTTTGTTTCTACTCTTTTTTCTATTTAAATAGCAAAGAATTGAGATCATAAAAGCAAATAAAAGCAGATGCTGGACATTTGGTAGAAAACAAAAAATGCTGCTCAGCAGACCAGGTAGCGTGCACAGAGAGAGAACAACAAAGTATATATTGAAGGCTGATGAGCTTTATCATCGGAACAAGGAAAAGTAGGAAATCAAACATGTTTTAAGTTGCAGAGAAGGAAGTGCAGTGGAGAGAACAACAGGGATGTCTGCGATAGGGTGCACATCAAGCGAGACTGATGACAGGAAGGAAGGTAGTGCCAGCTGAGAGGACTTTGAAAGCTTGATAATTGCAACTGGTCTGTCTCAAGAAGATGTACCCAGAGGAGGTTGAATCAGAGGAGAAGGAACCAACTAGTATGGTGAAACTGTGAGATAAGAAAAAAAATAAAAATGTTGAAGGCCTGAAAGTAAAGAGGATGCAGGAAATTCTCAGCAGGGCAGGCAGCACCAGTGGGGAAAGATAAGCAGAGTTAATGAAAGTGATTGATGATCTTTTATCCAAACCGGCCAGTTCTGAGACAAACTTTTGAAAGGCCGATTACCTAAAATAGTTGAACAGAAGTTTGTAACCATCTAAACAAAAGATGAGATGCTGTTCTCAAGCTCCATGGAACAACATAAGAGAGCAAAGACAGAGAGGTCAAAGTGGGAGATGGTTTGAGGATTGAAGTGATGGACAACTGGAAACTCAAGACTGAATTGGTGATTCATTTGGAAGAAATCTTTGTATCTATGAATGACAGGTAGGGAACAGCAACATTTCGATTTAAAAAATTGAGTTAGGGGGGAAATTCTCCAGCAGAACAGACAATAGACAATGGACAATAGGTGCAGGAGTAGGCCATTCGGCCCTTCAAGCAATGTGAGCATGACTGATCATCCCCAATCAGTACCCCGTTCGGGCGGCCTGGCCCGAGGGAGGAGCGGCGGCCTGGCGCGAGGCTGAGACAGTGGCAGTACTCACGTGAGGGCGATCCGGCTCGGGGCTGGAACGATGCTCCGGGGGCTGGGACGGCAGTTCTGGTGGCGGTGGCCTGAGACCGGGGGTTCGGCCGCGGGCCAGCGGCTGCGTCAGCAGGTCTGGTGAGCGGCAGCTTCGACTACCCCGGGCCGCGGTGTTTGAGCCGCGAGGACAGGTTTTAACATCGCCCGGGGGGTATCGCCTCAGCGCAGAAGGAGAAGAGGAGGGAAGAGACTGCAGCCCTAAGACTTTTGCCTCCATCACAGTGAGGAGATGTTGGGTGGACTCACTGTGGTGGATGTTAATATGTGTTTATTGTTGTTTTTTATTGTATTGTATTATATGTATGACTGCTTAAATTTCGTTCAGACTTCGGTCTGGATGACAATAAAAGGCTATTCTATTCTATTCTATTCTTCTCCCCATATCGCCTGAGAGCTTTAAGAGCCCTATCTAGCTCTCTCTGGAAAGTATCCAGAGAACCAGCCTCCATCGCCCTCTGAGTCAGAGAATTTCACAGACTCACATCTCTCTGTGTGAAAAAGTGTTTCCTCATCTCCGTTCAAAATGAGTTACCCCTCATTCTTAGAAGAGCAAGCTAAGCCAGGTGAAAGAGAGTGGTGGTTGAGGGACAGGTCGGTTGTTGTTAAATGAAGAAGCAAAATATCCTCAGGTTATCCTGGTGGAGGTAGAGATAGAGATAAATTGGTCAATGAATTAGAACAATGAAAGCAATGATTCAAGAAATATCTTGAATATGGAATTATTGAATCATGTACAGCACAGAAATGGGCTCTTCTTCACAATAAGGTAGTCATTATTGAAAGAGATGTGTCTGTGAATTAAACAATAATCAAAAATAACATCTGCAGATACTGGAAATCTAGTAAAAATAACAAAAAAGTGGAGGTAATATTCTGCAAATCAGACAACTTCTGTGAAGGGGGATAAAGAGTAACTTCAGGTAATTAACATTTTGGATAATCAGAAGTCGAAATGATTGTTAGGCTTCAGAGGGATGAGGGTGAGTGTGGCTATGGAAACAAATCACTGAAAGATCATCAGCTAATTTGCGGCACAGTGGCGCAGAGTTAGAGATACTGCCATTCAGAGCCAGCGATCTGGGTTCGACCCTGACTACGGGTGCTTGTCTGTACAGAGTTTGTACGTTCTCCCCGTGATCTGCATGGGTTTTCTCCGGAATCTTTAGTTTCCTCCCACAGTCTAAAGACGTACAGGTTAGTAGGTTAATTGGCTTGGTATAATTGTAAATTTTCCCTAGTGTGTGTAGATAGCGTTAATGTGTGGGGATCATTGGTTGGTGGGCCGAAGGCTCTGTTTCCATGCTGTATCTCTAAACTAAACTAAACTAAACTAAATAATTTGCAAGACAAACAATATGTTAGTGTTTATTGCAAGAAGATTGGCATACAAGGTTAAAGACATCGACATTGCATGCTGCTTCCGTGAGACTGCAGCTGGAATGTTTTGTACAACTAGCAATGTTACAATTTTCCAGAGCCAACACTAACTTGAACAACTTCAAATAAGTATTCTAGTATTTCTATTTCCCCCCCCCCCCCCCCCCCCCCCCCCCCCCCCCCCCCCCCACGCCCTCCCGAGATCCAATTTGTTTTGGGTTTTTTGGCCCATTACTATCCTGTTTTACCTTGCACTATTCCCTCTTTTACCATTAAATCTCTCTTACATTCAACCCTGTTACACTATCTGTTATTTTCTCTCTCGATGCTGTGTAATTCCAAAATGTTTTTTTTTCATGGCTTCTGATTTCCAATATCTAGAATGTTTTGCTTTTGTGACATTGCTGGCATAACTAATCCCATAGACATTCCCATCAGAATATTTCATTCTGATGATAAGGAACCTGGGCTCTGCATTCTTTGTGTGTTCTCTGTGAGTTTCATGTTAAGCAGGCTTTGGTTTATATTTGGATGAAAGACTCCTGGGAATGCCAGGTGCAGTAGGCTTATTGTATATGGAAACAGATGATCCAGTCAGTAGACTACATTCATGAATCTCAGTCACACTGCATATGATAAAAAAATAAACTGTGTTGATTATCCATTGCTCTGTTACACAATGTGCTAAACAGTTTCCCACTATAACCTGATATTAATGTTGCCACACACATAGCCTTGCAGTACTTGGTAGAGTGGTGTGGGCTGAATCACCTGCAACTAAGGAGTTAGTGGTGGACTTTAGGAGGAAAGGAACACCTCTGTCCCCTGTCCCCATCAATGGTGTAAATGTGCAGTTTACCAAGGAGTACAAATACCTTGGAGTGTACCTGGACAGTAAACTGGACTGGTCCAGGAACGCGGAGGCCTTGTACAAGAAGGGACAGAGCCGGCTGTACATTTTGAGAAGGTTCCGCTCCTTCAATGTCTGCAATAAGATGCTACAGATGTTCTACCAATCGGTGGCAGCCAGTGCCATCTTCTTCAATGCCGTGTGCTGGGGCATCAGGGCGATGGCCGCGGACGCCAATAGGATCAACAAACTCATCAGGAAGGCTGGATCCGTCCTGGGGGCGGAGTTGGATTCATGAGGGGTGGTCTTGGAGGGGAAGATGCTCCTCACAATCTGGAGCATCCTGGACAATACACCTAACCCCCTCCATGATACACTGGTCAACCTGAGGAGTACCTTCAGCAACCACAGGAGATCCTTCTTCCCTGTAGCTATCAAACTTTACAACTCCTTGCCTTTCTGTCATGGGGTAGACTGAGACTGACTCCCCTTCCCCCTCCTCCCCAAGCTTTGCACATCCCCCAAGCCTTGCCACTCGTCACTTTAATTTCATGTTTCATGTATTTTGTGTTTTTATGACTGTTGGCAGATCAATTTCCCTCCTAGGAAAAATAAAGTTCTATCATATCGTAGCTACTGGAATCTTGAGTAAAAAACAAAATGCTGGGGGAACTCAATGGATCAGGCAGCATATGAAGACAAATAGACAGACAACGTTTCAGATGTGGACCCATCTCCAAAACCCCTATTGCAGCCTTCCCTTCCCCAATACCACTTTCATCCAACAGATCCACATTTATCAACCACAAAGCCAAACCCTTATTTACTATAACTGCTTGGAACATATTGCTTGAATGTCATCCATAGTACAAGAATCGCTGCTTCAGAAAAAACAGTCAGCGTCATCGAAGACCCACACTACCCTGGCCATACATTCATTTCACTACTGTCATCAGGAAGAAGGTAAAGGAGCCTGAAAAATGTAACATCCAGGTTCATACAACTGTAAATCCTGGCCAAAACAGTTAAAATAAAGTAAAGGATTCATGCATCTACAAGGCCTCCATTAATAGCCCATTATCTGTTATTTGCATTTTATCAGTTTATTTATTCATGTGTGTATATATTTATATAATGGTATATGGACACACTGATCTGTTTTGTAGTCATGCCTACTTTGTTCTGTTGTGCTGAAGCAAAGCAAGAATTTCATTGTCCTATCAGACACATGACAATAAACTCTCTTGAATCTTGAATCTTGTTAGCCTTTTTCTGTTAGAAGCCACAGGCTGCAAGCTGGTGTCAGGAAGTCTAGGTCCCAGATCTATATATCATATAAGGTGAGATCCAGATGTCCTCCCAATTGTTAGAATGTATGAGGACTCTGTAAAGAAACTCCAAGGTGTTGTGTGTGCATTGTCTTGACTGGATAGCTGCAAAGGGATTGTAAATAATGTTAATATTGTTGCAGGACAGTTGTACTGCTGTTTACTGATTGGCTGAAGTGTGAAGCCCTGGCTAAATTGTTTATACCAAAGATCTTATAGCGGAGCAAGATAGGCTACTCCTGCGAAATGCAATGGGCTGACGTGTAGTACGCTATGGAGGGGATCCTGGGCATTTTTCCACGCCCATTTTAGTAACCTGAGCCTACCTGACCCGACCCGACTCGCAGTGTAATCAATGTTGCGGGGCAACAGTTTGTGTGTGTGATATAGGGTTAGATTCATAAATCTGTCAGTTCATACTTCCTGTCAAGAATAAAATTTGACTCTGGTAATTGTCTTTTTTAATGTTTTTTAAATCATTTCTTTTTAAATGGTTCACAAGCAGTGTTTGAGTTGATTTTGTAGTAACCGGAACCGACCCGACTCGCAGGGTAATTAACATTGCGGGGGAAGTTTTTGTGCGTGATATAGGGTTAGATTCATAATTCTGTTAGTTCATAATTCTGTTAATTCTTGTTAAAGAATAAATTGTTTATAAACACACATGCATGAAAATTATATAAATGTATATAATCATATAACACACACAATTATATTTCTTCTGATCCAATAATGAACTTTATTTCAGACTAGACAAGGGACATTAAATAAGAAACATTGTAAATAAGAAACATTGTAAACCTCCACGCAACTTCACACACACTAGGCCTTATCCCCCCCCCCCCCCCCCCCGGCACTCCCTCGCCTGCCCCCTCACTACAATGTCACCCCCCCTCCTATGCCCCTCTCCCCGCTGCCCCGCACTCCCTCTCCCGCTGCCCCGGGCCGCGCACTCCCTCTCCCGCTGCCCCGGACCCCACACTCAATCTACCGCTGCCCCGGACCCCACACTCCCTCTCCCCTGGTCCAACACTCCCTCTCCTCGCTGCCCCGGACCCCACACTCCCTCTCCCCTGGCCGCGCACTCCCTCTCCCGCTGCCCCGGGCCGCGCACTCCCTCTCCCGCTGCCCCGGGCCGCGCACTCCCTCTCCCGCTGCCCCGGACCCCTCACTCCCTCTACCGCTGCTCCGGACCGCACACTCCCTCTACCGCTGCCCCGGACCCCACACTCCCTCTACCGCTGCCCCGGACCCCACACTCCCTCTCCTGCTGCCCCGGACCCCACACTCCCTCTACCGCTGCCCCGGACCCCACACTCCCTCTCCCGCTGCCCCGGACCCCACACTCCCTCTCCCGCTGCCCCGGACCCCACACTCCCTCTCCCGCTGCCCCGGGCCGCGCACTCCCTGTCCCGCTGCCCCGGGCTGCGCACTCCCTCTCCCCGCTGCGGATCCAATCTTTGGCCGGAAGCAGGATGGCGGAGCAAGATGGCGAAACAAGATGGCTGGGGCTGGTTGCTAAAATGAGTCATATAATCACCCATGAATCCGCCCATGAGCGTACTACACGTTTGCGTGAGAGTAACCCATCTTGCTTCGCTATAAGATCTTTGGTTTATACTGCCAGGCAAAATGTTGCATTATTCAGTTAGCTGACTACTTTCCAGAAGCTTCTGTGGAAACATTGTATTGGGGCTCTTTGTAATTGGGTTGGGGAACTGTCAATAATAAGTTAATGTAATCAATATGTATGATTGGCTTGTAAGGGGCGCCACCCCTATGTAGTTCAGCCCCACAGGGTTCATTGACCTATAAAGGGTAGCCCCCACTAGAATCGTTGTCGATCTTCTGGAAGGGTGCTTGGGACTGCGTGACCTTTTGGTAGTGTCTGCTTGCACGAGGCTGAAGGGCTTGGCCAGGCAGAGACAAGGATCGAACCCGTGGTGGTTAGGTATCGTATAGGGGATTCATTGTTATGGGGTAGACTGAGACTGAGAGGAGGGGGGGGGGGGGGAGGGGGGGGGGTAAGCTTTAGGAGCATAATTACACAACCATCAGGCTGTTAAACCTCCAAATAGACTGAACTATATTGACTTGAGGACACTATTTTTGACTGTGCACTACTGTCATCTAATATATTGTCTTTTGTCTTTTTAATTATACTGAATGTTTTTGTTGTTTATTATGGTGTTTACAGAGCAATATGTTTACGTATCTGTTGTCCTGCTGCAAGTAAGCATTTCATTGTTCCATTTCGGGACATATGACAATAAAACACTCTTGACTCTTAGCAAGGTCAGTTCAATGGTCTCCCTGTGTATTCTTTTGCTGGTCTCAACTATTCAAATAACTCTTAACTTTTTGCAGGAAAGAAACAATGAGAGACAGCGATTAAATTCAGCTTCCATTAATTGAACCTCTTTAATTTGGTATGCAACAGCTTCAGAGCAGAATTACTGTAGTGTGAGCAGTAAATAAGGGTGGGAGAATTTGTCTAATATGCAGCCAGTTTCCCTGCTCTTTCAACATTTGAATACCACTTACATTTCACTCAAGACAGAGCAGGTTTTAGTCAGAGCAGTATCACCATACGGTAAAATGCACGGCAAGAGTTGGCCTTACACAATTATTTTCTGTTTCTCTCTTTACACTATGTGAGGTTGAGCCAGGATCCAAGGAAACAAAGGACTCAAATCTTCAGCGCTCACAATGACCTTGCAGAACAAGAGCTCCCATATATCCATCACGGGAGATTTTGTGAGTGAGTGATGAGAGTGCACCAGGTATTAGACAAAGCATGAATGAGCAGGACAACATGCCACTGACACGAGAGGAGCAGGAACCAGATGCCTAAAGGGTTAGTTCACATCCATTCTCAGCTGACGAGGACAGGGAACTCGTCCTCAGGGGGGCTGCTTTTAAAATAAGGTGCTTTATCAAAATAAAAAATTACTGCTGTCATCGGAAGAGTGTGCCTAGCAACATTTAGCACATAGCAACAATTATGCAGGATTTCATAAGCATATGTGTGGCCTCTACAAAGTACCATGGAGCGTTTGACATGTCCAATAATATCTCCAGCAGGACACCTCATTACAAAGACCACTCCTAGATCATCTCACAGAAATATTCAAGTAGTTATATAAGTTTACATCTGGTTTAGCTCTGACACGGATCCCAGAATTGGTAAGGACTAATTCATTTATAAGTTGACGATATCTCTGGCAAGACAGCAAAGGTGGCCCAAACACAATTGTCTTTGAAACATGGAAACATAGAAATATTCAAAATAGATGCAGGAGTAGGTCATTTGGCCCTTCGAGCCAGCACCGCCATTCAATGTGATCATGGCTGATCACCACCAATCAGTACCCCGTTCCTGCCTTCTCTCCATATCCCCTGACGCCGCTATTTTTAAGAGCCCTATCTAGCTCTTTCTTGAAAGCATCCAGAGAACCTGCCTCCACCGCCCTCTGAGGCAGAGAATTCCACAGACTCACCACTCTCTGTGAGAAAAAGTGTTTCCTCGAAACAGACTAGACTCGGCATGGTTGCAGCTTACAGCAAACCATAAAGATCACTATGTTTTTATCTGGTTTCACTAGAAACACCAAACAAAGGAACTCTTTCGGTAAGATTCACAATATCGCTAACGCATAGCAATTGAAGCAAATATCCCCCCTGATATTTCCCCACCACATTATTTTCTGTAATAGGCTACATAATCTCCTGGTTGTAAAAAAAAATGAATGGAAAAATGTATCAGACCACCTGCATGAACTTCACAGAACATAATTTAAAAAAAATAATGGACATCCTGGAACAATTTCAAGGCTGTAATCACTCCTGGGTAACCGTTATGCCATAATAAATAGACTCAGTGAAAAACACATTTTAATGTAAGCATTTTCATTTTACCATGACAGCAGAATTCACTGTCCAAAGAAGGTTTTGAAAAAATGGGATTGGAATGAACACTTTAAAGAGAGATGAAGTCATTCTGTGGTTTAGTTAGGAGAGATAAAAATGGAACCAGTTAGGCCAGTCCACACCCAGCTAGAGAGCAGAAGGCAATCAGCAGAAGTGAATGATTTTATTATCCATGTGGAATGCTCAAGAAGGTTGACAAGGAATCCAGGCTCTAGTGTTTATTTGCATTGACATGGTCATACAGAAAGTTTAATTTAGTTTAGTTTAGTTTATTTTATTTAGTTTAATTTAGTTTAGAGATACGGGCCCATCGGCCCACCGAGTCCACACTGACCAACGATCCTCCATACACTTGTTCAATGTTATTCCATTTTAGCATTTTAGACATTCAGCGTTCTGAAGAAGGGTCTCGACCTAAAACGTCACCTATTCCTTTTCTCCAGAGGTGTTGTCCGACTCGCTGAGTTACTCCAGCTTTTTATGTATATCTTTAGCATTCTATATACTACGGGCAATTTACAGAGGCCAATTAACCGACTAACCTGCATGACTTTGGAAAGGAGGTAAACGGAGCATCAGGGAACATGGTCACAGCGAAAATATACAAACTCCACAGACAGCACCCATAGTCAAAATTGAACCCGGGTGTCTGGCACTGTGAGGCAACACCTCTACTGCTGTACCACTGTGCCAACCTTCATTTGCTGCCTACAAATGTTATTTGTGATTTTAACAATTGTGTTACAATATTGTGACATGGGTCAAAGAAGTCATAGAGTTTTACAGCAATTAAACGGGACCTTCAGTCCACAATATCCATGCCATCCCTTTTATGTCCCTTATACTTTGCCTATTTAAGTGCCTGTCTAAATATCTCATAATTGTATCTCATTCTACGACCTCCTCTGGCATCATGATCCAGATATGAATTAATCTCAGTGCAAAAGGTCACAGTCACAGGCCTGTACAGCAAGATGAAGGTCCAATTCATTTATCAAAAGCTTAGTGTTTTATTGCCATATATCCCGATACAGATGAATGACATTTTTGTTATGCCGACTAAGTTGCTGAGGTACAGTGAATAGCTTTGATTTGTTTTATCAGATCAGATAATACTATACATAAATACATTCAAATCAAACTTAAGTACAATAGGTAGAGTAAAAGGGAAGATACAGAGTGTGGGATGTAGTTCTAAGCATTGTAGCGCATCAGTTCTATAGACAAGTCCAATTTCTGCAATGGGGTAAAGGTGAATTAGACTGTACCCTAGCTTATGGAAGCCAGAGGGTAATGGTGGATGGCTGTTTGTCGGGTTGGAGGCAGGTGACTAGTGGGGTGCCTCAGGGATCTGTGTTGGGTCCTTTGTTGTTTGTCATGTACATCAATGATCTGGATGAAGGGGTGGTAAATTGGATTAGTAAGTATGCAGATGATACCAAGATAGGGGGTGTTGTGGATAATGAAGAGGATTTCCAAAGTCTACAGAGTGATTTAGGCCATTTGGAAAAATGGGCTGAAAGATGGCAGATGGAGTTTAATGCTGATAAATGTGAGGTGTTACTCCTTGGCAGGACAAATCAAAATAGGACGTACATGATAAATGGTAGGGAATTGAAGAATACAGTTGAACAGAGGGATCTGGGAATAACCGTGCATAGTTCCTTGAAGGTGGAATCTCATATAGATAGGGTGGTAAAGAAAGCTTTTGGTATGCTAGCCTTTATAAATCAGAGCATTGAGTATAGAAGCTGGGATGTAATGTTAAAATTGTACAAGGCATTGGTGAGACCAAATCTGGAGTATGGTGTACAATTTTGGTCGCCCAATTATAGGAAGGATGTCAACAAAATAGAGAGAGTACAGAGGAGATTTACTAGAATGTTGCCTGGGTTTCAACAACTAAGTTACAGAGATAGGTTGAATAAGTTAGGTCTTTATTCTCTGGAGCGCAGAAGGTTAAGGGGGGACTTGATAGAGGTCTTTAAAATGATGAGAGGGATAGACAGAGTTGATGTGATCAAGCTTTTCCCTTTGAGAATAGGGAAGATTCAAACAAGAGGACATTACTTCAGAATTAAGGGACAGAAGTTTAGGGGTAACATGAGGGGGAACTTCTTTACTCAGAGAGTGGTAGCGGTGTGGAATGAGCTTCCAGTGGAAGTGGCGGCGGCAGGTTCGTTGGTATCATTTAAAAATAAATTGGATAGGCATATGGATGAGAAGGGAATGGAGGGTTATGGTATGAGTGCAGGCAGGTGGGACTAAGGGAAAAAAGTTGTTCGGCACGGACTTGTAGGGCCGAGATGGCCTGTTTCCGTGCTGAAATTGTTATATGGTTATATTGTTATATGGTTTCACACTGTATCACTAAAGTCTAAAGTCTTGTACCATTCAGACTTTATTTGTCTTCAACTCTTTGTTTGCCCTTCCACTGCAAATTAAAACATTTGATTTTCAACTGTTCCTAATTTTAATGAAAGATCATCCATCTGAAATGCCCTTCCATAGATGATGGGTGACCTGCTGAGTATTTCCAGCGTGTTCTGTTTTCATTTCTGATTTGCCATTTTACTTTCTTTTCAATTTAAATCTTATTATTCAACTCTGATTTGTAAATTGTGAAAAATGCAATTTTGTGACTTCCGAATACAGTTTTTCCTTAATGGTTTTGTTATTCAGTTGATTTAACTTCATTTTCAATCAAATCATTCAAAGTGCGAGATGGGATATCAAATTATCTGAATGGTTTGCCTTATCAACATTCACATGCATTAGTTCACAAATCATAGGGGAAAACTGGCATTAAAAATAAACCTTTACGATGGAAGTGATACAACCCAGAGGTTCAAAATCTTTGTCAAGTTTTTGTCACAAAAATAAAAAATTTTGGCTTCCTTCTAATTATTTATACCTCGGCTTTGAATGCTGTTAACAGAAAAGCACACATTTCCCACTTTCAAAAGCAAAGTATCACTTCAACAAACTAATTCATGATTATTAGTCAGGGGCCTTATCATTCAATGGATATTCAATGGATATTTTTAAGGCAGAGATAGACAGATTCTTGATTAATACGGGTGTCAAGGGTTATGGGGAGAAGGCAGGAGAATGTAGTTGTTCAATCATGGGACAGATAGATCAGCCATGATTGAATGGCGGAGTAGACTTGATGGGCCGAATGGCCTAATTCTGCTCCCATCATGTATGACCTGATGATCATGCTTGACTCTGCCTGCACCTCACATTCACAGCATACCCATGCCACTGCAGTAACATGAATGAATCTGGAGGCTGCAGTCAATGCAGGAGGTCATATTATCATAAGTGATAGGAGTAGAATTAGGTGGAGCAAGCTGTAAATCATGGCTAAGCTTCAGGTAGTGGAGCAAGATTTCGGCCATTTTGGTACTTGACCAACATCAAATTCGATACTTAAAAGCTGCACTGAACAGGGACAGGAATCAGGAATACTCTGATCCTTGAAACATACATTATAGAAGAGTATAGCACAGGGAACAGGTCTTTCTGGCCGCAATGTTTTCACTGAACATGATGTAAAGTTAAATTAATCCCCTCTGCTGGCATGTGATCTATTTCCCTCTGCACCCTGCACATCCATGTACCAATCTAAAAGCTTCAAAAATGTCAGTATCGTATCTACGTCCACCACGACCCCTGGAAGAGCATTCCAGGCACCAATAAAAAACTTTCGCTGTAAATCTCTTTTAAATTTCCCTCCTCTGACCTTAAAGCTATGCTCTCTAGTCTTTGATATTTGCACTCTGTGAAAATGATTCCGACTGCCTATTCTGTCTCCCCTTAGCCTCCAACACTCCAGGGAAAATAATCCAAATCTGTCCAATGTCATCCTAGTAAACCTTTTTCTGTACCCTCTCCAAAGCCTCCACATCTTGCCTGCAATCGGGTGACAAGCACCCCACACAATAGTCCAACTACTGCACATAATATTCCAAAAAATACCTTGTCGCCAGTACTCTTTCAAACTGCTGCCAATAGATAAATGCAGGAAAATGTAATTAAAAAAAAGAACTGGAATTAAAAAACGTAAGCCCCCTTCAGAGAACCAGAAGATTTTGAGATCAAGCCTGTCCATAATTGAACAATTCCAGCAATCTACATGCCTGGGGCAAGATACCAAAGACACTAGGTGCTTTCTCACACACACACTTATTCCATTTATATCTCAAAACAAATGCCTGTGTTCCATGCATATCGACACAGCATATTATGAGTGTTCAATGTATTGTTCATGTAAGAAAATCAATTACTTGCAATATTTATTTTTATGTCATTTCCTCCCCTTCATATACAACAGTAACTTGTCAGTTTCTTTGTTGAACTAAATTAAGGCGCATGTTGCTATCAAAAGCGCTTGAACAATTGGTTGGGAAGAAATCCAAACTGTAAGAAAGCCGACTGCGCCTCCTTTTCAAGAGCAACCCATCTGAAAAAGGGTTTTGGCCCGAAACGTTGCCTATTTCCTTCGCTCCATAGATGCTGCTGCACCCTCTGAGTTTCTCCAGCTTTTTTGTGTACCTAACCATCATCATAGCTTCTGCCATCAACATTCTACAGCATACCATTGACCAGAAGCTTAACCCAATCAGCTGCATAAAGGCCATGTCTTAAACAGCAGAACACATATTCTGTGGCAACAGACTGACAAGGTTCTGCATGGCAGGCTGCTCTGGAAGGTTAGATTGCATGGTATTCAAGAATAGCTAGCCGACTGGAGAGAAAATTGGCTTCATGAAAGAGAAGCAAAGAGTGATGGTGGAAGGTTGTTTTATGGACTGGAGGCCTGAGACTAGTGGTGTGTCTTAAGGGCCTGTCCCACTTGACGATTTTTTTGGCGACTGCCGGCATAATTGACTGACGTATCACCGAAAAATTTGCAACGTGATGCGAATTGAATGATGCAAGGGATTGAGTTACTCCAGTACTTTGTGTCTATCTTCAACCTAGTACCTGCCAGACTTTGTCCTGCCTCTCCTTTCTTCCAAAATTATTTCCGCCTCTCCCAACTACAAAGAGTCTGAAGAGGGTCCTGACCCAAAGCGCCACCACTCCATGTTTTTCAGAGATGCTGCCTGAGCTGCTGAGTAACTCCAGCACTCGGGTGTCTTGTTTTGTAAACCAGCATCTGAAGTTCCTTGTACCCCCAAGTTAAGTTACTGTTTTGCGTTTGGCCCAGATATCAAGTTATTATCCAAGTTTTCACCCAAGTTAGAAATATTTGGCAGTAGTGTGTAGATGAGAATCAGCAACATAAAAAAGCCAAACATTAAAGCGTACATCAACAGGACCAGGATCCTGGCACCTTGGATCCGCTCTAACTGTCACAACTCCACCTGTTTTTGACCTCGAAATGAAGGACTGTGCAAAAGAAAACTGTTGTAAATATATATTTAAAAAATTTCCATCTAAAATAAAACTTGCTGCTTATCACTGGCTTCAATTCAAGAAAGAAAATGTAGGCCTACAATACAAGTTGAATTAGTCAATGAATCACATACATCACTGCAAGTAATAATCTTGCAGAAACATACAGACAGAATAGCAATACATCTAGCTGATGTTGTGAGGCACCAATCAAAGTATATAAATAGAAGAGAGGGAAATTAAGTGCTTCTGAGAAAGAGAAGTTAGCAATTACTAAAATAATTGAGTACATTTTGGCACTATATCTGAGGAAGGATGTGCTGGCTCTGGAGAGGTTCCAGAGGAGGTTTACAAGAATGATCCCATGAATGAGTAGGTTAACATATGATGAGCGTTTGGCGGCACTGGGCCTGTAATCGCTGGAGTTTAGAAGAATGAGGGGGGACCTCATTGACACAAACAGAATAGTGAAAGGCTTAGATAAAGTGGATGTGGAGAGGATGTGGGAGGGTCTAGGACTAGTGGTCATAGCCTCATAATTAAAGGATGTTCTGTTAGGGAGGAGATGAGGAGGAATTTTGTTGGTCAGTGGGTGGTGAATCTGTGGAATTCTTTATGGAGGCTGTGGAGGCAAAGTCAGTGGATATATTTAAGGCAAAGATAGATAGATTCTTGATTAGTACAGGTGTCAGAGGTTATGGGGAGAAGCCAGGAGAATGGGGTTAGGAGGGAGAAATAGATCAGCCTCCTCAGAAATTCCTCCTCATCTCCTTCCGAAAAGAACGGCCTTTAATTCTAAGGCTCTGACCTCTAGTCCTAGACTCTCCCACTAGTGGAAAAATCCTCTCCACATCCATGGCATCTGCCTCACCTACCTCTTCTGTCAGCTCGTTCCTTATACCTACCACCATACTGCATGAAGTACACACTGCAGGAGAGTTCCTGTGGTGTTTCTGCTGCTCCATCCATGGTATACTAGAACACCAGTGTTTCAGTGAGGCTTAAACGTGTGAAAGCTTAAGTTGATGATACATTCACTCCTGTTTAGGACTGGTATCGAGTAAAAGGAGGTATAGCAGCAACCATATTGTGGAGTTCATAAGATCATCAGTGATAGGAGTAGCCCATTTGACCCATCAAGTCTACTCTGCCATTCAATCATGGCTGATCTATCGCTCCTAACACCAACTGTTAGCCCAAGCAACTGAGGAAAAATATGTTATCATCCCTTAAAGACATACTCACAAACTTCACACTTTTTAGAGCTCTCCTAAACCAAATGTTTGGTTTCAATTAAAGTGCTTCAAATTTTCAATTACTTTCAAATAATTTTTAATTATGACAATGTTTAACTCACTGACTACTAATGATATTTTTTCATTTGACTGCACTTTACGCCTGAATATATTTTCAATTACGCAGAACAGATACACATTGCAATATGATATTAACAAGTGTTTACTTTGACCCTGATTTGTCCAGGAACTTGCTGAGTACTAATACAGTAGGATACATTTGCTTCAACTTTGCGATCACAGCTGAGATGCAAATGATGCAAGTAAAGGTTAACATTGCTCTTTTTAAAAGGACGCTAGAAGTTGCACTCCAAAAGCAAATATAAATCAAGTTGTCACACAGTAGCGACCCATACATTCAGTCTGAAGAAGGGTCTCGACCCGAAACGTCACCCATTCCTTCTCTCCAGAGATGCTGCCTGTCCAGCTGAGTTACTCCAGCATTTTGTGTCTACCAGTTCATCTATCAAAAGTGGAGTATAGCGGTTCAATGTAGAGACTTACCTGGTAAAAAGAGGCGCAGGAAGCTGTGTCAAGGTTGTTGACCAGAAACAGGGCTTAAAACAGAAAAAGGAGAAAACAAGTCAAACATCACAACAACAACAACAACAACAAAAATGCAGTCACTTTTTCTACTTCTATTTGGTAATCTGATTGATTTATAAACACAATTAGTGATGTGGACATATTTCCAATTAAACTAGGAATGGGCAAATATGAATGTTAATACAATGATAACAGTTAAAGATGTCAGAGAAAATATCATCTCCCTTTGCATTATGTTTTCCTGTGCTGTGCTGCGCTTGAGTAGGAGCCCGTTGCCAAAAAGCTTTCAAGACATTGTTTATTCCTATATTTAATACATAAATAAATTGTGGTATGAGCAAAGAATCATTAATGTGTGTTTGGCAGCGTTCTTAATAGTAGTTATATAATGATAGTTGTCACCACATACGACTCAGCTGCATTAACATTCTTTGAAAATAATAACTGATCTTATCTTTGTGTGTATTTCCTTTGAGCCATTTAAACATATTTTCTTAAATGCATGTCAGCTATTTTAACTGTACTATGCAAATTTAAACCTTTCACACTAAACTAGCTTAATGCTTTTCATTCACATAGGTTAATATTTAGAATTTGAAAATGAAGTGCACTCTGTACACTTTTAATGTTTAGGATCCCAACACTAACTCTGCTTCCAACTACAGATTGCATCCTTCTCCCAAAACCGTAATCATGCTGCTTACAGTAATTTTCTTTTACAATATTAAAAGTACTCTATCAGTGAAAGTTATTATTAAAAAGCATCACTCGTGCAGTAAGTTATTGAACCATTGACACCTTTTGAAGTACCAAATAGATCGAGCCAGTGACTGGAGAAAGGTGTGTCCTACAAATGAGCACATAAATAATTTGGGATCTTGGAATAGTAACGAGAGGTTCATTTTCCATATTTCCATTCAAGATGGAAAGAGGCTATTTCAACCCATAGATTTTATGCCAATCCCATTCCCCCACTAATTAAACTAATTTATTTTCCCCTCATTTCGCAAAGTCTCCCAAATTCACTCACCTACTGAGTGGGGGCAAATTACAATTGCCAATTCAATGGTTTGTTTATTATGACGTGTACCAAGGTATAGTGAAATATTTTTAAAATATTTGTTAAATTAACCTCAGAGCTCACTAAAACATTACGGCAGTCTACGGCAAACATACAGAATAGTGAAAGGCTTGGATAGAGTGGTTGTGGAGAGGATGTTTACACAAGTGGGAGAGTCCAGGTCATAGCCTCGAAATTAAAGGTTGTGCTTTTAGGAAGGGGAAAAATGTATTTAGTCAGAGGGTGAATTTGTGGAATTCTTTGCCACAAAAGGCTGTGGAGGCCAAGTCAGTGGATATTTTTAAGGTGGAGGTTGATAGATTCTTGATTAGTACGGGTGTCAGAGGTTATGGGGAGAAGCCAGGAGACTGGGGCTAGGAGGGAGAGGTAGATCAGCCATGATTGAATGGCGGAGTAGACTTGATGGGCCGAAGTCCTAATTCTACTCCTATCACTTATGACCTTGGGTGGGAGGTTGCAACCTTCACGTGGTCCACCCTGTTTCGACTAAAGCAATCAACCCAACATGCAAAAACAAATATTTCAAATAGAACAAGTTGACCCACAACTTTTTGCTATAGACGCCATACGTAAGAAGAAGGAGACTTATAACCTTATGACTGCAAAATCAACTTCTAAAATATAAAATCTTGTTCGGCTGGTACTGGAACTGAACAAGCTGCCGGACATTTGTAACCACACAATAGTTCATAGGATGTCAGCTAATGAGCCCTTCAGACCACCATATCCATCCTGACCTTTATATACATCTATACTAATTCCACTTGTCCAAACTAAAATGGTACCCATCTGTGCCTTGCTTATATGGCTCATCGAAGTCGTAATTAGTTTTCCTGACCATAAGTTGTAGGAGATTGTGATAAATGTTGGGCAACTCAGGGAGCTTGAAGGTCAGATAGTTTAGTTAAGTATTGCTGACTGGAGCTAACCAGGGGACTGTTGCAAAATAAGAATGCAGCTGGGTAAAAATGAACCAGGGAATGGCAGAGAGAGGGACAAAGAGGAACATGTTGAATCGTATCAAAATAAGTATGAAGGTGACTTTCAGGTTCCAGAAGATGTTACCAAGGAGTAGCACCTTAAGTAGCACACAAGTGTTAAAACAAGGCCCCAGAATTGGAATCCTGACATGAGGAATATCAGGAGTGCTGCTATTGCATATACCCAGAAGCGAAATAGACTCTAGCTTCATGCATTGTTTCTTCTGTCGCTAGAAATCCTTTTGTTTAGATCAGATACAGAGTAAGCCATCAGTAGCTGAATCTGAATTATTTGAGATTTTACTGGGCTTTGAAAAGTCATCGGCTTCTCAAAGACCACAGAGTTAAGTAAAGATGATGAAAGTTTTTTCAACCCTACCAGTCCATCATTTCAAAGCAACCCACGGTCCCCCGTCACAACAGCTAACTAGTCCTTTAATGACTTCAGAAGATTCATCTTGATCGTGGGGAGCTCAGTGCAATTTCCCAAAGCCTTTCTGAGGCAAGGTAAAATAGAGACACATGTCACAGCTTCTTCTGATACATCTTATTATTTCTTCTCCTAGCTAATTCAATGGGCACATGTATAAAAGAAAAAATAATAATTTCCGCCTTTGAGACCACTTCTTCCAAATAAGAATTCTACCTCGCTTTTTTTATTCCGAGGCCTTCTCTCAATTCATTTAATCCTCAATTAGAGTAGCACTCAGCCATGATGCTTTTTGCTAGAAAATGGAACTTGTTTTTTTACGGCACGCTATGTCATTGAATGTAATCATTTTTAAAGTGGCTCCCTCTCTTGTACCCTGTCCTCTTTCGAATGTTTGAAATAGATGTGCTGCTGATCTCGCCTTTTACAGGCACACCATCTCCAGACACATGCCACAAAGCTTGTCAATCACTGTAATTTCCAGCTTGTAATCACACACCCTGAAGCAAGTTTTCTTGAGCACATACAGATGAATGAGCTGCTGGGACTTGCTGGGGCTATAAAGTGTTGCAGCTTATTATTACCAAATGTTTGGATAGAAATGTAGAGAGAGCATTGATTTGCTTGAAAAAGCAAATTCGACCATATATTTATCCAGTTCACTGACAGCCACAGTGGAACCAGCCTCCACTTCACCAGCAATCAGTTTTTTTGCAGATTTTAACGCACAGCATTAAAAAAAAAATTATCATCCCCTTTATTTTACAGATGTGGATTCTAGTCAATGGAGTTTAAAACTGTTAGCTAAAAATAGGTATTTTGTTTAGTTTACTTTCACGTGTGCTGAGGTTCAGTGAAAAGCTTTTGTTGAGTGCGAACCAGTCAGTGGAAAGACAATTCAGTCTGAAGAAGGGTCTCAACCCAAAACGTCACCCATTCCTTCTCTCCAGAGATACTGCCTGTCCCGCTGAGTTACTCCAGCATTTTGTGTCTATCAGCAAAAAGACAATATATGATTACAATCGAACCTATGGATAAATGTGAGGTTATCCACTTTGGTGGCAAGAACAGGGAGGCAGATTATTATCTGAATAGTGTCAGGTTAGGAAAAGGGGAAGTACATTGAAACCTGGGTGTCCTTGTACATCAGTTACTGAAAGTACGCATGCAGGTACAGCAGGCAGTGAAGAAAGCTATTGGCATGTTGGCCGTCAAAGAGGAGTTGAATATAGGAGCAAAGAGGTCCTTCTGCAGTTGTACTGGTGCGACCACACCTGGTGTATTGTGTGCAGTTTTGGTCTCCTGATTTGAGGAAGGACATTCTTGCTATTGAGGGAGTACACCGTAGGTTCACGAGGTTAATTCCCGGGATGGCAGGACTGTCATATGAGGAAAGAATGGAGCGATGGGGCTTGTATTCATTGCAATTTAGAAGGATGAGAGGGGATCTTATAGAAACATATAACATTATTAAGGGATTGGACATGCTAGGTGCAGGAAACATGTTCCCGATGTTGGGGGAGTTCAGAACCAGGGGCCACAGTTTAAGTATAAGGGGTAGGCCATTTAGAACTGAGATGAGGAAAAACTTTTCACACAGAGAGTTGTGAATTTGTGGAATTCCCTGCCTCAGAAGGCAGTGGGGGCCAATTCACTGGATGCATTCAAAATAGGACCCAGAAATAAGAGATCTGGGAATGCTGGAAGGTTTGAAAGGCAAAGTAAACTACGCATATCTTTCTCAGGGGCATACTGTAATAATTGCATGGGTAATGTCAGATCAATTGGCACTGATGTTATTTTCATACAATAATAAATGTCAGCAGAGGTTTAAAAAGAGTACCATTACCATGGAATAAGTAAATGGAACCCTGGTTTAGTTTATTGTCTTCAGCTTCAGTCTGAAGAAGGGTTTCGGCCCGAAACGTCGCCTATTTCCTTCGCTCCATAGATGCTGCTGCACCCGCTGAGTTTCTCCAGCATTTTCGTGTACCTTAGTTTATTGTTTATTGTCACATGTACCGAGGTACAGTGAAAAGCTTTTGTTGCGTGCTATCCAGTCAGCAGAAAGACAATACATGATAACGATTGAGCCATTTACATGATAAGGGGATAACGTTTAAGTGCAAGGTAAAGCCAGGATAAGGTTTTCCTGGTGCCACATTTATTCCAAGTTCGAATATTTATGACCTGCTTCCCTAGTGGCTCTGACGTTCCACAACCCAGTATATTTCCAACGCTGCCTCTTAGAACAAACCACAGATGCTGCTTGATCTATTAGCTGCAAAGAGATGCTGTTACAGGGCACTCATTAAAATTACATTGTGAGGAAATGAATCTTCACAGTTTTCTGAATATTTTTAGTAGTCATTTTAAATGAAAACATCAAATGATTTCAATTTGAATAATGCAAATGAGTCCTCTTGGCAAGCAGGAGACATTGATATTTGTGACTTGTGTTCAGCCGTATTGGATCATCCAAACTAATGCAAAGAAAATACTCCAGAAAGCAGAATTGTCTTATTTTGGAAAAATAATTTAAAAACACTCAACCAATTATGTTATTATCAATAAAAGGCACTGTGATTTCTGGGGTAAAGTGGCCAAAATAAAATAATATTCTTGATTAAGGATACTGAAGATCTTAGCTGCTCCTAAATCATACACTTGTTTGCTCCCTTCACAGATGTTGACTGCAGTGTTTCTGCCATTTTCTGTCTCTGTTTGTAATAGCTGTACTGTTCAGTTATGATCGACTGACTTTCTTGCTAGATCAACATGGATCCCAATGTTGCTGAAACCATGGATAATATTGTGGATCAAGTATTTCCAGATACTAACCTAGAGCAAAATTAATGAAGCTCTGGACTTCAAGCTGTGCTTTTTTTACTTGTCTTGAGTATCTGTTGGTCTGGCAGGATCCTCGGTTCAAGATTTGTAGGCAAATGCACAAGAGATTTCACTTAGAGCATAACATGTTATCTTGATGGTTAAGCTTTGGTTACTAATTGTGTCTATTTTTGGTATCCCTGTGTCATATTGTTCGGCGCGGACTTGTAGGGCCGAGATGGCCTGTTTCCGTGCTGTAATTGTTATATGGTTATATGGTTATATGATATATTGAGGCTCTAGACAGGGTGCAAGTGAAGCACAAAATAATTAGACTCAGCGTCATGCAGAATGGAAGAAACCCCATTCAGCCCAATTCATCCATGACGACCAAAATGCCCCATTAAAACTCGTCCCATTCACCTGCATTTAGCCTATATCCCTCTAAACCATTCCCATCCATATGCCTGTCCTAAAGCATCTTTTAAATGTTGTTTATTGTAAATGCCGCAAATACCTCTGGCATCCCATTCCATATACCAATCATCCTGTGAATGGAAAAGTTGCCTCTGTTTCTATTAAATATTTTCCCTCTCACCTTAAACCCATGTCCTCTGGTTCATAATTCCCGTCCCCATGTAAAAAAAAGCTGTGCATTCACCCTATCATTTCCACTCATGATTTTATATCCCTCTCTAAGATCTCCCCCTTAGCCTTCTGTGTTCCAAGGAATGAAGGCCTAACTTGCCCAATCTCTCCCTATAGCTCAGGCCCTCTAGTCTGGGCAACATCCTCGTAAGTCTTCTTGGCACTCTTTGCAGCTTAATGACATCCTTCCCAAAGCAGAGTGATTAAAATTGAATACAATACACCAAATGCAGGTATGTTAGCATTCATAGCAAAAGGATTTGAATATAGGAGCAGGGAGGTTCTACTGCAGTTTTACAGGGTCGTGGTGAGACCACACCTGGAATATTGCGTACAGTTTTGGTCTCCTAATCTGAGGAAAGACATTCTTGCCGTAGAGGGAGTACAGAGAAGGTTCACCAGACTGATTCCTGGGATGTCAGGACTTTCATATGAAGAAAGACTGGATTGACTCGGCTTGTACTCGCTAGAATTTAGAAGATTGAGGGGGGATCTTATAGAAACTTACAAAATTCTTAAGGGGTTGGACAGGCTAGATGCAGGAAGATTGTTCCCGATGTTGGGGAAGTCCAGAACAAGGGGTCGCAGTTTAAGATAAGGGGGAAATATTTTAGGACCGAGATGAGAAACACATTTTTCACACAGAGAGTGGTGAATCTCTGGAATTCTCTGCCACAGAAGGTAGCTGAGGCCAGTTCATTGGCTATATTTAAGAGGGAGTTAGATGTGGCCCTTGTGGCTAAAGGGATCAGGGGGTATGGAGAGAAGGCAGGTACATGATACTGAGTTGGATGATCAGCCATGATCATATTGAATGGCGGTGCAGGCTCGAAGGGCCGAATGGCCTACTCCTGCACCTGTTTTCTATGTTTCTATGTTTCTCACCAACAGTATGTACAACTGTAACATAATGTCCTAATTTCTATATTCAATGCCCTAACTGATGAGGCCTATTCACAATCCAATCTACCCATGATGCCACTTTCAGGGAACTGTGTACCTATACTCCTGGATCCTTCTGCTCTATAACACATCCCAGGGCATTACTATTCAATGTGAAGGTCCTGCCCTGGTTTGACTTCTCAAAATGCAACACCTCACACTTATCTGGGCTAAACTCCATTCTTCAGCCCACTGGCACAGCTGATCAAGCACCTGCTGTAATTTCTAATAACCATCTTCACTTACAAATCGTGCCTTGCACAGTCTCATTTAAAACATTGATATAAACTAAAAACAGCAAGCAGCAATCTCTGAGGCAAACCATTGGTAACAGGCCTCCAAGCTGAACAAAAAGCCTTCCACATTCACTCTTTGCTTCGTTCTATGAAGCTAATTCTGTATCGAGGGACCTTCTTGGAGCCCAATGCCATCTGACCTTCCAGAGCATCCTGCCATGCAGAATCTTATAAAAGGCCTTGCTGAAGTCCATATGGACAATGTCTATGGGCCTTGCCCGCATCAACCTTATGGGTTACTTCTTCACAAAATTCAATCAAATTCATGAGAAATGATGTCCCACATACAAAACCATGGTGAATATCCCTAATCAGCCCCTGTCTATCCAAATGCATATGTATATTATCCTTCAGAATCCTTTCCAATAACCTACCTACCACAGATGTTAGGCTCAGTGTTCTATAGTTCCCAGGCTTTTCATTACAGTCTTTCTTAAATAGAGGCACAACATAATCCACCCTCCCATAATCTGGCACCTCACCTGAGTCTAATGATGATTCATATATCTCAGTCAAGACTGCAGCAATTATTTCCTCAGCATCCCACAGTGTCCGTGGATATATGCCTGGAGATTTATCTACCTTCACATGCCCTAGGATCTCCAGCACCTCCTCAACAATTATATGGATTGTCCTCAAAATATCCCCATTTCCTATCCCACATTCTCCAGTCTTTATTTAAGGGACTGAAGTTTAGGGGTAACATGAGGGGGAACTTCTTTACTCAGAGAGTGGTAGCTGTGTGGAATGAGCTTCCAGTGAAGGTGGTGGAGGCAGGTTAGTTTTTATCATTTAAAAATAAATTGGATAGTTATATGGATGGGAAAGGAATGGAGGGTTATGGTCTGAGCGCAGGTATATGGGACTAGGGGAGATTATGTGTTCAGCACGGACTAGAGGGGTCGAGATGGCCTGTTTCCGTGCTGTAATTGTTATATGGTTATATGGTTATATGGTTATGTCTTTCTCAACAGTAAAAACAGAGGAGAAATACTCATTGCAGACTTTGGCCATTTTTTGCGGTGCCTCACAGATGACAACTTTGGCCCCATTCTCACTCTATTTTAGCCTCTTTCCTAAAATGTACATACAATATTGTTGGATTATCTTCAATCCTTTCTGCCAGATCTAGCTATTGCCCTCTTTATGTTCTTCTTAAGTATGCTCCTGCCACTTAATCTCCTCCAGGGATGCACTTGATCCCAGCTGTCTTTACCTCCTTTTTCCGGACCAGGCCCTCAATTACTCTTGTCATTAAGCCTTCCTCCCTCCAACCTGCCTTACTCCTCCCTCTAACAGGAACATGCATGGTTTGAACTCTCAGCATCACACTTTTAAAAACATCCCACATACAGACATATTTTATGCTTGCAGCCAAACTCTCCAATCAACTTGTGCAAGTTCCTGTCTAATACTGCAATTCCTGTCTAATCCTGCAGGTTCCTGCCTAATACGCATATTCAAGTTACTAAAATAAGCTCAAGGAACTCAGCTTGGATACTGTGAATCATCAGAGACTTGGCAATGATCTGATCCAGGTTCCATAATTAATGAATAGATGAGTTGTCTTTATGAGAATCAATTATTTCAATGAGTGAGGGCAGTTGAGGGATCACACTTATAAGTCATGGAACGACAGAATGGAGTAAAGATATGAAGTGCCTCCTCTTCTCCAGGCATACATTGGACCTGCAGAACAGCAGCACAGTGGTGCAGCAGTAGACTTGCTGCCTTACAGTGCCAGGGACCCGGGTTCGATCCTGACTATGGGTGCTGTCTGAACCAAGTTTGTATGTTCTCTCTGTGGCCGCATGATTTTTTCTGGATGCTCTGGTTTCCTCCCACACTCCAAAGACAGACAGGTTCGAAGGGTAATTGGCTTCAATAAAATTGTAAATTGTAAATTGTCCTTAGTGTGTAGGATAGCGTTAGGGTATGGGATGATTGCTAGTCGGCGTTGACCCGGTGGGCTGAAGTGCCTGTTTCCGCACTGTATCTCTAAAGTCTAAAAGTCCAAACAGGTTTCCAGCTCATGCAACAAAGGCTGATTTATCCCAACCCTTCAGGCCAGGGCTGCTCATGTCTTCTGCAGGGGAGGAGTTCACTCTGTGCCAATGGTTAGAACAGTTAGTATACAATTAATTACAGTCAAATGGTGATGGAGCGAGTACATCCATCCAAGGATTTTCTGAAGAAATGGTTTGAACTTCCGCAATGCTTTTCAATAATTAGCTGTTAACAGCAAGCAATATCCATGTATTTTACCATCAACATCATAGTTTATTTTTAAATTCAATCCAGGAATTTCACTTTCTTCAAAATGTATTCCTGAAAATAAAGCCCAGGCTAAATAAGACAGTGCCAAAAATTAAGGATTTATATATTTTTATTAATTTAATTAATTTAAGGATTTATGGTTACATTGAACTGGAAAGTAAGACTTAAAAAGCACCATGAAAAGGAGTTGAATTGTGCCACAAAAATCACTGTTTCACTGAAATAAATCCCTGTTCTGCAATAATATAATAGGGCTTTTGCAGCCTTTAATGGTCATTTATTACTTTTTTTCAGAAGAGTAACACACAGTTGAAACCATTCAAGTCTGAAACTAATGCTCCTGCTGCCATCCAGTGGCCATATCAGGAATTATTTGTAAGAACGTTATTCGTAAAGCAATACTGCCAACTCATCGTTACAAATAATATGTTCTTTGCGATGGAGGTTAGTCTCAATCAGAAAAATAATGTAAACATTAGGCTTTGAAGCAAAAGGTTGTTTTTTTTTGGCATGGAATAACATAGTTAACTAGAAGATCCAAACAAGATTTTTAAAATTCAACTGGCATTCTTGTATTTATCTCCAGAAATTAAATTACGTAAAACATTCATTCAGCCCAATGGATCAATTTAACTTTTATATTGCATAAAAATTCCCTCCCACCACTCTTCACTTTGTTCTTTCTTTTGTTTCAAACTTCTGTTCATTCTATCTCTTGCTTTCCTTTCCATTCTTGACTAGTACAGGTGTCAGAGGTTATGGGGAGAAGGCAGGGAGAATGGGGTTAGGAGGGAGAGATAGATCAGCCATGATTGAATGACAGAATAGACATGATGGGCCGAATGGCCTAATTCTACTCCTATTCCTTATGAAGAAAGCAAATGGCATGTTGGCCTTCATAACAAGAGGAGTTGAGTATAGGAGCAAAGAGGTCCTTCTGCAGTTGTACAGGGCCCTAGTGAGACCATACCTGGAGTATTATGTGCAGTTTTGGTCTCCTAATTTGAGGAAGGACATTCTTGCTATTGAGGGAGTGCAGTGTAGGTTCACAAGGTTAATTCCCGGGATGGCGGGACTGTCCTATGTTGATAGAATGGAGCAGCTGGGCTTGTATACTCTGGAATTTAGGATGAGAGGGAATCTTATTTAAACATTTAAGATTATTAAGGGTTTGGACACGCTAGAGGCAGGAAACATGTTCCCGATGTTGGGGGAGTTCAGAACTAGGGGCCACAGTAAGGGGTAAGCCAAGAACGGAGATGAGGAAATACTTTTTCACACAGAGAGTTATGAGTCTGTGGAATTCTCTGCCTCAGAGGGCGGTGGAGGCCGGTTCTCTGGATACTTTCAAGAGAGAGCTAGGTAGGGCTCTTAAAGATAGTGGAGTCAGGGGATTTGGGGAGAAGGCAGGAATGGGGTACTGATTGGGGATGATCAGCCATGATCACATTGAATGGCGGTGCTGTCTCAAAGAGCCGAATGGCTTACTCCTGCACCTATTGTCTATTGACCTTATGATCTTTTGATTATATGACATAATTCGGAAAAGAAATAGCTATTGTACCTCACGATAAAGGCCTGATCAACTAATCGCATCCCAAACTATTCAAAACACCATATGGAGGAGGGGGAGTGCTGGAGTCGGGTGTTTGGAAGTGATGGATCACATGGAACAAATGCATTTGTTTGAAGAAAATGGTGCTGGGACCGTTGTTGTTTGTCATCTATAACGGCAATTTGAATGAGAAAGTACAAGCTTGCAATTGACACTGAAATATGTGGTATCGCAGGGAGTGAGGATGGTTATCAAGAATTACAGCAGGATTTTGATTTACTGGGCAGTGGAGTTTAATTCAGAGAAGTATGAGGTGCATTGTGGAAAGTCAAACAGGGCAGGACTTTGTGGAGGAGCCATCTTGGGGAACGGCTGCTAACCAGCAGCCGTCCGTTTAATTCATTTTTTTTGGAAGTTTTTAGTAAGTCTTGTTCTTCGTCTGTTGGAGAAATGGACTTCTTAATGTGGGGGGAAGGGGTGATTATACTTCTAGGTTCCTACCTGGTCGGTGAGGCAGCTTTTTCTCTGGGCTGCCCCGTCGACCCATCCTCGTGGCCTACCAGCGGGCGTGGAGCGCCGTTTCCTGGCGGGGACCGCCCAGCACCTCGGCTTCGTTGGCGGCACAGCGCTGGAATGCTATCGCGGAGCGGAGAGGGCGATGCCTTGCCTGGGTCGCCGCGCTGGATTGACGCGCTGGAGCTCCGGTGAGCTGTGACCACCGAGATCAACACCTCCGGGCTGCGGGTCTGCGGAGCGGAGCGGGCGGCGCCGACTCAAACATCGGGAGCCTGGGAGCTCCAACCCGGCGCGGCCTTGTCGTCTTCAGAAGCCGCGGTCCCCAACTAGGAAGCGGCCATTCCAGGTGGCCCAGCCGCTGTGAGGACTCTCCCGACGCCGGGGCAACACCACCCGGCCAGAATGGCCAGGAACATCGGGCCTCCCTAGAGGCAATAGCGGTGGCCTCAATAGGCCTGACTTTGGGTGAACTGGGGTTGGGGACTGGACATTGTGCCTTCCCCCACAGTGGTAACCATTGTGGGGGGATGATTTTTTTGTGTGTAAGTAAACATGTTAGTCTGTGTCCAAGATGGCTGCCGGAAGGGAGAGTGGATGCTGGCGCGCTTTAGCTGCCGCTGCTCTCTCTTCACATTGTGTTTTTTGATTTTTTGTCTTTGGAGCGATTTCTGTCTTTAATTTGTGTATTGGTGATGTCCTTATTATTCTTTTTACTCCGACTATATGTTTTTTTCTCTTCTGTTAATTTCTGTAAGGTGTCCTTGAGACTTTGAAAGGCACCCGAAAATAAAATGTATTATTATTATTATTATTATTATTAGGACTTTCATAGTGAACAGTAGGACCCAGGGGAGCATTGTAGAGGAAAAGGGTTTAGGAATATAAGGACATTGTTCCTTGAATGTGGTAGGTAGGCAGGGTGATGAAGAAGGTTGTTAGCATGTTGGCATTCATCTGTAAGGGAAATTAGCATAAAAGTTGAGATGTTATAAGAAATTGGTGAGGCTTAGGGTATCAAAGGCTATGGGAAGATGACAGGAGAAAGGGAAATATAGATCAGCCATGATTGAATGCTGGAGTACTCGAAGGGCTGAAAGTCCTAATTCTGACGCTATAACTTATGAATTTACTTACTTATGAACTTGGAGTATTGTGTTCAGCTTTGTTCACCCTGCTATAGGAAAAAATGACATTAAGCTGGAAGGATAGTAGAGAAGATTTACGAGGATGTTGCCGGGATTCGAAGGCTTGAGCTGTAGGGAGAAGTTGGGCCTAATTCCTTGGAGCGCAAGAGACTGAGGAGTGATATTACAGTAGAAAATCATGAGAGGAATAGATCAGGAGCTCAGTGTCTTTTACCTGGGATAAAAAACCAGGGACATAGGTTCAAGGTGAGAGGAGCAAGATTCAATAGGAACCTGAGGGGCAACTTTTTCACTCAGAGGATGGTGGGTAAATGGAAAGAGCTGCCACAGGAGGTAGTTGCGGCAGGCACTATAACAACATTCAAAAGACACTGGGACAGGGTATATGGATCAGGCTGCCGTATGAAGTAAATGGCATTAGGAAAGGTTTAGAGGAATATGCACTAAATCTGGGTAAATGGGACTAACTTAGATGGGGCATCTTGATCGACATGGACGAGTTGAGGGGCCTATTTCTGTGCTACATGACTCTCTAAAAGTCAAATAATTCCTCTGTTTGTCTTTGGAAGCATGATTTGCTAAATAAAATAAGTGTTATCAATATACATTCAGTAACAAAGTTGAACATAGAACATAGAACAGTACAACATGATGTAGTGTATCTGGACTTTCAGAAAGCCTTTGATAAGGTCCCACACAGGAGAATAGTGGGCAAAATTAGAGCACGTGGTATTGGGGGTAGAATATTGACATGGATGGAGAATTGATTGGAAGACATGAAACAAAGAGTAGGAATAAACGGGTCCCTGTCTGAATGGCAGGCAGTGGCGAGTGGAGTGCCGCAAGGCTCGGTGCTGGGTCAGCAACTATTTAGAATATATATTAATGATTTAGATGATGGGATTAAAAGTAACACTAGTAAATTTGCAGATGACACAAAGCTGGGTGGCAGTGTGAACTGCGAAGAGGATGCTAGGAGGTTGCAGGGTGACGGACAGATTGAGTGAGTGGGCAGATGCATGCCAGATGCAGTATAATGTAGATAAATGTGAGGTAATCCACTTCGTCAGCAAGAACAAGGAGGCAGATTATTATCTCAATGGTGTCAGATTAGGAAAAAGGGAAGTGCAACGAGACCTGGGTGTCCTTTTACACCAGTCACTGAAAGTAAACATGCAGGTACAGCAGGCAGTGAAGAAAACTAATGGCATGTTGGCCTTCATAACGAGAGGATTTGAGTAAAGGAGTAAAGAGGTAATTCTGCAGTTGTACAGGGCCCTGTTGAGACCACATCTGGAGTATTGTGTGCAGTTTTGATCTCCTAATTTGAGGAAGGACATCCTTACTATTGAGGCAGTGCAGCGTAGGTTCACGAGGTTAATCCCCGGGATGGCGGGCACTGTGTTATGAGGAAAGATTGGAAAGACTGAGCTTGTACTCACTGGAATTTAGAAAGATGAGAGGATATCTTATAGAAACGTATAAAATTATAAACTGGACAAGCTCGATGCAGGAAAAGTGTTCCCAATGATGGGGGAGTCCAGAACCAGGGGCCACAGTCTAAGAATAAAGGGGAGGCCATTTAAAACTGAGATGAGAAAAAACCTTTTGACCCAGAGAGTTGTGAGTTTGCGGAATTCTCTGCCACAGAAGGCAGTGGAGGCCAATTCACTGGACGAAATTAAAAGAGAGTTAGATAGAGCTCAAGAGTTCAAGAGTTCAAGTGAGTTTTATTGTCATGAGTCCCTGATAGGACAATGAAATTCTAGCTTTGCTTTAGTACACCAGAACATAGTAGGCACGAATAGTGAACAGATCAGTGTGTCCATATACCATTGCATAAATATATACACAAATGAATAATTAAACTGATAAAGTGCAAATAAACAGATTATTGGCTATTAATGTTCAGAGTTTTGTCCGAGCTGAGTTTAATAGCCTGATGGCTGTGGGGAAGAGGTTGTTCCTGAACCTGGTCGTTGCAGTCTTCAGGCTCCTGTACCTTCTACCTGAAGGTAGTGGGGAGATTAGTATATGACCCGGATGGTGTGGGTCCTTGATGATGCTGCCAGCCTTTTTGAGGCAGCGACTGTAATAGATCCCCTCGATGGACGGGAGGTCAGAGCCGATGATGGACTGGGCAGTGTTTACCACTTTTTGTAGTCTTTTCCACTCCACGGCGCTCAAGTTTCCGAACCAAGCCACAATGCAACCAGTCAGCTCTAGGGTCTAGCGGAATCTAGGGATATGGGGAGAAGGCAGGATTATGGATGATCAGCCATGATCACAATGAATGGCGGTGGTGGCTCTAAGGGCCAAATGGCCTCCTCCTGACCTATTTTCTATTGTTCTATGTTTCTATGTAACAGACATTTTGGTTTACAATGTCTGTGCCGAATATGTTGCCATGTTAATCACCCCTCTCTACAGAAGCTTGATAGCACACACCACCAGACTTCTTCCCCTTTGTTATCAGACTTCCATTAGCAAGAGTACCATCTGATTCTCCTCTATCTGACACTAAAGTAAGTGATCTCATTGACAGTGAAAATGGTTATAAAAAATTACAGCAGGATCTTGATCAACTAGACAAGTGGGCTGAAGAATGGCTCATGGAGCGTAATGTAAATAAGTGCAAGGAGTTGCATTTTGGGAAGTCAAACCAGGACAGGATCATCACATATAATTGTAGACCCATGAGAAGTGTTGGAGATAGAGTGATCTAAGAGTACAGGTATATCCTGTCATTTCCTGAAAGTAGTGTCACAGTTAGAAAAGGTGGTGATGATGATTTTTGGTATATTGACCTTCATCAAAGGTTTCAAAGGTCTTTTATTGTCACGTGTGCCAATTAAGGAACAGTGATATTCGTATTACCATACAGCCATACTAAAGAAAAGCAACAAAACACACAACTACATAAAAGTTAACATAAAAGTTAACAGTGGATTCCCCACATTCCCCACTGTGATTTATGGCAATAAAGTCGAATCTTATTCACTCTTTATTCTCCCGCGGTCGGTGCAGTCGAACCATCCGCAGTCGGGAGATCGAAGCTCCCGTAGCCAGCGGTCGCAGCCCCACGTCGGGGCGGTCGAAGCTCCCGCATCAGGGCAGTCGAAGCTCCCGTGTCGAGGCGGTTTGGGCTCCGAGTCAATCCCTGGCAAAGGGTTCGCCAGCTCTGCGATGTTAAAGTCTGCAGGCTCCCGCGGTTGGTGCTCTCAAAGTCAGTCCCCAGCAGAGGCCGCCACCTCCACGATGTTAGGCCGCAGTGGAGACGGAGATACAATATGAAACAAAATCGCATCTCCGTCGAGGTAAGAGATTTAAAAAAAGTTTCCCCAACACCCCCCCCCCCTCCCCCGCGCATAAAATAAGCTAAAGAACACTAAAACATACATTTAACACATACTATAAACAACAAAGAAGGAAGGGACAGACAGACTGTTGGCGAGCCGGCCATGGCTGGTGCCATGCAGTGTTGCGAAAGTCAGGATATTGAGTAAAGAGTTTGGGTGTTAAGTTACAGTCGCATAAGGGATTGGTAGGCCACATTTGGAATGGAATGGAATACTTTATTGTCACATGGGACTAGGCACAGTGAAAAACGTTGCTTTGCCAGAGGAAGCAGCAAACGAGAGGACAGTGGAAAATTTTGAGCTCAGCAGATGAGGACGAAGGGGTTAATTAACACGGGGAGAAAAGAGCATGAAAGACAGCTTGCAGGAAATATAAAAACTGACTGCGAAAGTTCCTATAGTGAAAACGAAAAGATTAGTGAAGACGAATGTAGGTCCCTTACAGTCGAACACAGGTGAATTTATAATGGGAATCAGGAAATGGCAGAACAGTTAAACGAGTACTTTGGTTCTGTCTTCATCAAGGAAGACACAAACAATCTCCCGGAAATACTAGGTGTTATATTCCGGACAGCAGAATGAATAACAACTTACACGCAGGCTGGCTGGCTCACGAGAGTTTATTACCCAACATTCCCTACTAATATACAACACCAACTCATTAGCATATACATGAATATGCATGAATACATTACACTGCTCTCCCTTTTTTTAAGTATTAAATCTAAGTACACAGTTACAATTTTCTTGCTGTGATACTTGATTTAAACCAGTGTTCATTAAATCTTAAATGATAACACAATATATTTATTTTACATATTTACACATTTTCATTCTACCTAGACAGTGAGTTACTTAACTTAAAAATCTAATCTGACTACTGGTTTACGGATCCTGCCTGATCGTCTAACAGTAACAGGTGTAGGTGTTGACTCAACTGTAGGCCTGTTTGGCTCTGTTTTAGTACCCTGACTTTGACCAGAGGAATCTGTTTCTTTGTCTGTACTGACTGAACTTTGTGTTTCAATCACAGTTGGCTCTTCCAACTCACTTTCAGATAAAGACTCAGGGATTAGGACTTCATGCTCAGGTTTTGGTTCATCTTTGGCTGGAATCATTTGATCGAAATTAACACTTTTGATCCTATCTCCATCTTCAACTAAGTATCTTTTTGTTCCACACACTCCACTATTTTCCCAACATCCCATTTGACTCAGCTGGACTATTGGGAGGACTGAGAACATGAACCTGCTCATCTGGCTTGAAGTACCTCTCCTTTTTGTGGGAGTCAAAATGGTGTTTCTGACTTAATTGTTTTTGTTCAACTCTCAAAGCCAAATTGGGTTGAACTAGATTTAGGCGTATTCTTAGCCTTCTCTTCATCAACAGTTCTGCAGGTGAGTAACCTGTTGTTGTGTGTGGTGTGGTTCTGAACTTCAGCAAGAAACTAGCCAAACGATGTTTCTGAACGAAACTGAGGCCCGTTATCAGAAACAAGTTCTTCCGGTAAACTATGGCATGCAAAAATTGCTCAACTCATCTATGGTACGCTCAGTTATAGTGCTTGACCCCATATGCTTAACCTCAATCCATTTGGAATGACTATCTACCAGCACCAGAAAGTGATCATTACCCTTTTCACAAAAATCTACATGAAATCTCTGAAAAGATCTACTTGGCCATGACCAGGGTTGCAGTGGTGTTTTTGGTGGTTTACTCTGGCAATTTTGGCAGACGCTACATTTGCTCACCAGTGACTCGATGTCACTGTCAATACCAGGCCAATAAACAAAACTTCTGGCAATTGGCTTCATGCTTACTATGCCAGGATGTTCGGCATGAAGTTCATTCATAGTTTTGTTTCTCAAAGACTCTGGTACAACCACTCTGTAACTCCATGTAATGCATCCCTGCTCACATGATAATTCATAGCGTTGATTATGGAAAGGCTTCAGCTCTGAGTTCAGAACTGAGTTCAATCCACTATCGATTTCAGTCCATCCGTTCAATGTCTGTTCATATACCCTCTTCAGCACATTGTTTTTCTTTGTTTCTGTTGCAATTTCTGTTGCAGTCACTGGAATGTCTTAACCTACAACTTGCAGTGTGTAGATTGAGTTCTCACTTCCCACGTCAGAGTTCTCATGGGGCAACCGGGACAACACATCTGTAACTGCATTGCACTTGGAGCATCTGTACTCCACCTTGTAGGCATACTGGGACAGCAAAATTGCCCAGCACTGCATTCTTGATACCGCCATGGAAAGTATAGCTGACTTGGGACCAAGTACCACTAGTAGTGGCTTCTGATCAGTCACTAGGGTGAATGGTCTGCCGAGAAGAAACTGATGAAATTTCTTGATTCCGAACACAATGCTGAGTGCTTCCTTTTCTATCTGCGCATAGTTGCTTTCACTCGATGACAGGGTGCGGGATGGAAAAGCAATAGGCTTTTCCTGTCCGTCATTCATTACGTGGGAGATCACTGCACCTACACCATAACTTGAAGCATCACAAGCAAGTTTCATCTCGCGTGTCGTATCATAGTGAACAAGAAGTTTGTCACTTGTCAAGTTTTCCTTGCAGATGTCAAATGAACATTGCTGTTCCTTTTCCCACATCCATTTCACATCTTTTTGTAGCAGATGATGGAGTAGCTTTAGCACAGTTGCTAAATCTGGAAGGAATCGTGCATAGAACTGCACCATCCCAAGGAATGATCGTAACTCTGACTTGTTGGGTTTTGGAGCATTCACTATTGCTTCAACTTTCGCCTTCACAGAACAAAGTCCATTGGCGTCTACTTTGAGTCCAAGGTAGACCACCTCTGACTGTGCAAATGCACATTTACTTTGACGCAGTTTGACATTGTGGCAGTTCAGTCGTGTGAGAACTTGCTCGAGGATTTCCAGATGTTCTACCATGCCCTCTGTGAATATCTGTAGGTCATCCTGGTTGCACACACAGTGCGGAATGCCTTGTAATATTTGGTCTATGACAGACTGGAACATTTTCGGGGAGGATTTCACACCATAGGGCAGCTTTGTATATGAAATCAAGCCCTTATGTGTGTTGATAGTCAAGTACTGCTGACTTTCCTTATCGACATTGAGTTGGGCATAAGCGTGAGACAAATCCAGTTTAGTGAAGGCTCTTGCTCCGCTAAGGTCGGCGTACAGACCTTGCGAGGTTGGTAACGGATATTGTTCGTCATCAACGGCTTGGTTGAGTGTGACTTTGTAATCATCACATAGTCGAACAGTTTTATCAGCCTTGGGTACGTCCACAGTTGGCGTTGCCCAGTTACTCTGGTCTGTCTTCACAAGTACTCCATTACACTCTAATTTGTCGAGTTCTACCTTCACTTGTTGCTTTAGTGCATATGGTACAGGTCTTGGTCGACAATACACAGGCCACACATCTTGCTTAAGTTGAATGTGTGCAGAGTACCCTGTTAATCCCCTGTAACTGTCAGCAAAAATGTTTGCAAGTTTGCATATGACGTTTTCAAGACGTGATTTGGACAAATTGACGCTGAAAATGTTCTTCCAGTCTAATTCTATTCTATTTCCAAGGAGGGTTGGTTTATTTCTGTAGCTGGCTACTATGATGGGCAATGTTACTGACTGACCATTATGCTGAACTTTACAGTTCATTTGTCCACATGTCTCCAAACCTTTCGCCCGAGTAGGTTCTCTGCTTGACCTTACTCTCAAACAATGGTATCTGTGGGAACTTTGTTTCGTACAGGTCTTTGCTCATGGCCGTGGCATTGCTCATCTGCTGCCGTGGCAATACACATATCGATTAACTGTTCATTAATCAATAGTTTAGTTCGAAAGTCCTTGCCTTGGCTGGTTGTGGGCTTATGGATGTTGGTTGTATAAATGGTGTACAACCCAAGTTCATTTCTATCTGGGCTCACGTCCAAGTTGTGAACTCCTCTCTGGTGTTGTTGCTTGATTCCCGCAGCTTGTTGGTTTCCTGTTTTATGCTTGGCCCGACATGCTGAGGCGATATGGTCTTTCTTCTGGCAGTTATAGCACATGGCCATTTTGAACTGACAAAATTGAGATGAGTGACTACCGTTGCAACGATAACAACTGGCTGAACTGGGCTCCCCACCATACTTTGGTTTTGGTTTAGCGCCTCTTGGTTTGGCCGTAGGCATTGCCTTGTGATTGTAAATGGCCACTGCAGTCCGTGGTGGACGAAACTCACGAGTATTCTTTGATGCCATCTCCATTGTGGTAGCAATCTTGCATGCTTTCTCGAATGTGAGATCTGGAGTGTTCATCAGTTTGGACTGAATTCGTTCATCCACTAGACCACAAACAAATCTGTTGCGTAGTGCTCGTCCGAGAAAAGTTCCAAATACAGTGTAAACTTAAGTTTTTCAAGTCAACAATGTACTCATTGATTGTTTCATTCTGCTTCTGGTTTCTAGTGCCAAAATTATAGCTTTCTGCAATTTACAGAGGCTTTGGGTTGAAGTGCTCCTCCAACTTATTTATAATGTCATTAAATGGCACGTCTTTTGCCTTTAAGGGTGCAAGGAGATTCACGAGTGTGCCGTACACTTCAGGACCGAACTCCGTGAGCAGAATCGCTTTCATGCGTTCGCAAACGGCCTTATTTGTTTCAGTCACTATCTCTCCTTCACCACTAATCTCCAATATATTGTTTGCCGTGAAAAACATGTTTGTTGAACGGCTCTCTACTCTTGTCAAAAGTACCAAAGTTTCCGATGTAGCCCGTGGACGCTGCCATCGTGTCGTTCTCTTTTTTTTAAATAAAAGGTCCGTTCAAAAACCCCGAAATCCTGCCTGTTCTGGTGTAACAATTCACCTAAAACTTAGCTGTACAAAGATTATTCAGCTTGAGGAATTCGACAAAAAAAACTCAGTCTTAAATGTTATACACTCCCAAGGACGACATCTTGCCACATAGACACAACATAGCGATAGCCTGACAAACTCTCGCCGATTTATCCAGCTGCTGTTTTAAACTACAGTCCCCTGCATAGACGGATCTGAAGGCCTCTCATGTCCAGCTCGCAAACAACTGCGACACAACTCCGTATTTACTTTTTAAACTGTTAAACAATCCTGCGTGTTGCAAAACAGTCCTGCACTGTATTTAAAGGATGAGTTCACAAACTCTATCCCATCCTCGTTGCCAATTTTGTTATATTCCGGACAGCAGAATGAATAACAACTTACACGCAGGCTGCCTGGATCATGAGAGAGTTGATTACCCAACATTCCCTACTTATATACAACACCAACTCATTAGCATATACATGAATATGCATGAATACATTACACTAGGGGACCGAGGATCTAGTAGGAGGGAGGAACAGAAGGGAATCCATATTAGTCAGAAAGTGATGTTAGGTAAACTGTTGGCAGTTAAATCCCCAGGACCTGATGGTCGGCATTCCAGAATACCCAAGAAGGTGGCCCTAGAAATCGTGGATGCTTTGGTGATCATTTTCCAATGTACATTCAACACTGGATTAGTTCCTGTGGACTTGAGGGCAGCCAATGTAACTCCAGATTTTAAGAAAGGAGGGTGAGAGAAAATGGGGAATTATAGACCTGTTAGCCTTACATCGGTAGTGGGGAAGTTGATTATTAACCATATAACCATATAACCATATAACCATATAACAATTACAGCACGGAAACAGGCCATCTCGACCCTTCTAGTCCGTGCCGAACACGTATTCTCCCCTAGTCCCATACACCTGCGTTCAGACCATAACCCTCCATTCCTTTCCCGTCCATATAACTATCCAATTTATTTTTAAATGATAAAAACGAACCTGCCTCCACCACCTTCACTGGAAGCTCATTCCACACGGCCACCACTCTCTGAGTAAAGAAGTTCCCCCTCATGTTACCCCTAAACTTCTGTCCCTTAATTCTCAAGTCATGTCCCCTTGTTTGAATCTTCCCTACTCTCAGTGGGAAAAGCTTATCCACGTCAACTCTATCTATCCCTCTCATCATTTTAAAGACCTCTATCAAGTCCCCCCTTAACCTTCTGCGCTCCAAAGAATAAAGCCCTAACTTGTTCAACCTTTCTCTGTAACTTAGTTGCTGAAACCCAGGCAACATTCTAGCAAATCTCCTCTGTACTCTCTCTATTTTGTTGACATCCTTCCTATAATTAGGCGACCAAAATTGTACACCATACTCCAAAATTGGCCTCACCAATGCCTTGTACAATTTTAACATTACATCCCAACTTTTATACTCAATGCTCTGATTTATAAAGGCCAGCACACCAAAAGCTTTCTTTACCACCCTATCTACATGAGATTCCACTTTCAGGGAACTGTGTACAGTTATTCCCATATCCCTCTGTTCACCTGCATTCTTCAATTCCCTACCATTTACCATGTACGTCCTATTTTGATTTGTCCTGCCAAGATGTAGCACCTCACACTTATCAGCATTAAACTCCATCTGCCATCTTTCAGCCCACTCTTCCAACTGGCATAAATCTCTCTGTAGACTTTGAAAATTTACTTCATTATCCACAACCCCACCTATCTTAGTATCATCTGCATACTTACTAATCCAATTTACCACACCATCATCCAGATCATTGATGTACATGACAAACAACAGTGGACCCAACACAGATCCATGTGGCACCCCACTAGTCACTGGCCTCCAACCTGACAAACAACCATCCACCATTACTCTCTGGCATCTCCCATTCAGCCACTGTTGAATCCATCTTGCTACTCCACCATTAATACCCAACCATTGAACCTTCTTAACCAACCTTCCATGAGGAACCTTGTTGTAGCTGTGCATTTGGAAAACAGCTATGGGATCAGTCAAAGTCAGCATGAATTTATGAAGGGGATATCTTGCTTGACTAATGTTTGGAATTTTTTGAGGATGTAACAAGTAGAATGAATAAGGGAGATCCAGTGGTGTGGTGTATCTGGACTTTCAAAAAGCCTTTTACAAGGTCTCACACAAGAGATTAGTATTCAAAATTAGAGCACATGGTATTGGTGTAGGGTATTGACATGGATAGAGAACTGGTTGGCAGACAGGAAGCAAAGCGTAGGAATTAACAGGTCCGTTTCAGAATGGCAGGCAGTGACTGGTGGGATTCCGCAAGGCTCGGTGCTGGGACCCCAGTTGTTTACAATATCTATTAACAATTTAGATGAGGGAATTAAATGTGACATCTCCAAGTTTGTGGATGACACAAAGCTGGGTGGCATTGTGAGCTGCAAGGAGGATGCTACAAAGCTGCAGGATGACATGCATAGGCTGGGAGAATGGGCAGACACATGGCAGATGCAGTATAATGTGGATAAATGTGAGGTTATCCACTTTGGTGGCAAGAACAGGAAGGCAGATTATTATCTGAATGGTAGGTAGATCACAAAATGCTGGAGTAACTCAGCGGGACAGACAGCATCTCTGGAGAGAAGGAATGGGGGACCTTTCCGGTCGAGACCCTTCAGACTGATGTCTGGGGAGTGGACGGAACAGAGATAGAATGTACTCAGAGACAGTTATGCCCCTCTCCCACTTAGGAAACCTGAACAGAAACCTCTGGAGACTTTGCGCCCCACCCAAGGTTTCCGTGCGGTTCCCGGAGGTTCCCGGAGGTTTTTGTCAGTCTCCCTTCCTGCTTCCACTACCTGCAACCTCTGGGAACCGCAAGAAAACCTTGGGTGGGGCACACAGTCTAAGTGGGACAGGGGCATAAGACTGGTGGGGGAACTGTGAACGGGAAGGGGATGCAGAGAGAGGGAAAGCAAGGGCTATTATCTGAATGGTGACAGATTAGGAGAAGAGGAGGTGCAACGAGACCTGGGTGTACATCAGTCACTGAAAGTAAGCATGCAGGTGCAGCAGGCAGTGAAGAAAGTCATTGCACGAGGATTTGAGTTTAGGAGCAAGTGTTACAGGGTCCTGGTGAGACCGGACCTGGAGTATTGTGTGCAATTGTGGTCCTAATTTGAGGAAGGACATTATTGCTATTGAGGGAGCGTAGGTTCACCAGGTTAATTCTCGGGATGGTGGGACTGACGTATGATGAAAGAAAGGGTCGACTGGGCTTGTATTCGCTGGAATTTAGAAGGATAAGAGGGGATCTTATAAAGATAGATTAAATTCTTAGATTGAACCGGGTAGAAGCAGGAAAAATGTTCCCGATGTTGGAGGAGTCCAGAACCAGGGACCACAGTTTAAGAATGAGGGGTGGGCCATTTCGGACTGAGATTAGGAAAAACATTTTCACCCAAAGAGTTGTGTGCCTGTGGAATTCTCTGCAACAGAAAGCAGTGGAGGCCAATTCACTGGATGTTTTTAAGAGAGAGTTAAATTTAACTCTTAATGGCTTGTCCCACTTGGGCGTCATTTGCGCGTAATTTACGCAACATAATTTACGCGTCACGACGCACGACCCGCGTGTCGTGACGCGCATGTGATACGCGCATGGTGCGCATTACGCGCACATGGTGCGTGGTGATGTAGGCAGTGACGTGCGGCCGTGCGCAGCGCACCAGGATTTTGGGATGTTCAAAATCTTTGCACGCCATCTGCGTGACGCGCAAATGATGCCCAGGTGGGACAGGCCCTTTAGGGCAAAGGGAATCAAGGGATATGGGTAAAAAGCAGGAAGGGGGGACGGATTTTGGATGATCATATTCGAATGGCCTACACCTGCACCTATTTTGTATGTTTCTATGTACACTGCTAACGATGGGGGGACCTGGCCAGGGGGGGAGGGGAGAGGCTGGCGAGAATGAAGGGGAACCCAGCGGGCACTGCTTACTACCGCAAGTAGCGGCAGCCCTGGTTCACCACAGCGAGTGGAAGATAAGTCTCATGAAAATTATGTAACTTTGTCAGTGGCAGAAACATGGTGACTCTTGTGTATAGCATGGCATGGTCTGCTCTATTAATTTACCGAGTTGGATGCAACATGAAGCATTTCACTGTACCTAGGTACATGTGACAATAAAGTATCATTGAAACATTGAATAAGTTCTCATGCAATAGACCTTGGTATTTCAATCATGAGAACACAATGTCACTAGTAACGAGGAATACTACGGTCAACTGCAAATCCTTGCTTAACAAAGACGATACACACCTGGAATTCTTTTTTAAAGCAAATTTTCATAAAATCAAGAAGGCTGCGTGAAATGCATTCAAGACATTTTGTACAGTTTATTATCATGCACAGAATGGTGTGTTATATATTAGAGGGAAACATAGTTTCATGAATTGAAGATACATATTTGGAGTGGCTCCATGTAATAATAATAATAAATTTTATATTTAATGGGCGCCTTTCATACAAAATCTCAAGGACACCTTACATAGTAATCGAAATTAAAACATATAATCGGAGTAAAACAAGTAATTAAAGACATCACAATGACACAAATTAAAAACAGAATTCAATCCAAAAACAGAAAATCAAAAACACAGTGTGAAGAGAGAGCAGCGGCAACCAATTCGTGCCAGCGTCCACTCTCCCTTCACGGCAGCCATCTTGGACACAGACCTACAAGACTACAGTTAGACAAAAAAAATCATCCCCCCACAGTGGATAGCACTGTGGGGGAAGGCACAATGTCCAGTCCCCACCCCATGTTCACCCCAAAGTCAGGCCTATTGGGGCCACCGCAGTTGCCTCTACGGAGGCCCGATGTCCCTGGCCGTTCTCACCGGGTGGTCTTGTCCCGGCGTCGGGAGAGTCCTTTCGGCGGCTGGGCCACTTGGAACGGCCGCTTCTTGGTTGGAGCCCGCGGCTGCCGAAGCCGACAAGGCCGCGCCGGTACTGTAAATACAAATAATAACAATTCCCAGAAAATGCCAGGTCCTTCAAAACAGTGATTACTATTTTGCTGCAGGCTAATTACAACTGACACAAATGCTGTGATATAGAGTGCATTCAGAAAGCATTCAGACCCCTTCACCTTTTCCACATTTTGTTACGTTACAGCCTTATTTTTAAATGGATTAATTTCTTTTTTGTTATCATCAATCTACACACAATACCCCAGAATGACTCCATCCAAGGACCCAAACAGTCTTTCCAGGTGAAGCAGAGGTTCACTTGCACCTCCTCCAACCTCATCTACTGTATCCGCTGTTCCAGGTGTCAACCTCTCTATATCGGCGAGACCAAGCGCAGGCTCGGCGATCGTTTCACTGAACACCTCCTCTCAGTCCGTCTTAACCTACCTGATCTCCCGGTGGCTCAGCACTTCAACTCCCCTTCCCATTCCCAATCTGACCTTCTGTCCTAGGCCACTGCCATAGTCAGAATGAGGCCCAGTGCAAATTGGAGGAACAGCACCTCATATTTAGCTTGGATTGTTTACACCCCAGCGGTATGAACATTGACTTCTCTAACTTCAAAAACCCTTTGCTTTCTCTCTCCATCTCCTTCCCAGGTCTCCCACTAGTCTTACTGTCTCCGACTACATTCTATCTTTGTCCCGCCTCTCCCTCAACATAAGTCTGAAGAAGGGTCTCGACCCAAAATGTCGCCCATTCCTTCTCTCCAGTGATGCTGCCTCACCCGCTGAATTATTCCAGCATATTGTGTCTACCTACAGAACAGTGGAGATGCATGTCAGGGATTAATCTATGACAGCATAGGGTTTACTATGACAGTTTACTGAAGAAAGAAGACATCTTGGATGTGGTAGAATGGAAAGCTTCATCTTGGGATCAGATCCAGCAGAGCTGGAGAAATTGAGAGAAGGGAATAGCGTATTTGCGCAAGGCAGGGTGGGAGGAGATGTAGTCCAGGTCAATAGACAATAAACAATAGGTGCAGGAGTAGGCCATTCGGCCCTTTGAGCCAGCACCGCCATTCACTGTGATCATGGCTGATACACCCCCCCACCACCCATGTCACCCTCCTCCCCACCGGCCCCCACCCGAAGCCGTCCCCGTCCTCAGCTGCAGGATGCTCCCCACTGGTCCCCGTCTGTAGCTGGTGGTGAGTGGCAGCGGTAGGCCACGACAGAAATAGGCCACGGCAGCATCAGGCCACGGCAGGGGTAGGCAGCGGTAGTCAGTGGCAGCGGCAGGCCACGACAGCGACAGCCCACGACAGCAGCAGCGGTAGGCCCATCTGCAGGCCACTCCCCTCCCCCCCCACTGGCCCCCGACAGCCCCCGCCTGAAGCCGTCCCCCTCCCCCAGCTGCAGGACGCTCCCCCCCCCCCCACCAGCCCCCGACAGCCCCCGCCTGAGGCCGTTCCCTCCCCCGGCAGAAGGACGCTCCTCCCCACCTCCACCAATCCCTTTTCCACTTGACGTGCCCGTTAACTGTAAAACAGTAATACCTGTGCGTTCTACATCACAATGGGAACCCAATGGGCGGGAATGGCTGGGCCGCCGAAGAGCCACTAGGAATCGATGGGGGCATTGAAGGGGGATGGAGTGAGTGCAGGATGCTCCCCCCCCCACCGCCACCAGCCCCCGACAGCCCCCGCCTTAAACCGCACCCCCTCCCATGGCTGCAGGTCGCTCCCCCACACCGCCCCTCTCCTGAAGCCGTCCCCCTCCGGCGACTGCAGGACGCTCCTCCCCACCCCCACCAGCCACCAACAGCCCCCGCCTGAAGCCGTCCCCTTCCACTGGCTGTTGGATGCTCCCTCCCCGGCCCCTGACAGGCCCCTCCTGAAGCTGTCCCACTGCCCGCTGCAGGATGCTACACCCACCGGCCCCCACCTGGCAGTCCCGTCCCCAGCTGCAGGACGCTCCTCCCCCCCCTCACCGGTCCCCGCCTGAAGCTATCTCCATCTCCCACTGCAGGATGCTCCCCACTGGTCCCCGCCTGAAGCCGGTGGGGAGCGGCAGTGGTAGGCCACGACAGCGATGACCACGACAGCGATAGGCAGCGGCAGCGGTAGGCCACGGCAGTGCCCTCCCCACCCACCCCCGACAGGCCCCGCCTGAAGCCGTCCCCCTCCCCCGGCTGCAGAACGCAACAAGAGACACAACAAAAAAGTATGGACTGAATAAATCTCATATTTAACGTTTAAATTGGTGTTATATTTGAAGAGTTATTCACATTTTAATCTTTAATAAATTCCTTTTCCATTTGCCGTGCCCGTCAGCTGCGCCTGCACAGTAATACCTGCCTGTTCTACGTCACAATTGGCACCCAATGGGCAGGAATGGCTGCGGGGGGGTAGAGTGTGTGTGTGGGGGAGGGGAGGGCAAAAGGCAGAGTGGTGGGGTTGAGGGGAGGAAGGGAGATCAGGGGCGTCACAACGGGAACACGTCAGCTGCGCCTGCGCAGTTGGGGGCTATGTGTGAGTGGTGGAATATTGCATTGGGGGACCAGGCATCCTGTGTGACAATGGGTCCCACTTAGTCTAGTACAAAATGGATTTAGTGCCACCAGTGGGGACAAATTTATGGGCAAAATTGTAGAATACATGTTTTCAATAATGACAACAGTAATGCTTACATTGCAAAAGAGTAAAGGGCCTGTCCCACCAGCATGCGATTGCATGCGTCTAGCGCGACCAAACGTGGTGGCTTGAACCGTACGGCCTCGCGGGGCTGGTCCCACTTCCAACCGCGGAGCCGTCTGGAGTTCTGCAGGGCTGGTCCCGACATCATACTCACCAATCAGCTGGGCAGGAGGCGGGTCGACTGAATTTGGACGTTGCACGGCGCCGGGCGGTGACGTCATCGCGCAACGCCACGCGCTAGCCGTACGCCATCAAGACGCTGCGTACGGTGTCGAGATGGTGCGTATGGCGTTGAGACGGTGCGTATGCCCGTCGAGGCGCTGCGTACGGCCTCAATGCGGCTGCGGGCCGACAGGCCGTTGCCGCGCGGAATTTTTGGACCGTGTCAGTTTTTCGGAGCCCCGCGCGATGTCGGGACCAGCCCCGCACAACTCCATACAGCCCTGGCGATCAAAGTGGGACCGGCCCCGCGAGGCCGTACGGCTCAAGCGACCACGTTAGGTCGCGCTCGCTGCATGCAGTCGCATGCTGGTGGGACAGGCCCTTAAAGCAAAAGCATGAATTTTTTTATTTTTTTTAATCTAAATCTGGCAATTTAAGTGTTTAAAACCAGCACCTTTAACAATCTGAAAGTAAGCAAACTCCAGCAGTAAAAAAGATCACAGACCATTGAAGCATAGAAAGGAGCATGGAAGAAGGCCATTTTGTCCATTTGGATCCATGATAATTGTATGTGAAGTTTTTACAGTTAAAATCTCCCGCACTCTTCCCAAAGACATTATTTCAGCCCATCATGTCAACTAGGCCATGCAATCTTGGCTGAACTATCTTTTTTTCTCAATCCCATTCTTCTGCCTTCGCCCCATAACCCCTGGCACTCTTCCCAATGCAATGTGTGGCTTCCACTTCTGATTCCATTGTCCTAATTGATTATAATAAGTAGGCGAGTACAGTTTAGTTTAATTTAGAGAAACAGCTCGTGAACAGGCCCTTCTGCCCACTGTGTCCGCTCCGACCAGCGATCCCCATGCACTACCACTGTCCTCCACACTAAGGACAATTTAGCCTTTACAGAAGCAAATGAACCTGCAAACCCTCACGTCTTTGGAATATGGGGGCACCTGGAGAAAACCCACGTGATCAAGGGGAGAATGTGCGCACTCCTTACAGACAGCACCCGCAGTCAGAATCGAACCCAGGTCTCTGGTGCTCTAAAGCTTAACGCTGTGCCACTGTGCCACCCTGCTGGCTGTGCGGCCCGACGATAAGCCTTTGTCACCCAGCTATAGGAAAGATGTCATTAAGCTGGAAAGAGTGCAGAGTGGATTTACAAGGATGTTGCCAAGTCTCGAAGGCCTGAACTATGGGGGGAGGTTGAGCAGGCAAGGACGTTATTCCTTAGAGTGCAGGAGGCTGAGGGGTGATCTTATAGATAGGGTGAATAAGATCATGAGAGGAATAGATAGGGTGAGTGCATAGTCTTTTATCCAGGGCAAGGAGATCAAGAAATAGAAGACATGAGTTTAAGGTGGGCGAGGCAAGATTTAATAGAAGCCCAAGGAACAAGTATTTTACTCAGAGAGTATAGGTATACTCACCCATTCATTCTATCTGGAGATGCTGCCTGTCCCGCTGAGTTACTCCAGCATTTTGTGTCTATCATCACTAATTATCTGTTCCTCAGATCATGGGCAGCACCAACACCATCTGATGGTGAGTACACAGTCACCATATTGGTTACATCAGCCCACTTGAAACACACAAAACTGGAGGGCAAGCAAATCATCTCAATCTCATTGGACTGCCTAAGAAGGGGAAGACTTTCTCTGACATTAAAGAACAAGAAATTGTCTCTAGAAAGATGTGAGATGAGCTCAAAGATGCCTTGCCTCTCAAGGGTGTCTCTAGCCATGTGTGGAAGGGGATTTCCAAAGACAGCTCTTTATTACAGTCCTGATGCAGGGTTTCAATCTGAAACAGTTACTCTTCCGCTCCATCCATGGATGCTGCTTGACGTACTAAGTTCCTTCAGCAGATTGTTTGTTGTTCTGAAACAATTTCTGAGATCTCATGCCCTGTAGAATAGGATATTTTCTACACAAAGATCTGTTGGATTTTCTCATCCATCTGAGCAAATTGCAGGCCTTACAATAGCATCTCATTCAAAGGACACTAGCACCGCAGAAAGCGGCACGGTGGCGCAGTGGTTGAGTTGCTACAGCGCTAGAGACCCGGGTTCGATCCTGACTACAGGTGCTGCATGTATGGAGGTTGGATTTTCACCCCGTGACCTGTGTGGGTTTTCCCCACGTGCTCCGGTTTCCTTCCACACTCCAAAGACAGACAGGTAGGTTAATTGGCTTCAATAAAGTTGTAAAATGTCCCTGGTGTGTAGGATAGTGTTTGTGTGTGGGGTGATTACTAGTCGGTGTGGACTCCATGGGCTGAAGGGCCTGTTTCTGCACTGTATCTCTAAACTAAACTATACAGCAGTACAGCGTGGGAATAGACCCTTCAGCCCACAATCTCCATGCTAAACATAATGTCTGGTTAAAATAACTAGACATGATGTTTGGAATGGAATTGATGTTTTCCTGGAGAGGAATTGTCCCATCATCAGCTCCAGAAAAGCTTAAAAAAAACAGCAATGGGATCCATACCCCACCATTCCCTGCATATCTAAAATCGTCTTAAATGCTTCTGTTGTATCTGCCTCCACCACCACCACTCTGACACAGAGCTCCTACACAATTCCACCAACATTGCACTGTGAACCTAAACGATGGACCTGAAGCTCTGCCCCTTCATTCACCCCCCACCACCACCCTCCCCCCACAGGCCTAGCCCCAATTATACATGCTATTCTCATAGACTCATAAAGCAAGAAGACACATGATTCTCACAGAATATACCCTTAACTTGGAATTCATTGGATCTAGTTACCTTCACTTCTGGAAGAACTAAAACGAGTTCAGTACCACAATTTTGATACCATTCAAAGCATGTATATAGGAAGTGACAAACAAAACTGAAGATGCAGGAAATCTGAAATAAATGAAAAATGTATTGGAATGAATGGAAAATAGAAGCAAGTCAGGCAGTATCTGTGGAAAGAGAAACAGATTTATATTTCTGGTTCATTCCCCTTCTTCAGTGCCAGAAAAAAGTTAAAAATCAACATTACTGTAATGGGAATGTGGTGTTTGGATAATCACAATGTGTAAAATGAAACAAAAGCAAAAATAAAGCATGTCTTAATACATTTTATATAGTCAACATTGTGAATATAATCAATACAATGTCAAAATCCAGAGACAGCAGCGATATTACAAATACAATGTTTTTTTTGTTATTTCGCTAGGTTTTCTGTTCTTTTCACGTTGACTGCGTTACTGAATGATTGTTTAAACAGCATGCAGCACAGCAATGGAAAATTGTTTATATTTAATTCGAGCTGATAGAAATCCTGATGCAAGCAAAATATCTCCAGGCAATCTAGATTCAACAATTTCACAATTTAAGGTATAACATGGCATTTGATTATTTGGTTTATGATTAAATTGGAAGCCGTGTTTTACCGGGTTTTCAAATAATCATAAATGTTATGGACAATATATGAAAAGGAGTTGAAAACATAATTCAGGACGCTACTAAAGTTCAAAAAGAGCAGATGTAAAGAAAATTGAGTTTTAGATGAAAAACCTTTAGATTGGCAGCATTGATTCAACTTTCACCACATATCTGATTCAATACTTTAGCATTTACGATGGGCCATGTTCAACAAAAGTTTAGGGCACACAAAGATAGACGGATTAAAAATGTCGTCATCTGTAATAAAAACAAAATTTGCTGATCAGAAAAAAAAAGATAAAATACTCAGTAGCCAAAGAGCATGAGCAGAGAGAGAAAAAACAAAGTTAGTTTTACATCCATCATCTTTCAATGAAAATTAATAGCTAGAAAATCATTTGCATGATGTTCATTTTCTATTGGAAATGGTGCAAAGGGAACTCAAGTTTAATTTAATTTAGAGATAGTTTACAGATACAGCACAGAAACAGGCCCTTTGGCCCATTGAGTCCACGCCGACCAACGATCCCCGTACAGTAAAACTATCCTGCATACTAGGGACAATATACAATGTTACCAAGCCAATTAACCTACAAACCTGTTCGTCTTTGGAGTGTTGGAGAAAACCAGAGATAACCATATAACCATATAACAATTACAGCACGGAAACAGGCCATCTCGGCCCTTCTAGTCCGTGCTGAACACGTATTCTCCCCTAGACCCATATACCTGCGCTCAGACCATAACCCTCCATTCCTTTCCCGTCCATATAACTATCCAATTTATTTTTAAATGATAAAAACGAACCTGCCTCCACCGCCTTCACTGGAAGCTCATTCCACACAGCCACCACTCTCTGAGTAAAGAAGTTCCCCCTCATGTTACCTCTAAACTTCTGTCCCTTAATTCTCAAGTCATGTCCCCTTGTTTGAATCTTCCCTACTCTCTGTGGGAAAAGCTTATCCACGTCAACTCTGTCTATCCCTCTCATCATTTTAAAGACCTCTATCAAGTCCCCCCTTAACCTTCTGCGCTCCAAAGAATAAAGCCCTAACTTGTTCAACCTTTCTCTGTAACTTAGTTGCTGAAACCCAGGCAACATTCTAGAATATCTCCTCTGTAATCTCTCTATTTTGTTGTCATCCTTCCTATAATTAGGCGACCAAAATTGTACACCATACTCCAGAATTGGCCTCACCAATGCCTTGTACAATTTTAATATTACATCCCAACTTCTATACTCAATGCTCTGATTTATAAAGGCCAGCACACCAAAAGCTTTCTTTACCACCCTATCTACATGAGATTCCACTTTCAGGGAACTGTGCACAGTTATTCCCAGATCCCTCTGTTCACCTGCATTCTTCAATTCCCTACCATTTACCATGTACGTCCTATTTTGATTTGTCCTGCCAAGATGTAGCACCTCACACTTATCAGCATTAAACTCCATCTGCCATCTGTCAGCCCACTCTTCCAACTGGCATAAATCTCTCTGTAGACTTTTAAAATCTACTTCATTATCCACAACCCCACCTATCTTAGTATCATCTGCATACTTACTAATCCAATTTACCACACCATCATCCAGATCATTGATGTACATGACAAACAACAGTGGACCCAACACAGATCCCTGTGGCACCCCACTAGTCACTGGCCTCCAACCTGACAAACAACCATCCACCATTACTCTCTGGCATCTCCCATTCAGCCACTGTTGAATCCATCTTGCTACTCCACCATTAATACCCAACAATTGAACCTTCTTAACCAACATTCTGTGAGGAACCTTGTCAAAGGCCTTACTGAAGTCCATATATACAACATCCACTGCTTTACCCTCATCAATTTCCCGAGTAACCTCTTCAAAAAATTCAAGAAGTTTAGTCAAACATGACCTTCCATGCACAAATCCATGTTGACTGTTCCTAATCAGACCTTGTTTATCCAGATGCTTATATATATTATCTCTAAGTATCCTTTCCATTAATTTGCCCACCACTGACGTCAAACTAACAGGTCTATAATTGCTAGGTTTACTCTTAGACCCCTTTTTAAACAATGGAACAACATGCGCAGTACGCCAATCCTCCGGCACTATTCCCATTTCTAATGACATTTGAAATATTTCTGTCATAGCCCCTGCTATTTCTACACTAACTTCCCTCAATGTCCTAGGGAATATCCTGTCCTGACCTGGAGACTTATCCACTTTTATATTTCTCAAAAGTGTCAGTACTTCCTCTTCTTTGAATCTCATAGTTTCCATAGCTACTCTACTTGTTTCCCTTACCTCACATAATTCAATATCCTTCTCCTTGGTGAATACCGAAGAAAATAAATTGTTCAATATCTCCCCCATCTCTTTTGGCTCTGCAGATAGCTGTCCACTCTGACTCTCTAATGGACCAATTTTATCCCTCGTTATCCTTTTGCTATTAATATAGCTGTAGAAACCCTTTGGATTTACTTTCACCTTACTTGCCAAAGCAACCTCATATCTTCTTTTAGCTTTTCTAATTCTTGCTTAAAATTCTTTTTACATTCTTTATACTCCTCAAGCACCTCATTTACTCCATGCTGCCTATAATTATTGTAGATCTCTCTCTTTTTCCGAACCAAGTGTCCAATTTCCCTTGAAAACCATGGCTCTTTCCAATTTTTACTATTTCCTTTCAACCGAACAGGGACATAAAGATTCTGTACTCTTAAAATTTTACCTTTAAATGTCCTCCATTTCTCTTCCACATCTTTCCCATAAAACAAACTGTCCCAATTTACTCCTTTTAAATCCTTTCGCATCTCCTCAAAGTTATCCTTTCTCCAATCAAAAATCTCAACCCTAGGTCCAGTTCTGACCCTTTCCATAATTATATTGAAACTAATGGTATTGTGATCACTGGTCCCGAACTGTTCCCCAACGCATACCTCTGCCACCTGACCCGTCTCATTTCCTAACAGGAGGTCCAGCACCGCCCCTTCTCTAGTAGGTACTTCTATGTATTGCTACAAAAAACTATCCTGCACACATTTTACAAAAATTGAAATCTCCCACAATCACTACTTTGTGCTTACTACTAATATCTGCAATCTCCTTACATATTTGCTCTTCCAATTCTCGCTCCCCATTTGGCGGTCTATAATACACCCCTATAATTGTTGCTACCCCTTTCCCATTTCTCAGTTCCACCCAAATAGCTTACCTAGACGAGCCCTCTAATCTATCCTGCCAAAGCATTGCTGTAATATCTTCCCTGATAAGCAACGCAACACCTCCACCTCTTGCCCCTCCAATTCTATCACACCTGAAGCAACGAAATCCTGGAATATTTAGTTTCCAATCACAGCCCTCCTGCAACCGTGTTTCACTGATCGCCACAACATCATACTTCCAGGTGTCAATCCAGGCTCTAAGTTCATCCACCTTTCTTACAATGCTCCTAGCATTAAAATATACACATTTAAGAAACCCACCCTCTATTATTCTCTGTTTATTGTCTTTTTCTTCTCTCTCCCCTACATTTTGGGTCAGAGTGCTACCATTCTCTGCCTCCTGCCTCACACACTGACTGCTAGCTTTCCCAATTTGAGTCTCTCCCCCCAACCATACTAATAATAATAATAATGGATGGGATTTATATAGCGCCTTTCTAATACTAGTTTAAAGTCTCCCCAGTAGCCTTTGCAAATCTCCCCGCCAGGATATTGGTCCCCCTCGAGTTCAAGTGCAACCCGTCCTTTCTGTACAGGTCGCACCTTCCCCAAAAGAGGTCCCAATGATCCAGAAACTTGAATCCATACCCACTGCACCAGTCCCTCATCCACTCATTTATCCTCCACCTCGCTCCATTCCTACTCTCACTGTCGTGTGGCACAGGCAGTAATCCTGAGATTGTTACCTTTGCAGTCCTTCTCCTTAACTCTCTACCTAACTCCCTAAATTCTTCTTTCAGGACCTCTTCTCTTTTTTTACCTATGTCGTTGGTACCTATATGTACCACAACCTCAAGCTCCTCTCCCTCCCATTTCAGGATTTCTTGGACACGTTCAGACACATCCCTGACCCTGGCACCAAGATCCAGGAGAAAACCCGCACAGGTCATGGGGAGAACGTACAATCTCCATACAGACTGCACCCCCAGTCAGGATCAAACCTGGATCTCTGGCGCTGTAAGGCAACAACTTTACTGCTGGGCCACCATGCCGCCAGGTCTTTGTACAGGAACCTGCACTCAATCGGCACTCTTGGGATTATAGCTGTTATGTTTAAGCAACATTGACAATAGCATGGGATCATCATTGGGTTAACTTAAATATGCAAATAGTGTAAAATGCAAGCTGAGACTAGATTTTCCCATCTTATGTGGCCCTACAGCATTTGGGATGCTGAAGAAAAGTCAGGAAAAATAAAGCTCTCCCTGTTCTATTTCTGCTGCCCTTATTGGATTAGCAATGCAACCAACCAAATTTGGGGTAACTGTTCTGAAGAAAAGGAATAGGTGACTTTTCGGAACGAGACCTTACATGTGAAGGAGGGTCTTGACCTGAAACTTCACCTATTCCTTTTCTCCAGAGATGCTGCCTGACCTGTTGAGTTATTCCAGCATTTTGTGTCTATCTTCAGTGTCGGCCAGCATCTGCAGTTCCTCCCTGCATATTTTGGGGTAACTGTATACATCGTATTGGGTTCCTCCAAGAAAACTAATTTCTGCCTTGTAATTTCCATTGAAACTCTCTGTTTTTACCCCAGTACTCAGCATGGGCATAACAGTCGAAGAGGGTGTGGAAGGGGGGTGGGGGGGGATGATGGAGTGATGCTGTAGCTGGCAAACTAATTGTACACTCTCTTTTTACCCATAACAGGAAGCTCTGGTAGATTGCTACAGAGAAGCAGTGCTGTTGTAGGACCAATCAGACCCATTATCCCACTGAGTCCACACCAAACATTCCCATGGATCGCCTGTTCACACTAATTCTAGGTTATCCCACTTTCTCATCCATTCCCTGCACTGTAAAATTGCAAATTGTCTCTAATGTGTAGAATAGTGTTGGTGTATTGGGTGATTGCTGGTCGTAGCGGACTCGGTGGGCCGAAAAGGGCCTGTTTCCGCACAGTATCTCTAAAGTCTAAAGTTTCCCCTCAACCTCTGACGTTTCAGAAGACATGATAAGGAGAGGATGGGCCTCCAAGTGGAAAGTGATTATTTTTGATTTGTCATTTTGCGTACCTTTCATTCACTTGTTCTTGGTACCTCTTCATATCTCTAGTCTCCCTCTCCCCTGTTTCAGGTCTGGCCCCTTCTTTAGATTTGTGTTTCAGGTCGAACCTCTTCAGACTCCATTTTCTGAAGAGGGCTCCTGACCCGAAGCGTCACCTATTCCCTTTCTCCAGAGATTGCTGCCTGACCCGCTGAGTTATGCCAGCATATCTTAAGTGATTACCGATCCCTGGCATGAAATAAATGCCAGCCACTAGTTTCACTCACCTGTTGTTTATCCTTGGCAGCCGACGTGCTCAATGTGCATGAAACCAAAGGCTAGTTTCCCCTCTGGGGACCCCAGTTAGGAATGATTTGACAGAAAGTAGGTTTCATGCTTGTGATTCCCCACTGGGAGAGGGGAAGAAAATTTGATTGGGAGAATTACTGCAGTTAGCTGCCATTCATCGCTCAAAAGCTCAAAGTGTGCAGGAGACCTGGGCGATTGTCACATATCTCCATTTTAGCTTGAAATGATATATGTCGCAAAGATGAAAATATGAGGGGAAAACTATTTAAAAATAAGTGCTAATAAAAAATGAATGCACAGACTACAGAGTTTAGATTGCTGTTAAATCCATTTTTAATGGATACCCCTTAAAAGGTTTTGACACATTGTACAGTATATGGCTGCACTGAGCCACTATTCTGGGACAGCAGTTGCTTTTGATGTGATTTTATTATAGTCATAAAAGTCAAAGACCCCACTGGAGATTAAGAACGAACATCCCCATGTGATCTTCCTTCTGAAATCTCTCTTTAATATCCGATTCATTCTCAGAAGCCTTTTAGCCAGACGAAAGTGAAGTTTCATTCTATAACTCAAGCAAAGCGGCAGCATATATTAATGGTCAGCTAAGTGATTGGATACATGTGAAACCTAGTGTTAGGCAAGGATGCATATTATTACAGTCACTTTTCATTATATATGCAGACAGGATTGTAGCATCCAGTAAATTAGGCGTGAAGCCTTCAATAATAAATACTGCACTTCAGAATTTAGCTTAATGTAGATGATACTGTGTTAGTGGCACATCATCAGAAAGAGTTATGCCAGCCAGATTAAAGTTAATAAAATACGTTCAGGGCAGTACATTCAAATAAGTATGGGAATAATATTAAAATATTGAGAGTGGCAGTTAAAGTTACATACAATTAAGTTCAATATTTGCATAAGATGCCTCTATGCAATTGTAATTGACAGAGAAATCCAATTTGGCCTGGTTTTTCAATTGCTTGCTCATAAATGATCCCATAGCTCAATTTCACAGACTGGGAGAGTTCTCTCCTGTGGCTTAACTCATCTGTAGCACCCAAAGAGCTTCATAAAAGTCGATTATTTGGTCATGAGCCCCTAGCTTGTTTGTGGGTCATCGCTGTGTGCAAATTGGTTGTTGCATTTCAAAAATTAAAACATGGACTAGTTTTAAGTATTTTCTGCATATTCTTCTTTTACGAGCATTTGAAGTATTTTTTGCTTGTATTTGAAAATTGTGCCAAATTCTAAAGATAGATGTATGGCTTGCAGCAATACTTTGTGACTATTTTATCCATGGATAAAACTAAACTTTAAACTAAACAAGTTTGATTACTTGAAGTATATGCTTCACAATACTAGCTAAGGTAAGCAAAAAAATCAGTGAACAAGTTCACGTTCACAAGTTATAGGAGTAGAATTAGGCCATTTGGTCCATCGAGTCTACTCCGCCATTCAATCATGGCTGATCTCTGCCTTCCAATCCCATTTTCCTGCCTTCTCCCCATAACCCTTAATCAAGAATTTGTCTATCTCTGCCGTAAAAGGATCCATTATAAAATATTAAAAGAAGGAGCTGCATTCTTAGAATAGGTTTCATGACTTTTATGGTGACACAGTGGTGCAGCAGTGGAGTTGCTGCCTTACAGCACCAGAGATGCGGGTTCGATCCTGACTATGGGTGCTGTCTGTACGGAGCTTGTATGTTCTCCACGTGACCACGTGGGTCACAGAATCTAATGCAGTTATCTTATATTCAGATTCTACTAAACAATGATCATGCAATGTAACTTGTTTTTGGTAATTAGGAAGCTAATAAACCGGAAAATGCAGACACTGAACAATGAAAAGCAAGAATGGAATTAATTTTTCCACAAACTACAGTCCACAGGGAGTCGCAGCGGTGATGGGGTGTTAGCCGGTCATAGACGACGACAGCGTGGTTGTGCAGTCTCATGTCTTGTGGGATCGAGTGCGGCTCACGAGTCTGATGCGCGAGCCACACACGCGGGAGTAGTGGGGGCACACGGAGGTCGCTGTGCGGGGATTTAGGGCTGCAACCTTCCTCCTCTCTCTCTCTCTCACGCTAATGAGTCGGCTTCGGTGATTATCCTCAAAACTGCTGACCGCCATCCTAGTGGTTGTATACCAGCCAGTCCTGTTTCCAGTACTTTTGGGGCTAGGCCTGCGTGCTGGAGGTGGTCCTTGATGCAGTCTTTGAACGGTTTATTTGGGCACCCTGGGTACCTTTGACACTGTGACAGAACTGTGTACAAGAGTTGACAAAGCTATGATGTACTCTGTTGTTAATTGATTGGTCTTCATTCAATCTCAAAGTTCATGCAGACAGAGTGAATGATTCCAGCAAAGGTTATTTGATAATCACTACCTCTGGTATTTTATTCAATAAAGAAAAGACTCGTTCAAAAAGAAAGGGAGAAAATAACAGAAATTAAGTAAATACAGACAAAATTAAAGTAAACTGTTAAAAAAAAAGTACAGTAGAACCAGTAAATGGGCATCATAATATTTTCATAATAGGAAGAGTGACTAATCATATACAGACCATCAACACCCTAAAATAACTCTAATTGAAAAACAGCAGGCAGTGAAGAAAGCAAATGGTATGTTGGCCTTCATAACAAGAGGAGTTGAGTATAGGAGCAAAGAGGTCCTTCTGCAGTTGTACAGGGCCCTAGTGAGACCACACCTGGTGTATTGTGTGTAGTTTTGGTCTCTAAACTAGAGGAAGGACATTCTTGCTATTGAGGGAGTGCAGCGTAGGTTCACGACGTTAATTCTCGGGATGGTGGGACTGTCATGTCCAAAATGGTGGTTTGGGTGCTTTGGCTTGAAGTTAAAAGGCACTCCTGCAAATGGTGATTTGGGTGCTTTTGCTTGAAGCTAAAAGACACTCCAGCAAATGGTGCTTTGGGTGCTTTGGCTTGAAGTTAAAAGGCACTCCTGCAAATGGTGCTTTGGGTGCTTTGGCGTGAAGTTAAAAGGCATTCCTGCAAATGTTGCTTTGGGTGCTTTGGGTAACTTCCTGTTTGCACTGTATATTGATTTTAGATAAAACGCTACCACTTACGGCTGTGATTTTTGGCCATCTTACTCAGTCCCCCTCTACTCAGCAGGTGCAGAGGATTCTTCCCATCAATGAAAAATAAAAGTGTTATTAGTGTTTAAAAATGTTGAGAATCTCTCTTCTGTCAATCACGCCAGGAATGCCACACCTTTTCCGGTGGGAGAGGGAACGATTATAAAACCCGGAAGTGTTGGTGTGGCTCAGTCTCTGCATGATGGGGGAGGGAAAGGTCACGACTCTGTCTGAGCTGTGAATCAACTGAACACACTGAATGTCTATTGAACTGTGAGTTTGATGTTTTGTGTGGTTTTATGGTGGTTTTATGGTGGTTTCACCCTGCTTGAAATGGTATGAAACTGCATTTGAATGTGGTGGCGTAGCACCCTGCATGAAATGGTATGAAGCTGCATTTGAATTTGGTGGCCTTGCACCCTGCTTGAAATGGTATGAAACTGCACTTGAATTTGGTGGCCTTGGATCCCGCTTGAAGTGGTATGAAACTGTACTTGAATTTGGTGGCCTTGCACCCTGCTTGAAGTGGTATGAAACTGCACTTGAATTCGGTGGCCTTGCACCCTGCTTGAAGTGGTATGAAACTGCACTTGAATTCGGTGGCCTTGAACCCTGCTTGAATTGGTAGGAAACTGCATTTGAATTTGGTGGCCTTGCACCCTGCTTGAAGTGGTAAGAAACTGCACTTGAATTTGGTGGCCTTGCACCCTGCTCGAAGTGGTAAGAAAATGGATTTGAATTTGGTGGCCTTGCACCCTGCTTGAAATTGAAGGAAAATGGATTTGAATTTGATGGCCCCTGCTTGAAATGGAATTTCAAGGAATAGCCGTGAGTCAACTGCCAGCCCACCAACCGTGAGTGAGCTGCCAGCACATCAGGCTTGAGTGACTGAGCTGTCACCCCAAGAACCAATACCAGCGCTCCAGAAATCCCCCCCACTGGCCACCAATATTGGAATTGGTGGAGAGGTGGAATATTGCGTCGGGGGACCAGCCCTCCCGTGTGAACATGGGACCCAACAGGTCCCACTTAGTCTAGCACCATTATATAAATATATACACAACTGAATAAATAAACTGATAAAGTGCAAATAAACAGATAATGGGCTATTAAAGTTCAGAGTTTTGTCCGAGCCAAGTTTAATAGCCTGATGGCTGTGGGGAAGTAGCTATTCCTGAATCTGGTCGTTGCAGTCTTCAGGCTCCTGTACCTTCTACCTGAAGATAGCAGGGAGATGAGTGTGTGGCCAGGATGGTGTGGGTCCTTGATGATACTGCCAGTCTTTTTGAGGCAGCGACTGCGATAGATCCCCTCGATGGAAGGGAGGTCAGAGCCGATGATGGACTGGGCAGTGTTTTGCCAAACCAAACCAAGATGCAACCGGTCAGCATGCTCTCGACTGTGCACCTGTAGAAATTAGAGAGAGTCCTCCTTGACATACCGACTCTCCGTAATCTTCTCAGGAATAGAGGCGCTGATGTGCTTTCTTAATAATTGCATCAGTGTTCTCGGACCAGGAAAGATCTTCAGAGATGTGCAAGACCAGGAATTTGAAGCTCTTGAACCTTTCAACCACCGACCCGTTCATATAAACGGGACTGTGTGTCCCATCCTATTCCTTCCAAAGTCCACAATCAGCTCCTTGGTTTTGCTGGTGTTGAGGGCCAGGTTATTGTGCTGGCACCATATGGACAGTCGCTCGATCTCTCTTCTATACTCTGACTCATCCCCATCGGTGATACGTCCCACAACAGTGGTGTCGTCAGCGAACTTGATGATGGACTTCGCACTATAACCGACTACGCAGTCATGAGTATAGAGTGAGTACAGCAGGGGGCTGAGCACGAAGCCTTGAGGTGCTCCCATGTTGTTGAGGCTGACACATTTCCACCAATACGAACAGACTGTGGTCTGTGAATGAGGAAGTCAAGGATCCAATTGCAGAGGGATGCACAGAGACCCAGTTCTGTGAGTTTGGTAACCAGCTTGTAGGGGATCATTGTATTAAATGCCGAGCTGTAATCAATGAATAACAGCCTGACATATAAGTGTTTGTTGTCCAAGTGGTCCAGAGCGGAGTGGAGAGCCAGCGAGATCGCTTCCACCGTTGATCTGTTGTGGCAGTAAGCGAACTGCAGTGGGTCCAGGTTTTTGTCGAGGTAGGAGTTGATTTGCTCCATGATCAACCTCTCAAAGCACTTCATCACCACAGGCATCACTGGTCGATAGTCATTGAGGCACGTCACCTTGCTCGTCTTGGGCACTGGTATAATTGATGCCCTTTTAAAGCAGGTGGGAACCTCAGACCTCAGAAGTGATGCTGTGTATTTGGGTGCTTGGAATAGACTTAAATAAGGCTCGGACATGGGAGTACACTAACAAGCTTCTTTATTCCAGGACGCCACCTTGAGTCTCCCCCGCGCATGCGTACTTGCACAAGTCATCACATATGCTAATTATATCACATACCTAACACTCCACCCCCTTTAACTTGGAGGCAGGTAATACCATTTCTATTACATACACCGCACTCCTCCCCTTTTAACTAAATTTTACCTGCACGGTATATGATCTTTACTTAACATATAATTGATTCATACACTATTGCAAAATTGTATTATTACATTCATCTTACCATATAGCCTCATTACTGTAATAATCCTATCTAAACCAGCACATAATTTTTTCATTCCACCCATCTTCCTTAAACCAAATACATTACCTTTTGCTTTATGTGTTATCATTTTCCGTTCCTTTATGTGTAACTTGCGAACACTTTCTAATCGCTCTAGCTCTGCCTGTATCTCTGCTTCTTCCCTTTTAAATGTCCTAATCTAATTTGCAAATTTCTTCCTGTTCCTGATATTCTGCGTTTCATTTTCTGGTTCATGTATTTGCTTTGTTTTCCTCTTTGTAGGTGGGATCTGACCCATGACTGCAAGTTTTCATTTCTAGCAGCTTCCTCTGTTCTTCAATTTCCATTTGCTGCGTATTTATTTGCTCTTGTTGTTTAATGAGATTCTGCAATGCATAATCAGTTGTCCATTGCTCAGTGAAGGAGGTTCCATGCTGGACTATAGTGAAGTGTCCTAATCGCAATCGGTCCTGCATACTTTAGTGTCGACCGACAAGCCTCTCTTCTTTAAGGGCCTGTCCCACCAGCATGCGATTGCATGAGTCTAGTGCGACCAAACGTGGTGGCTTGAGGCGTACGGCCTCACGGGGCCGGTCCCATTTCCAACTGCGGAGCTGGGCAGGAGGCGGGCCGACTGAATTTGGACGTCGCACGGCGTCGGGCGGTTACGTCATCGCGCAACGGCAAGCCAGGCAGTGACGTCATCGTGCAATGCCACGTGCTAGGCATACGCCATCAAGACGCTGCGTATGGCGTCAAGACGGTGCGTACGCCATTGAGACGGTGCGTACGGCATCAAGATGGTGCGTACGCCCGTCGAGGCGCTGCGTACGGCCTCAATGCGGCTGCGGGCCGACAGGCCGTTGCCACACGGAAATTTTGGATAGTGACAGTTTTTCAGAGTTTTTCGATGTCGGAACACAACTCCATTCGGCTCCGGCGATCGAAGTGGGACCATGTTAGGTCGCGCTAGCAGCATGCAGTCGCATGCTGGTGGGACAGGCCCTTTAGGCTTTTCTATTAGCAGCTTTTTACTAATTGTCACACATTTATTTAACCTTTCTTTGTTTCGTTTAAGCCTTTTCTGTTGTTCATCTATTTGTCTTCTTAAGTCACCTTTCTGGTTCTTCATCAAGAAGTAGGATCTATCAAACAGCTTAGCGGGCTTGTTTAGTACTGAGCCCAAAGCCTCTTGCAAATTGTGTATCCTACCCGGTGGCCTTAGACTTGAACCCGGCATTTGCTGGCTGGCCATAATTGACAGCAATTCAGGATACTTCCCCAACCAATCTCTTCCCATTAGGCTTGCCCCTTTCTTGACCACCACTATGGTCAGCATTTCTGGCTTCCGGGGAGGATAGAGCCGTACCTGTACCGCTGCTTGTCCGATAATGTCCAAGGTACTCTCCTGTGTGGGATTTTAGTTTAAGGCTACAGGAATCCAGTCTGGGTTTCTGACCGAGTCTTTCGAAGGCCTCCTCTGGTAACTATAGTCCATGGACTTCCCGTGTCCACTTCCATTTGTACCTCCTTGCCATTCATTATCACAGTGGTCATATACGGTTCAGCATTCGACAATTTGTTAATTGATTCATCGTACAAGTGGCTTATATCATACTCTGATTAATCCGAATCAGTCTTCTCCAAGCGGTTTGCCTTTTTCTATAATCGCCTTCTCCCCTGCTGGTAAGCTCTAACAGCATCACACTGGCTTTGTGTGTGACCCATTCCAGAGCACGTGAAGCATCTACTATCTCGGAACCTACACATTGCCAGCTCATGGCTGCTGCTACATCTCCAGCACCTCTTGGAGTTGGGAATCTTGTCTCGGGATGCCCTTGGTGGACTCCCTGTCGTCTTCAGTCTCGGCCCCTTGTCTCGGGATGCCCTTGGAGGACTCCTTGTCCCTTTTAGTCCAGGTTCCTTCCTTTGGATCTGATGGATGGGGTTAAAATCATCCCTGGACCTTCCTATCTTCCTGATTCGCTCTACATCCTGTCCCGTGACCTCCATTGCCGTCGCAATAGTGACTGCGTTCTCAAAGGTCAGATTCGGGGTACCCAACAGTTTCCGCTGGATGTTACTATCTGCACATCCTACCACTAACCTATCCCTTAGCATCTTTTCCAGTTCCTGAAAATCACACCCCTCACTTAGCCGACGAAGCTTTTCTCGGAACTGAGGGATAGTTTCACTTGTTTGTGTGCAGGTATAAAACCGATAACTTTGCATGATTTATGTCGGTTTAGGTGAGAAGTGAGCGATTAATGCATCCTTACATTCCTCGTACGTTTTATCCGTGGGCTTTGCTGGCCACAGTAACGTACGTAAGGTGTGATAACCCTCTCTTCCTAAGCCTAATATGAACCATGATCTCTTCTTTTCTACAGTGATATCATTGGAAATGAACAAAGCCTCCAAGACTTCAGTCCATTTGTCAAAATTACACCCAGAATCTAACTGGGGCAACTTCCCTACCATTTGAAAAACCATGCTACCTGTTGCTATTCATGTGCCTTATATTCTGTTCTCTCACTGTGTTTTCTTCCCTGGACTTAATCATTTTACATTCTAAGAGATTATCCAGCTCACTGACTATTACTTAATCTTATAATAATAGATATATACTAATAACCAACATTTCAGGTTAATAGCCTACTAGAACATTTCAAACCATATTCCTTCTATGCACACAGATTTACTATTAATAACAGTGACCTCTAAACGTCCTGCTTTTACGGTGAAGGAATAGTGAATAATGCATTACATTCAACCAGTGCTTTTATTGTGAAGGATTTCACCGGTCCAGCTTTTCGGCCTGTGGACTCTGGTGCATCCTCGACCTCTCGGATTGACCAGAGCTTCTCCCAAGGACACTGTTGCTTTTGCTGCTGGCCTCACCGGACCTCCGCTGCTGCTTTTGCTGGCTCCCCTGGGCCTCACCGTTACTTTTAAATACTGCTGGCCTCACCGGACATCCGCTGCTGCTGCTGGCTCAACCGTTGCTGTTGCCTCCGCTGGCTCGCTGCCAAGTTGGCTCCCGCTGCTCCGCCGACTTGCCTGCCCGCTGCCAAGTCGACTCCCGCTGCTACTGGACACGCTGCTCGGCTCCTCGCTGGCTCCCGTGGATACCCTGCGGAAGGTGAGTCGCTGCTCGTTTCTGCTGCTGATCCCCGCTGCTCCAAGTGTCGGGACTGTGCCCTGCCGTCGGGGCTGGCTAAGCACTGTGTCCCGCTTCTCTCGCGTGGATCCGCTTCTCTCTCGGCCAGCTTTCTCTCGTGACTGGGCTATCTCCACTCTCGGCCGTCTCCCGCGACCGGGCTTTCTCTGCTTTCTCCCCCGATCGGGCTGACTCTGCTCCCGACCGGGCTTTCTCTACTTTCTCCCCCCACCGGGCTGACTGCTCCCGGCCAGGCTGAAGACTCGGCTTTTGTCGGTGGCTTGTCCGGACCTGTCCGTGGCCTACATGGTACTAGGCCCTCACCCGACGTTTGTGGCTGCTGCTTGTGCTTGGCTGTGGGCTGCACAGCCCTGGAAAATGTTCCAGGTAAGTTGACACCATCGCTCCTAGTTTCCAACTGCGCTCGGTGACCCTTACTGCCTGCTTGTCTTCCTTGCGCTCTTGCTTCCCTGCACTCTTGCTTCCTGTTCCGACCATTTTTTCCTTAGGCGCTAATTCAAAATCATTTGGCGCCAAATCTTTTTGCTTGGTGCTGTTCCACTTTGTTTCCAAATGCAACCTCTATTTTAACTTGTTTTCGTTTTTCTTGGCTGTTCTTGTCTTGTTTGTTCTTTTATCCTCGTCACCAATTTTTGTGCATTTGGATGCTTGGAACAGACTTAAATAAGGCTCGGACACGGGAGTACACTAAGAAGCTTCTTTATTCCAGGACGCCACCTTGAGTTTCCCTCGGCCATGCGTATTTGCACAAGACATCACATATGCTAATTATATCACATACCTAACAAGTGAGAGGTTGAAAATGTCCGTAAAAACTCCAGCCAGTTGGTCCGCACAGGTTTTTAGAACACGTCCGAGTATACCATCAGGTCCAGGCGCTTTTCGAGGGTTCACCCCTCTGAAGGATTTCCTGACGTCGGCCTCTGTGACTGAGACTGAAATACCATCACAGCGAATGTAGGCTATGAAAGGCACATCAGTATTCTCCCTATCAAAGCTTGCGTAAAACGCAAGGAGCTCATCAGGGAGTGATGTTTTGCCGACATTCGAGCTGCCTCCTGATTTCGCCTTGTAGGAGGTGATTGCATTCAGGCCCCGCCACAGCTGCCGAACATCTGCTATACCTGGTTTTTGGAGATTTGTCAGGCAGCATGCCTGACCCGTTGTGTTACTCTAGCACTTTGTATCTATCCTGGGGATAAATAGAGATACAATATCTTCCGAACTGTTACATTTTCATGTTTTTTATCTTCAAGGGGCCGGAGGAGTTTAGCCTAACTGAGGAGCAAAATGTTAATTGAGGCACTGCATTAGGATCTTGATATAAAATGTATTATTATTATATATTAGATCTATCCAGTATTTGTGTAGTGCCTTAAACCAAGTGAAACAGCCCAAGTGCTTCATTGCTGTGTTATTAGAATTTAATAATTCACTTGAGGAAGCCTTTAAATAACCTACAATTAAAATCACTAAACGTTTAATAAGTTAAATTAGGGCTCCTTGAAATCTCATACAATGTATAACTAAATTAAATTTACATCCAGCCAGTTCACTTATGCCTTTCAGAGTTAACTCATTGCACTATAGCCTTTTGGATCTATTAGCTTCACTTTTCATGCGTAAATCACACATAAATCATTTAACCTTAAGTAAATTACACAAGTAGCTATCGGCAAGTGAAATCATGTATCGGAAAGAACTGCAGATGCTGGTTTAAATTGAAGGTAGACACAAATTGCTGGAGTAACTCAGCGGGACAGGCAGCATATCTGGAGAGAAGAAATGGGTGACGTTTCGGGTCGAGACACTTCTTCAGTCTGAACTGTATCACTCAATGACTCTAACAGTATAACGAGTGGCACTTCACACAAATGTGGCACATTTATAGTCATTTGAGGAAACTCATTGATGGCACAATAAAACATAGCTGGGGGGCCTAAATACTGACTGACGGCACCTCAAACCTCTTTCAATGTGGTACAACTCTGTGAGCTTTTCCTTCATTATGTAGCTGTTGAGATACTTATTTAATGGCTACTTCAGTGATAGGACTGATGGCAGCATTTCTGAAGGCATTTATATTCAGCACCGGCTGGTGTCAAGCAAGGCCGAGTCAATATCCTGACATTCTCCTCGATCTCCTTCACTTCATCATCGTATCTCATCTCCAGTGGGGTTCCCACTGGGGTGGTGGTAATCAACAGAAAAAATGGGAAACTGTTCACATTTCCTCATTTCCATCCCAGAAGCAAGGCCAAGATGCAGCACACAGATGATTCTTGCCTTTGCCGAGGCTGTTTCAGAGGCTGACCTGGAGGTCATCGTTCCCTTGTTCATTAAAGTTTAGAAGTAGCTGGCCCTTACACTCAACAGCCTCAAAACAAAGGCCCACTACTCACTAATCAACAGTACTCTGACAACAACTTTTCACTCAGAGACCCTGGAAAATATAAACCATTTACTAGCAAGTATCTGTACACTGCGAAGACTCGATTGTAATCATGTATTGTCTTTCCGCTGACTGGTTAGCACGCAGAAAATCTTTTCACTATACCTCGGTACATGTGACAATAAACTAAACTATCTCAGGAGATAGACACAAAATGCTGGAGTAGCCCAGCGGGATAGACTTCATCTCTGGAGAGAAGAAATGGGCTGACCTTACGGGTCAAGACCCTTATCTCTGGAGCCACCCCTGAGCAAAGACTATAATCTATGATGAAATTCATCACCAACTTCAGTGCCAGTGCAGTCTTTGAGTCGTCTGAGGAAAAGAGTGTGCGAAGATCAAGATCTCAAACCTGGCACAAACTTTGTGATCAACTAGTCAGCAGTGATACCTGATCTTCAAAAACATAGAAAGTCCTCAGCGCAATACTATCAACGCTGTTTCTGCAACATTCGTCAACTTCACAAATAACTTTGACTAATAAGCAAACCAATGTCAGTGCTTCCTCCTAGGTCAATATCCCCAGGATCGAATTACAAATTACAGTTGGGTCCACTTTTAGTTTAATTTAGTTTCATTTAAAGATACAGAGCAGAAACAGGTCCTTCGGCCCTCCGAGTCCGTGTTGAAGCAGCGATTCCCCACACTAACAGTATCCCACACACACTTGGAGCAATTTACAATAATACCAAGCCAATTAACCTACAAACCTGTGCATCTTTGGAGTGTGGGAGGAAACCGGAAACCCCAGAGTAAACCCACGCAGGTCATGGGGATAATGTGCAAACTGCGCAGAGAACAGCACCTGTAGTTGGGATCCAACCCGTGTCTCTGGCGTTGTATGTGCTGTAAGGCAGAAACTCTACTCCTGATCCACTGTGCTGCCCTTGGTCGTCCACAATCACTGGCATGCTGAACATCACAACACCAGCATGATGGCGCAATGGTAGAGTTGCTGACTTACAGCACCAGAGACTAGGGTTCGATCCCGGCTATGGATGCTGTCTGTGCTGGGTTTGCACGTTCTCCCCGTGACTGCGTGGGTTTTCTCCGAGATCTTCGGATTCCTCCCACACTCCAAAGACATACTGGATTGTAGGTTAATTGACTTGGTATAAATGCAAAAAAAATGCTGGTCGTTGCGGATTTGGTGGGCTGAAGGGCCTATTGCCGCGCTGTATCTTTAAACAAAACTAAACTAAACAAGACAGACATTGTGTTCTGAACACTCTCATGGAAAGAGAAGATTCAAATGTACTTTCAAAGCTTCCTTGAGAAAATGTGCAATTTATCAAGTCTGTCTGTTGGAAGTACATGGAAATTGAATATAAACAGCAGAGGGATACAACACTTTGTAAGCTCTCCACCCCTCATCTATGGTACAGCAATTCATTCTTCCCCCGCACAATTAAAGCATGGAATAATCTCCACCCTACTATAGTTACCCAACCAGATGCAACGAAATTTAAAGTAGCTCTTTCTTCCCAATAACCCTTTCTGGCTTAAGTCCTCCCTCCACCACTTCCAGTTTAAATTCCATTTGGAATATTTTGGGGGACCAAGAAACCAAGAACCAAGAGTGCAAAAGGCTTTTGGTGTATTGCAGATGAGATTCTGATGCGTCAGTACAGGGCTGTAGTGTGAATGTGCAGTCTTTTATCCAGGGTAAGGGAATCAAGGGCCAGAAGACATAAGTGAGAGGGGCAACATTTAAAATGAACCAGAGGGGCAACCCTTTCACTCAGACGCTGGTGGGTATATGAAATTACCTGCCAGAGGAGGTAGTTGAGCCAGGTACTATAACATGTAAAAGACACTTGAACAGGAGCATGGATAGGAAAGCTTTAGAGGGATACAGATGAAACACAGGTAAATGGGACAAGCTTAGATAGAGAATCTTGGTTGGCATGAACAAGTTGGGCTGAAGGGCCTGTTTCTATGCTGTATGACTCTATGACTCTGTGAAGCACAGAATGTTGAATGTCAGGACCAAGGGATATGAAGTGCAGACTGAAAAGCAGCCAGAACAAGAGGAACGGGTACATAAGAAAGGCCCAGCTGAACCCTGCCAGCCTCATCTTTCAACAGATTATAGGACAGCAGATTAACTACATGGGCAATGAGAGACATTCCCATAAAGCAACATATTTCATGAAGAAGCTGCTAAATCATAGACCCAATGCCAAGAAAGATCCCCTTGCCACATTACTGTCCTCAACACCAATCTAGTTCATCAGCAATGGGACATTAAGGCCCAGATTCTACCCAGTAATCTCCAAAGTGCTGCTTTGCAGGACTAGCTGCATTAAGCACAGCACAAGTGAATGCACCCATGAGCCAGTTACTAAAAAGCAGCATACATGCTTGTACGTTCATTGGCTTTGGTGAAATTGTAAATTGTCCCTGGATAGAGTTAGTGTATGGGCATCACTGGTCGGCGTGGACTCAGTGGGTCAAACGGCCTGTTCCGTGCTCTATCCCTAAAGACTTAAATCTAAAGTTGGAGGATCGTCTGGCCAACTGTGCTGGACCTGGTTTGGATTTTGACACTCCAGATCCTCCCAGTTTCTGCAGCTTTGATGACAACTTCAATGACTATCTGAGCTCACTCCCACTTCCCTCAAGAGAGTTAAAAGTCAAGTGTTTAATTGACAAATGCACTGAAACATAACAATGAATTTCTTACTTGCGGCAGTTTAACAGGTCTGTTACAACACTACTCATAGATAACACAATAAAGAAAAGAGAGTTCAATAATTGTTTTTAAATACATTATTAATGAAAAATAAAATCCTATAGTCCATGGTGCAAACAGGACAGCTTGTAGCTCTATAGTTTAGTTGGTGTACTGTACAACAGCCTGATGATTGTCAGGAAGAAGCTGTTCCTGAAACTGGAGGTCATGGTTTTCAGACTCATGTACCTTCTTCCCAATGACAGGTATGAAAAGAGAGCATGGCCAGGATGGTGGGGGTCCTTGATGATTTTGCTGCCTTTTTGAGACAGTGCCTCGTTCCATGGTGGGGAGGTCAGTACCTGTGATGGACCGGATAGCATTCACCACGTTTTGTAATCATCTTTATTCCTGGGTGTTCGAGTTGCCGAACCAGGGCATGATGCCACCAGTCAATATGTTCTGTCCCATATACCTGTAGAAGTTCAAGAGAGTATTTGTTGACATACCAAATTTCCTCAATCTTCCAAGGAAGTAGAGGTGATGATGGGCTTTATTTTAGATTACATCAATGTGGTGGGCCCAGGACAGATCTTCAGAGATATAGACGGCAAGGAACTTAAAGTTGTTGACTTTCTCCACTACCGACCATTAATGTGACCTTCCTCTTTTAAAGTTATCAATCACCTTTAGACTTTAGAGATACAGCATGGAAACAGCCCACCAAGTCCACACCGACCAGCGATCTGCTACACACAAGGGACAATTTACAATTTAAAAATGCCAATTGACCTACAAACACGTACGTCTTTGGAGCCCGGAGAAAACCCATGTGGTCACGGGGAGAACGTACGAACTCCGTTCAGACAGCACCTGTCATCAGGATCGAACCATGGTATCTGGCGCTGTAAGGCAGCAACTCCACTGCTGTGACACTGTGCCACACGTTGGTCTAAATGACATTGAGAGCTTTTGCTTTGCTCTCCTCCATGGCAGCCGTAGTGTTTGTTGCTGAAGTCAGACTTCAATGAAGAGTCTGCATTGAGTTGAATGTTAATGGGAATTGCGTAGGTATTATTTACACCCATGTTTCTTGATATGAGCTTCCCTAAGTTTGTTTCTAAAATGCTTTTCGTTGATGCAATCTTTGGCAGTGCTGTGACTGGGCATTATCACTTTAAACAAAAGTTCCTCGGTGTAAAATTCGACAGATTCACAATCACAATTTTGCAGTTCTAAATCATTTTATTTCATGAAAAACTAAAATATAATTTACCTTCTTTAGAGATACAGCATGGAAACAGGTCCTTCGGTCCACCGATTCTACATCGACCATCGATCACCCATTCACACTAGTTCAAGGTTCAAGAATCAATGTTTGTTTATTGTCACCAATTAAGGTACAGTGAAATTCAGATTGCCATACCAATAATTTATTGTCACGTTAAATTCGGATTGCCATACCAATATGTTCATTGTCACATGTACCAATTAAGGTACATGTGAAATTCAGATTGCCATACCAATAAAGAGCAACAGGACGCCCAACTATTTTTTTAACATGAACATTCACCACAGCGACTCCTCCACATTCCTCACTGTGATGGAAGGCAAAAAAAGTTCAATCTTCTTCCCTTCTTTGTTCTCCTACGGTCGGGTCACTTGAAGCTTCCGTTGTTGGCGCGATCTTGGCTCCCGCAAGCGGCGGTCGAGCCCTCCACACCGGGGCGATCAAGCTCCCACATTGATGGGATCTCAGCTCCCCACATCGGGCGATTGGGCTCCCGAGTCAGGGCTGGTTGAACCTCCTGCAGCTTGGAGCTTCCCAACATCAGTCACTAGCTGAGACTGCAAGCTCCTCGATGTTGAAACATAGAAACATAGAAAATAGGTGCAGGAGTAGGCCATTCGGCCCTTCGAGCCTGCATCGCCATTCAATATGATCATGGCTGATCATCCAACTCAGTATCCTGTACCTGCCTTCTCTCCATACCCCCAGATCCCTTTAGCCACAAGGGCCACATCTAACTCCCTCTTAAATATAGCCAATGAACTGGCAATGAAATCCGTAGGATGCGGGTGGAGCATCAATCCCAGGCAAGGGATCGCAGGCTCCAATGGTAAGTCCATGGCCCCACAGTGGGGGTCAAAGTCAGTCTTGAGCAAAGCCGCCAGCTCCATGATGTTAGGCCGCAGAGGTACCGGAGATATGATCCAGAAAAAAAATCACATCTCTGGCAAGGTAAGAGATTGAAAAAAAAGTCTCCCCTGACCCTCCCCCACACCCTCCACATAAAACAAACCAGAGAACACTAAAGCATATTCTTTAACACTACTTAAAATAACAAAACAGAAGAAAGGACAGACAGACTGTTGGCGAGGCAGCCATTTCCATAGTTCTGTGTTATCCCACTTTCTCATCCACTATAACCATCGGGTGATGCTCGTAATGGCTGCCTCGTCAACAGTCTGTCTCGTCCTTTTTCTTCTTTGTTGTTTTTTTGGTATGTGTTAAATGTATTAATTTAGTGTTCTTTAGCTTGTTTTATGCGGGTGGGGTGGGGGGGGGGGGGGGGGAGGGAGGTTAGGGAAACGTTTTTAAATTTCTTACCTTGATAGAGATGTTGTTTTTTTTCCGTATCGTATCTCCGTCTGTGCTGCGGCTCAACATAGTGGAGTTGGAGACCAACTTCGGGAGCTCTAACCGCGGGAGCCTGCGGACTTACCATCGTGGAGCTGGCGATCCCGGTCGGGGATCGACCTTGGAGCTCCAACTGCGGGAGCCTGCGGAATTTAACATCCTGGAGCTCGCAGTCCCTGGTTAGGGACCGACTTCGGGAGCTCCAAGCCGCAGGAGCTTCGACGGCCCCGACATGGGAACTTCGATCACTCCGATTTGGGAGCATCGATCGCCCCAACACGGGAGCTTCGATAGCCGGCTGCGGGAGCTTCAATCATCCTGACTGCGGATGGTTCGACTACCCCGTCCGCGGTAGAATGAGGAGTGAAGAAAATTAAACCCTATTGCCTTCCATCACAATGGGGAATGCGGGGAATCCACTGTGGTGGATGTTTATGTTAACTTTTATGTCGTTGTGTGTCTTGTTGCTTTTTTTTAGTATGGCTGTACGGTAATTCGAATATCACAGTACCTTAATTGATACACGTGACAATAAAAGACCTTTGAAAACTTTGAACCTTTGAAACTCACTACACACTAGGGCAATTTACAGAGAAAATTAAACTACAAACCCACACATCTTTGGGATGTGGGAGGAGACTGGTGTGCCCGGATGAAACTCACAGAGAGAATGTGCAAACTCCGCACAGACAGCACTCTAGGTCAGGATCAAACCTGAGTGTCTGGCACCGTGAAGCAGCATCATCTGCACCACCGTGTTGCGCGGGGCAAATTAAAAAATGATTACATGCTGTGACTCAGAAAACATCAAATAATTCTCCCATGTATATTGCCTGAAGTGCTTCAACATGACATCCATTGACTAATAAAAGAACAATTTATTAGTGATACTTTTAGATATTTTATTATTAGCATGAAGAATACCATAGTCCAATCACATCTACCGCAGATGTTAGAAGCAAAATATATTCATATAAATACATTTCCAGGTGATTTGGGTTCTGCAGAAATTAATTAACAGTAATGTTGATCCTTTGACCTGCTAATTGAATTATAGATGGTTACATTTACAAGTAGAAGGGATGCAGCAGCCATTCTTTTGGATTACAATTTTGAACCAATAAGCAATACAAAGTGTGAATTATATATACAGCTTGAAAAGCCTTAATTTCAAATCCTGGTCAATGCAGGAGCAATAGTTTGCACAAAAGAAGTAAAGCAACAATAGGTTTAGGTTAAGGTTTATCATTGTCATGTCTGCCATGAAAAGCTTTGTTTTCAAGATTCAAGATTCAAGCGGTTTATTGTCATGCCAGTTCCATACACAATAGACAATAGTCAATAGGTGCAGGAGTAGGCCATTCGGCCCTTCTGGCCAGCACCGCCATTCAATGGGATCATGGCTGATCATCCACAATCAGTACCCCATTCCTGCCTTCTCTCCTTTGGTTCTAGAGCCTTTCTGGGTCATCTGTTTCGCCGGACTAACAGAGATCACTGGGGGCCCGAGATACTGGTCTGCAAAGCCAGCCTCAGAAGTCAGCTGTGGGAACGGATCTGCTGGTTCAGTCCAGGCCAGAGCTCTAGAGCCTTGTCCGCAGGTAGATAATTCTGATTGCCGACCGGCACAGAAATCCAGATGAGGTTGAGACCGGCCGACACACCTGCCCTAGACACCACATTTCCAGCGGGTCTTCTGGGGGGCTTTTATCCTAATTAAGGGGGGCGGGCGGGATCGAACCACCAGTTGCCAGAAAACCGGTGGTGGACCTGTAATTCCATACATCAACATAATCAAGTCAATTCAGCTACAATAGGTAGAATGAAGGGAAAGATGCAGAGTGCAGAATATAGTTGAGCATTATTGCTCAACAGAGGCAAGGTCCAACGCTCACAATGAGGTGACTGCAGCCTGGCATACTGGTGCCCTGCAATAACATCCATACCAGTCCCCCCTAAATGGAAAGAAACAACATTTTCTGATTCATTGTGGTTCATTCTCACCAAATGATTGAACTGACAAAATACCTTATTTTACAAAAAAAATGGACTGGGCTAATTTTACAAATATTCTTTCTCTTATTTTTCTATTTGTTTTGCCTCCCTGTCATGATGATCAATTTCCTTTTCAAATACTATTCTGCAAGAGCTGACAGCCACCTTGTACCTCCTGCAAGTGTATCTAGTCAGTGACATACTATTCCTTATTGATAAGCAGCAAAACTGCCCCAGTTCCAGCCTATTCAGCTAACATGGTGTCTATTTATTTATTTATATATAGAAAAAGACACAAAGTGCTGGAGTAAGTCAGCATGTCAGGCAGTATATCTGGAGGACACGGATAGGTGACCCTTCTTCAGACATTGTGGAAGGAGGGAGAATGCTGGAAGAGATGGGGCGGGACAAAACCTGAGAAGTGTTAGGTGAGCACATATTTAAAGGATTTTGAATGACAGATGGTTAGGCAAAGGCCAGAAATTTACAATATATGCTTCATGACCCAAATGCATTAAAAAAAAAGCTAAACATAAATGGGAGCAGATTTATTTCCTGCTGGTGGTATTCACTTCTCAAAATTCAATTCCGTTGAAGTGAATCATTAACTATTGGATTAAGCCAACAATGAGATGATCATATACTGCTGAACAAGTAGCAACCTGCTACAGCGGGTTGGCAAACAGAAAGAACTCTGCTTTGCAGAAGCTAAATGCCAACTTCCCAAATAAAAGCTAGTCTCTGTACAGCGGTCCCAAAGCTACTGGAATGTTCACGGTTCATTAATTACGTTGAGGGAAGGAAGTTATCACTCATTACCTGGTCTTCCTGACGCATGACTCCAAAACCACCGACCTGATTGACTTTCAACTGCTTCCCTCATTCCAGGGACGATATATGTTGAGATGGACAATATATGCTGGCATGGGCAATGACAACACCTTCTGCATGGGCCGTGGAACCGGGGGGGGGGGGGGCTGCAGCACCCCACTTTTTTGGCTACTGTGCGGGGTGATCGCTGGTCGGCACAGACTCGGTGGGCCGAAGGGCCTGTTGCCGTGCTGCATCTCTAAAGTCTAAAAGCCTGTAGGCTAAAGACCAAAGCGGGCCGGACTGATATGTGTAGGAAAGAACTGCAAATGCTGGTTTAAATCGAAGGTTGACACAAAATGCTGATATAACTCACCCTACAGGAAGGGTCTCGACCTGAAACGTCACTAGCTGGCTTCTCTCCAGAGATGCTGCCAGTCCCGCTGAGTTACTGCAGCATTTTGTGTCTACCGGAGTGATGTGTATCTGGGTGATATTATAGTGAGGGTTTGATCTGACAATAGTTCCGCTGGATGCTGACCTCTGCAGCCGTCTAATCGCTGTAAAGCAGCTTCTAGTTTACAGTGGTCATCCATTGACATTCCGGACTGCATCCGCCACCACTCGCACAAAGCGCATGCGGGGGAAATCCTGGGGGGGGGGGGGGACATGAAACATGTTGCGGCAAAACCGAAGCCTCTGAAGTCGGGTCGCAGCCGCAACACCACCACAGCATCCAAAGTCAGCCTGCTCCGTGATGGTAAGTCCACAGGCTCTGTGACCAGAGCCCTCAAGGTTGATTCCAGTTGGAGGCCGTCAGCTCCTAAAATCTAGCAGCCCGGGACAAGCTGCAGTTCCAAGGTCGGCTCGCCTGCCCCGGGGCTAGCTATAGTGCCCACATTGGCTCGCTTGCCCCAGGTCTAGCTGTAGTGACCAGGCCGCCTGCGTGTCCCGGGAGTGGCTGCAGTTCCCAGGTTGCGAAAGCCAATTGAAAAAAAATACTCCTGCGGGCCAGATGATTTCGGATTAGGGGCCGGATCTGGCCCGTGGGCCGTAGGTTGCCGACCCCTGTCCTAGATATCAGGCCTCATTGTGAACCCCCCCCCCATGTTTTAAAAGCGATTTCCGCCCCTACTTGAGCAGCAATTCATTCACTCAAACGTTTGTTTTTCTTTTGCGTCGCCGACAATCCAAGAATCATTGGGAAAATGAAGAATTGATTCGAGCCAGCACGACCATTCAATGTGATCATGGCTGATCATCCACAATCAGTATCCCCCGTTCCTGCCTTCTCCCCATATCCCCGGACTCCGCTATCTTCAAAAGTCCTATCTAGCTCTCTCTTGAAAGTTTCCAGAGAACCGGCCTCCATCCCCCTCTGAGGCCGTTGGTGCGAGGAGGAGTAACCTGGAGCTGTGAGTATAAAAACAGCGCGGGGCTTGCTTCTACAGAGGCCCGGGGAGCCGTTGGTGCGAGGAGGAGTTACCTGGAGCTGTGAGTACAAAAACAGCGCGGGGCTTGCTTCTACAGAGGCCCGGGGAGCCGTTGGTGCGAGGAGGAGTTACCTGGAGCTGTGAGTATAAAAACAGCGCGGGGCTTGCTTCTACAGAGGCCCGGGGAGCCGTTGGTGCGAGGAGGAGTTACCTGGAGCTGTGAGTTTACCCAAATCTGCAACGTTCCATCTCACTTCCAGAGAAGGAGTCTGGTGGAAGCCTCTGATTGGTGGAAGAGGACCAGAGGAAGCAGCTGATTCGGTGCAACCCCAGGTTTACATTTCTGCTTTCAGGTTAAGGGTTCTGGGAGTTAAGGGTACAGTATTTATTAGTAAAGGTACAGTTTAAAGGATAAAGTTTTTTTAATATTTAATTTCGAGTTAATTTGGGAGTAAGCTATGTCAGTGGAGATTGGCCCCATGGTTTGCTCAGCCTGCAACATGTGGGAGATCAGGGACATGGTCGGTGTCCCTGGTGACTACGTTTGCAGGAAGTGTGTCCAGCTGCAGCTCCTGGCAGACCGCATTGAGCGATTGGAGCTGCAGCTGGATTCATACTGGAGCATCCACGATGCTGAGAAAGTCATGAATACCACATACAGTGAGTTGGCCACACCGCAAGTAAAAGGTAAGAGGACAGAAAGGGAACGGGTGGCCAATAGCCAGCAAGCAGTAGGCAGGTAGTGCAGGAATCCCCTGCGGTCATCTCACTCCTAAACAGGTATACCATTTTGGATACTGTTGGGGGAGATGGCTTATCAGGGGAAGGCAGCAGCAGCTAAGTTCATGGCACCATGGGTGGCTCTGCGGCACAGGAGGGGGGAAAAAAGAGTGGAAGGGCAATAGTAATAGGGGATTCAATTGTAAGGGGAATATATAGGCGTTTCTGCGGCCGCAAACGAGACTCCAGGATGGTATGTTGCCTCCCTGGTGCAAGGGTCAGGGATGTCACTGAACGGCTGCAGAACATTCTGGAGGGGGAGGGTGAACAGCCAGTTGTCGTGGTGCATATTGGCACCAACGATATAGGTAAAAAAAGGGATGAGGTCCTACAAGGTGAATTTAGGGAGCTAGGAGATAAACTTAAAAGTAGGACCTCAAAGGTAATAATCTCTGGATTACTACCAGTACCACGGGCCAGTCAGAGTAGAAATAGGAGGATATTGCAGATGAATACGTGGCTTGAAAAACGGTGCAAGGGGGAGGGATTTAAATTTTTAGGGCATTGGAACCAGTTCTGGGGGAGGTGGGACCAGTATAAACAGGACGGTCTGCACCTGGGCTGGAATGGAACCAATGTCCTTGGGGGAGTGTTAGCTAGTGCTGTCGGGGAGGATTTAAACTAATGTGGTTGGGTGCAAGAGCAGAGAGGCAGGGGGGGTGTAAAATGAGGGTAGAAGCAATAGGTAGCAAGGTGAAAAGTAAAAGTGGCAGGCAGACAAAACCAGGGCAAAAATCAAAAAGGGCCACTTTCAACATAATTGTATAAGGGGTAAGAGTGTTGTAAAGACAAGCCTGAAGGCTTTGTATCTTAATGCAAGGAGCATTCGTAATAAGGTGGATGAGTTGAATGTGCAGATAGTTATTAATGAATATGATATAGTTGGGATCACGGAGACATGGCTCCAGGGTGACCAAGGCTGGGAGCTGAACATCCAGGGATATTCAATATTCAGGAGGGATAGACAGAAAGGAAAAGGAAGCGGGGTAGCGTTGCTGGTTAGAGAGGAGATTAACGCAATAGAAAGGAAGGACATTAGCTTGGAGGATGTGGAATCGATATGGGTAGAGCTGCGAAACACTAAGGGGCAGAAAACGCTAGTGGGAGTTGTGTACAGGCCACCTAACAGTAGTAGTGGAGTTGGGGATGGCATCAAACAGGAAATTAGAAATGCGTGCAACAAAGGTAAAACCATTATAATGGGTGACTTCAATCTACATATAGATTGGGTGAATCAAATTGGCAGGGGTGCTGAGGAAGAGGATTTCTTGGAATGTATGCGGGATAGTTTTCTAAACCAACATGTAGAAGAACCAACGAGAGAGCAGGCTATTCTAGACTGGGTATTGAGTAATGAGGAAGGGTTAGTTAGCAGTCTTGTTGTGCGTGGCCCCTTGGGCAAGAGTGACCATAATATGGTTGAGTTCTTCATTAGGATGGAGAGTGACATTGTTAATTCAGAAACAAGGGTCCTGAACTTAAAGAAAGGTGACTTTGAGGGTATGAGACGTGAATTGGCCAAGATAGACTGGCCAATGATTCTTAAAGGGTTGACGGTGGATATGCAATGGAAGGCATTTAAAAACTGCATGGATGAACTACAACAAGTGTTCATCCCAGTTTGGCAAAAGAATAAATCAGGGAAGGTAGTGCATCCGTGGATAACAAGGGAAATCAGGGATAGTATCAAAACAAAAGAGGAAGCCTACAAATTAGCCAGAACAAGCAGCCTACCAGAGGGCTGGGAGAAATTCAGAGTCCAGCAGAGGAGGACAAAAGGCTTAATTAGGAAAGGGAAAATAGATTATGAAAGAAAACTGGCAGGGAACATAAAAACTGACTGCAAAAGTTTTTATAGATATGTCAAGAGGAAAAGGTTAGTTAAAACAAATGTAGGTCCCTTGCAGTCAGAAACAGGCGAATTGATCATGGGGAACAAGGACATGGCAGACCAATTGAATAATTACTTTGGTTCTGTCTTCACTAAAGAAGACATAAATAATCTGCCGGAAATAGCAAGGGACCGGGGGTTAAATGAGATGGAGGAACTGAGTGAAATCCAGGTTAGCCGGGAAGTGGTGTTTAGTAAATTGAATGGATTAAAGGCCGATAAATCCCCAGGGCCGGATAAGTTGCATCCCAGTGTACTTAAGGAAGTAGCCGCAGAAATAGTGGATGCATTAGTGATAATTTTTCAAAACTTTTTAGATTCTGGAGTAGTTCCTGAGGACTGGAGGGTAGCTAATGTAACCCCACTTTTTAAAAAGGGAGGGAGTGAGAAAACGGGGAATTACAGACCAGTTAGTCTAACATCGGTGGTGGGGAAAATTCTGGAGTCAGTTATTAAAGATGGGATAGCAGCACATTTGGAAAGTGGTGAGTTCATTGGACAAAGTCAGCATGGATTTATGAAAGGTAAATCATGTCTGACGAATCTTATAGGAATTTTTCGAGGATGTAACTAGTAGAGTGGATAAGGGAGAACCAGTGGATGTGTTATATCTGGACTTTCAGAAGCCTTTCGACAAGGTCCCACATAAGAGATTAGCATACAAACTTAAAGCACATGGTATTGGGGGTTCAGTATTGATGTGGATAGGGAACTGGCTGGCAGACAGGAAGCAAAGAGTAGGAGTAAACGGGTCCTTTTCAGAATGGCAGGCAGTGACTAGTGGGGTACCGCAAGGCTCAGTGCTGGAACCCCAGCTATTTACAATATATATTAATGATCTGGATGAGGGAATTGAATGCAACATCTCCAAGTTTGCGGATGACACGAAGCTGGGGGGCAGTGTTAGCTGTGAGGAGGATGCTAGGAGGCTGCAAGGTGACTTGGATAGGTTGGGTGAGTGGGCAAAGGCATGGCAGATGCAGTATAATGTGGATAAATGTGAGGTTATCCACTTTGGTGGCAAAAACAGGAAAGTAGACTAGTATCTGAATGGTGGCCGATTAGGAAAAGGGGAGATGCAAATAGACCTGGGTGTCATGGTACACCAGTCATTGAAAGTAGGAATGCAGGTGCAGCAGGCAGTGAAGAAAGCAAATGGTATGTTAGCATTCATAGCAAAAGGATTTAAGTATAAGAGCAGGGAGGTTCTACTGCAGTTGTACAGGGTCTTGGTGAGACCACACCTGGAGTATTGCGTACAGTTTTGGTCTCCTAATCTGAGGAAAGACATTCTTGCCATAGAGGGAGTACAGAGAAGGTTCACCAGACTGATTCCTGAGATGGTAAGACTTTCATATGAGGAAAGACTGGATAGACTCAGCTTGTACACGTTGGAATTCAGAAGACTGAGGGGGGATCTTATAGAAACTTACAAAATTCTTAAGGGGTTGGACAGGCTAGATGCAGGAAGATTATTCCCGATGTTGGGGAAGTCCAGAACTAGGGGTCACAGTTTAAGGATAAGAGGGAAGACTTTTAGGACCGAGATGAGGAAATCATTTTTTACACAGAGAGTGGTGAATCTGTGGAATGCCACAGAAGGTAGTTGAGGCCAGTTCATTGGCTATATTTAAGAGGGAGTTAGATGTGGCCCTTGTGGCTAAAGGGATCAGGGGATATGGAGAGAAGGCAGGGATGGGATACTGAGTTGGATGATCAGCCATGATCTCGAAGGGCCGAATGGCCTACTCCTGCACCTATTTTCTATGTTTCTATGCTTACTTCCATTGACTGATGAACAAGGACCCCCTAGATCCCGTTGTACTTCCCCTTTTCCCAACTTGACACCATTTAGATAATAATCTTCCTTCCTGTTTTTTCTACCAAGGTGGATAACCTCACATTTATCCACATTAAACTGCATCTGCCATGCATCTGCCGACTCACCCAACCTGTCCAAATCACCCTGCATTCTCATAGCATCGTCCTCACAGTTCACACTGCCTTTTTGAGACAGTGCCTCCTGTAGATTCCTATGATGACAGAGAGGCCAGTACCTGTGATGAACCAGGCAATGTCAACCACTCTGTGAAGCTTTCTTCATTCCTGGGCATTCATATTGATGAACCAGGCCGTGTCGCAACCAGTTAATATGTTTTATATCGTACACCTGCAGAAGTTCAACAAATTATTCATCAATATACCAAATCTCCTCAGTCTTCTAAGGAACTAAAGGCATTGAAGAGATTTCTTTGTAATTGCATTGATGTGCTGAGCCCAGAACATAGATATGCGCACCCAGGAATTTGTGATGAATTCTGTTGTGGGTATCTCTGAAATAATTAATGTATGGCAGACAGTTGTCTGTTGACTCTATCCACAGCCATTTTAGTAAAGAAGACATGTTCATGGATATTCGATATTCTCTTCCTAGTGAACAATCAGCTCCTTGGTCTTGCTAAAGTTGAGCTAAAGGTGAGAACGAGATTGGTGTTCTGGCACTATTCACTCAACTTATCCATCTTCCTCCTGTACTCGCTCATCATTTCCCTATATTCGTCCACCACAGTGGTGTCATCAACAAACTTAAAGATGGCATTGAAACTGTGTCTGGTTACACAGTCATGGGTATAGAGAGAGCAGAAGACTAAGCACACAGCCTTGAGATGCTCCTTGGTTGATGAATATTGAGGAGTTAGCTGCAAGTTCTGCGAAATGGGAAGCTGCGGAGTTGAACATTTAAAAAATTACTGCTCAAGATCATGGAGAAGGTTGCAGCAGATTTGAAACAATTTTACCTCACTCTAAAACTTAGTCCAGTTTTATTTTATCTTTATACCTTTCCTGTTGGTCCACTGCAGGGGATAAGAGCAAGTATTTAATCTAACTGCAGATGTCTGTCATGCAGTAATTATTTCAGAGATACCCAGAATGGTTCTTGCTCTAATTTTGCTTCCCATTTTCTAAGGAAACATTTGCATTTCGTATCCACACAGATTGTGTTGTGTTTTTGAGACGGTAGGCCTGAAAATGTCACATTTTTCATTCAACAGATGCAGAGCATAAGAGATCGGGTGCATGTTCAACAACAATAAATTTTCAGCTACTTTTGTCTAACCTTGCATTTTCTGAGCATTAATCAAAATGTTTTCATCAAGAAAACCTTAAACAAGCTAATATAACATTTCCTACAGCAAAAAAAGTATTTATTTTAAATGTCTTATGGCCCATTACACATTGAGTTTACAGTATTTTTTTTATTCTCGGTTGCACTTCTAATACTCAATCCAAATAGTTTAGCCTCAGCAAATCTAGATACAAGATAAATCACACTAATCTTTTGGTGCACAAATATATGTGCTTAATCTCATTTCCCAGGAAACATGACAAGGACATAAAAGGTACAGTTCAATGCATTGGAAAATTGAACCTAACAACTTTCATTTTATATTGTTTATTTGACATTATTTTGCAATTTAAAGAAAATGGATATTTGACTGTCCGGACAGCTAATTTCATCCTTGTTAAAACAGAGTGCTAGCTTAACCTCCCACATCATTAGGTGCTGGTGGTACCACTTTAGGTCCTTTATTTAGCAATGTTACAACATTTTGAGATTTTAAAAATCAAGTCTGCAATTTATCCCATCAGATAAAACATAAAAAGAAGTTTAATTTCACACCTAATTCACTTTCATATCTTCAGTATTAAAAAGTTATGGCCATTTTCATACTCGGAAATTAGCATCTCGTTCCCTATTGCTTTTCCATTGACTTAACTCAAAAGCTGTGATCAAGAACAGTCAAAAGCCCATAACTTTCTTAAAAATTAAGAAAACTGAAATAAATGTTCAGTTATTATAGATTGAAACATTCTGAAACAAAGATGAAACAATCTTACTTGGATGACCTGAAATTAAAGCATATAATTAGTTAGTTACCTAATTGTAGCTAATTACAAAATTCAATTACTAGATCTAAACATCTATCCATTTCTTAAGAAAAGGTTAACATTTTTAAATAGCCTAAGTGTCCAAATAACATTCACACAAGAATTCACAATATAACATGATTTTTAAATCTCATTGACATGAATTTATAGGCCAAATGGAAGGAATTTAGTGTTTAATTCCCGTAAATCAATGGCCATTTAAATCATCTTGCGAGTGGGATTTTTTTGGAACGCAATCGTTTGGAACATTGCGGATGCAGTGAATTTAAACCCCATATCGGCAGGAAAAATACTGCCGGTTCCTATATTTACATAATGACATTTTCGCAATGTGAAAGTTTGATTAAAGGCATCCTAAGAAGCACGTTTATATGTGAAAATAAACGGCGTACCTTGCTTTGACCCCTACGTGAGATCTGTCCCATTGCCGGCATTGACGGCTTTAGAAGTAGATTTTAATTTTACTCCTGCTATTAAATTATCCAGCGCTAATTTTAATAAACTTAATAAAACGGCAGTCGGTGCGATTTTTCTTCAGCAACTAAACAGCCTGACAAAGATCGATTTGAACAGGCTGGAGAAAAACGGCATTTTAAACCCGCCCCCCTCTCAAAAGCGTCAAAGTCGCACACACGGCCAGTGACAGAACTGCAGCGCCGCTGAAGGTAAGTTTTGTAACATACCTACTTTATTCTAATTTGAATTCCCCCCCAGTACAAAGAAGATCTTTGTAGTTCACTTTTCCCTTGCGGTTGTAGAATCAATAATCTTGCACTTTCCAGCTGAGACCGCTTTTAGAGTATTGTGTTCAGTTCTGGGCACCATGTAATATGAAAGATTGTTAAAGTCCGATTTGCTTCAAACAGATAACAACACAATAAAGTTATAAAAAATGCAGTCAAGTTTTTATTACGCGGGTGTGGGTGTGTGGTAAACACAGACTACAGAGTTGCTTGTGTTGCACACAAAGATAAGTACAATCACATGTACTTATACCCAATAATCAGCATTTCAGCAATTCTTTATCTTACAGAGCATTGTACAGTCTCTTACCTTGCCCATATATGGTAATATCAAAGATTGACAGTTTCTTCCAAAATGATTTACTCAACAGAAACGTTATGCCCATATACGGTTTTGTTCGAAGGAGCTATTTCTTATTTTTTTAATTGCAGATTGAAGCGGTCTTGTTTTTAGACCTTGTTGATTTTATGTCTGTACACTACAATCTCTGGAGTAATGGATAAGACCGAATGTTCGGAACATCTTTCTGAATGTTTATATCAAAAGGGCAAAACATCTAGTGTTCTCGTGCTAGCGTAATAGAAGAAAGGCAAAACATCTCATGTTTTGTACTAAAGAATTGCTAGTGTTTATATTAAAGGGCAAAACATCTGGTATTTTTGTGCTAGTGTTTAGAGGAAAGGTTACGCATCCATTTTGTAACTTCTAAATCTACAGCAGAATCCCCATCTTGTACCTTACTACTTCGTTTAACTCTTTCAAGATATTCTCAAGCTTGAAAGGGTTCAGAGAAGGTTTACGAGGATTTTGCAAGGACTAGAGGGTCTGAGGTATGAGGAGAGGGTGAGTAGGCTGGGTCTCTATTCCTTGGAGCGCAGGAGTGAGGGGTGATCTTATAGAGGTGCATAAAATCACGAGAGGAATAAATCGGGTAGATGCACAGAATCTCTTGCCCAGAGTGGGGGAATCGAGGACCAGAGGACATAGGTTCAAGGTGAAGTGGAAAAGATTTAATAGGAAATTGAGAGGTAACTTTTTCACGCAAAGTGTGGTGGGTGTACGGAACAAGCTGCCAGAGGAGGTAGTTGAGGCTGGGACTATCCGAATGTTAGACATGTACATGGATAGGACAAGCTTGGAGGGATATGGACCAAACGGAGGCAGGTGAGACAAGTGTAGCTGGAACGTTGGTTGGTGTGGGCAAGTTGTGCCGAAGGTCCTGTTTTAATACTGTATCACTCTATGACTCTACTGACATCTTTGCTTACTCACCTCTGGACTCTAATCAAATCCTTTACATAACCATAGATGTTATCAAAATCACAGATGTATTCTTTTGAACTTACTGCTATCCAATAGCACGAGTTGAATGTGGTTCTATTCTAATTTCCCTCAAATTTCCTGATTTAATAAATCCAAACATAAAATTTGTCAAAGTGGAATGTGAATAAAGTTTATCGTTCTTTTGCCATGGAAATAAAACTCTCTTATTACTACTGACTGATCATATATGGTCAAATAATACTTCATATAGTGGAGAGGATGTTTCCACTAGTGGCAGAGTCTAGGACTAGAGGCCATAGCCTCTGAATTAAAGGATGTTCTTTTAGGAAGGAGATGAGGAAACATTTCTCTAGCCAGAGGGTGGTGAATCTGTGGAATTCTTTGCCACAGAAGGCTGTGAAAGCCAAGTAGGTGGATATTTTTAAGGCAGAGATAGATTCTTGATTAATACAGGTGTCAGAGGTTATGAGGGGAAGGCAGGAGAATAGGGTTAGGAGGCAGAAATAGATCAGCCATGATTGAATGGCAGAGGAGGCGCGATGGGTCGAATTGACTAATTCAACCTATTCCTTCTGACCTTATAATTAGATGACATACATCTAGGGATAGATATAGATATATATATACTTTAATCACGTATAGTCTTTCTGCTGACTGGATAGCTCACAACAAAAAACCTTTTCAATGTACCTCGGTACATGTGACAATAAACTAAACTAAAGATTAAACGAAAGTCCCAAAGGACATTGGTTTAAGGTGAGTGGGAAAAGATTTAATATAACCTGAGGGGTAACTTTTTTACACAAAGGGCGATGGTGATTGGAACGAGCTGATGGAGGAGGTAGTTGAAGCGGGTATTATCGCAAAGTTTAAAAAGCATTTAGATAGGTACATGGATAGAATAGGTTTAGAGGGATATGGGCCAAATGCAAGCAGGTTGGACAAGTATAGACGGGGCATGGTGGTCGGCATGCGCAAGTTGGGCCGAAGGGCTTGTTTCCATGCTGTGGGACTCTATGCTATGAATAAAGATTGGAACCAATAAACATATTTACAGTGAAAAAGATAGGGTTAATGCACACTTTTATCCAGAGTGGGGGAATCAAGAACCAAAGGACATAGGTTTAAGATGAGAGGGGAAAGATTTAATTGGAACTTGAGGGGCTACTTTTTCACACAGAGGGTAGTGGTTATATGGAACGAGCAACCAGAGGAATAATTGAGACGGGTACTATAAGAACATTTAAAAGACATATGGACAAGTGCATGAATAGGAAAAGATTAGAGGGATATGGGCCAAATGCTGCAGCAGGTGGAACTAGTGTAGACAGAGCTTCCTGTTCAGCATGGCCAAGTTAGGCCAAATGGCATGTTTGTGCGCTGTGTGACTATGATTCTAGACTCTGTAAAAACTAATGGGCCTGTCCCACTTAGGCGATTTTTCAGGCGGCTGCCAGCGACTGTCAAGTTGCCGGCAGTCGTCTGAAAAACCGGCAACTGGAACGGCAACTGTCAGAGTGGAACACACACACACACACACACACTTCGCTTCCTTCACCAGCCCGTTATGCAGGTGGGGGACAGGGCAAGCGGGGGGAGCGCTGTCTGAGTGAAATTCACATGGTGCAAAGCCAAGGTAATACAGACACACACCGCAATGAACAGGAAGGTTGGCACTGTAATTAAGACGGTGAAAGCACAGTGTACGGTACTTTTAAAAGAGGGGGTAAGAGGGTAGGGGGGGGGAGAGGTGGGAGAGTGGGGATAAAGGGTGAAAAGGAGTGGAGAAAACTTGTAATAAGCCAGAGATACAAGGCTATGAAGCTAGGCGGACATTTAACATTACCGGTCGGTTATCCTTGGTTCTGAAAACTATGGCCTACGTTTTTTTCCCCCAATGAGCTGGTGAAATTCACCGGTCAACATCGGCTACAACCTACGAGAACCTACGAAAGCCTTCGACCTGCTGGCAACACACTAGGACCTCCTGAGAACGGCACGAGAATTCTCGCAACTCTCAATGGCGGCTTCATTCTAGTCGCCGCTAATTTTTCAACATGTTGAAAAATTTGCGGCGACCAAAATGAGGCCGCGACTAGTTCCCAGAATGCGGGACCTCTTCACGAACCATGAAGGCGACTCCCCGGCAACCACCCGCGAACATGTGGCGACCATGTGGTGACTGCATAGTCTCCTGCAGTCGCCTAAAAAGTCACCTAAGTGGGACAGGCCCATAAGTTTCCAAAATATTCAAATTATATTTCCTTAACTCCTGTTCCTGCCATTCCACATCACTTTTAAATTGAAATAATTGATTTGCTTCTCCTTATTTTAATAAAAAAATTAATCACTTCATACGTTTCTGCATTAGATTTTATCTGCCACCTATATGCCACTGTTGAGATTGTGAGATTTGAGGTCCAAGCCGCTGAGAATGTTCTCCAGTTCCGACGTCGGAGTTCCATCATCCGGCAAATGGGCCTGAACATCGGGCCGCCCGTAGCGGTGACAGCGAGGGGTTCGGGGAGCCCCCCAACCACAGGTGAACAACAGAGGAGGATGACTGAACTTTGGTGCCTTCCCTCACAATGGGGAACTTTGATTCCGCTGTGTGGGGATGTCTATGTTAAAGACTATTGTGTTCTGTGCTCTTTTTTATTCGTATGGCTGTATGGTGACCACAATTTTCACTGTACCAATCGGTACATGTGACAATAAATGTCTCTTGTCTTGTCTTGTCTTGAACTGAGACATTTAGAGACACTGAAGCTGGTGGATATAAAGGCCTTCATTCATTACAACATAAGATATTCTCTTGGAAATACTTTCAGTTGAAAGTCTCCAAACTCAAAGTACATTCAGTTTTTATACAATTTCAATAGTTACAATGACATTGTTTATTTCAAGATTTTAAGTCTGACAAATGCTTCTTTTGAATTACATCTTTGCAACATGTACATGTTGTATCTACAACACTATAACCGAGAAGACATATCTGTATGTGCAAACACCTTTGGTGGGATAAACTAATTCAAATGAATTTTAAACTCAGAACTCAAGACACTCAAAATGTGTGTTGTGAGGGCACACAAATATCTCAATTATTGATAGAAAACACAAATAAGCCTACTAGGTGCCGAATGGCAAAGTAAGTCTTTGAGTTGGTAGACTGGGCCATGTTCAAGAATGCGTGAGTGGACGAACAAACATGCCAGAATCATCACTGGCTTCATAACAAAATGGGTGGACGAGTGTGTACCTACAAACACATTCCAAATCAACCCTCACCAGAAGACCTGGACGAAGCAGGAGACATGGAATCTGATGGTTATGGTTATGTGACATGGAATCTGTGATGGTTAAGAAAAGTCTTTTCAAGAGCGAGTCATTTAAAAAACGGTCGGCGCCAGCCTGCAAAACATACCTTCAAGGTCGGTAGAGAAACGGCAGGTGAAGGAGCGAGCGCGGGGGTTGGCTGCAGAAGTTAAAGCCTTGGTGAGTTTTTCAAGAGTGGGTCATTTAAAAAGCGGTTACCAAATTTGTAAATTAGCTAATTAGTAAAATTAGTTAATTGAACAGCAAATAAAAGTAGAGCTTGCTCTCGGGGAAGCGGGCTTGTTGAGGTGAAGTGCCTTGGTGAGCAAAGTGCGAGTCTTTGGCTCAAGAGTCTTCGCCGAGGAGGCTAAACTTATTCTGTTCTGTGTTTAATTTAACTATTTAAGCATAATGGCAGGGACGCTGGTGCAGTGCGTTTGCAGCAGGATGTGGGAAGTCAGGGGCACCGCTGGCGTCACTGACCACTACAACTGCGGGAACTGTGTCCAGATGCAGTTCCTCCATGACTGAGTTAGGGAACTGGACCAGCAGCTGGATGACCTGCAGTCCATCCAGGCCGATGAAAGCTTCCTGGACAGGACCTACAGTCAGAACGTCACTCCAAGAGTGCAGGAGGTGCGACGGGTAGGGACGGAAAGAGGATGAAGCGACTGCAGGAGACCTTGGTGGAAGTTCCTCTTGCAAACAGGTATGCCCTCTTGGGAGCTGTCGGGGCAGCCGACGCTTTCAGTCTGAGCAGACAGGTCGGTGGCTCCAATCCTGACTTCGGTCAGACCCATTGTGGTGGGTGACTCCATTGCCCGAGGTTCGGACAGGAGATTCTGTGGCGGCAGGCAAGACTCGAGGATGGCGTGTGGTCTCTCTGGTGCCAAGGTCCAAGATGTCTCGGACCAACTTCAGAACATCCTCGAGAGAGAGAAGGTGAGCAGCCGGAAGTGGTTGTCCATGAAGGCACAAACGATGTCGGGAAGAAAAGGAAGGAGGTTCTGCAATGTGAAATTCGAAATTTCTTTGTTTAGAAATTTAGGAAGATGGCTGAAAATCAGGACTTCTAGCGTGGTTATCTCCGGATTGCTTCCAGTACCTCGTGCTGGTGAGGACAGGAACGGGTAGATAGGGGACCTGAATGTGTGGCTGAGGGGCTGGTGCAGGGATTTAGATTTATAGAGCACTGGGATCTCTTCTGGGTTAGGGGTGACTTGTACAAAAGGGACGGGTTACATCTTAAATGGAGGGGGACCAACATTCTGGCAGACATGTTTGCTAGTGCTACATGGGTGAGTTTAAACTAAGTAGTGGGAGGGAAGGTTTGGCAAATTGGGAGTACAAGGATGAAGTTAGAGGGGACGAAAGTACAGGAAACGTTACGAAAGACACCCAAATTAATGGGACGGAAAGTTCAAGAAGGGATAAGAGGTTAAGGTCAGGTGAAATAGGAACCGGTGTGCGATGGGAGGTGAATACCGAATTAAAAGTGTTATATATAAATGCGTGAAGTATAAGAAATAAAGTAGATGAGCTTGAGGCTCAGTTAGAAATTGGCAAGTATTATGTTGTGGGAATTAGTGACATGGCTACAAGAAGAGCTGGGAACTGAATATTCAGGGTTATACGTCCTATCGAAAAGACAGACAGGTGGGCAGAGGGGGTGAGTAGCTCTGTTGGTAAGGAATGAAATTCAGTCCCCGGCGAGGGGTGACATAGAATCAGAAGATGTAGAGTCATTGTGGACAGAACTGAGATATTTTAAGGGTAAAAATACCCTAATGGGAGTTATCTACAGGCCCCCAAACAGTAGCCTGGAGATAGGGTGCAAGTTGCATTAGAAGTTAAAATTAGCATGTGACAAAGGTAATGCTACGGTGGTTATGGGAGATTTCAATATGCAGGTACACTGGGAAAATCAGGTTGGTAGTGAACCCCAAGAAAGGGAGTTTGTTGAGTGCCTCCGAGATGGATTCTTAGAGCAGCTTGTACTGGAGCCTACCAGGGAGCAGGCAATTCTGGATTTAGTATTGTGTAATTAACTGGATTTGATAAGGGAACTCAAGGTATAGGAACCATTAGGACGTAGTGACCATAATATAAGTTTTAATCTGCAATTTGAGAGGGAGAAGGTAAAATCGGAATTGTCAGATTTGCAGTTGAACAAAGGGGACTATGGAGGCATGGAAGGGAGCTGGCCACAGTTGACTGGAAAGGGACCCTAGCAGGGATGGCGGTGGAACAGCAATGGCAGGTATTTCTGCGAATAATCCAGAAGATGGAGGGTCATTTCATTCCAAAGAGGAAGAAAGATTCTAAGGGGAGTAAGAGGCAACCGTGGCTGACAAGGGAAGTCAAGGACAGTATAAAAATAAAAGAGAAGACATATAACATAGCAAAGATGAGTGGGATGTCAGAGGATTGGGTAACTTTTAAAGATCAACAGAAGGTAACAAAAAAATCAATATGGGGAGAAAAGATGAAGAATATAAAGGAGGGTGGCAGCTTCGTCCGTCCCGGGCCGTGGAGTTTGAACCGGCCCGTTCGCGGAACTCGGATTCGGCCGCGGGACTTACCATCTGGCGGAGAGCCCAACATCGAAAGCCTAGATCGCCTTAACGCAGAGGGAGAACAAGGTGGGAAGAGATAAGGACTTTAAGACTTTTGCCTTCCATCACAGTGAGAAGGTGCCTAGTAGACTCACTGTGGTGGATGTTAAACTGTGTTCATTGTGTGTTCTGTTATTTTATTCTCTATCAAGGTACATAATTTTGTTCGAATGACAATAAAGGATACTTTACTTTTTACTTTACGTAGGTAAGCTAGCCAAGAATATAAAGGAGGATGGTAAAGGCTTCCTTAGGTATGTGAAGAGGTAAAAATCAGTTAGGACCAAAGTTGGACCCTTGAAGACAGAAACAAGTGAATTTATTATGGGGAACAAGGAAATGGCAAACGAGTTGAACAGGTACTTTGGTTCTGTCTTCGCTAAGGAAGACGCAAACAATCTCCCAGATGTACTAGGGCACCGGAGGAACTGAAGGTAATTCTCATTAGTTAGGAAATGGTGTTTGGTGAACTGATGAGACTGAAGAATGATAAATCCCCAAGGCCTGATGGTCTGCATCCCAGGGTACTCAAGAAGGTGGGTCTAGAAACCGTGATCATTTTACAATGATCTATAGATTCTGGATCAGTTCCTGTGGAATGATATCCCACTTTTTAATAAAGGAGGGAGAGAGAAAACAGGGAATTATAGACCAGTTAGCCTGACATCAATGGGGAAGATGCTGGAGTCGATTATTAAAGATGTAATAGCGGCTCATCTGGATAGCAGTAACAGGATCGGTCTATCAGCATGGATTTATGAAGGGGACTGTAAAGATTTTGAAAGTAACTCCACTAGAACCAGACCCAAAACTGATAATACTGAGAATATCAGAGGCATGTGTCAAACTAACGGTATTTCAAAAAAAAAATCTTCATTACGGTCTAATATCAGCAAAAAAACATTAAGTATAATTTTGGAAAAAGACAATAATCCCCTCAGTGAAGATGTGGATTACGGAAATGACAGAGACACTGCATCTAGAAAAAATTAGGTTTGTCTTGACTGACAAACCAGATCGATTCTTAAAAATATGGTCTCTCTTTTATTGAATTTCTTGAACAATACAATGGTTGAACTCAAACTCAAAACTGATTGTAAAGCTGGGTGAGCGTGCGCAGGGGTGGGTCGACGGATATATCTCATTTTCTTTTTCTTTCTTCTCATCTTTCTCTTTCCTTCCTTCTTTCTTTTTTCTTATTTCAATTTAATATTCTGTTTGTGAAATGTTAAAAGTGAAGCTGTGCTAGAGTTGTAGAACTGTTGTCATTCTTTTTAGTATAATTGCTTCCAATAAAATTATAATTAAAAAAAAAGAAAGTAACTTTCGCAAATTTGCAGATGACACAAAGCTGGGTGGCAGTGTGAACTGTGAAGAGGATGCAATGAGGATGCTGGATGACTTGGGTGAGTGGGCAGTTGCATGGCAGATGCAGTATAATGTGGATAAATGTGAGGTTATCGACTTTGGTGGCAAGAACAGGAGAGATTATTATCTGAATGGTGTCAGGTTAGGAAAAAGGGAAGCACAACGAGACCTGGGTGTCCTTGTACATCTGCCACTGAAAGCAAGCATGTAGGTACAGCAGGCAGTGAAGAAAGCTAATGGCATGTCGGCTTTCATAACAAGAGGAGTTGAGTATAGAAGCAAAGATGTCCTGCAGTTGTACAGGGCCATGGTGAGACCACACCTAGAGTATTGTGTGCAGTTTTGGTCTCCTAATTTGAGGAAGGACATCCTTGCTATCGAGGGAGTGCAGCATTGGTTCACGTGGATAATTCCCAGGATGGCGGGACATAGAAACATAGAAACATAGGAAAATATGTGCAGGAGTCGGCCATTCGGCCCTTCGAGCCTGCACCGCCATTCAATATGATCATGGCTGATCATCCAACTCAGTATCCTGTACCTGCTTTCTCTCCGTACCCCCTGATCCCTTTAGCCACAAGGGACTGTCCCATGA